>NC_090270.1:204324813-204991063 GCF_040414725.1 Anabrus simplex | reverse complement strand
CCTTCAAATACCACCGGACGAAGCCAGGATCGAACCTGCGAAGTTGGAATCAGGAGGTCAGCGTCTGAACCGTCTGAGCCCGGCAGGAGGATATTTAATGAACGAGGCATAAAGCATGAAGATTACAGCGCTGTTTGTGTTTTATTACAAGTTGCTTTACGTCGCACCGACACAGATAGGCCTTACGGCGACGATGGTACAGGAAGGGGCTAGGAGTGGGAAGGAAGGGGCTAGGAGTGGGAAGGAAGCGGCCGTGGCCTTAATGAAGGTACAGCTCCAGCATTTGCCTGGTGTGAAAATGGGAAACCGCCGAAAACCATTTTCAGGGCTGCCGACAGTGGGGTTCGAACTCAATACCTCCCGAATACTGGACACGGGCCGCACTTAAGCGACTGCAGCTATCGAGCTCGGTGTGTTTGAGTTTTAGCCAACCAGTTCATCGTAGGCAGGGTGTAACTTGGTCATAAGGATCTTGTTTAAGTGTTACTAGTATCGTCTTGTTTCTTGGCTGAATGACCAGTGGTTCATAGGGCATTGAGTTAGATTCCCGGGCCGGAGATTTTAACCACCTTTAGTTAATTCCTGTAGCTCGGGGGTTGGGTGTTTGTGATCGTTTTAATACGCATTCTCACATATGTTGTAACATATCACATTACTAACCCCCACAAAGACATGGGAATAGTGAATACACCCCTCTAGATAGGCTTGGCGTCAGGAGGGGCATCCGGCCGTCAAACTAGTATTCATCCCCGTTAGTACCGACACCAGATAAATCAGTGTTCTCTCAGAGCACTCCATTACCATCAGTGTCAAACTCTTTTACTGAACCACCAGTATCTTCCAGATGAAGCAATTTCTTGCATAAGATCTTATGTTCCAAATGAGATGCTCGTAACACTGAACACAGTTGATGTGTCAATTGCTGTAGTGTACACACACACACACACACACTACACTTTCCACATTTTCAATCGTGAACTGTTTTCTGTTCTTAGTCTACTGCGCTTCTACCAAGGAAGACAATGCTCAGCATTCGCATAGTGGTTAGGGATGGAAAGCAAATAAACAATTCTGCGAGATGCTCTGGGTAAAATTCATTTCGCTATATGCCCACAATATATACATTACGTACAAGAAACAACCTCTTTCCATCACTGCCGTATTGTAAGTCTACTTGAAGTTTGAAGCTTGTATTTATCCAGACTCCCCCTTTCCTCCTACGATATGAGGACACAAAGAGATGACTAACACAGTGGAGCCATTTCTTTCGAAGTTCAGTTCGTCATTCTGCCTCAGCCACCCTAAAACCTTCGCGGACACAGTCTCCTCATTTTCATCTTCATGTGCACTTGTTATTTTAATATATGCATTGAAATGTAAAAAGTTACTGGCCAATTTTTAAAATATTTTTTCTCGCTGTACATTAGATACCCTTCCATCACGAAGCAGGACAGGGCAACGCTTTGAGCTACACACAATACCGCTACCTCAGGCAAGTATCTCTCCTCGGTACTACGCCGAATCAGCTTGTCAGCACAGGTAGGAAGATAGCTCTGTGGCAATTCACATATCCTTCTGAAAGTACTTTTGTGGCATTTCACATATACCCATTTTACAAATATGTATACCGGGCGAGTTGGCCGTGCGGTTAGGTGCACCCAGCTGTGAGCTCGCATCCGGGAGATAGTGGGTTCGAACCCCCACTGGCGGCAGCCCTGAAGATGGTTTTCTGTGGTTTCCCATTTTCACACCAGGGAAATGCCTTAATTAAGGCCACGGTCGCTTCCTTCCCATTCCTAGGCCTTTCCTATCCCATCGTCGCCATAAGACGTACCTGTGTCGGTGCGACGTAAAGCAAATAGCAACAAACAAATATGCATACCTGTTCGAATTTTGAGGCAGTTCATCGAGTCTGTCCGTTTCTTCCCGCTGATCCGATGGAAAATCGCTACTTTCATGGATTCCGGTGACGCCGAGCTGTCAGAATGTTGACTCGCAGAAATTCTGTTACGTTCCAGTGAATCTACCAACACGCTACTGGTGTACCGGCTCAAAATAAATAAGGATGAAATGGTTAACGCATGAGGGCGGGCTCTCCAAATGATCCATACTGTACAACAGGAAACAGGTGTGTTTTTTACTATACTATTCATTCTGTAGGAGAATGAGATGGAGTATAACATTACGCGGGTGTGTTTTTTACTATACTATTCATTCTGTAGGAGAATGAGATGGAGTATAACATTACGCGGGTGTGTTTTTTACTATACTATTCATTCTGTAGGAGAATGAGATGGAGTATAACATTACGCGGGTGTGTTTTTTACTATACTATTCATTCTGTAGGAGAATGAGATGGAGTATAACATTACGCGGGTGTGTTTTTTACTATACTATTCATTCTGTAGGAGAATGAGATGGAGTATAACATTACGCGGGTGTGTTTTTTACTATACTATTCATTCTGTAGGAGAATGAGATGGAGTATAACATTACGCGGGTGTGTTTTTTACTATACTATTCATTCTGTAGGAGAATGAGATGGAGTATAACATTACGCGGGAAAATAAGATTAACAGCGTAAAGTTCAATGCTGTGGCGGGAAGGCTATTCTTTTTTTGTTATACCAGCCTACAGCGTATGCGTGAGTGACACTTGAGGGTGTGGGTGAGGGGGGAGGGGTGGGGGGGGGGGGGCTGGGAGTAGGCAGGGAAGGGGCTTCGTCAAACAAGGGATGAATGAAGCGGCAGGAAGGTGGAAGGGGAAGGCAAGGGTTTGGCATCATAAATCAAGGGGATGTTAACAAGTTGTTTTCAGAAACCTGACCCACTCTACAAAAGAAGCATTATACCTGCAACAGGCTGTTTGTAGAGATTCCAACCACCGTTGTCATTCATACCAGTTTTAAGAACACTCCCGTAGTAAGGTCGAAACCGGAAAATATTTTCAGGGGTTTGGAGGTGAAGGTGGGGAAGCTGAGAATGCTACTTCTTTTTTTTTTACGTCGCACCGACACAGATAGGTCTTTGGCGACGATGGGATTGGAAAGGCCTAGGAATGGGAAGGAATCAGCCGTGGCCTTAATTAAGGTACAGCCCCAGCATTTGCCTGGTGTGGGAAACCACGGAAAACCATCTTCAGGGCTGCCGACAGTGGGGTTCGAACTCACTATCTCCCGATTACTGGATACTGGCCGCACTTAAGCGACCGCAGCTATCGAGCTCGGTGAGCTGAGAATGTACTGTAACTATTGGATGTGAAAGAATGCTCGTTATTCAGATTTTAGCTCCTCGAGAGGCATTGGCGTCAGGAAGGATATCCGGTCATAAAACATGTCAAATAAATTCATTCCACCTGATCCCCGATCCCCGTATCAAGAACCGAGACTAAGGGATAGACAAACAACTCGTTATTCAGATTCCTTTCCTGACCGCCCACTAAAAGTGACAGGTGGCACCGCATATCACTATGTAACACTGTATCTAATGTCAGTTCGAGCATGAACCATGAACATGGGTTCACACGGTCACTACTCGGGGTTACATTAGAACAGCGATATTCGCTTCATTCATAAGACAATTGAGGAATGTTGTTGCATCAGAGAGAAGATGATGGTGATTATTATTATGTATGAAGGTATGGAACAGAAATAAAGCCAAACAAAAATCTGTGGAGTCTAGGGACATATCCTGAAGTTATTACTAAGGTGGATGGACGGGTGAGAACAGGAACCACCACCATCAACACTGACTGACGTGGCATGGCTTGAGTACAGGTTACAAGTAACTAATCTCATGTTTGTTCCTTATTGAAGATAACAATAAGTAAGATTCTATTAGAATAAAATTTATTGTAGCCACCTATTCAATACAATTCACCGTTTATGGTAATTAAATTCTAAGTGATTTGTATACATTACAGAGGAGGGTGAGTCAATAAATAAGTCGCAAACATGTGTGTGCCTTATACCATTTGAAATTAACGCGCGCAGGTTTTGCCAGCAGATGGCATATGTATGCTTGTCGTACGACATCTCGCAGGCACTCAGTCAGCGAGACTGTTAGTGCACGATGGTACATGTGTTGCATGACTGTACACGAGAAGACCAGCGTGCAGTTGTGCGTTTTTGTAGGCCAAAGGACTGTCCACAGAAGAAGTGCATCGCGAAATGCATTCCGTCTATGGTGAAAACTGTTTCTCACGGAAAGCTGTGTTCAACTGGATCCAGAAGTTTAACCATGGAAGGAAAAGCATCAGAGATCGGGAGCGTCCTGGTCGTCCTGCGGAGAACGCTTGAAACATCCACCGTACAGTCCTGACTTAGCCCCCAGTGATTTTCATCAGTTTGGGCCCCTAAAAAATAATTTGGGTGGCCGTCATTTTGATACAGATGATGCCGTAATCTGTGAGGGTACACGTTGGCTGCGACAGCAACCAAAGGACTTCTTTGCTGCTGGCTTTCAAGAACTCGTAAATAGATGGGATAAATGCCTGAATGTACAGGATGAATATGTGGAAAAGTGAAATAAATGTCAGAAAGTTACTTTGATTATTTTTGCCTCAATTCAGTTTTGCGACTTATTTATTGACTCACCCTCGTAGGTACATGTTTCGCCATGTTTTTGGGCATCTTCAGCTTATTGTCAATCTTAAGGTCTGAGTTGGACATTTGGAACCAATATATACAAATATAACCTTATACTAAGAATCTTCCTACTTTTTACAAATAAAAGAAAAATTCTTAGTATAATGTCATATTTGTATATATTGGTTCAAAATGTCTAACTCAGATAAGTCCTGGGTCTTGACCTTAAGATTGACAATAGGCTGAAGATGCTCAAAAACAGGGCGAAACATGTACCTATATGGTGTATACAAATCACTTAGAATTTAATCACCACAAACGGTGAATTGTATTGAATAAGTGGCTACAATAAATTTTATTATAATAGAATCTTACTTATTGTGTAAAGGTTGTCAAAGTTGTCCGTGTGTCCGTGGCTAATTTTAAGACTCCCTCCCTATTGTAATTTTTTTTTTCAGTTAGAGGAACAAGGTATTGTAAACTTTCCTTAGATCCTTCCTGACGTTTTTGACTGTGATTTTTCTGTAATGCTTTTTTGTCCTTTCCAAATTATTTTTCCTGAACTCACACCTCGTTGTTCTCTTGGTGAGTTTGTTAAATTCTACATTTAGATTTTCCTTCTTCTTCTTCTTCTTCTTCTTCTTCTTCTTCTTCTCCTTCTTCTCTTCTTCTTCTTCTTCTTCGTCTACTTCTTCTTCTTTTTATATATCGCTCTCCCTCTTTCTGCCTGCGTCATCAGTCCATAGACTCGTTTGACACAGCTCTCCATAACACCCTAGCCTGCGCTAACATTTTCATTTCTACATTACTACTGCAGCCTACATCTGCTCTAATCTGCTTGTAATATTCGTACCTTGGCCTACCCCTACCGTTCTTACCACTTGAACTTCCCTCAAGAACCAGCTGTATGGTATGTCCTACCATTCTATCTCCTTTTATGGTAAAAAATTTAACGCAGTCGATCTCCTCTCACCAGTTCGATTCAGTATCTCTTTATTCGTGATTCTATCTGCCCATCTCACCTTCAGCATTCTTCTGTAACATCACATTTCAAAAACTTCTATTATCTTTCATTCTGTTTCACTTCCATACAATGCCACCCTGCGGACGAAAGTCTTCAAAAACACCTTTCTAATTCCTATATCAATGTTCGAGGTGAACCAATGTCGTTTCTTAAGAAAGGCTTTCCTTGCTTGTGCTAGTCTGGATTGAATGTCCTCCTTACTTCTACAATCTTTAGTTATTTTACTACCCAATTAACACTACTCATCTACTTCATGTAAGACTTCATTTCATTATCTAATACTTCCTGCATCACCTCACTTTGTTCGACCGCACTCCGTTACTTTTGTTTTGGGCTTATTTGCCTTCATCTTGTATTCCTTTCGCCAAGATTCTATCCATACCACTCAGCAATTTCTCCACATCTTTCGTAGAATCAGATAAAATAACAATATCATCGGCAAATCTCAGAGTTTTGAATACCTCTCCTTGGACTTTGATTCATTTTTACAAATTCTTTTTCGCTTTCCTTTATCGCCAGTTCTATGTAAACAATGAAAAGGAGAGGGGACAAACTTCAGCCTTGCTTCACTCCCTTCTGGATTGCTGCCTCTTTTTCAAAGCCCTCGATTCTTATCACTTCAGACTGATTTTTGTGCAGATTGTAGATAATTCTCCTTTCTTGGTATCCGATTCTGATCACCTCCAGAATCTCAAATAGCTTGGTCCAATCAACATTGTCGAATGTCTTTTCTAGATCTACGAACGCCATATAGGCTACGTGGGCTTGTTTTTCTAATTCGGTCCTCAAAGATCAGACGAAAAGTCAGGATTGCTTCACGTGTTCCCAAATTTCTTCTGAAGCCAAATGGATTTTCTCCCAACTCATTTTCAAATTGTCTTTCCATTTTTCTGTAAATAATACGTGTTAAAATTTAGCAAGAGTGGGATAGTAAACTAATGGTGCGATATTTTACCGCACTTGTTAGAAACGGCTTGCTTGGGAATAGGTATATGTTTCATACATCTTACACACTGAACGGAATAACCTCGTCATGCTGGTTTCACCTAAGGCAGTCAGTAATTCTGAGGGTATAATCAATTCCCACTGCCTTGTTCCTACCTAGGTCTCTCAGAAAGCTCTGTCGAATTCTGATTTCATAATTGGGTCTCCCATGTTATCACCACCATGAATCCATGGAAAACCAGAACAAGGCTCTATAGCAAATAGCTTTCCATGTTGAAAGATAGAATCACGAAGTGCTCCTTGAAAATCCAAGCCTTGAGTAAGGGTAATGCCATTAGAAGCATGGACCATGTAGAGTAAGTAACCAGTATGAAGGTATAATTGACGAAAGCTGTCCAGTACCTGTCCAAGTTCCTACCCGGAGAGAGGGGAATACGTACCCGACAGGGGCATGAAGCAAGGACTAGTGATCAAGAGAACATGTATTTTATTTGTCTGGAAGTACGTGGAAACTCGAAGCGCGGACCGCCAAGCGTGAAGCTAGAGTGTCTCCACCAAGTTGATCGAGTTAATCCCAGTATGACAAAAGGAGAGGGGTTATCCCGACCACAAGACGTCTGCGAAAGGGAGAGGTAAAACTTTTCGCAGTCGTAATCTCGAACCCACTTTTAAAACAGCATGGCCAACTTCGTTTATAATATCAAGGAAATGAATTATTATAATAATATTGCATTGTACGGAGACCCAAAAGAGCTGTTCGTCATCAGTGAATTTAATTTGGGTTTATGACGTCCTTTATGACGATAATCTCTTACAAAAGAAGGAATAAGTGGTTATGTACGAATAGAAAGTTACTGAGGTCATGTGTGCATTTTCTTGACACCTACTTGACAGTGGGGAAGTCCCTTCAGTGAGTTGAATGTGAGGACAGATATTTATTTATTATTCTGGATTGTGCGATCAGATTTCGTCCGGGCGAATCTTAACCATCTTGTAAGATCACTGGTTACCTGATTATCGCACTATTGCGCTTTAATACGCCGTGAAAAGAGCATACACGAATGTTGAGAGGCAATCTTCCTAGTTGATATAAAAAGCGGGAAGCGTTACCCTGAAGTATTCTTCGCTTTTATCTCGCGAGAGACAGACGTATATCAGTCTCGGACATCACTTTCCTTTGTGTTTGAACTTTTCATGTAGAGAATAGTTTAAATGACTCAATTCAAGCGGTGTATGACTATAACTAAGAACAGGGATATAACTGAGCGCGCGGTCGAATTATTTTGACGATATTTGAACAATAATTTGAACTAATAAAATTAGTATTATTATTACCTCCGTCGCCCGAGACAAAGAAAGGAAACGGGTAATACTATAAACACCACTGTAATGAGCAGCGATACAGGGGATAATTCTGAGGCGTGCTACCAGGAAGTTGTATGGATACGATTAAAAAAACCTGTAGTAATATATTTGATTCCGGGCCATTGAAACAGAAATCGGGTCGGTTAGTGCGCGGTGACGCAGACGAACGGGTTTTAACTATGTGTGTGTATCTGTGCCATAGATACTGAATATTTCCTGTGCCTAGGACTATGGAGTTTTGCAGTAGCATTCGCAGCTAGCAGATGGAATCTACAGCTATCACCATGGACATGAGTCAACACTAAAACGAGGATGGACGCCTTGTAGCTGACAAAGGTGTTATGGAGGAACGATAGGGCTGAGTAATACCATTCTATTATGCATGAAGCGAAGTGTACAAGGGATTCATTTTAAAATGCTGTGGCTAGTAATTGGTAGAGATACTTAGTATGTTAAATTGTAGAATGTACAAAGGCATGGCACAGAGTTTATTTTAGTAACAAGTCTGAGAGAATTTGTAGATATGGGACGATTTGTTTGTGGGAAGGTTTCCCTTTTTCATTTTATTTGGGGAATACTGTTAGTATGCGGCTGAGGTTACTTTTTCTGTGTAGTTTATTTGGATAGAATGATGAGTGTCATTAGTTTTTGGGATCGGTTTTGTAAGAGGGTTGGTACTCAACTGGCTGAGGTATAATGCATGCCAAATAATTTTAGTGTTGATTATCCTGTGTGAAAGAGAAAATGTTGCAGTAAGCCACCCAGAGAGCTGAACCGGTGACGTCCAATGAAATATGTAGCTAGGTCTCATTTAAAAAAACTGTGAATGACTATAACGTGTGTTTTCAATAACAGTAAGATCCTAATTACACTTTGAGTTGTGTGGAGTTACAATTGTGCTTGTTTGTAATTACGGCGACACTCCGTAGATAAAAATCGATATTTAGGTCATTTTGGTGAAAATTTTTTATTACTGAAATTGAAAGAATTGAGTTTCTTTTTCCTTGTCACGAAGTAATTCCGCTGAATTCAAACAATTTATCACTGTAATAATGCTTTCTTTGTCAATTGTAATTTTTCATTTAAATCCCATTTTCTCCCATAATACTCTGCCAAATGTAACAAAATTCGTATAGTAGATGTATCACAGCTATATTAAGAAACCTGCTTATGGAATTTTTGATTGCAACATTTTTTCATGTAGTAGGGATTTTTAAGTCCCAAATTTTAGAAAGTGAAAACTACACAAATTTTAGTACAATATATTCCTTACATAAATTATGTACAGAAAAATAGATACGTAGTGCTTTTAAAAGAAGTGAATTATCTATTTAATTACGAATTTGCATTAACATGTTAATTAAATTTCATGAAAAAATGGAATTAGAATTTTTTTCGAAAAATATTTTGGAAAACTATTAATTGTATATGAAAGGAATGTTCGTATGTAGGTGACATTCCCACAAAGTTTCGTGAAAGTCCATGCATTAGGGTAAACTATCCTTTTATCTCCGGAGTGTCGCCTTAACGTGTGAATTTCTTCCGTCATGAAACAAGTGTAAAGTAACGAATTAGTAAGCAGTAAGCCACGTAGGCCCATCAAGTAGAGGTTAGGCCCATTTTAAAGATTAATAATAATAACAACATATGCCTTTGCTGGCGAGATGTAGTGTTTAGACTGCACTGTGTCTTCTGGCATAGGCTAGAATAAATGTGTTACTTTCATTGACTTGTCACAGTCTCCTCCTTGGCTTTGACAATGTGAAAGTGACTGAGGTATGAGCGATGCTAGTAATACCGTTCCTTATGCAGCCAGTCCCTGTTATAAATGGTGTGAAAATTTCGCTCACAGGGTCGGTTGGTGCATGCATTTCAGTGGGCTTGGCAGACTGATATGTAATAGCAACTTCTGGCTCGGTGAGGAAAGCAAGGGGAAACTACACCACTCCTCATTTCCCTAGTATGCCTCTTCAGTGACACCTAGGCTGTCTATAACAGCTGTTGGTGAAGCCGTGGAGGATCAAACCAGCTTTGGACTGAATACCCAACATACAATAATAACATAAGCCAGGGTTTTGTTATTTTGATTTCTGTGTCTGCTTGGTTACCACCGGTCCAGCTCTGTGAAAGGTTGTGTGGGAAAAAGTAATGATCTGCTTAAAAATGCGTCAGGCGACGATGTTAGAATGGAATTGAAATCAGGACTCACGGTGCGAATTTTGGAAGTCAGATTGTAGGTGAACACGAGTGAACGCTTATTGAATTGAGAAATAAGAAATTAATTATGAATCACCTCGCTGATATGAGCGTGTTATTATGTGAAGCGAACTGAAAGTGATATTTAAAAGAAAAAATATGTCTTCCCTTGACAGAGTAATGTTATATCCCCTTTGCCACGCCTCCGACCGAGAGTGTAAGAGAAGGAAAGCTTGTCTCTAAGAGTGTGCTGTTTGTATATTCTCTGTATATGTGCGCCATACCGTGAAATCGTGGTCCGTACTGTGACATGTAAAAGATTTCAAATATTGTTCCTCTGTGGAATGCTAAATGATTCATTTCCTCAGCCGACTGAAATAAATGTCAGATATCAATAACCTGGTTCTTTTTCCTTAATTGTTGTCATACATCTAATAGTAGTGATTTCAGCCCCTCTGCAAAAAACCGAAGATCCAGGCTTCGAGTCTGTGTGTGCAACTGGAAGAGCCACAAACTTTGCGAATGTTTGCCACTGTTCATCTGTGTTGTGTATATAACTTTCTTGATGTCTTGACTGTTTATTGTATTGTGATGTCATTCAGGGCCGACATTCGTTCAACCAATGGTGCAATCGGGTTCGTGTGTAGATGGGTGGGGTTCAACTTGGACCCAGGGCATCTGGAGTTTGTATTTGTTTACGTTATATTACTTTAAGTTATTCCAGTGGGAAATCTGTTAATAAAGATTAGATGTCACTCAGATTTGTTTATATTTGAGTATCATGTTTTTTTTCGGTAAATTGGGATTAGCTTCAGTGATCAATATTTAATATTCCGTACACGTGAAGTCATGAAATAGATTCTTCTTGAATGGCTATACTCAGTTTTATTCCCAAAGCTTGAACAATGTTCAACGTATCCAAAGTTTATTTTTTGTGAAATTCGATTATGTATTCGCCATGTATATTTGCGGCATTTTCCATCATCATCAGGAGTCTAATACACCCCTTATGTTTACAGATTGTAAGTAATGTTCTCATTCGTTTTATTTAGATGACACCCATATTCTCCTACCCTTTAAGCCGCTAAGTTATATATATAGTATGACAAATAGATCAAACCCAGTTTACGATCCTGTAGATATATTGCAGAAGTATATGGGTAGCGGGTGGGTGCAATAAGTTCCTGCCATCTTTCTGACTTGTCTTCTTTCCCTAGAAGTGGTTTTCCATCTGAGCTCTTAATATTCATACACCTAGTTTTCCTCTCTCCAAAGGTCTCCTTGATTTTCTTGTATGCAACATCTACCTTTAGTAGGACCGTGCAAATTTTAACATCCTTGCTCTTATCTTTCCGCCATTCTTCCTTAGCTGTCCTGAACTTCCTATCCACTTCATTCTTTAATCGCCTGTATTCTTTTCTGTCCTCAGTTTTCGCATTCTTGTACTTTCGTCTAGTATCTTCTGAGTTATCGATTTATTCTTAGTTGTTCTTTCCTTTCTTCCTAACATTTTCTTCAGCAACCTTGCTGATTTCATTCTTCACGACTGTCCATTCTTCTTCTGCTATGTTTCCTTCAGCCTGTTCATTTAGTCCTTGTGTTCCATGTTCCTTGAGACAATCCCTCACACACTTTTCTTTCGACTTGTATTCCTCGTTGCATTCTTCCTTTCACATCGTCTACTTCAGATAGCATTTCATGACCAACATATTGTGGTCAGAGTCCACGTCTGCTTCTGGGTAAGTCTTGCAATCCAACACCTGGTTTCTGAATCTATGCCTAATCATAAGGAAGTCTATTTGATATCTTTCAGTGTCTCCAGGTCTCGTCCATGTATACAGTCACTGTAAACGGCGTTAATTGAAAAAAAGTGCTCAAGCTTGTGAATATAACCTACTAACAGACAGCTTGGCTGATACAATAGCCAGCAGCGCAATGGGCTTGAGGCTTAATGTAAAGAAGACTAAGTGGATGGTTATAAGTAGGAAACAAGATGGCATCCGAGGAAATCTCACAACAGCAAAGGAACAGATAGCGAGAGTGGCAACATTTAAATACCTGGGATGTCACATTAATGATGACTGGGACATTACTCACGAGATCCGATGCAGAATTGAGCAGGCCAGAACTTCTTTTCAGAGACTCAGAAAACTTTTGACAAGCCGTGACCTTTCCATTACACTACGGACACGACTACGCCGGTGCTACGTTTTCAGCATTCTGTTATACGGCGTTGAAGCATGGACACTAACTGAGACCATGTGCAAGAAGCTGCAAGCATTTGAAATATGGACCTACCGAAGGATGCTGAAGATACCTTGGACAGCTAAAATGACCAATATAGACGTTTTTCACCGTATGAACAAAGAAACAGAAATTCTTACTACCATCAAGAGAAGGAAGCTAGAATACTTTAGTCATATGATGCGGAACAGTAAATACCACCTTTTGCAAGTAATACTCCAAAGGACAATTAATGGAAAACGTGGTCCGGGGAGAAGTAGGACATCATGGCTCGGCAACTTGAGCCAGTGGTTTGGGGTGACAAAGCTTATTCTGTTCAGAACAGCTATGAATAAACAACAGATTATGCTACTGATCGCCAACGATCTGCGAGAACATGGCACATGAAGAAGAAGAAGATGAGTGACTTAGCCACCTTAGCTACTGCGAGCCGTGGTGCATAGCTAGCACGTTGTAGTCCTTATACAGTAGACACTTCCTGTTCAGACGTAAGATAGTGTTATTCGCAGCTGTGATTGTTTTACACATTCATTATAGTTTAAATAATAGAAATAACATTGCAGCTAATGATTTCTACCATATTCGCAAGCATTATATAAACGGGATAGTTGTATTAAGGCCATAAAGGAGCAGGTACTAATGTTTTTCAGATGACTGTGATATACGCGTTAGTGGGTTACCTACCTCCGAAAAATATAAGGGGCTAGTGAACCATCTGGTATAACGCAATACACTGACAACCACCACAGGCACATATATAGGGCTAATGTCAAGAACGGCATCCTGCCGCAAAGCTTGGGAAATCCACAAGAGCAACGCAATGGAATTCGATAGGGAGCTATCAAAGTTAATGGGGCTTATGAAAGAAAGAAAGTAGAACTGGCCGAGTTAGCAAACAGGATGCATCTGGAAGTGGTAGGAGTAAGTTATATTCTGTGTAAGGAGAAATAACGAAGAAGAGACAGGGTATTATAAAGTGAACTTGACGGGTGTTAAAAAGGGAAGTGCAGAGTGTGCGGTAGGGCTGTTCTTCAGGAATACTACTCCACGCAATATTTCTGATAGGCACGTAAATTAGCGAATGATACGGGGTTAGATTTGGCAGTTGGAGGAATTACGACGAGAAATATCTCAGTGTATTCACCATGTGAGGATGCAGATGAAGGTGAAGTTGACAAATTTTATGAAGCACTGAGTGATATTGTTGTCAGGGTCAACAGCAAGGATAAGATATTTCTAATGGGCGATTTCAATGCGAGAGTTGGAAATAGAACTGAAGGATACGAAAGGGTAATTGATAAATGTAGGGAAGATATGGAAGCTAATAGGAATGGGAAGCGTTTACTGGACTTCTGTGCTGGGACTGGTTTAGCAGTTACGAACACATTCTTCCAGCATTAGGCTATTCACCGCTACACATGGGATGGCAGAGGTACCAGGTCCACAATAGATTACATCTTAACCGACTTCGAATTCAGAAAGCTGTTAGGAATGTACGGGTCTTATCTGTAATGAACTAGGTATCTCTAGACCTAGGATAGAGAAAGTGAAATCTGTCTGTAAACGAATATGTGTATAAAATCTCCAGGACGAGGAAATACACGGATATGATTAGTGAGAAGTTCCAAGCAGTGAACAGTAAGCAGGTTCAGAATATAGAGTGGGTGGCAAACAGGGTTGTTGTAGTAGAGACAGCAAGGGAATGCCTAGGAACAGCTGTGTGTAAAGATTGGAAAAAGCGAACATCTTGGTGGAATGACGAAGTGAGAGCAGCTTGTAAACGTAAAAGGAAGGCGAATCAGAAATGGCTCCAAACAACGACTGATGCAGACAGGGAATTTTACGGAGATGAAAGAAACGGACCGAAACAGATAGTTGTTGAATGCAAAAAGGAGTCTTGGGAATATTTTCGTAATGACCTGGAAAGGCTAGTTCAAGCAGGATTGAAACCTTTCTGGACAGTAATAAAGAATCTTAGGAAAGGAGCAAAAAATTAAATGAATAGTGTTTTGGGTCATTCAGGTGAACTCATAACATATCACAGGGAATCACTGGATGGGTGGAAGGAATATTTTAAAAATATTCTCAACGTAAAAGGAAATCTTCCTGGTGACGTCGCGAACAACTGAGCTCATGGGGAGGAGGAGAATGATGTTGGTGAAATTAAGCGTGAGGAAGTGGAAAGGATGGTAAATAAACTCTATTTTCATAAAACAGCAAGAGTAGATGAAATTACACCTGAGATTTTGAAGTATCGTGGAAAGGGAGGTATGAAATGGCTTCATAGAGTAATAAGATTAGCATGGAGTGTTGGTAAGGTACCTTCGGATTAGACAAAAGCAATAGTTGCACCTATCTATAAGCAAGGGAACAGGAAGGATTGCAACAACTATCGAGGTAGCTCACTGATCAGTACTTCAAAGTATTCACTGGCATGTTGGAAGGGAGGGTGCGCTCAGTGGTTGAGAGTAAGTTGGATGAAAGTCAGTGTGGTTTCAGACCATAGAGGGGCTGTCAGGATCAGATTTTCGTATGCGCCAGGTAATTGAAAAATGCTACGTTATGTTATGTGTATGTTTCGTAGATCTAGAAATGAAATGGCATATGGCTTTTGGTGGCGGGAGTGTCTGAGGTCATGTTCGGCTCGCCAGGTGCATGTCTTTTGATTTGACGCCCTTTAGGCGACTTTCGCGTCGTGATGAGGATGAATACGACACGCACACCCAGCCCCCGGCCAGTGAAATTAACCAATGATGGTTAAAATTCCCGATCCTGTCGGGAATCGAACCCGGGACTCCTCTGTGATCAAAGGAGAGGACACTAAACATTTAGCCATGGAGCCGGACCGTAGGTCTAGAGAAAGCATTCGACAGGGTACCGGGGGAAAAGATGTTCGCCGTACTGGGGAACTATAGGGGTAAGAGTAGGTTATTAAAATCAATCAAAGGCATTTATGTTGACAAGGGGACTCAGTTTTTGAGGATTTAAAGATAGCAGGTATATAACTAAATGAGGCCACAGCACTAGTTGCAAATAGAGGATTGCGGCGGCGTTTAGTAAATTCACAGAGGCTTGCAGACAGAACGCTAAAAGGCATAATGTTAATGTATAGGTTGGATAGGGGTGAGAAAGAAGTGACCATGACCTTAATAATTAAGGTACAACCCCAGTATTTTTCTGGTGTGAAAATGGGAAACAACGGAAAGTCATCGTCATGGCTACCGACAGTGGGGTTCGAACCCACTATCTCCCGAATGCAAGCTGATAGCTACGTGACCCAAACTGCGCTGCCACTTGTTCGATTGTTGACTTTCTCCAACGAGGCGTGAAGATTCTACTGATCCCAAGAAACAAAGGCTTCGTTATTTCCGGATCGGTGCCATTTATGGTTTCCACACAATTGATTCGATGTTACAAAGACAGCGCTTACATTCTTCGGATACTTTCTGTTGAATTTGTGGATCCTCGTAGAACTTCTTGCACATCTTGCCAATATGTCCTTTTGTTCTGCAGAAATGATCCTTGGCATTTTTCGCCTTGCAGTCCGTGGTCACATGGGTCACCGCAACGAAGATATTAATTATTTGATTTCCCTTCTAATTACTCTGTTTTGTTTTCGGTACTGCCCCTGATAACTCTGGATGCGCTATCACCAACAATAGATTTCGTTTATATTGCGGTGAACTCTACGGCCACTGCAGTCTTCAGCGCATGATAGAAGGTTTTGGTCTGGCTGCACCAAAAGTTTACGACGCACGTCCTCACTCTGCATACGAATTGACCTCACAGCGCGTCTTTTAGGAACTGTCCAAACTCACAATGTTGAGCAAGTCTTTTCAGCTGTACACAAAATTCTGTAATTGAAGGGTAAGGGGGGAAAGCAAGTAAATCAACATTTTCTCGTAATCGAGTTAGCGGTGATACAGTGAGCATTGGACCAAGCTTAATTCAGTTTAAGTCACTTCGAACTCCAGTCATTACATCTTTTTTACAATTTGCTTTACGTCGCACCGACACAGATATGTGTTCGGTGGGATAGGAGTGGGAAGGGAGCGGACGTGGCCTTAATTAAGGTACAGCCCCAGCCTGGTTTGAAAACGGGGAACCATGGAAAACCACCTTCAGGTCTGCAACAGTAGGGTTCGAACCCACTATCTCGAAATTCAAGCTCACAGCTGCGCGAGCCCAACCGCATGGCCAATTCGCTCGGTGAACTTCAGTTATTCAAGCATATGATTTTGTAACTTTTTATTTGTTTATCTAGTAACGTTTTGCAATTAAATTTTCGTTTCTCTGAGTTCGGAAGGAAGTTGAATTACCTGTTTTTCCCTGAGAAGTGATTATTCCAGTTTTGCAAACATTTATAGAACCGATAAAGTTTCGCAATATACATTCTTATGAGTGTAAAAATTTAAGAGTGTCTGCTTCAGTTGATCGTAATAAGTCTTACCATTTGGTTTTACTGTTACGCAGTACCTCGTTTAAGCCCTATTACCGCCCAGAGCAAAGGCAGCTTTATTTGCGCCCGTCACATTACTGATTATCAAAACCTGCTCGAAACGCTTGACATACGACTTAAATTATTCTTCATTCGTATACACGCAAACTGAACCAATATATCAAAGGAAAGCAAAGTCATCTCCGTATAGGCCATGAAGGCCCTTTGAGGGGTGGAAGGTAAACGCTTCCACTATCCGTAACCTCGGCACTTGATGGGGTAGAGTGGTTGGCTCTACATGCACCTCCGGAAGTGGAAATCTCGTTTCTTAAATTTCTACGACTTCCTGGCGAGGATTCGAACCCACGTCCTTCCGGGCGAACCGAGGACGCCTTTACCGCCTCAGCCAGGCAGCCCCTGAACCAATATATACTGAATTAAAAACTGTCGCAACCTGATCTGCCATATTCGGTTTTCTCCTTTTTACCCAATTTTAAAAATAGGCCTATCGTTTGTTTGATCAGACATTTTACTGACATCAGTCATACTTCCTTTTCATCCACAACAATGACACAGAATGAACAACGAGATACAATGAACGAAAGAACATATGATGCCGTAGCTGACGTAACAACACTTACATATGAGTATATTATATACATGATATTTCAGCTATCTTAGATAAGGATAGATTCATCCTAGATAGACTTAGCCTTAACGTTCCCTATCATGACAGGGATCTCCGTGATCATCTTCTATTTCCAGTACACCTTGATTATCAGAATATTTATCCCAGGTGTTTTGTAAATCCTCAGATCTACTCTTAGTTTGCAACACTTCATCCTGAGATCGGTTACAATTATCTATGAACGTACGCATCCGAGTGAGACACAGTCTTCTATGTTTTACTAACAACTTTCTTTCTTACTTTCTTTCTTTCCCCATAACTGCTGTATGAACTCAAATAAGAAGGAAATGGGAAGGATTATCTGACCTGAAGTTCATATGTGCTATGTCTTTGATGTACTGTAGACGTAAAAAAATGAGCCGGCGTGTTCATCGCCTTTTGCAGGTTATCTTTGCCCATTCCATGAAGGCATAGATTCTTGTGCGAATATCTATAAGTTTGCACATAACGATTATCGTAATTTACATCCGGTGCGGTCAGATATTTTATATTACGATGAAAAGTGGACTGTGTTAAATGCCATATGGCTGGTTCGTAGCATAAACTGTAGAATATCACATTATACAATTTGTTTTACGTCCCACCGACACAGATAGGTCTTATGGCGACGATGGGATAGGAAAAGGCTAGAAGTGGGAACGAAGCGGCCGTGGCCTTAATTAAGGTACCAGCATTTGCCTGGTGTGAAAATGGGAAACCATGGAAAACCATCTTCAAGGCTGCCGACAGTGGGGTTCGAATCCACTATCTCCCGGATGCAAGTTCAGTGCTGCGCGCCCCTAACCGCCCGGTAAACACAACACACAAATAAAAAGGAGGCTAATTCTGGTAATGATGTTATTGATAATACCGGCATGTAACAGAAAGGTCCAGTCATGTGTAGCCATGCTGCCTTCACTATCTCAAGTTCATGTCCGTTCAAAGAAGTTAAAACCACTAGTGGATCCGTGTTGCTCCACAGCATTCCTTATAAATAGGTCAGATAACTTGTCTTGATATGTCTGTCGCAGTCATATTCATTCGTAATATCGTTTATAACACTTCTCTCCATACAATATTCCATGTGCTTCGACCATTCGGGCGTATCTGAATCTTAACATTTTCAAACGATCTTGTCCGAGCGAGATGGTGCAGCATACAATTGACCGTGACTGAATACTGGTTCGGGTAAGCTGACAACCCACTGTTTCAAGAGTTTGTCCCTGCGCTTTATTGGTGGTCATACAGGCCGCTAGTCGACTTGATACCTTCCAGTCTGTACGTACGTAGACTGTTTTCTCTTAATAATGTTATTAGCTTTACGTCCCACTAACTACTCTTTTACGGTTTTCAGAGACGCCGAGGTGCAGGAATTTAGTCCCACAGGAGTTCTTTAACGTGCCAGTGAATCTACCGAAAGCAGGCTGACGTATTTGAGCACCTTCAAATACCACCGGACTGAGCCAAGATCGAACCTGTCAAGTTAGAGTCAGAAGGCTAGCGCCCTTATCGGCATGGAGATGAAAAGGTGTGGAAAGAAAATGCACAAAATGACCTAAATTACGGATGTATGTGTGTTTATTCCAGCATAGCCCTGATACAAAATTGGTACACAAATAACTTACACTCCTAGGGGTGCGGGTAATGTATAAAGATAAAGGAAAATAACTGATATTAATGTCGAATGCATTATTTAGGAGGTCGCTGAGATGAATTGTGGGACTCTGGATGGTTAAGTCATACTTCAGCCGCAATCAGTGTGGAAGGGGTGAAAATGAATGTAAAAATAACCAAGATTAGCGGATGTATGTGGGTATGTTTCAGAATAGCTCTCAACGAAACTTGGTACACATATAACTTTCCATCTGGAAAAAATACTATGGAGATAAAAAATACTAACCCCCGCTGGGAGTGGGGAATGCGAGGAGATGACATGTAAAAAATAATAGAAAATAACCGATATTAATTTCGAATCCATTGTTTATGTGTCGCTGAGACGAATTGTGAGACCAGTAATGTCTCATTCCCCTTCGCCTCCCCCCAACTTCCACTCAGCGACCCCGAAAACTATGAATTCAACACTTCTTTTGATTATTTTTATATCTCAGCCCCGTCGCCCCTAAGAGTCCTTGGGGTCTCTTACCCCCACGTGGTTTTTCTCCTGATACTAAGTAGATACTAGTGTACGAAATTTGGTTGAAATCGTTCCAGTGGTTTAGAAGGAGATTTCACACACACACACACACACACACACACACACACACATATATATATAATGACATGTATAGGCCTGTACATACTAATGAAAGTGTTAGTCGCTTAGCAACCTGCTAAAAACAGAAAGCACCGGGCGAGTTGGTGGTGCGGTTAGGGGCATGCGGCTGTGAGCTTGCCTCCGGGAGATAGTAGGTTCGAATCCTGCTGTCGGCAGCCCTGAAGATGGTTTTTCGTGGTTTCCCATTTTCACACCAGGAAAATGCTGGGGCTGTACCTTAATTAAGGCCACGGCCGTTTCCGTCCAACTCCTAGGCCTTTCATATCCCATCGACGCCATAAGACCTATCTGTGTCGGTGCGACGTAAAGCCCATAGCAAAAAGAATAGAATGTATCGTGGGTTAGGGTAAGCCTTCACCTGCTATAATTAAATGATTTGATTTTATGATTACTCAAAGTTGGCTGAACGTAGAAACATATCAATGTCTCATGATTCACCGGCAAGCAGTTCTGAACAGAATAAAACAAAAATGAAGGAAATGGGTGTATTAGAACGGACGGACGGATTTGCCAAAGCTGTTTTTTGTAGGCTAATCTCTTTTAATATATAGATGAATCTCGTCCTGCACTGTACACACTACTACCAATCTTTACCTGAAATGGCGTAGTTCATCCCAGGCTCAACACAGACTGTAGGCAGTGACATCTGTTATATTATAAACAAGCAATTGAATTAGTTGTGTGTATACAGATACATCTTACAACAGGACTACACATATCCTAACACATAACGTGCCTAATCCCACAATATTCCAAACTTTTCTTGAGGTGTTAAGAAGTCATTGCATAAGTAGAAGCCTAGTTGCGTGTTAGATATAGCCCAACAACAACGTACTAGATTTCCATCTTATGTACACAGCTTGAGAAGAAGACCCTCTGCTCTATCTGTATTACTTTTTCACAGTAGTTCGTTTGGGCCGCATGAGCACCACAGAGCTCGTACTTTACCTGTGTTATTTTCTTGCTGAACTCTAGTTTGCGTTCCTCGGACCATTTCCTTGTCTCCTTGTGGTTATCTGCTGTAAGGGATGTTAGTAAGGGTCTGATTTTTTAAAAGTTGAACGGTAATTGCTTCTATTAATTATGATGGCATTATTAATGTAAGTTCAACCAGATCCTTCTCTAATTGCTGGACCCACAGCGATCCAGTAGCTTTACTCTTGCTGGCTACTTTTAAGATCTTTTAGGACAGCCTGTGGGAATCCATTCTATACAGGTGTCCGCAGAAAGCCAGCCGTTTTCTTCTGATAGCACCATGTCTTGTCATTATAAGGACACCGATACATGTGAATTGTATTGGTATTCAGATTGCAGTACACTACAAAATCTTACATTAAAATACAGAACAAGAACAATGCGATCGAAGTCAACAATTTTACAGTGAATTGTACGTTCAGTTTACAATCTAAAATCAAATTCTCGAGGCTTCTTAGAAAATAGATTGAAGAGATCTGTTGCTTTTACAATAATGTCTCGGAATGTTTGGTTAGCTTATTGTTCATTGTCAGTATCTGTCCATTTTTTTTTTTTTTTTGTAAAAACTCAATGGGGGGTTTCTAAACCCCAGTACCTCCCTCCCTTGGCTACGCCCTTGTCTCCTAGTATAGCCACTAGCGCCGTCGAAGGCAGAGCATCACCTTGAAGATCAGTTAGGACAAAGCTATTCGCTTGTGTTCTCCGGTAACCTAATACCACAGCTCTGTGACGTAACAGGACGCCAGCTATTTACCGAGGAAGAAAGACAGTCTAGGTCACACAAAATTGGGAACAGGAAAGGCCAGATGGTCAATTCTGTATGATAATGTCTGAGAGTATGCAGCATGCAAAACAGACAGTGAGGACAATAGCTGAGCTCTTGTGTAAGACAGACACATCACCGACCACGCGCGAGACAAATCTGAGTGGCTGTAGGCGGTCAACACTGCTGGAGGACACGCAAACTGTGACTGATTCTAATATACGACTGTCTCAAGAGACAGTTACACTAATTGAGTTGGAGAACTTTGCAGTGTACGGTGCTAACAACTGATCACCAACTTCGCAGTTTCGTCTAGTTTCAGATACAAAACGTTCGGTTACAGTAGATTAAGAATGTAAAGTTCGAATGAAATGAAGATTTTTCTAGCACCTTAGGCCGGTAGATGCAGAGTGGGTCTCGGCCCATAAGTGGCCACGGCTGGTCCGTGGTCCAACAGCTCTGCACTCTGACCGGCTAACCAAGCAGAGGAGGGGTGGCCACGGCTCTTCCGTGGCTCTACGCCTCTGCATTCGGGAGATGGGACAGGGCTGGACCTCATGGCTGGCCCCAACCGTCGGCTGTCCTGAGAATGGTTTTCCGTTGTTTCCCATTCTCCTGCACTAAGGCGAATGCCGGGAAAGTTCCTAGGATAAGCCGCGGCCGCCAACCGCCCTCACCTTCTCTGATCATCTCCTTCACCGTAACAAATCTCCCGGCCTGAGAGACGGCGTCACCGTCTAAGAGGAGGAGTGAAACATTTTAGTAGCACCTTACCGTAAGATCCACGAAGTGTAACAGTAAGGTGCGGCCAAAATTGTAGGACACACTCCTCATATCGACGGCTTTCTTTTAAAACCTCGTATGTTCAAATGTTCTTCCTACCCATTCTATTCCTTAAGACTGGTCACGCCTCCCGGTCATATATTCTATTTGTATGCAGTCCATCAGAATAATTTTCGTTGTGTTCATTTTCCTTTGCCAATGTCTAAAGGAAAATGGACCTTACCGTACCGTATTGTAGGGATGTTGATTGCACAGCGAATTTACACACTCCTACAGTATAGTGTATTTAAGGTTCATTTTCCTTTACGGTTCGGCAGAGGAAAATGACCATAACGAAAATTATTATTTTGGATTACATATAAATATGGGACTGGCAGGCGTGACCAGTCTTAAGGAATATAATGGATAGGAAGAATATTCGGACTTACGAGGTTTTTAAAGAAAGCCATCGATATGTAGAAGACATTGGTCCGGAAACGCTTTATTTCCTTGATAGAACTCATTTTCTACAACTTTACATAGCAAATTAATCCCGGGACACACATGAGCAGGACGTACCAGCACACAACACGAAACTCTTTCGTACATCATCATCATCATCATTAGTGTTCTGCCCTAGGGCAGTTCTTCACATGGCAGCTCTCCGTTCTATCTTGTCACCTGCTACCCTCTTCGTTTTCTCATAATTGGCATCTATCCTTATACTTGATACAGTTCCTAGTAAACATACGCCATATCAAGAAAATAAGGTGAAACTCTTTGCTTTTCGCAGAGATCTTTGCTCGAGGTCTTCAGAAGAAAATCTCGACTGTTCGGTGGTACGCTCGTTCGTCACAAGATGGTTCGCTATATACTGGCACAGCGCTCCTAGCGGGAGCTGACGACAACATTAAGCCCCAATCTCGGCCGACTTGACGCGTCGCTCTAGCGCACCGCGGGATCCAGTCGGCCGTGCCCCAATTAAGATGTTCTATCACACCGTGTGTGTGCGAGAAGTATCAGAGAGGACATCACACGAATCAGGGACGAATGTAGTAGAAGAAATACATTAAAATTAATAAAATAAAATAAAATAAAATAAAATAAAATAAAATAAAATAAAATAAAATAAAATAAAATAAAATAAAATGTAACGAACGTCACCAGGACAGAACAGAACAGAGATGAAGAATGGAAAGAAAGTATGTGGAGAAAACCAGAGGATGATAATGATGTTTGATGGTGTGATACTGGTGGGGGGGGGGGGGAGGGGGAGGCAACTGCTGTACACACGTTATGAAAGTATGACATTAACACATAACATATAGCTTGGAATGAACCAATTGGTGATGACGATAACGTATTTCCACAGCTTCCCGTACAATCCTACACCTGTAGTGTTTAGTGTGGGTAAGAGCTCGAACATTTTGGAACATGACATCATGACTCAACGATAGGACATGCGCAGCTATTGCTGACTTGTCTGACTTGTTGAGACGGATATTTCTTTGAGGTTCCTTGATGCGAGTCCCAAAGGACCGGCATGTTTGGCCAATGTATACCTTGCCACAAGTACAGAGAATTTTGTACAAAATTGCACTTTGTAGTTTATACGATGGGATAGGAAAGAGCTAGGAAGTGACTGCATCTCACATACAGCGGGTGATTCAATAATCTTGATCATTTTAAAGATGCAGATGTGAGCGTAGTTCTTAAAGGATGCTGGGAGAGAGCGCTTTAACTATGGGATTATAAGAAAACGGCTCTTACTTAAAAAACATACTTTATATAACGAATTAAGAAACTTGACCAGCCACGACTGTTGTCCAGATAGATTTTCTTCGGTTACTGGAGTACCACGTTCGCTGCCTGTCATACCACACAGCTCTTGTTTGGTCCCATGAGGCTGAGTGAATCCCGTTGGAACCCTCAGTTCAGAAATTTAAATCCGTGGTCGAACAGGGGCAGTAAAAGTGTGTTCGTTTCACGCGGAAAGTCGTGGGTTCGTTTCGCTGTGAAACGTAATTTCCATCCTGGAAATGTATATGACCCTGAGGTTCACTCAGCCTACACACACAAAAAAAACCCGAGTACCTGATTAATTCCTGAGGAAAGGCAGCTGGGCATAAAATAAATCTCTCTATCCTACTTAGTGCTGAGAAACTCGTCTAAGGGTTGGAGATTTCTTTGCTGCTTGGATAAGCCGGGAATCGAACCGAGGCATTCCGGTAACAAGTAATCATACTGCACCTTCACCATCGGGCTTGCTCTCCGAACGATGGCATCCATTACGAATTTCCACTTTCACGAACATATTCATTGAAAAGAAGCCGGTTGTGCCTCTGGCAACAGCGATCATTAGTTACAGATGACATAGTGAAGGTTGCTCTATGATGTACGACTACAGGTTAGATTTTACGATTGACTGAAGTGAGGTCATTAGTAAATGGTTCAGTGAGGTGAAGGCGGTTCTTGCTCAGAAACCTTCCTCATTACCTACTTACCGACTGTAATTGTTACCTAACCTCATTAAAGGTTTCTGCGGTCGACATAAACGAACCAGCTGACATTTACCAAATATTCATATAACCATGAACACGTGAAATATCGTTCAGTTAAGAAAACTGGACACGAAGCAATTTAAGACAAACACATTTCTTTCAGAAGCATGATACATTGTTCCAAGAGCCTCCGTGGCTCAGACGTCAGCGCGCCGGCCTCTCGCCGCTCTGTTCCGTGGTTCAAATCCCGGTCATTCCATGTGGGATTTGTGCTGGAGAAAGCGGAGGCGGGACAAGTTTTTGTCAGGGTACTCCGATTTTCCCTGTCATCTTTCATTCCAGCAACACTCTTCAGTATCATTTCAACTGTCAGTCATTAATAATTGCCCCAGAGGAGTGCGACAGGCTTCGGCAGACGGCACAATTCCTACCCTCGCCGCTAGATGGGTCTTCATTCACTCCATTCCGGAACCGGTCGAATGACTGAAAAAAAAAAAGCGTGGATTTTCATTTTCACATTATTCTAAGTCTTCTACAGAATGTTAGGCAGTCGAACCTCTCTTCTGCGGACACCATCGGTTCCGTCCGACTCGTTGGCTGAATGGCGAGCGTACTGGCCTTCGGTTCAGAGGGTCCCGGGTTCGAGTCCCGGCCGGATTGGGGATTTTAACCTTCATTGGTTAATTCCAATGGCCCGGGGGCTGGGTGTTTGTACTGTCCCCAACATCCCTGCAACTCACACACCACACATAATACCATCCTCCACCACAATAGCACGCAGTTATCTACACATGGCAGATACCGCCCACCCTCATCGGAGGGTCTGCCTTACGAGGGCTGCACTCGGCTAGAAATAGCCACACGAAATTATTATTACCAACGGTTCCGTGGAAAAATGTCCGTTGCGAGAGGTGTCCGCTGAAACAAGGTTCTAAGAATTAAAAAAAGACACTACTCATGCTGCTACGGATATCTTCATTTCTTACGCAGTCTCGGAGTATATGTCGACAGCAACGCCTTCAATATTCCATTTCCACCAGATTTAGCTGCCTTCTTAAGGCTGTCCTTCTTTCCCGTACTGATCTATATGTGACAATACTTTTTACTACCGAGCTCGATAGCTGCAGTCGCTTACGAGCGGCCAGTATCCAATATTCGGGAGATAGTGGGTTCGAAACCCACTGAAGATGGTTTCCCGTGGTTTTCCATTTTCACACCAGGAAAATGCAGGAGTTGTACCTTAATTAAGGCCACGGCCGCTTCCTTCCCACTCCTAGCCCTTTCCTGTCCCGTCGTCGCCGTAAGACCTATCTGTGTCCGTGCGACGTAAAGCAACTCGTAAAAAGTAATTTCTACTAAAGTTTTATACTGTACAAGTTTAGTGTAATTTTAGTTTCCTGTCTTATTTTTGTACCCAATAGTACAGAATTTTGTTGCCTACTGCCTGTTTACCTTGAGCAACCCGTTTCTTTTATTTCTATCTTTTTAATGCTATTTGTTCGGGGCGTCGACATACAAAGATTGCTCCTACTTTCACCATATGTGAGAACCTGCGTGCATTTTTTGTAAATGTAAGGAAAGGAACGTTAAGGACGACACAAATTCCCAGTCCCCAGGCCAGGGATATTAATCGTTTACAATTAAAAACCCCTGACCCAGCCGGGAATCGAACCCGGGGCCGCCGGGTGACAGGCGGACGCGTCGCCCCCTACACCGTGGGTCCGGACTATTTCTGTCTTACTCATGTCATTGTTATTGACGATAAAATCGTTACCTCAGAATATCTACCCTCTTCACAATACCCTGTTCCAACTGCAAGTCTCCCGCCTGCAGCAACAAATTATGTTTTGTTTATATTAATCGTTAAGCTTCACTTGGCATATGTCTGGGATTTTCACAGCATGAACATTTGATCCAGGGAAAAAAGTAGCTGAAACATTTTGCCAGCGCAAGTAAAAGACTTGTACGAAATACGGAATATACACACATATATATATCTCCTCGTTTCTAGAATCAAATTATGTTTCTTATAGTACTACTAATGAGCCAGATGTATGTTAAGAAGAGTACAGAGCACAAGGGAGAGGGCCCTCATACTTTAAGTTTAAGGGGAGAATGTCGCCTGCTACATGTAGCAAGAAATACATAATTCATGACAATTTACTCAAAATACAATACATGTAAGTTTACGTATGGTATAATAAAGAAAAAAACATATCCCATAGCGCTCCAGTCCCGATGAAACTTGTACTTGCAAACGACCGCTGCTCAGCCCGATCGTCTGCTGATTTATTTATTTATTCTTTTTTTGCTAGTTGCTTTACGTCGCACCGACACAGATAGGTCTTATGGCGACGATAGGATAGGAAAGGCCTAGGAGTGGAAGGAAGCGGCCGTGGTCTTAATTTGACTGGTGTGAAAATGGGAAACCACGGAAAACCATATTCAGGGCTTCCGACAATGGAATTCGAACCCAGCATCTCCTGGATGCAAGTACACAGCCACGCGCCTCTAACCGCACGGCCAACTCGCCCGGTCGTCTGCTGATTTCGAGGTGACGCGCAGTCAGCACGACGAATTCTCTTGGTAGTTATTCTTGGCTTTCTTGTTCGAGGTCACTATCTCAATTATTCTCACATAGGCTGCGTGGACCTGGAACCAGCTAAAAGTCCCTCACATGGCCGGGAATCAAACCCGAGACCTCCTGGTAACATGCCGGCAGGCTTCCTCCAGACTGAGCTCAACAAATTTGAGATTACTGTACAAGATCGCATCAATTTTTTCCCGGTTGCAGTTTTTCACATCAAGCTTGACAATGTTTAATGTTTCTTTGCTATAATACATGCTCGAATCTACCTTAGCATACAGTCCTAAAGTCAAGTATGCCCCATTCATCACACAAAATTCTTGCAAGTGTCTATGCTGGCGAGACCTAGTGTTTAAAATGTACCGTGTCTTCTGTTATAGGCTAGAACAATATTATGAATTACATTCATGATTTGTTTCGGTCTCCTCCTTGACTTTGATCAACTGTCACTCATAGCGTTGGTTAGTGCGTGCATTTCAGTGGGCTTGGCAGACTGATATGTAATAGCAACTTCTGGCTCAGTGAAAAAAAAAAAAAAAACAGGAAATACCTCGCTTCTCATTTCCCTAGTATGCCTCTTTTAGTGACGTATAGGCCATCTATCACAGCTAATGGCTGAGCTATT
The DNA here is from genome assembly GCF_040414725.1 of Anabrus simplex. Classification (NCBI taxonomy): domain Eukaryota; kingdom Metazoa; phylum Arthropoda; class Insecta; order Orthoptera; family Tettigoniidae; genus Anabrus; species Anabrus simplex. The sequence goes on along the minus strand of NC_090270.1, from coordinate 204,963,111 downwards.
GAGGATCAAATCAGGATGAATACTCTACATACACATTCTTGCAAGTTACGTGATCGGTAATGAATTACATAAACAGTTATTTTCAATTTATTCCATGCATAGGGTTGGGCACAAATGTTCAGAGGGGTTCAAGCCCGCGGAACAGGCAGGTGATATCAGCATGACGAAGGAAGTTGTTTACGATAATTGCACTATGGACTCGGGACGAATCGTCATCTAATAGTGAACCCTTTAGGTCCATATTGAGGGATACCTACCTTCCTTACCTATCAGCAAAGCTCATGAGATCTGTCTCTTGGGTCGTTTCGGGTTCTTCGTCACTTGCTGAGGTAAAGGTAGGGTTCATTAATTCTAATCTATCTACTGGAATGAAAGGTCTATTTAAACGATTCCTATTTATTCAGGGAAATGAAGTAATTTACTATGTCAACGATGTCATAGTCAATTGTGTCCACTGGACACCACAATCATTTTTACATAAATGTCAGAACACTGGTGTGAGACTTTAACGCAATCGCCTGATGGGCATTCTTACTAGAAACCATTGTCTCAATTATTAATCATTTAAGAAAGGAAAGTCTGGAAATCCTTAAATTCGGCTTCCATGTGAGACCACATGTATCATCATAGTGATTCGTTATGGTCCAGCCCTCGTAACACGAACTCTGGACTCTGAGTATAATTAAGGCCGTCCAATCGGTGTGTGCCACACAGTGGTTCTACGGCATGGACCCTTAATTGAATCGATGTGACCTGCGTCTATGTCATGGACCGACCTCTAATCTTTTAAGTTACTTTAAAGTCATTGTGGATGATGACCGCAAGGAAATGATGCTACAATGGCATATGGCCCTAATCTAAGTCACTGAGGTTGATGACCCCCTGACCATCCAAGTTTCTAGGCTGAAGGCTAAACACAATTAAGTTACATCGGTTGATGACCAAAGTTTCCACTTTACTATCCCCAGCACCTTCACTGCTCAATCAATCAAAGTTCAATAATTACAACAACAACAATGCTCACAAACTTTGTGGCATAAAATCCATTTCCTTCGGATATGTCCCTTTTATCTTTACTTTATTTTTTTAATATTCCCCAGACAACAAATTAAAATTTCCAGAATGCATCTCCAAGTTATTCGCTTGATTAAAGTTATTTCAAAATGCGGTTTCACTGAATTCAATAATTTAATAAATTTAAATGATTTAACGAAATATTAACAAACAACAAATTTTATCTCCGCGGACTCTGGTTTCCTCACAAATTTCTACGCAGCTGTGATGTGAATTCAATATTGCGATGTTTATCTGGCTGGAAAAGAATTTGTTACATCATTCAGGTCCAGCTATATATCTCATCTCGTGATATTATGCTCAAAATCTAATCTAGTCCTAACCGTTATTAACACTTGGATATCCTAATAATCTACGTACAAACCAAACAACTCGCCATATAATTACGATGTCATATCTCGTCATCACTGAATTTTGCACACCCCTCGCAGACAAATCGATCATCACGACCATCGCTCTATATTTTGGACAATCCTGAAATTGGGTTACTCTGTTCCTTATACTCAAAGTTCATGGTTTCAAATGTTCATTCCGTCCCCAATTACAGTATTTCGCAATACTTAGATCAATACCGGCTATGAAATTTCAACTAAATCCAGCATTTAACATATCCCTGGCCGAGAATTACAGTACAATCTCAACTCCACTGTCCCGTTAGATAGCGGAGGTGTCTCACCCCCCCTCGCTCGCTTGGCAGTTACAAGAACCACCTGGTTTATTCACAGTTGACTGACTTCTCAAATTGCTCCCTTTAAACTCTGCCGACATGATTAAACAAATACGATATTCTAACCAACAAAATGCACAGATATGCTTCAAGATGCCCACACTAATTATACGCGTTGCCAATTATACTGCTATGGATTTCTATGAATTTCTTTCCATTCTCAACATTATAAAATATTCCTCGGGTTATCATATCCCGGCTTCAATGACAGGACTCTAACCTGATTCGCACATCTCATCTCAACTCATATAAAACACTCCTCGGGCTCTGTATCCCGGCTTCAATGACAGGTCCAGCCTGATTCACAAAACTAACCTCTGTTTCCCAGCTCCACAATTATCATCGACAAAGAACTGGAAATAAATCCTCACTAGAAATACCGACGTATAATATCGCACAATGCATTACTCATGAATAACTTTGCATAAATGATATCGTATTTAATAACTTGATTTTTTACGAGAAATGACTGAAACATTCTACTAGATCTTTTTATTGTCAGTCAGACACAGTTTAAAATGGGCATAAAAAAACGTTTCTCTCCGTGACCAAATTCATCCCCTAGGTTCTCACCCGACAGCGCGCTTCCACTCGATTGAAAATGAGTAACCATGGATTATTATTATTAACGTCAAATTGCAGACAGAAGAATTTTACATCGAATGAACATCTTACATTGACATCACAAAATACAGGCAGTACACTCACACGGATGACGATCTACATTGGACGTGATATCACTTCGGAATCCTATTCAATAACTTTTTACAACATTATATGGCACTCGCAAGACTTCAAAATTTTATCCAAGTGGAAAATAAAACAAATGACTCTTTTAGTCGTACCCTCACATTTACAAAACTTAGTAGGGGTGACCACTGCGTCGTAAATCCCCATTCAAATACAAGAAATCACGAGACAAGATATAAGAGGTAGTAAGATGGAAAGCCACCTACCTCATGTCCACGCCAGTATTCGTCTTAGGGCTCACCTGTGACCCTGGCATTTATTTAGCCATCTTTACATTCATGGCTGTACATCTCATTATGTTTCTTCAGGTTTCCTGGAATAAAGCATAAAAAAAAAGAAAATACCCTTCACTTGTTTGCTGGGCGCACACGATGGATTTCAATTATTCCCGCACACGAATTACTCAATCACATTAGAATATTTCGGTACTTTGACCGTCCTATCTGATACACTTATTTCTCTCAAGAAAACTATCTCCCCACGGAGTCAAGACTTAGCCACACTGGCTAAAATCTGCAGTCGAACTCAGTCTACTTTCGTTGATTTGATTTCGCGGAGCAACTCAACAATTTCGTCCGCTTTGTATCACAAATGCCGGAGAAGGAAGCTTCGTCATGGCGTCCCTTCATATTTATAGCAGTTACCCCCTCTCTTCGGATCTCTCCCTTTGCCGCCAAGAAAATTTCTCTAAATTTTCTGACTTAGCTAAACCGTAATTTCAAGAGTTTTGAAAGTGACTACATGCTTGCTACATTTCTGATGGTAGTGTTCATGGACATTTAAAACTTTTACGGGTTCGATTTGTGAGATGATTGACCTCCTTTGATAGGCACTATATTTTTTTGACTTGGCGTGGTCACGCCGTGTACACGCGCTTTGAAATAGTTCATAAAAATGACTTGAGATTCTTCCGCCGTCGACACGTGTGGTTGACGTCACGTACCCCAGAGCGTGGGACCGAAGGTAATCACCCCCTCGTCACGTGTCAAATCCATGCTATCAAGAATCCAACTTTTAATTATTTTGTTACATTACTCATAATGTTCTTAGGGCACAAAGGTCATGGGTTCATATTTCCCCCAAGACACGAATTCCTTTCGCACAGTGACAAGGAATTTCCTTTAAATACTCCAGATGGCGAAATTTCTAATTTTGACGTCTGATGAAACATGACCTTTGAACATAAATTCCTTTCTTCTCTCTTATGCAGTTGGTCATCTTCTGGTGTACGGATACTGGTTGATGCCTTCAGCTTCCTGGTAGTTCTCGGTTGCTCGGAGAGTTCGGGGTTGCGGGGTAGATCTCCAGTGAATTGTAGTTGACTTATTGGAAGTTAGGTGGTTTGTCCTTCCAACTTCTCGACGAACTTGCATTCACATCAAAATGCGAAGTTTCTGGGTTCAAATCCCTGTCCTCATTACTATCGTTGTCACTGACTTTCTTCATTTTTGCAGGTGGTTTACCGTTCTCCTCCTTCATCATTCTCCTCATCTTCTTCATTTTGGCACCTGGCTGACCCTTCTTCTTCATCATCATCCTCATCTTCATTTTAGCAGCTGGTTTACCCTTCTTCTTCATCACCATCCTCATCTTCTTCATTTTAGCAGCTGGCTTACACTTCTTCGCATTTGCTTGAGCCTTTCTTGACGGACTATAATCGTCATTACTGGCATCCCCGTCCGAACGTTCATCAATTCTACTTTTCTTAGGTCTCTTCTTCTTACTGGCACCAAATCGTTTAGGTTTTGCTTTTTCCTCTTCAGATCCATGCCATAGATCAGAATGTCTGGATTTGTAATTATTCCATCTTCTATCGGCTTCATTTCCACGATGGCGTCTACGTCTTTGGTAAGAATTTTCCCGACATCGACCCTGGTTCCTCCTACATGGATCACGGCGTCTATTCCACTTTCCGTACAGGTAGCTGGGCTGTTCCACGTTCTTACTATCCTGGATTGGTATGGTTTCAAATCGTTGCCCATTATTCTCTTGTATGTCTGCCTGCGATACATCCGTTTCCGGTCTACTCTCTTGGATATGAATTACGACATCCACTTGGTTTTCCCCATGCGTAACTACTTGTGACGCTGATTCAGGAGACTGAGTGTTATCTATCTGTTCCAGTGTAGTGTCCGGTTTAACATTCACTATTTCTAACTTCTTCTTCAATTCTTTCGCATCCGCCCTTATATTTTCACTTGGTTCCTTCAAGTCTGCCTGTACCTCCTCAATACTCCTAGGCGTTTCTTCCTGAGTCATACCTAAATTTCTTATATCCTCTTTATTCACCTGGATTAATTTAAAGTCAATGGCCTCAATACGCTGGTCTACAGTTGCCTTGACGTCTTCGGCTACCTGGTCTACTTTGTCATTTACGACGGCTATCTCTTTACACAACATTTCCTTATGTTCATTCATTGCTGTGAAGACCTTTGACTTATCGTCTTCACGCATGATGTTGAACTTCTCTACCTCTGTCTTCAGATCGGCCTTAAGCTCAGCTTGATCTGACATCAACTGCTGATGTAGTTCCCTACTTTCGTTGACGTGCCTATCGAGGTCCCCTCTAATTTTGTCCTGATTTTCACTCAGAACACGATGTAGCTCGCGAGTTTCTATAAACTGATGATTTATTTCGTGTTTAAAGTCACCAATATCCTTCCTAATATCAACGCTGGCTTCCTTACAACTATCCTGAGTGTCCTGCACTTTAATGTCAACATTTTGAACAACTTCCTTCATACCTTTTAATTCTACATCTGCACTATCTAATTTATTGTCCACTGTTTCCAACCTTACACTCATAGATTTAATATTCTCACTTAAGTCCTTGATCATTTGGACCAACTGCCCTTGGGCCAATTCTCCCTCCTGCATAAACATACTGTATTTAACAGAAAACGATAGGTCATCGGTGAGCCCGAGACTTCAACGGCGTATAATAAGACTACAACGATAAACATCACAACATCCCCCTATCTAATACATCACATTGTTAATGCAACATTCTCTAAAAATTTTATTTAATAAAATGTGAAATTCAATGTTCACTCGATCAAAGTGATCAGCCAAAACACTCAAACCAGTATTCAAAAATTTGGGAAATTACTCTAACACACTTAAATTATACCTTTCATTCAGCAGATAAATTATTCTCATAGTGGTATCTCCTAGCCTTACTCATCGGGCGTTTATCTATTTCTTCGAGTTCACTATCAACTCTGGCGCACGATTTTATCATCCATAATGTGGCATAGCCTCAACATTATTTCTCTTTTCCCCTAGTACACGATTTTTTCAAAATATCCTTATCGTTATCGTGACTTATGTTCCCTCATCGTTATCGTGACTTATGCCCCATCGTTAAGTGACTGATGCCACCACGTTGGGCGCCATTTTAATGAACCCTTTAGGTCCATATTGAGGGATACCTACCTTCCTTACCTATCAGCAAAGCTCATGAGATCTGTCTCTTGGGTCGTTTCGGGTTCTTCGTCACTTGCTGAGGTAAAGGTAGGGTTCATTAATTCTAATCTATCTACTGGAATGAAAGGTCTATTTAAACGATTCCTATTTATTCAGGGAAATGAAGTAATTTACTATGTCAACGATGTCATAGTCAATTGTGTCCACTGGACACCACAATCATTTTTACATAAATGTCAGAACACTGGTGTGAGACTTTAACGCAATCGCCTGATGGGCATTCTTACTAGAAACCATTGTCTCAATTATTAATCATTTAAGAAAGGAAAGTCTGGAAATCCTTAAATTCGGCTTCCATGTGAGACCACATGTATCATCATAGTGATTCGTTATGGTCCAGCCCTCGTAACACGAACTCTGGACTCTGAGTATAATTAAGGCCGTCCAATCGGTGTGTGCCACACAGTGGTTCTACGGCATGGACCCTTAATTGAATCGATGTGACCTGCGTCTATGTCATGGACCGACCTCTAATCTTTTAAGTTACTTTAAAGTCATTGTGGATGATGACCGCAAGGAAATGATGCTACAATGGCATATGGCCCTAATCTAAGTCACTGAGGTTGATGACCCCCTGACCATCCAAGTTTCTAGGCTGAAGGCTAAACACAATTAAGTTACATCGGTTGATGACCAAAGTTTCCACTTTACTATCCCCAGCACCTTCACTGCTCAATCAATCAAAGTTCAATAATTACAACAACAACAATGCTCACAAACTTTGTGGCATAAAATCCATTTCCTTCGGATATGTCCCTTTTATCTTTACTTTATTTTTTTAATATTCCCCAGACAACAAATTAAAATTTCCAGAATGCATCTCCAAGTTATTCGCTTGATTAAAGTTATTTCAAAATGCGGTTTCACTGAATTCAATAATTTAATAAATTTAAATGATTTAACGAAATATTAACAAACAACAAATTTTATCTCCGCGGACTCTGGTTTCCTCACAAATTTCTACGCAGCTGTGATGTGAATTCAATATTGCGATGTTTATCTGGCTGGAAAAGAATTTGTTACATCATTCAGGTCCAGCTATATATCTCATCTCGTGATATTATGCTCAAAATCTAATCTAGTCCTAACCGTTATTAACACTTGGATATCCTAATAATCTACGTACAAACCAAACAACTCGCCATATAATTACGATGTCATATCTCGTCATCACTGAATTTTGCACACCCCTCGCAGACAAATCGATCATCACGACCATCGCTCTATATTTTGGACAATCCTGAAATTGGGTTACTCTGTTCCTTATACTCAAAGTTCATGGTTTCAAATGTTCATTCCGTCCCCAATTACAGTATTTCGCAATACTTAGATCAATACCGGCTATGAAATTTCAACTAAATCCAGCATTTAACATATCCCTGGCCGAGAATTACAGTACAATCTCAACTCCACTGTCCCGTTAGATAGCGGAGGTGTCTCACCCCCCCTCGCTCGCTTGGCAGTTACAAGAACCACCTGGTTTATTCACAGTTGACTGACTTCTCAAATTGCTCCCTTTAAACTCTGCCGACATGATTAAACAAATACGATATTCTAACCAACAAAATGCACAGATATGCTTCAAGATGCCCACACTAATTATACGCGTTGCCAATTATACTGCTATGGATTTCTATGAATTTCTTTCCATTCTCAACATTATAAAATATTCCTCGGGTTATCATATCCCGGCTTCAATGACAGGACTCTAACCTGATTCGCACATCTCATCTCAACTCATATAAAACACTCCTCGGGCTCTGTATCCCGGCTTCAATGACAGGTCCAGCCTGATTCACAAAACTAACCTCTGTTTCCCAGCTCCACAATTATCATCGACAAAGAACTGGAAATAAATCCTCACTAGAAATACCGACGTATAATATCGCACAATGCATTACTCATGAATAACTTTGCATAAATGATATCGTATTTAATAACTTGATTTTTTACGAGAAATGACTGAAACATTCTACTAGATCTTTTTATTGTCAGTCAGACACAGTTTAAAATGGGCATAAAAAAACGTTTCTCTCCGTGACCAAATTCATCCCCTAGGTTCTCACCCGACAGCGCGCTTCCACTCGATTGAAAATGAGTAACCATGGATTATTATTATTAACGTCAAATTGCAGACAGAAGAATTTTACATCGAATGAACATCTTACATTGACATCACAAAATACAGGCAGTACACTCACACGGATGACGATCTACATTGGACGTGATATCACTTCGGAATCCTATTCAATAACTTTTTACAACATTATATGGCACTCGCAAGACTTCAAAATTTTATCCAAGTGGAAAATAAAACAAATGACTCTTTTAGTCGTACCCTCACATTTACAAAACTTAGTAGGGGTGACCACTGCGTCGTAAATCCCCATTCAAATACAAGAAATCACGAGACAAGATATAAGAGGTAGTAAGATGGAAAGCCACCTACCTCATGTCCACGCCAGTATTCGTCTTAGGGCTCACCTGTGACCCTGGCATTTATTTAGCCATCTTTACATTCATGGCTGTACATCTCATTATGTTTCTTCAGGTTTCCTGGAATAAAGCATAAAAAAAAGAAAATACCCTTCACTTGTTTGCTGGGCGCACACGATGGATTTCAATTATTCCCGCACACGAATTACTCAATCACATTAGAATATTTCGGTACTTTGACCGTCCTATCTGATACACTTATTTCTCTCAAGAAAACTATCTCCCCACGGAGTCAAGACTTAGCCACACTGGCTAAAATCTGCAGTCGAACTCAGTCTACTTTCGTTGATTTGATTTCGCGGAGCAACTCAACAATTTCGTCCGCTTTGTATCACAAATGCCGGAGAAGGAAGCTTCGTCATGGCGTCCCTTCATATTTATAGCAGTTACCCCCTCTCTTCGGATCTCTCCCTTTGCCGCCAAGAAAATTTCTCTAAATTTTCTGACTTAGCTAAACCGTAATTTCAAGAGTTTTGAAAGTGACTACATGCTTGCTACATTTCTGATGGTAGTGTTCATGGACATTTAAAACTTTTACGGGTTCGATTTGTGAGATGATTGACCTCCTTTGATAGGCACTATATTTTTTTGACTTGGCGTGGTCACGCCGTGTACACGCGCTTTGAAATAGTTCATAAAAATGACTTGAGATTCTTCCGCCGTCGACACGTGTGGTTGACGTCACGTACCCCAGAGCGTGGGACCGAAGGTAATCACCCCCTCGTCACGTGTCAAATCCATGCTATCAAGAATCCAACTTTTAATTATTTTGTTACATTACTCATAATGTTCTTAGGGCACAAAGGTCATGGGTTCAATAGCTTCTCTATAATGTGGCTGATATTCGTTAATTTTTCAACCCGGAGGCTGCTTGGATCTTCAGATAACACCACAAAAGAATATATGGTTATAAGAAAACCGCAGAAACTAATGATGATGAGGAGGATAGAGGTCGTGGCCCCATGAATAGTAGCTTTCGTAAGGCTCGGAAACACTATTCATGCTCCAAATATCATTAATGAACACCACCCATACCTCAGTAGTTGCCATACTGTCACAGCCACAAAATAATGAGACTCAGATCTTTATTAAAGCGCTTTTTCTTTAAAAAAAATTGCAACAGGTGGAAATGTTGACAAGGTTTAGCTAATTATTGGAGAATGACGTGGCAGTACTTTAGAGCAGTGATCCTCAAACTGTGATCGAGTACCCCTAGAGGTGCGCCTGAGACTTTTAGTGGGGTATCCGAGCAAGTTCTGGGAATATAAGAAAAAAATTGAAACATGGCAATAAATAAGAAGAAAGTTAAATAGGTATGCGTGCTCGGTTCACCCGGAAGGACGTGGGTTCGAATCCCCGTCAGGAAGTCATAAACATTTAAGAAACGAGATTTCCACTTCCGGAGGTGCATATGGCCCTGAGGTTCACTCAGCCTACACCAAAAATGAGTACCAGGTTAATTCCTGGGGGCAAAGGCGGCCGGGCGTAGAGCTAACCACTCTACCCCATCACGTGCCGAGGTTAACAATGGTGGAAGCCTTAACCTTCCACTCCTCCAAGGGCCTTCATGGCCTGTACGGAGGTAACTTTGCTTGCTTGCTTTGCTTTAAATAGGTAGACTATATATGGAGCGACGTTTCGCTTGAAAGTTTCACTTTGACTGCGACATATCAGAAAACTGTGTCACGCCATGCAGGCGCACTAATCGCATTGAAATGTTGATGGTTCGCAACGTCTAAATTCCAGAATTAAGATAGAAATATTTTTACCCCTAATTATGTTGATATTGAGGCTAAAATCTAGCATTTTGTGAAACTTTCACGCAAGCAGGGTATCCTGTCTTAATTTATTATCATTGTATTATACTTGATAAGGACACAAACTGTTAAATTTCTTGTAAAATTTTATAAAAATGTATTAAATTTCACAATCTCGACTTATTTACAATGTATATTTAAAAGGGTGGTTTATAACCAACTAATATGCCTTCATAATTAGCCAGGTACTGATATTTTTAAACCTATCATTTAGGGAATTTTTCGTGGGGGTACATTGAACTTTTAGCCACGAGTGGGGGTTACAATCTCATAATAGTTTGAGAACCTCTGCTTTAGAGCGTTTAGTGTGGCATGAAAACTACGTTTATGTCCGGCTCCATGGCTAAATGGTTAGCGCCCCGACCTTTGTTTCAAGGGGTCCTCTAGCTCTGCGGCTGGGTGTTTGTGCCGTCTTCTTCATTAGAATTCATCCTAGGTAGGGCCACACATTCACGGTCGCCTAATAGTCCTGGGTTCTCTTCCTAGTTAGAGGACTGGGATGTGCTGTCAGGAACTCAAACTCAATATCGAAATTTAAGACTGCATGTAGAGATTACCTGTTGAATACCGCTGATTGTTTTGTGTGTATGATGACGTATGATAGGTTGTGTGATTGTGATTATTATTATTATTATTATTATTATTATTATTATTATTATTATTACAGTGTAATGTACATAATATTTAGCTTCTTACTCATGTACATAGATCAGTTTTATGGCCATACTTATATTTCCATTTACTTTATTACTTATGGTGTTCTCTTTATGCATTGCTTATTTTTTTCTAGTTTGTATCTTATTTTTTCATTATGACTTTGTCTCTTTCTCATTATCCATACGCTCCGAATTTTATTCTATTTTATTTGTTGAACTCTGCTTTCTTCTTCATTATATCTTGTCCAAATCTGTAATTTTTAGCTTATCTTTGATTTTATGATAGAATAGTACATTTCTTTTATATATGTATTATCTGTAGATTAATTATGTGGTTAAGTGTAAGAGAGGGCCACGAGCCCTAACTTCGCCACTGCTAAAGTCAATAAATAAATAAATAAATAAATAAATAAATAAATAAATAAATAAATAAATAAATAAATAAATAAATAAATAAATAAATAAATAAATGCTGGGGCTGAACCTTAATTAAGGCCACGGCAGCTTCCTTCCTACTGCTAGCCCTCTCCTCGTCGCCGTAAGACCTATCTGTGTCGCTGAGACAAATTGTAAATGCAACTACAGCCTGTTTTCAGTCATTTGACCGGGTCAGGAATGAAAGGAATGAAGCCCCCATCTAGTGGCGAGGATAGGAAGTGTGCCGGCTGCCAAAGCCTGTCGCACTCCTCTGGGGCAATGTTTAATGACTGACAGATGAAATGAAATGATTTTGGAAAGTGTTGCTGGAATAAAAGATGACAAGAAAAACCGGAGTACCCGGAAAAATCCTGTCCTTCCTCCGCTTTGTCCAGCACAAATCTCACATGGAGTGGCCGGAATTTGATCCAGCAGTGAGAGGCCGGCGCGTTGCCGCCTGCGCCACGGAGGTTCTTAAATGAGCAATGAATACGTGAAATTGATTAAATGAAGGAATGAGTGGATGAATGAATTGTTACGCAGCTGGTTTACGTCATTCGTTTGCTGATTGAAGGTAAATGTTGTTCTGACCGAAGTACAAACGATCCGCTATTAACCTTACACAATGCCCAGTGTGGCATAGTAAGAATCTTAACTCATCCAAGGTCACCTAGATAGTCTGAAGGAGGTCAACACGTAATGGATCATCGTGTACACTGTCATTTTTAATAGAGCACTCCAGTTAGGCTAATACTTGCTAAATTATCAATAATAGAATCTGGAACTGTCCTCCCTCTCTCTCTTCATCCGCCATAAATCATAAAAGCAGTTGCCACACTAACACAATTCTACTCGTTAGATTCTACAAAGAGGACGTTCGTCCGTTTTTCATTAGATAACAATGGACGGATGATACAACAGGCCATGCGACCGCCATTTTGTTTCTAAATAAATGATTGCATCAATTGATCTCCATGTCGAGGGTGGGGAAGGGACAAATACCTTCTATTGCATAAGTGTACCTATCATCCAAGTGGACATGACCGTGTTACAATGTAGTGCACGGCTCCCTCCTACAGCGAGTTACGCAACTTGATAATGCGGCTGTTTCATAAAGATCATAAAGTATGGATTTTATAATTCGCAAGACATTGAAATATAGGCCAAGAAGAAATGGATCAAAATCCAAATAAATTACCAATACATTAACTTGGATGTCATCGGTAAACACATGATAAATTTAGAAAACTAATTTGGTCTCCGTCCATCATTTTGTGATCTTGAAAATTTTCAGGCAAGCAACTAAAACATCCTAGGGATATGAAGTACGAATTTTAAGTAAATAAAATATATTAAAGTATGAGAATATATTCTTTATTTATTCCTAAAAATTGCAATCCTTTTCTTAATCATCGTTATCCGGTCGATTAGATGAACAGTTTGCCTTTTTCCTACCACTACGAGCGCTAATGTGAGGCAATGCAGAGTTTCACTTAAGCCCTTATAACTACATTCGGTGTGGACATTTTTCAAACATTCCAAAAATGCCTGAGTGTATTGAACCAAGGAACACACTACAGAAAGAATTATGTAAATTAATTAATTTAGCTAGAATTTGAATCAAAAATAAAATGAGTAAAGAAACAAGCGCTTTTAGGCAGATTTTCAGGAACTGCATTTAGGCCGAAAGTGATTTTCGGTTTTTTAAAGTTTAATGGAGCCATCCAAGACACAATTTGATACCTTTCCTGGCCCTTTAGCCCTTCAACTTAATTTTGCATTTTTCGTAGTTTGGGGACCACTACTTTGTTTGCTAAGAAATGTTTCAACAATAAAAATATGGGCCAGGTTTTGGCTGTGTCGGAATACGGCTGCAGTTTTTGTTTACGTGAACGGAAGTGTTGATATTCATAGGCTCATGACTGGAACTCATATCGATGTCTGCACCCATTGGCAAATCACTATCGGTTAAGAAAACTAAACTCGTATCCTCGTTAAGAGGTGGTGCAGCTATTTTTTTTCAGGCACTTATCTCAATCCTCTGTGGTGTAGTGGTTAGCGTGATTAGCTGCCACCCCGGGAGGCCCGGGTTCGATTCCCGGCTCTGCCACGAAATTTGAAAAGTGGTACGAGGGCTGGAACAGGGTCCACTCAGCCTCGGGAGGTCAACTGAGTAGAGGTGGGTTCGATTCCCACCTCAGCCATCCTGGAAGTGGTTTTCCGTGGTTTCCCACTTCTCCTCCAGGTCCCTAACTTAAGGCCACGACCGCTTCCTTCCCTCTTCCTTGCCTATCCCTTCCAATCTTCCCATCCCTCCACAAGGCCCCTGTTCAGCATAACAGGTGAGGCCGCCTGGGCGAGATACTGGTCATACTCCCCAGTTTGTATCCCCCGACCAAGAGTCTGAAGCTCCAGGACACTGCCCTTGAGGCGGTAGAGGTGGGATCCCTCGCTAAGTCCGAGGGAAAAACCGAACCTGGCGGGTAAACAGATGATGATTATGATGATGATGACTTATCTCAATGGATGTAAGCTGCATGTTCCATTGTAACTACATACGAGCCCACTTGCCATTCTTAAACCTCTGTCAGTACCGGGAATCAAACCCGGGCCCTTGAAGACGACAACTAATAGCGTTACGCTAAGGAGGAAGAGACTGTCGGTAATGTCTGCACTGGTACGAGGCCGGGCACCGTCTTCACGCATACATTCCTTCCTCTCGCTGTAGAGTCTGTCGTTCTCTTCGGCACTGGTAAGTGGCACATTCCCGCAGTCGCCACAACCTGCCCTTTCTTCTAACTGTAATTTCTTGAAAGTTCACTTGTTTACCTTTTTCTACCACTAAGAGCAGTCAAGTGAATTTATTGTGCACGATGTAGGTCTTGTCTGGAGTCGAGCCAAGTGTACAGTCGTCATGCGTCGTTATTGTTTCACTTCAGCACCATTACGAGCGCTAATGTGAGTCAATAGAGAGAGGATGTTTCTAACATTGAGTTGCTTGCCTGAAGGGCATGAACTGTAGATTTTTAAGACCATAAAACGATAGACGGAGACCAAATTAGTTTTCTAAATTTATCATGTGTTTACCGATTACATCCAAATTAATGTATTGGTAAAGATATAGGCATTTATTTGGATTTTGATCCATTTCTTCTTGTCCCATTTTTCGATGTCTTGCGAATTATAAAATCCATGCTTTATGATATCTATTTTTAAAAATGTCAAATTTGTGCACTTTCAATTTTGCAGTTATGTTATTATAGCGTACCAGTGTTGGAAATCTTTGAACGTGATTTATACATTCCACTATATTCTGCACAAAAATGGCTTGTATTTCACTTGAATCGGTTGATGCCTTTGTTCGCTACGCAGTCTGGGTGCGCGGTACTGAACGTTCGGGAAGTGCGCCGATTCCTCGTCGTAACGTTGAATATTCTCGATAACTGTTCTTATGCGTGGAAACGTAAATGTTTGCGCTACGTACGTGTGTACGCAGCTTGCCTGTATTGTGCGCGGTTTATATCTTATAACGTTTCAAAATATTCCTTGTTTCAGTCTTGCTCAGTTTTTCAAAGTAGCATCAGGATAAACAAGACGTATTCAAGTCAAAAATAAAATAAAACTTCGATGCCAGGAAGATAAACTTCCAATTAAATACGAAATCAAGATGAGATAAAAACAGTCAGAATTGAATTAAACCTATTGTTACATGATCATGCGACTGCCAGCCCTCTGCTCTTCGATATTTCCTGGAAAGAATGAGTGAGTCAGGCTTTGAAACGCCCAGCTGGCCTGAGGGCATGCAACGGCTTCTGGTTGTATTGTGCTTTTCGTCTGATATCTCCGTTGATTTTCCGGAAGGTGAAACCAGAACGTTCCTATTCGAGTTGCACCTCGAAAATTTTAGAACTTCGTCACCAAGTATATAAAAACAGGCTCGCTGCGAGCAGCAGTAGTGTTGGTCGCAGTTGAGTTGTTAGTTAGTAATATGTATAGTTCAGTGTGTGGAGCAGTCAAGTGAATTGATTGTGCAAGATAATGGTCTTGTCTGGAGTCGAGCCAAGTGTACAGTCGTCATGCGTCGTTATAGCCAACGCTTTTGTGTTCGAACCTGTCTTCACAGCAGCTGCTGGGTGAAGTGGCTGGTTCGTGCAAAGCCAAGTGAAAGGCGAGACCTAAATGCTACAATATCTGAAAAGAAGCTTCCATAAACTCTAACACCACTTAAACACTTCCACCCAAAACCAAACCAAACCAAACCAAACCAAACCAAACCAAACCAAACCAAACCAAACCAAACCAAACCAAACCAAACCAAACCAAACCAAACCAAACCAAACCAAACCCCATGACGCAACAGCCCCGAAGGGCCATGGCCTACCAAGTGACCGCTGCTCAGCCCGAAGACCTGCTGATTACGAGGTGTCATGTAGTCAGCAGAAATATTCCGATAGCTGTATGTTAAAGTTTCATAAAACACTTTGAGGTTTTGACAACACGAACGAAATTGGACGCGCTACAAGCCTATTTTACAGACACACAAAGCATATGAATATATAAAATGTTAGGTATTTAATACTTTTGTATCGTTTTGTAACAGAAGCAAAAATGTTATGTCGCACGCAAACTGGTCATGTCCATAAAAGTGTTCGCTGTTAATACCGTATAATACATTGTACCGTCGACAGCCCCATTTTCCATAGTTTTCTATTAAGGCCACGGCCGCTACCTTCCCAATCAAAGTCCTTTCCACTCCTTGCATCAACAAAAATGTTAATGTGTTAGGGCGACGTTAAACTACAAAAATAAAAGCACAAACGAGAGAGCTGCCAGATTTCTGTTCATAATCGCTCATTTTTTCATGTTGTGTACATCCAATATAACAACGGGAGGAGCGTGGCGTTCTAATGTCTTAATTGATCGTTAGGCCATGTCCGCCTCTGTGGTGTAGTGGTTAGTGTGGTTAGCTTCCACCCCCGGAGACCCGGGTTCGATTCCCAGCTCTACCACGAAATTTGAAAAGTGGTACGAGAGCTGTAACGGGGTCCATTTAGCCTGGGGAGGTCAACTGAGTAGAGGTGGGTTCGATTCCCACCTCAGCCATCCTGGAAGTGGTTTTCTGTGGTTTCCCATTTCTCCTCCAGGCAAATGCCGGGATGGTACCTAACTTAAGGCCACGGCCGCTTCCTTCCCTCTTCCTTGCCTATCCTTTCCAATGTTCCCATCCCCCGCAAGGCCCCTGTTCAGCATAGCAGGTGAGGCCGCCTGGGCGAGGTACTGGTTATCCTCCCCAGTTGTATCCCGACCCCGAGTCGGAAGCTCCAGAACACTGCCCTTGAGGCGGTAGAGGTGGGATCCCTCGCTGTGTCCGAGGGAAAACCGACCCTGGAGGGTAAACAGATAAAGAAGAAGAATATCATTTGGCCATAAAATAATATTTACTACTCACTCTCCAGCTACGTTAGCAATATAACCAACACCAGTAGGCTAAGTGGACCTCGAACCAGCCATCATATGCAGGTAAAAATTCCTGTCCAGACAAGGAAGCGAACCTGGGTCCTCCGGGTAAAAGGCAGGTACGCTATTCCTACACCGCGGGGTTGGTCCAGCAACATTACAGTTGGCAGTTTTTCACGGTTTTCCAATGTGCATTTATGTCTCGTTTCAGTATTTCTTAACCGAGAGAATATCCTCTCAATCTCACAGGACTTGATCAGGATCTACTCTCTACCAGCCAATGATATTATGACCTTTCAGTGACCTGTAGCAATATGTCGGCCGTTCATTGAAAGTCATAAGTGAAATGAAATGTGTATCAATGACTTGGAAAAAGGTGTAACGTGTCAATGTGCGGCTTACGCGCATATTTATAAAAGAACCGATACAACTCGTAAGTGTAGAATAGACATAATGGATGAGAGCCGGTGGATCGAACTCAAGACCCCGTGGTATATGTCGAATTACGTCAAGATCAGCTTTATCTACAAGCAAGAGCTCAGTACAATGTCAGCATCAGCTGAGAAGAATGTGGCTAGACATGATATCTAGTTTGAAGTTGTAAAGGGGGCCATGGATTAGCATGAAACTTCATATGGCAAATCATCTAATGGGCCCGTGCTGACGTGTTTCATAGTAAGAAGAAGAACAATAGTGTGTGTTTTCCTTTAGCAACTTCTATGATGAAGGTTAGAGTTGTTATTCAGTTCCTCAAATGTCAAAAACACATGTATAGCTAGCATAGGATTTCTCTGCTTATGGAAAGGAACTTATTATTATTGTAAATAATAATGGAAGGAGTTCGTGTTTTACTTACTGATTACTGTATGAAGGAAGATAATTGAAGCAAGCTTAAAGATCTGGTTCTGTAATTGATAAATATAAAGAATAAGCCCAGATATAAGTTATATAATAGCCAAAATCATTTGCAAACCTCGAATTATATGTTTCCTCAGGCCAGTATCAAACTGGAATAGTGAAGATACAATTAGTGTGAAATTGTATTCCTAATTATATTGTACAAGTTTCAGGTGGCGGCCGGAGATGTTAAATCACTATCTGACCAGGGAATGTAAATGAACAACATGAAGTGCTAAACCAATATAGTGCCCTGGCGGACTCAGGCCTCTGCCGGAATGGACGGAATTACAAAAATGATGATTAAACCGCTGCGGAATTACCATGAAGAAGCCAGATAAGTTATTGTACTTGTCTATCTTTTGCTTTCCTAGAATGCTTTAGTAGCGTTAGTCCTTTTGTCAATGTCACGTAGGTGACAAGGGTGTGTTAACTTGAACGATCTAACAGATTTTCGGTTGTATTTGTCGGGTTGCGATTGATCATACGTGGGTAAATATTGTATGCCGTCAATTACCGTGGATGAGACGTTTTACTGCGTTGTGTCCGTATTATTTATCGCTGTGAAACAAAAATAATATCATTTACTACAGGTAAGTTGCAGTGTGACAGTGTGTGTGAAATATTGGTGCGTGATCTTGGTATAATTCCATGATTTGATATGGATGTTCATTAAGGTGTATTAGGTAATGTTCATGTATAATGTTAATAAGACTCTTCCTTAATATTGCTTGTGCAGTTAGGATGTGATGATTTTGTGCAGTATACAATGAGATGACGAGCGTAGGGTCGTCATAAAGCGTGGCGGACACGAGATAATTTAGGTTGATTTTTATGGTTTGCGTGTCGAATTATATTGAGTTTCGAGACGTGTTAAGTTGTTAATGGTGTTGTTAATAGAATTTCCGCCGCATATTTTGTGAGATGGTTGACAAGCTAGTCCAGCGTTAGGCATTGGTATTGAAGAGAGTCATCAAGTACATGAATTAATAAATTAAGATTCGTAGTTGCAAGTAATGAAATGTTGGAATATGCGCACGATTAGGGTCTTAAAATGCAATTCAGTGATAGTTATGTTTAAGATCAGAGTCACCTATTGCGATCGATGTACATGTAGTAGATGCTTATAGTAGATTCATGCTGTAGTAGCATTTCAGCTGATGGTGAAGGCAGACCTCGACGCAGTCCAGACGGCACCAACTTATATTTTCATGCCAGTAGATAAAGATTCATTTCAGGTGCAGCCCAGCAGCTCGATGGGTGGAAACGACGTGCATTTTACTCATTTATGTGTATTGTGTTGCCATGTGTGATCATTTATAAATGCTGAAATCTGTTGGGGGGGTTCAAGTTAACCGATATTTAGTTAGTCAGATAGGAACAATGATAACTATGAAAGGCAAGGCGGAGTAGACAGGTACAATTAACATTTGTGACGGCGAGTGAATGACATAATATGACCCGATAGACTTTGGTATATCCATAAGATTCTACATTTCTGTGAATTTGTGTTAAATAATTATTTCCGGTTTATGATGGACAATGCAAGATGGACTCGGTCCTTATTTAATGTTAATGAATGCATATGATTTATTTTACGTTGTTCATTTCAGTTGTTCATATTCAATCAATTGATTTTTTTTTTTTTTATTAAAATGTGATCCTTCCAATTTCTGTTGCGATTTATTTGAAAACTTTGCCTTAGTGTAGAATTTACATTTTATGATTGGCAGTATCTATAGCTCAGTCGTCGTTATCTGAATGTGACCGAATACTCTTCGAAGGGCCATGCCCTGAGTGGAGTATCATGCGAACCTTCTGAATACTAGTCGGCAAATAATTTGATAGTTCATGGTTATCTACAAACCACGGCGTCCACGAACGGTCACATAGTGAATTAGTGTTTTTGGTCGCCCACCGTTGGGCTGAGTATTGACGAGTGAGCAGGTTAATATATTATATTTTGATTGTCAATCGCGAGGCATTGAACGAAAATAATGATGTATTTTGTCCGCTCGATGATGATGCGTATAGTAGGCAACGGAGCGATGATGGTAAAGACTTAGTTTGGCAATGGGAAGTTGGAAGGATAAATTAATCAGGGTCAGATTATTCGTTCATTCATGTGAGTATGGTAATTATTCGGTCATTTCGGTATGGGCTTGGGTTCGTCAGGGCTTAATCAGTGAATTTTGTGGCTGCTAAAGCAATAGTGATAGGTTAGGTGATATTTGAGGAACGTAGGATAAAGACATTTACTGCTTGAATATCAGTGTTATTAGTAATGGCGTCATTAGCGCAAGTAAAGTTACTGCTAGAAGAGTTAGCGGGTAGATTGACGAAAGTGCAGGAATCCCAGGAAACGACCGTTAATGAAATGCGGAAAGAAATTAGAGAGTCGCAGGGAGTCGCATTAAAAGAAATTAGAGAATCGCAGGAAATGTCGGCGAGCGAAATGCGAAAAGAAATTAGAGAGTCACAGGAAATTGCAGCTATTGAAATGCGAAAGGAGGTTAGAGAGTCACAGGAAGCAGTGGCGAATGAGATGCGAAGAGAAATACGAGAAAGGCAGGAGGAGACCAGTAGAGAGATTAAAGAGAATCAGCGTGTTGTTTCAGAATTAGTCATGCAGAACTCAAGGGTGATGCAGGAAGAAATATCAGCACTAGGGTCGCGAATAGCCGAAATACAGGCGGACATACAGGAGGACATGAAAAGCTTGAGAAGTGAGGTGACAGTAGCAATAAATGAGAATAGAAAAGAGATTAACGAGAGGTTCACCGAACTTCAAGCTGAATTGAAGGTCAACGTGAACGATATTCAAACACAAGTTGACCGTGATATTAATGAATTAAAAGAAGAAGTAATTATTATGCAAGGGAAAATTATCGAATCGGATACTAGTTGGGACGATAAGTTTAGGAAAGTGACTGAAAATATTGAAGAAATCAATAGAGGAGTTCATGAGGAGATGGATACGGCGAAAGAACACATTAATAGTAAATTTCAGTCCATTATTGATGAGACAGATAGAAACAGGACCCAAACGGATCAGCAGATAAAGAAATTAAGTGACGAGTTGGAAAATGTACAGAAGAACATCCAGAATATGAGGATTGATTCTGAAACAACCAAGAAACTTGTGTTGACGACTTTGGAGAAACAGTCATCGGTCGATAATGAAAGGAAAACTGAGCTAGACTATCAGTTTGAAATACCGGTATATAACACTGACAGTAGTGAGAATAGTGTTGCGCATACGGCGAACGGAACCCAAATAATAAATGTAATACGCACAAACGAAGATAGACCAAAAAAGTTCACCGGAAATATAAAGTCGGGGATGACTCCTCGAGGGTTCATTCGAGAAATCGAAGAGTATTTCCGCGAGGCAAAAATAATGCCGGAGAGGCAATTAAAGGCAGTGGAACGACATTTGGACGGAGCACCACTGATATGGTACAAAGCGTTCAGGTACATTTTTGAAGACTACGCCGGATTTAAGAGCGCGTTCTTAGAACGTTTTTGGGGAATTGACGTTCAACAAAATGTCAGATTGGAGCTGTATTCAAAAAAATATTCTCTCAGCGGACCGAGTTGTTTCTCGGACTATTTTACCATGCAGTTTCGCCGTTTGAAAGAGCTTGACTCACCCCCAACGGAACTCGAAATGGTGCGAGCCATAATTAAACAATTTCCATCTGATGTTCAACGGTTGATGACAACAGCGAACGTACAGTCCGCGGTGCAAGCAGAGGCAATTTTGAGGCAGCTTGACAGCACAAACACGCAAGTCGGAAATAGAATAATAAGGCATATAGATCCAGTGGTAAACATCGCAACAACAGTGGAACAGGAAAATGAATGTCGGGGGAATAATCAATGCTACTGCATGAGGAGAGAGAAGCAGGAGAGACATGATAATTCAGAAGACAGCCAACGCGACCGGAGATGGACATCATGTCAGAATGGTAATGGAAGATATCCACGGTTTAGAAGAGGAACACGTTGGGGTTACCAACGAGATAGATGGCCGTACCGGAGGAATAGAAGTCAAGGAAGGATAGGATATAGAAGTGAAAATCGAGAAGGAGACGTTGACCAAGAAAAGAAGAAATATGTAGAAGAATTAAAACGCCAACAAGAGACTAAACGTTGGGAAGAAGCGATAAGGAGTCAAGAGATGAACGCAGATTGCATTGGTGCGTCGAGTCTCGAGTATCAGCGGCAACAAAGAAAGGATGCTGCAGACCGGATGCTCAATCCTAATGCAACCTCATTTGATGATAACTCCCACGAGAGGAATGGGGTGAAAAAAAAACGCCAAATTAGAATTTAAGGAGAATAAGATAGATTTCAAGCAGCAACTGAATGAGCAACGTAAAGGGGTGATTGGAAACATAGAATCTTGGGAATTTGAACCCGAAGAGTTGTTGGAAGACCGCCAATTGGGCGAATCTGAAATTAAAAGAGGACTTCCGGTCATATGGGTCACAATATTAGGTATTAAAATTTACTCGTTGTTGGATACAGGTGCCAGTATTAGTATTATTTCAAAGGTATTATTAACAGAACTCCAACGCAGAGCACGAGTCCCCATAATGCCAGTAGCCAACATAAAGATAAGAGGGATTATTCCAGATAAGGTTGCCAATTGTAAGATGCAGACGTTCCTTCCAGTTGAGATTGGCAAAGTTACATTCGAACATCCATTTTTGGTAATGGATAGGATTCAACATAATGTAATAATTGGATCAGATTTCATTAGGGAAAATAATATTATTATTGATTTTCTAACCGATCACCACCCTCTAGGACCCCGGTAACACCCTAGCGGTGATGAGGTTAATAACCTTACCCACCAGTTGAGGGAAAAGAAGGAGATAGGAAAAGAGAGAGAGAGAGGGAGAGAAAAAGAGAGAAAAAAAGAGAGAGAGAGAGAGAGAGAGAGAGAGAGAGAGACTGGTGAGAAGGTTGCTATTGTGTCCGCCCCATAAGGGTAGATTAAGCGAACACAAGAGAGAACAAGGGCGAAAAAGAAGCAACAAGTAACAGTACATCAAAAAATTCCAAGGATAAAAACGGCACCAGCCAACAACATGATACTAAAATTACCCAAAAGGAAGAAAAGAGAGACACTTACCCAAAACGTGGAGGAAAAGCGACTTAAGGTCCGTGGACAACCAAACAAAGAAATAGTTGCAGCGCTGCACCAAATGTGGCAAATGAAAACCAACTTTCAAGTGATATGAAAGAAAACTTTAATAGACATTTAAATGAGAGGTAACATTTCAAGATAATATCAGGAGTGGAGCTAGGTTCATTATTAATTCAGATAACACCTTGAACCATATTGTTTAAAAGAAAGTAAATACTCGATTAACAATGATTGGATTAACCTGCAAGAAATTAATGTGATTAATCAATAAATACCCAATGAGGCAGCTTTAAATAAGAAAATGCAGACTTCATTTAACAAAATAAAGGAACTAAATCGTAAAAATCAACAAGAAAAAAAACAACAGTGACCTCCATACCGTCAAACAAGATAATTAAATATTGATTTAAATGTGATCGATCACGCGTTTAAGAGAAAAAAACAAATACCATGTTTAGAAACAAACCGTAGTTCCATGACCTTTAGGCCGGTTGCCTTTTAACTTTACCACAATTCGTTCCAATTTCTACCAAGGGCAATTTCCAAGGGCACACGAAAATAAAGGAAGAAGTTACACTTTTCGCCCAGCCAAAAAAACGAGACGAAACGACCAAAGGTAGGCCGAAATAAATCACTTTATATGAAAGAAATGCCAACGATACCAGGGAACAAAAATATATTCATCCCACAAGAACACACCAACCAACAACAATCGCGGTAAAACAAAGCCACCACCATTCCCCAAACACACGTTGCCATAGTAACGGACAAGCAAGCACGGACTACAAATGAGAAGTAAAACCAACGGTTTTAAGTCAAAAATAAAACAGAGATCCCAGAAACAATGCAAAAAGAACAAAAGGAGAAATAAATCCCAGAAGGCAAGGAACCCGAAGGAAAGCTAACCCCGCTACCTTGGAAACTGCGCCTTGGTTCACACCTTATTGTACAATCAAGTGCAAAAAAAACTTTTACAGAATTTTACGATAATCATACTAATTTTTTTCCACCGTGCGAACTGCATTCTAAAATGATTAATTGCCGAAACCGTTTCCTAAGGTTCACAGACGCACACGATATCCAGCACAATTTTCGAAGAGGAAGTCTTAATCCAAATATTATTATTATTATCATCGTTACAGTTATCTTGAAGTACGCCGAAACACATAAATCTTCTTGCTTCCCCAGAATTACTTTAATCCAAAACAGTTACATACCTTTGAGTCCAGAAAAATTGAGAAGTTCAAACCTTGGCCATTGTTATTGAAGACCGGCAACCACGAGGCCGTGAACTAAAGTTGTTCACCAAGGATCCTGGAGGATTATCGTAGCAAAAACATAATCCAATGAAACAGTAGGAGGCCAGCAACTAATAGAATATGGGATAATCCCTCTTAAGTTGGTTTCATGGGGGTTTCAGCAGTACCACCCGCCGCATAGCGGAACACTCACATACACGTCTATCCATGGCGGCTACAGCACGCCGACTCCCTCGGAAGTCGTTGCTAGGGGTCGAGACTAGACTCGCCTCACCACTCGCTCACGCGCAGTAGGCGCAGACCAAAACTCCGTTCAACAGCGCGCGGCATATCATAACAAAGGAGATATTGGCGAAAGCCGATTGACATAGAATTTCCAAATGGCAACACACATGCCAGTTCGAAAAGGTTATGGGGGGGGGTCACAAACTACTTAATACTGTCTCAGCCCTCCCGCCCCGAAAGACGACAAATCTGAAGCATAACACGATGATGATGTGGTGGTCACATATATACTAAATTTGGGCGAAGTAGTCCAACAGGAAACGACCACCAAGATTAACTAATTTTAGTTAGGAGTTCACATGACCAGGTTAATAGTCCAATACACAGTTCCATATCACATAGTTTTTAGAAATAATTGGCGGGCTGCGATCAACATCAGTGTCCAGAAACGTTAACCGAGCACACGGAAAGCCACCAGAGTAAAGTTTGTCATCAAATAGAGAGCACAATGACCAGAGTTCGCCAAATATTCAGTTTCACCCAATACACATTGTTTCAATACATCAGACAATGATATAGTTTATGACACATGACGCAGTTCACCTTGAGGTTCGGCAACTCTCACACTAATCACAGATGTACTGACCAAAATTAAACAAAAACCACATGATTATAAGTCCACGCATCCAGGTTATTTTCTCAAGCACGGTGGTAAATTAATTTTTAATGCATGAATACCTTTACAAGTCTCCTTTGATATTAAGGAAATGCATGATCTCGTGTTGCAAAAGGTTACAACAGGGGAAATGAAACGCACCGGAAAACCCGAATGGGGGCAAAACCACAAGAAGAGGGAGGAAAAAAAAAACAAACCAGGAAACTTAAAGTAGGTGAGTATTCAGTTACAGGATCCATAGATCCGCCAATTAACTTTACATAAGCTAGTTACCAACAAACTAGCTGAAGCCCAGAGCTCTCCACTTGGTCCAATATAGTACCAAAGGAAACGAAGGGTCCATACAACGACAATTAAGAAATCAAAGGGAAACTACATAAAATACACCATGTTACACTGCCACGAAGGACACTTAGCCATGACACGTAGAGAAACAATGAACAAGAACACATAGAAATATAGGATACAATCCAGCACATAATACCAACTAGGACAAAGACAGATATCCCTAAGGATCAAGAACATAACGGAAGGGTAAGCAGTAATATTATTCAAGCACAAATCACCCACAAGAAAAAATATATAAGTAAAGGTACAGGACCACACCAAAGAATAGACGTCCTTGGAACATATGGTTTAGAATACCAGACGTTAAACTAAGAGGACACATGAATGACCTATCAAATTACACTTTTAGATATTGGAGTGACACACACACAACCACAGAGTGGCGAACTCGTCAATCGGTCCAAGGGTCAAGAACGAGGGGTTGAGCGAAATACAACCCACACTGGGATCGGCAACTTATCCTAGTTCACCAACAAACACAGGTAAGGACACAAGCAAAGAAAACTAATTTTGAACAGACCAACGGAAAACCATCAGAGAGAAGGGACCCAGAAACCACACGAGTTACAGATAGGTAAGACACGCAACAGTAGCATCGATGGGCAATCAGGAGACTCCTATAGGTTACCAGATGGAAAAATCGCGATCAGTCAGTCATCCATAACGGCCACATCAAGGTACAACTACCAAAAATAAATGCCCGGGGCAACGTGGTACAGAATAGTAACCACAAACCTAATCCTGCGTGAGGAAGAACAAGTCGAAAATCCCAGAGCCAACAGATAACTAAGAATTGCCCACCCGAAGGTGTACTTCCTCGGAGTAGTGGATACCAAACCAACAGCCAGATCTACCGCGACACAGAGGTAAATTAAAGGACAAATCACATCCCAACCAAGGTGTCTTGACAGCCAAACAACGTAATCCAAAACACGATTACCTAAATAATGACAAGGTAGCAGCACGGGTTATTCATAGAGAGATAAAGGATAGCTATCCTCAACGCGTGCTCACAGACCACACAAAACAGCACAATACAAAGCAGAAATTACAACAGCAAACCAGGTACAGATTAAGGACTAGGTCCATCCCACAGAAGCACCAAAGGAGAAATATCCTCAGGAAGGAAGTCCGACCGTACCACCGAAAACTCCACACGCCAAACGGTAGATAAGGAAAATCACACAACGTTACTAACGGTCCACATTTCAAAAGGATCCAAACAACTCACAACAACATTTCCAAGATCCAACACAGGAGATACAACCATAATGCTGGCAGGAGTGCACCAACCGAACGCCCACAGGAAAAAAAAAATCAGAGACAGATTTTCTACATAACCACAAAACCAAAAGGTTAGGAAGATAAATTCAGCCCAAAAACCCATTACAGGAAAAATAATATAGAGGGTTCACGCATAGAAAACCACTTTTAGAACAGCCGCGAAGGGTTCCCAAAAGGAGGAGTGTCAGATCACTCGATCATGGATGAATACAAACATCAGTATCCGCAAAAGGAACACCTTTAAGACACGCGGTCCATGCAGAAGGCAAGCAGGGAACCTTTCCGACACCAATAGATCGAAACACACCACAATCAGAAATCGTACAATACTAAAATGGCACAAATAGTAACCCAATCATGACTAAGCACCACACATCTTCAAACACCCGCACACAATGAAAGGATGACAAAATGGTAAACGCTCAGGCACCAGACACACTCCCTTACATTCCATCCCAAGCACACCATAGCTCAGCAATGATTAAGTCACAAGATGATCGAAGGGTTCAGCGGAAGGAATCCTATGCGGAGCTACAGAAGAAACAAGTCTTTGAAATTACATAAGCCTAGAGAAAACAGAGGGACAACAAAGCACAATTTAAGTTAGATGTCATCAGATTTCCCCAATGGAACTTCGGTAGCGCACCACATAAGCATAAGGCTATATAACGAGGATATCTATTGCAAGGTATTAATACCACCATCACAGGACAATTAAGGAAAGACAATTTCTAACTACAAGGATCCACACCTAGAAACAGTAACATACAAGGAGTACTAAATTAGAATCACCAACACGAGGCACAGAAGGACCAGATTGACTCGCTCGCCATCCCACAGTATGTGTGCTAAATTCACTAACAATACAGGTCAGTTACCAAAGGTGCATCCATCCAGCGGAAGATGCGGTACAATTTGCCAGATCAACCGGGTTTAATTTGAGAAACATGAACGCGCCTAATACGTTTGGCTACAGGGTCACTTACCAAAATTGAAACGGGAGACAAGAACTCCAACACAGTGCACGGGCCTTGGTACCTAGGGGCAAGTTTTGCCGAAAACTTATTCACAGCCTTACTCATTGGGTAGCACTTAACATACACGAGATCACCAACATTGAATTTTGACGGTTTCCTACCTTTATTGTACTGCCTTTTGACCTTTTCGTATGACACAGCTAGATTCCTTTTTGCTTCGTTCCAGATCTTTTGAACATCATTAGGTCTAGATAGGTCTGGGAGAAGATCCTCAATACATAGCAGGTTAGACATAGGGGAGTACGGAGTATAGCCAAACATTAAAGACATAGGCGTCTTACCATGGGACTCATGAGTAGCGGAATTGAAAGCATGGGCCAACCAATGCAGACAGGAGTCCCATTTGGACTGGTTGCCATGATGATACGCTATCAACGCAGATTTTAAGTTCCGATTCAACCTCTCTGCATAAGAAGGATTTGGATAGTATGGAATAGTGGTGACATGTGAAATGCCCAACTCAAACAGATACCTTTTGAAGGAGTTACTGGTGAAAGAACTAGCGTTGTCAGATACTAAGAACTTAGGTGGGCCAAAGGATGCAAAGATGGAATTTAGACAGGAGATAGAGGTACGTGAATTAGTGGACCTGGTGGGAAAGATCCAACAGAACCGGGAGAAGGCATCTATACAGACAAAAATGTGGGTGTTTCCCAAGGAAGATCGGGGGAGGGGTCCTACGAAATCTATGAACAGTCGTTCCATGGGGCGCGAAGCTTGTGATGAAGACAATAATCCTACCCGGTTATTCAAATTAGGTTTGCTGATGGCGCAAGATTTACAAGATTTGACCATGTTCCTGATATCACTATCCATTTTCTTCCAAACAAAGAATTGCCTGATTTTCAACCGAGTTTTGAAATTTCCTAGATGACCGCCAAGGGGTGAACAGTGGTAATACTTGAAAATGACAGGTACCAAAACCTTAGGAACGACAATTTTGGAATTATGGTCCTTGCGACCCTTACAACAGAGAACACCCTTAGATAAGGAGTAAGGTTTCACTTCGATCCCGCTACTGATTGTATCAATGATCCTTTTCAGATCCGGATCAGTTTTTTGATGATCTCCAATTTCTTGATACAGCAATGGGGAGTCGGTGAGGATGGCACTAACTCCAACCGTATTCACAGCAAGCTCATCGACACATGGGTTGGCTTCCGCACAAGGATGACCTTCAAACATCCTGCTCAAGCCATCGGCAATGACGTTCTCAGACCCACGAATGTGGCGAACATTGAAATTATAGGATGAGATCCGTAATGCCCATCTAGTTATCCTACCGGTCCTTTTGGGTCGGTTCAACACCCAAGAAAGAGCCTGATTGTCGGTTTCCAGATCAAAGTTGACGTGTTCAATGAATGATCGAAATTTCTCCAGAGCAAACAGCACAGCTAGACACTCTAGTTCATAAATGGAGTACTTAGACTCCAGATCATTGAGGACCCTGGATACGTAGGCCACGGGCCTACGCCCATCTTCATGTTCTTGTAACAGAACGCCAGCAATAGCACGCCCGGAGGCATCAGTTTGGACAATGAAACGTTTCTCGAAATCAGGAATAGCTAACAAAGGTGCATTAATCAGTGCGACCTTCAATGAATTGAAAGCTTCCTCCTGGGCTTTACCCCAAGTAAATTTTACATTCTTTTTCCTAAGGTCGTTCAACGGGGCAGCCACTTCAGCAAAGTTAGGGATGAATTTTCTAAAGAAATTGACCATACCAATGAATCGAGCAACGCCCTTGACATCTTTGGGAGGTGGAAAATCCCTAATGGCTTGAGTTCTGGAATGATCTATGGAAACGCCTTCAGAAGAAACTACATGTCCCAAGAAAGACATGCTGGGTCTGGCGAAAGCTACCTTTGATAACTTCACTGTAAGGCCGGCTTTCCTTAACCGTAGCAATACTTCCCTAACGTGCACCATATGTTCCTCGAAGGTATTCGAATAAATTAATAAATCGTCCAGGTAATTAAAGACATAGCTGAACTTAATGTCAGAGAGAATGGAATTTAACAACCTCGACAACACAGCTGCTCCACAGCTTAGCCCGAACGGGAGTCTGAGGAACTCATACAAGTTCCAGTCGGTGATGAAGGCAGTGAGGGGAATTGATCTCTTCGATAAAGGCACTTGGTAATAAGCCTGGTTCAAATCCAGGACAGTGAAAAATTTCGCACCTGAGAACCATCCAAAACAAGTATGAAGGTCGGGTAGGGGAATAGATTGGAGTACAATCTTACTATTTAGAGACCTATAGTCAATCACAGCACGATAACCACCAGAAGGTTTGGGTACCAAGAACACAGGGGACGCATACGGAGAAGTCGAAGGTCTGATCACTCCGTCTCTTTCCATTTGCTCAATGATTTTCTTTAATTCCAACATACGGGGTGGGGAAAGGCGATAAGGAGGGGATCGAACAGGCTGCAGGTCAGACAACTCAATGTCATACTCGAGTACGTAGGTCAAGCCTAACTTGCTAGTGAACACATCGGGAAATTCCCTGCAAAGATCACGAACTTGCCGTGCTTCGGCATCTCCTAAATGATTCAGGTCAAGCCGATCGATGTCACTAGACTCATCTGACTCAGGGTAACCCACACACAAAACTTTAGGCAATTTCAAGGGAACGTTAATCAATTCAAATTTCAGGTCAGGAGAAAATTTAAAAAAGAAATTTCGACACTGAGGATCCAAAACGACACCAGCCCAAGATAGAAAATTGGTACCCAGAATGATGTTACATGATAAATTGGATGTCACCAGGCACTTGACCTTCCAAGTGAAATTCCCAATCCTCAACTTGACCTTCACAGTCCCCAAAATATTTAAAAACTGACAATTAGCCGAAACGCATCTTAGATTAGTGGGTTTTATTTCCGGAAGTTTACACGAGGATTTCTTTTGACAATACCAGGCATAATTCATCAAGCATACTACGCTTCCAGTATCAAGAAGGGCATCTACAGGTTCATTGTTGACCTCGACAAAAGTGCACGTGCCAGAGGAGGGGGCATGAGCAGAAATACTATTGCACCTTGGGGGACACACCGGTTTCTTACGAGATTCAGGGTTTACAAACTTAGAATTGGCAGACTTTGCCCTTTCCCTTTCTAGTCATTGAGTACCATTTCTGTCTACCAAGGGGCAATTTCTTTTAACATGCTGTCTAGAGCCACAGGAATAGCAAGGGCCTGGACCACGTCTAACGTCAGGGCAGGAATTTCTTAGATGATTTCGGGACCCACAGTAGTAACATTTACGGGCATTCACTACCTTAGGTGTTGACGGAAGGACGGGACAATTGGTAGTAGTAGGGGGAGGGAAATTCACAGGTCTGGAGGCATCCCCATGTTTGACATCTTCAGCAAAGGAACAGGCCTCTTCCAATTCTTGAAAGGTAGTAGGGCAACGGGTTAAGGAAAGATAGGAGCGGTACGCAGGAGATATTCCTTTTAAAATTCTAGAGACCATTTCACATTCTGGCACAGAAATTCTAAAAACCTTGCAAAAGAATCGCAGATCCAGCACATAAGTTAGCAAATTCTCATGCAGGAACTGGGTCCGAAAACAGTGTTGGGGCACAAGACTTTGGAGAGCAAGAGAGGGAATAAATTTGGAAAGGACAAGTTCATGAAAGGTACTAATCGATAAATTTTTCGAGATAGCTTCAGAAATTTCTCTCTTTAGAATCCCTTCACAATGAGGGAAGAGGGCGCGGAAGATCCCCAAATCATCGACTGAGTACACATTACCAGTCTCGGTCAACTCCACCAAAAACCGTAGGAACCGAATACACTCATCTATAGAATTTACAGAAAAGGACTTCACTCCCCGAAAAACTTCCTTTAAACAGTTAGGCGATGACGCCGAATTTAGCTTAGAGACTAAGGTTTCCAGTAAAGGAGCAGTCACACAACACGGACCTTGGGCATGGGTCGAGGACGCAATTTGGTGGGAAGAGACACTCTGGGTAGGTACAGAAGGGTTAAGTGCAGTCGCAATAGAACAATTCTCCATATCTCTGTTAATCAACAGCAAATCTAAATCAGAGGTGATGCCAGAAACCACCGTTAACAATCTAGCACATTCTGACACAAAAACAGAATCAGGCTTAATAGATAATATATCCTGAATTCGGCCCGAGTAGTGGTCAGCTCTGGCCCTCAGCCGGTTTACTTGGGCTTTGGACGGAGGCAATTCAATAAACTCTTCACGAATAATATTAATTTCGTTAAGATTGTCACAGATCAGGTTAAGGTACTCACCCACTCGACTCCTGTCAATAGAAAATACATTAATGGGGACCTGGGAGTTGGCTGATAGCAAGGCAGCGCACTCAACAACAGTACGGGCAGGTTCAAGGCCACGAATGGATAACTCGTACTCCAATTCGGCACGACGCAGGAAGGAGGGGTTCGTAACGGCACGCGCCATGGTAGCAAACATGGAACAAAATAATCAAAAAATTACACAAGATCCTTGCACTCCCTTTTACAATAATTATTGACAACAACACTTTTAGTTTTTTAATTTTTGATTTCCATCCGCCAACATTCGCCACAGCACTGCACCGAGCAAGGGTAGGAGGGGAGGAAAGTTAGGCAGCACAAGGCAGAAACAACAGAGATTAGGCAGCAGAGCAACAACAGTGGAACAACAAACAACCACCGCTCTGCTACCACTCTAACCGATCACCACCCTCTAGGACCCCGGTAACACCCTAGCGGTGATGAGGTTAATAACCTTACCCACCAGTTGAGGGAAAAGAAGGAGATAGGAAAAGAGAGAGAGAGAGGGAGAGAAAAAGAGAGAAAAAGAGAGAGAGAGAGAGAGAGAGAGAGAGAGAGAGAGAGAGAGAGAGACTGGTGAGAAGGTTGGTATTGTGTCCGCCCCATAAGGGTAGATTAAGCGAACACAAGAGAGAACAAGGGCGAAAAAGAAGCAACAAGTAACAGTACATCAAAAAATTCCAAGGATAAAAACGGCACCAGCCAACAACATGATACTAAAATTACCCAAAAGGAAGAAAAGAGAGACACTTACCCAAAACGTGGAGGAAAAGCGACTTAAGGTCCGTGGACAACCAAACAAAGAAATAGTTGCAGCGCTGCACCAAATGTGGCAAATGAAAACCAACTTTCAAGTGATATGAAAGAAAACTTTAATAGACATTTAAATGAGAGGTAACATTTCAAGATAATATCAGGAGTGGAGCTAGGTTCATTATTAATTCAGATAACACCTTGAACCATATTGTTTAAAAGAAAGTAAATACTCGATTAACAATGATTGGATTAACCTGCAAGAAATTAATGTGATTAATCAATAAATACCCAATGAGGCAGCTTTAAATAAGAAAATGCAGACTTCATTTAACAAAATAAAGGAACTAAATCGTAAAAATCAACAAGAAAAAAAACAACAGTGACCTCCATACCGTCAAACAAGATAATTAAATATTGATTTAAATGTGATCGATCACGCGTTTAAGAGAAAAAAACAAATACCATGTTTAGAAACAAACCGTAGTTCCATGACCTTTAGGCCGGTTGCCTTTTAACTTTACCACAATTCGTTCCAATTTCTACCAAGGGCAATTTCCAAGGGCACACGAAAATAAAGGAAGAAGTTACACTTTTCGCCCAGCCAAAAAAACGAGACGAAACGACCAAAGGTAGGCCGAAATAAATCACTTTATATGAAAGAAATGCCAACGATACCAGGGAACAAAAATATATTCATCCCACAAGAACACACCAACCAACAACAATCGCGGTAAAACAAAGCCACCACCATTCCCCAAACACACGTTGCCATAGTAACGGACAAGCAAGCACGGACTACAAATGAGAAGTAAAACCAACGGTTTTAAGTCAAAAATAAAACAGAGATCCCAGAAACAATGCAAAAAGAACAAAAGGAGAAATAAATCCCAGAAGGCAAGGAACCCGAAGGAAAGCTAACCCCGCTACCTTGGAAACTGCGCCTTGGTTCACACCTTATTGTACAATCAAGTGCAAAAAAAACTTTTACAGAATTTTACGATAATCATACTAATTTTTTTCCACCGTGCGAACTGCATTCTAAAATGATTAATTGCCGAAACCGTTTCCTAAGGTTCACAGACGCACACGATATCCAGCACAATTTTCGAAGAGGAAGTCTTAATCCAAATATTATTATTATTATCATCGTTACAGTTATCTTGAAGTACGCCGAAACACATAAATCTTCTTGCTTCCCCAGAATTACTTTAATCCAAAACAGTTACATACCTTTGAGTCCAGAAAAATTGAGAAGTTCAAACCTTGGCCATTGTTATTGAAGACCGGCAACCACGAGGCCGTGAACTAAAGTTGTTCACCAAGGATCCTGGAGGATTATCGTAGCAAAAACATAATCCAATGAAACAGTAGGAGGCCAGCAACTAATAGAATATGGGATAATCCCTCTTAAGTTGGTTTCATGGGGGTTTCAGCAGTACCACCCGCCGCATAGCGGAACACTCACATACACGTCTATCCATGGCGGCTACAGCACGCCGACTCCCTCGGAAGTCGTTGCTAGGGGTCGAGACTAGACTCGCCTCACCACTCGCTCACGCGCAGTAGGCGCAGACCAAAACTCCGTTCAACAGCGCGCGGCATATCATAACAAAGGAGATATTGGCGAAAGCCGATTGACATAGAATTTCCAAATGGCAACACACATGCCAGTTCGAAAAGGTTATGGGGGGGGGTCACAAACTACTTAATACTGTCTCAATTTAAATAGAGGATCTTCGCAATAATGCTTATAAGATTCAGAGCTTGAATTCTAGAAATATGTCAATATTCAATTCAGCAAATTTAAGACAATATTATTTCCCTGTTACTGATGATGATGAAGAAGCCAATCTCGTTTTTGAGGACGATATAACAGACGATACCTTGAGTGGAAACGATCTCACGAGCGAGGAAGTAGATGTTCATAAAGCTGATACCAATGCATACTTCTGAAGATGAGTGATGAGACGTAGCGAATAAATACACGGGTTTTGATCTGAGTGATAAGCACGAGTTGTTCGGAAATGAGGCTTGGAAGTATCGATATTTTAAGAAAGGAAGGATTTAGCCAGTCAAAGACTGATATAATAAGAAATTTCTCCCCATGTTCGAAATTTCTTCTCCAAGTAGAGGGGGAATATGACCTTTCAATGACCTGTAGCAATATGTCGGCCGTTCATTGAAAGTCATAAGTGAAATGAAATGTGTATCAATGACTTGGAAAAAGGTGTAACGTGTCAATGTGCGGCTTACGCGCATATTTATAAAAGAACCGATACAACTCGTAAGTGTAGAATAGACATAATGGATGAGAGCCGGTGGATCGAACTCAAGACCCCGTGGTATATGTCGAATTACGTCAAGATCAGCTTTATCTACAAGCAAGAGCTCAGTACAATGTCAGCATCAGCTGAGAAGAATGTGGCTAGACATGATATCTAGTTTGAAGTTGTAAAGGGGGCCATGGATTAGCATGAAACTTCATATGGCAAATCATCTAATGGGCCCGTGCTGACGTGTTTCATAGTAAGAAGAAGAACAATAGTGTGTGTTTTCCTTTAGCAACTTCTATGATGAAGGTTAGAGTTGTTATTCAGTTCCTCAAATGTCAAAAACACATGTATAGCTAGCATAGGATTTCTCTGCTTATGGAAAGGAACTTGTTATTATTGTAAATAATAATGGAAGGAGTTCGTGTTTTACTTACTGATTACTGTATGAAGGAAGATAATTGAAGCAAGCTTAAAGATCTGGTTCTGTAATTGATAAATATAAAGAATAAGCCCAGATATAAGTTATATAATAGCCAAAATCATTTGCAAACCTCGAATTATATGTTTCCTCAGGCCAGTATCAAACTGGAATAGTGAAGATACAATTAGTGTGAAATTGTATTCCTAATTATATTGTACAAGTTTCAGGTGGCGGCCGGAGATGTTAAATCACTATCTGACCAGGGAATGTAAATGAACAACATGAAGTGCTAAACCAATATAGTGCCCTGGCGGACTCAGGCCTCTGCCGGAATGGACGGAATTACAAAAATGATGATTAAACCGCTGCGGAATTACCATGAAGAAGCCAGATAAGTTATTGTACTTGTCTATCTTTTGCTTTCCTAGAATGCTTTAGTAGCGTTAGTCCTTTTGTCAATGTCACGTAGGTGACAAGGGTGTGTTAACTTGAACGATCTAACAGATTTTCGGTTGTATTTGTCGGGTTGCGATTGATCATACGTGGGTAAATATTGTATGCCGTCAATTACCGTGGATGAGACGTTTTACTGCGTTGTGTCCGTATTATTTATCGCTGTGAAACAAAAATAATATCATTTACTACAGGTAAGTTGCAGTGTGACAGTGTGTGTGAAATATTGGTGCGTGATCTTGGTATAATTCCATGATGTGATATGGATGTTCATTAAGGTGTATTAGGTAATGTTCATGTATAATGTTAATAAGACTCTTCCTTAATATTGCTTGTGCAGTTAGGATGTGATGATTTTGTGCAGTATACAATGAGATGACGAGCGTAGGGTCGTCATAAAGCGTGGCGGACACGAGATAATTTAGGTTGATTTTTATGGTTTGCGTGTCGAATTATATTGAGTTTCGAGACGTGTTAAGTTGTTAATGGTGTTGTTAATAGAATTTCCGCCGCATATTTTGTGAGATGGTTGACAAGCTAGTCCAGCGTTAGGCATTGGTATTGAAGAGAGTCATCAAGTACATGAATTAATAAATTAAGATTCGTAGTTGCAAGTAATGAAATGTTGGAATATGCGCACGATTAGGGTCTTAAAATGCAATTCAGTGATAGTTATGTTTAAGATCAGAGTCACCTATTGCGATCGATGTACATGTAGTAGATGCTTATAGTAGATTCATGCTGTAGTAGCATTTCAGCTGATGGTGAAGGCAGACCTCGACGCAGTCCAGACGGCACCAACTTATATTTTCATGCCAGTAGATAAAGATTCATTTCAGGTGCAGCCCAGCAGCTCGATGGGTGGAAACGACGTGCATTTTACTCATTTATGTGTATTGTGTTGCCATGTGTGATCATTTATAAATGCTGAAATCTGTTGGGGGGGTTCAAGTTAACCGATATTTAGTTAGTCAGATAGGAACAATGATAACTATGAAAGGCAAGGCGGAGTAGACAGGTACAATTAACATTTGCGACGGCGAGTGAATGACATAATATGACCCGATAGACTTTGGTATATCCATAAGATTCTACATTTCTGTGAATTTGTGTTAAATAATTATTTCCGGTTTATGATGGACAATGCAAGATGGACTCGGTCCTTATTTAATGTTAATGAATGCATATGATTTATTTTACGTTGTTCATTTCAGTTGTTCATATTCAATCAATTGATTTTTTTTTTTTTATTAAAATGTGATCCTTCCAATTTCTGTTGCGATTTATTTGAAAACTTTGCCTTAGTGTAGAATTTACATTTTATGATTGGCAGTATCTATAGCTCAGTCGTCGTTATCTGAATGTGACCGAATACTCTTCGAAGGGCCATGCCCTGAGTGGAGTATCATGCGAACCTTCTGAATACTAGTCGGCAAATAATTTGATAGTTCATGGTTATCTACAAACCACGGCGTCCACGAACGGTCACAATATATATATCGAAGCAAATATTAAATAAAGTGAATAAAATATAATTGAATTAAAATAAAAAAGAATATAATTCATTAATGAGTTATGAAAAACGCAAGTTAAAAATGTGATAATGTATTTGGTATTTATTTTATTGACACACTTGACGCATATTTTTCGGTCCAGTATAATAAAATTAAAATTAAATAGAGCTCTGAGAAGCAAATTCGTCTCTAATATGCAAGAAAAGAATAAAAAATAAATTTATTAAGGAAACGCTTAAGAATTATAAGCATAGAGATTGTCTGTAGCAGCCAACTCGGGGAAATTAAATATTTCACATAGTTCTAAAATTGACTCAAAAATCCTCCTACACGTTGAAATATTAGCAGATGGTATCAAAGTTGTAAGTCAATATTCGTATTGTTTTTAAAAATAATCCAAAGTTGGTAAATTTTGAAATTGCAGTACACTCAGAAAATATTTTTTATCAGTTTCATTATGAACAAAACCTTAAAAGTAGGATGTAGAGATCGGTTTAACCCATAAAGACAATTATCTAAGAAAGAATTGACAGTATTAACATGTCGAGGAAAGAATGTATTAGCTGTGCTCGATAATGATAAAATATATCAAATTTTGGCGATCCGTGGTTCGGTGGTTGTTCGCGACACAAATCGTTAGCAAGTGAGCACTTTTAAAATAAGTGTTCTCTAACCTAATGGCATTTCTTATACGATTCTAAAAACCTCTATGGGCCTTGACATCCTCCACAGCTGGATACGTGTTTTGGACCTTGTAGCCGTGATTTTACATTATTATTATTGCTATTGTTATTATTATTATTATTATTATTATTATTATTATTATTATTATTATTATTATTATTATTATTATTATTATTATTATTATTATTATTATTATTCCTTTCTTAATCCGTTTACACTCCAGGGTTGGCTTTTCCCTCGGACTCAGCAAGGGATCCCACCTCTACCGCCTCAAGGGCGGTGTCGTCGAGCGTGAGACTTTGGGTCGGGGATACAAGGGGGAAGAAGGACCAGAAATTTACCCAGGCCGCATCACTTGCTATGCTGAACAGGGGCCTTGTTGGGAGATGGGATGGTGAGAAGGGATAGACAAGGAAGAGGGAAGTAAGTGGCCGTGGTCTTAATTTAGATACCGTCCTGGCAATTGACTGGAGGAGAAGTGGAAAACCACGGAAAACCAAGGAAAACCACTTCGAGAATGGCTGAGCTAGGAATCGAAACGCTTGTACTCAGTTCACCTCTCGAGACTGAGTGGACCCCGTTCCAGTTCTCGTACCACGTTTCAAATTTCGTGGCAGAGCCGAGAATCGAACTCGGGCAGCTAATCACACTAATCACTACACCACAGAAGCGGACATTATTTTTTTATTATTATTAATTTATGTTCCTTAGCTCCAAAAAATATGTTTATCAGATCGTATTGGAAGAGAAAATACAATTTAAAACGAAACGAAACGACGCGAAACGTCTGGCGCTAGGGAACAGATACAGAACTGCATGCATTAATCATTTTGGAATAGATTACTGATCAAGTTTATGAGCTCAGAATTCTCTTTCTTTAATTTTCAATGTTGAAACCTTTTTTTAGCAGACAAAAATAGAGGTCTCCCTACTACGAAAAAGGTAAAATTAAGCAATTTCCTCAGTTGTGCCGAAAGTTGAAGGGCTGAAGAGTCAGGAAAGATTTCAAATTGTGAGACTTGGTTAGGTCTATCAAATTAAAAAACAAATTTCGAAAATCACTTCCGGCCTAAATGCAGTTCTGGGAAAATAACCTAAAATAGCTTGTTTCTTTACTCGTTTTCTTTTTTAACTCAAATCCTAGCCAAATTAACTTATTTACTTAATTCTTTCAGTAATATGTTTCTTGGTTCAATGCCATCAGGCGCTTTTTTATTTTGTGAAAAATGTACACTCTGAATGTAGTTATAAGGGCTTAAGTGAAACTCTGCATTGACTCACATTAGCGCTCGTAGTGGTGCATAAGTGAAACAATGCATTGCCTCACATTAGCGCTCGTTGTGGTGCATAAGTGAAACAATACATTGCCTCACATTAGCGCTCGTTGTGGTGCATAAGTGAAACAATGCATTGCCTCACATTACCGCTTGTTGTGGTGCATAAGTGAAACAATGCATTGCCTCACATTAGCGCTCGTTGTGGTGTTTAAGTGAAACAATGCATTGCCTCACATTAGCGCTCGTAGTGGTGTTTAAGTGAAACAATGCATTGCCTCACATTATCGCTTGTTGTGGTGTTTAAGTGAAACAATGCATTGCCTCACATTAGCACTCGTAGTGGTGCTTAAGTGAAACAATGCATTGCCTCACATTAGCGCTCGTAGTGGTGCTTAAGTGAAACAATGCATTGCCTCATATTAGCGCTCGTAGTGGTGTTTAAGTGAAACTCTGCATTGACTCACATTAGCGCTCGTAGTGGTGCTTAAGTGAAACTCTGCATTGACTCACATTAGCGCTCGTAGTGGTGCTTAAGTGAAACAATGCATTGCCTCACATTACCGCTCGTAGTGGTGTTTAAGTGAAACAATGCATTGCCTCACATTACTGCTCGTTGTGGTGTTTAAGTGAAACAATGCATTGCCTCACATTAGCGCTCGTTGTGGTGTTTAAGTGAAACAATGCATTGCCTCACATTAGCGCTCGTAGTGGTGTTTAAGTGAAACAATGCATTGCCTCACATTAGCGCTCGTTGTGGTGTTTAAGTGAAACAATGCATTGCCTCATATTAGCGCT
Source organism: Anabrus simplex (assembly GCF_040414725.1). Classification (NCBI taxonomy): domain Eukaryota; kingdom Metazoa; phylum Arthropoda; class Insecta; order Orthoptera; family Tettigoniidae; genus Anabrus; species Anabrus simplex. Next base: position 204,922,876 of record NC_090270.1, on the reverse strand, counting down.
CGTAGTGGTGTTTAAGTGAAACAATGCATTGCCTCACATTAGCGCTCGTTGTGGTGTTTAAGTGAAACAATGCATTGCCTCACATTAGCGCTCGTAGTGGTGCTTAAGTGAAACAATGCATTGCCTCATATTAGCGCTCGTAGTGATAGAAAAAGGCAAACTGCTATTGTAATCGACCGGATAACGATAATTAAGAAAAGGATTGTAATTTTTAGAAATAAGTAAAGAATATATTCTCGAACTTTATTATATTTTATTGATCTAAAATTCGTAGTTCATATCCCTAGGATGTTTTCAAACAATGAGTTGCCCGCCTGAAATACTAGAATAGTGCATTTTATTTTGTAATATGAGATTGTGGTTAGGCTAATTACTGCTGTCCTCGCCAAGATTTCTAACGATGTCTGATGCTATGTATGTTAGTGTCATTAACCGCCAGAGTTTTATGAGCTAAGTATGTTATTACACTTTTAATAGGTGTGGTAGTGGTCACTGTAGCGTAAACTTAAATGGATGTGTTGCACAGCTGGTTGCTATGACGTCACTGTAAGATCTGTGATATTCGAACATAAATTCGACGGCGCTGTGTTGGAGGGACGGTCGCAAGTTTTGGCGTAGAATACGTACTCGTGATAGACAGTGTTGCCAAGTCAAAATTCCATTTTCCGCTGCAGAACTTAAAAAATGCGCTAAACTTGAATTTAAAAACGCCAAATTCTTCTCATTGGCAATTGCTGGAACACTGAATAAAATGATAAAGTCATTACACCTGATTCAAGACATTACTGAGCACTTTGAAAACGATCACAGCAGTTGTTCTGAAATATTACTGCAACTCAACATACCTACCTACCTTCCTTCCTTCCTTCCTTCCTTCCTTCCTTCCTTCCTTCCTTAATCCATTTACACTCCGGCATTGGTTTTTCCCTCGGACTCAGCGAGGGATCCCACCTCTACCGCCTCAAAGGCAGTGTCCTGCACCGTGCGGCTTTGAGTCGGGGATAAAACTAGGAAGGAGGACCAGTACCTCGCTCTGGAGGCCTCACCTGCTATGCTGAACAAGGGCCTTGTGCGGGGACGGGAAGATTGGAAGGGGATAGACAAAGAAGAGGAAAGGAAGCGGCCATGGCCTTAAGTTAGATACCATCGCGGCATTTGCCTGGAGGAGAAGTGGGAAACCCAGGAAAACCACTTCCAGGATGGCTGAGGTGGGAATCGAAACCCCTCTACTCAGTTGACCTCCCGAGGCTGAGTGAACCCCGTTCCAGCCCTCGTACTACATTTCAAATTTCGTGTCAAATCCGGACCTCTGGGGGTGGCAGATAATCAAACTAACCACTTCACCACAGAGGTGGACACTCAACACACCGCGAAGTTTAAATCTGAAGCACCCTATGCATTATTTTGATACTGTTGTTGAAGGCCTATATTATTTTAAGTTTTAGAGAAAACACTTCACTATAGCTACGAAGACCATCAATTTTGAAAATAAAACACTGAGTTTTGATAATATGGGCCATTCTCAATACACAATTCAAGCCTTTAACAGGATATTATACTCGTCCCGTTTTAAATCTTACATGCACGAAAGTAAGAATTAGTCTTGGTCTTCTCTGGCCACACAGGAATCGGTAAATGGGACACTCCTAAATTATCTTAGGGTTGGCATCTCTAATCGTAGACTGTGCAAGTATTCCTCTCAATCATTTGGTACCCCTTCTTTCCGTGAGACAGATTCAACAGATCTTCCTCATGCCACCTTTCGCCTTCCTCGTCGTCTTCTCGATCACCACAGAACGCTGTACGAGTCGGGATTATTCCCCGTGAGTCGGGGCATAATATACATCCGTGGTATATCCTGTCTGTCATAAGAATTGATCAATAGGGGAATCCTTCGCGGAGTTTCAATTGGAAGCGTACTGTAGGTTGGAGACCATGGGGCTCATCTATGAGTCTCACATTACTTCCACTTCCTCGATTTCGTCTCTTCTATCCAGTCTTCCCTGTTCGAATCTTGTTTTCTTTCAATTCCGACGGTGTTACAGTTGCGAGGTCAAGGGGATATTTTGTTTTTACGCCTTTCATGATCTTTCTCCTTCGTTTGCCGATACCTTCCGTCTTAAATTAGTCAGACCTCTTCTATTTCTCATCTGATTAATGGGGCAGAAGAACGTGAGCGCCCACTGCAATAACGCTGAAACTTACCATAACATTTATCACAATATATTTTGTACCGGGAGCTACACCCCTACGCCGCACATCTAAATCTTGCGCCTAATAGAACTCCTCTACTGAAGGAACAGTGAACTTGAAACTGGACCAACTTATAAATTTACTCTGAAGATGGCACCACTATAATTTGATGTAATTTTGTTATTGTGAAGTTCCCAGTACTGTGTGAATTTCTACTGGTTTTGTTTGCCCTTTATCAAGAAGTTTGGACTTTCTTCAACAGATGTCACTGCTCATAAACTATGATCATGCACCCTGATGCGAAGTTGAAGAACCTTGATTTGAAGAACTTTTATATTCATACGTTTTTTTTTACTAAATTTTGTTCATTCATTTTTTGGTTGGCAATATTTATCTTTTCTTTCCGCCAGTTTTGAATTTAGCCAATCACGAATTTCTGTAATTAATTTTCCGCCTATCACAGGCTTCTTCCTCGATTTTGAGTGTAACTTTGAAATTCTCCAATAAAGTGAGAGGGTGTGCCTGGTTTATTCATGAAAGGTCTCGAACTTTCCCCGAGGGTTTATAAACTGCGGATTTTCACGGCTCTTGTTTCAATGTTTCAATAAGATCTTGAAAAATTTCTCATTTTCAAAAAATTCCTTACAAGAAACTAGAAGTCTAAATTCTATAAATTGCAATCCATTAGAATCAGAAGGGCTTTGACTTGACATGGTCAAACTGGTGCATTTCTATCTTTCAGCATTATTTCAGAGGGCGCCTACGTACTTCTGCCCTTTGAGCGGGTGATTGCCTAGTTAAACTTCCCCTTAAAACGACAATCACCCCCACCATCATTACTACCATCGAGCTAGCATTTAACTCGTTACATTACATGACTATACCCCGGATTCTTGGCTGATCAGTGTTGAGGCCTTCGGTTCAGAGGGTCCCGGGTTCGATTCCCGGTCGGGTCGGGATTTTTATCACGTCTGATCAATTATTTTGGCTCGGTGACTGGGTTTTTGTCCCAACACTCCCCTTTTCATATTCAGACAGCACCACACTGCCAACCACCACAGAAACACTCAATAGTGATTACATGCCTCCACATAGCGTTGCGTCAGGAAGGGCATCCAGCAATAAGACAGGTCCCAATCAACATGTGCAACACAGTTAACAGCCGCAACCTCACATGTGTGGGAAAAATGGTAGTAGAAGAAGAAGAAGAAGAAGATGATGACTTTACATAACTATACCAGCGATGCCACTTCTCTTGAAGTTTCTCCCTGATAGGAGTGACTTAAACGTTCCTCATAGGTGTTTATTTCGTAGCCGATTCTTCAATATAACTCCAGAAATTTCTGCAACTTTTACCATTCTCATTTAATTACTTTGTTAGGTATCCACGAAACACAGCTGTATAAGAATAGCCTGTATCATTAACCTGGAATGAAGGCTTTTAAATGTTAAAATGTCAACAACGGGGCTGGATGGGAGCGCGAAGATTGGCGTTGAGATTTCTCAAAACAAGCTAAAGCTATTAAAAGGCTTTCCTAGCGAAACTCAATTAACATAGTCTGGATGTGCCTTGCTAGTCGGTAGTGAAACAGTCCAGTATGAGATTACCATTGTTTCTTTAATGGTTTAACATCGCACTAACACAGGTTTTCGGCCAAGTGGGTTAGAAAAGGGCTCGGACTAGGAAGATAGCAGCCGCGACCTCGGCATATGCCTGATATAACAATAGGAAACCACTTACAACACTCTTCAGGAGTATCGATGCTATGGCTCGATCCACCATCTCCTGAATGCAATAATATTCATATTAGTTTTACATATCATATTTTACTTCACTCTTTGTTTTAAAGGTCGATATGCCGGAATTTTGTTTCCCAGGAGTTATTTTACGTGCCGGCAAATCTACCGACACAAAGCTAACGTTTTTGAGCACCTTTTAAAGCCACTGTACTGAACGAGGATCGAACCCCTAAACTTGCGTTTTGACAGCGAGCTGTGTACCGTCTGAGCATCTCAGCCTTGCGATCGGAGGTCTTCTATGCTCTGTAGAAAGGGTTTTGAGGTGATAATATATAAATAATGTAATAAATTAATTAAACATGTAAAACACAATAACACGCATATTTAAGCTGGAACTGATTAAGTTGGCCGTGCGGATAGGGTGCACAGATGTGAGCTTGTATTCGGGAAACAGTGGATTCGGACCGCACTGTTGACACCCTGAACATGGCTTTCCGTGGTTTCCCATTTTCACACCAGGCAAATGCTGGGGCTGTACCCACGGCCACTTTCTTCCCATTCCTAGCCACTTCCTATCCCTCCATCGTCGCCGTAAGACTCATCTGTGCAGGTACAGCATAAAACAACTTGCAAATAATAATAATAATAATAATAATAATAATAATAATAATAATAATAATAATAATAATAATAACAATAATAATAATAATCTGGAAGGACAGGCTGGCCGAGAACGGAATGCACCTCAAACTCCAAGAGACTAAGTACTCGAATGTGGCTCCGAAACTAACGACACTATCACCGTTTGCAGAAGGCACGTAGTTCAAATACCTTGGGCCAATGATCACTTCAGATTATGACGCCACCTCCGATATTCGAATGCGGGTCGCTGCAGCATGATTCAAGAGGAGGCAAGTCACCGGTGTCGACTGCGATAAAATGATGACTGAATACCTAAATTACAAGAACTAGTACGCTCAGGATCCCTCTATGGGGCAGAATGCCATCCCAGCACTAGTTAAGAAACCAGCGGGCCTCTATATCATGGGGATGAAAATGCTCAGACGGACAGTCAAACTAACTAATAATGGGCATATTTGGCAGAGACTTGGCGTTACCCTGCTGTTAAGAAAACGAGGGAGGTTAAACTTTAGCGTTACGAAATATCGTGAGAAACAACAACACCTGTTCGCTAAAAGCGACCCTCTCTTTCGACCCAGGAAGACACCGACCACGTTGAAAGTCTCTGGAGATTTGAATAGACAACATCAAGAAGAATAAGCAAGATTTATTTAAAAAAAACACGGCTCAACATCCCCGAAGACCCATGCCCTACCAAACGATCTCTGCTCAGCCCGAAGGCCTGCAGATTATGAGGTTTCGTGTGGTGAGCACGACGAATCCTCTCGGCCGTTAGAATAGAAATACACTATGCAAGATGTCGGTCTGAATCCTGAAGACACCAGACGGTAAACAACGAAGAAAAATAAAAAAACAAGCAACGAGAGAGAATACAACACATATTTAATGTAATATCTTTTGAACGTTTGTAAGTACAGCAAATTCCTTGGGGGAAGAAAAATCTTTAAAACTTCTCGAATAGGTGCTCTAACTGGAAACTTGGTCACACTCCAGAAGAATTCAACCATTTCACAATAACCCTACAAAATTTTCCATTACCAGCATCATATTTCCTACTCGCCAGGCCCATCACCGCAGTTACGCAACAGTGAGGTGTGATATTCAATATGCAGTCAGAACCATGAAATTACTAGGCATTCTCTACCAATTCACGGACATTTCTGATCCCTTTGTTCTTCTCCTCTTCTTCGTTACGATTGTCCTTTCTCTTTTAAGGAACTGCTCTCCCGGTTGGACAAAGGTTCCCCGCTCCCCAAATATTAACTAGAAAGACAGAGCAGTGTCCATCATTGCTGCCATTGTAAAGAACAAAAATCCCAAGATTAGAAACCAGTCCACACAACAGGTAAAAAGTGAGTCACCAATGAGGCAACACGCAGCTGATCTCTTAAAAATAAGTTAATGTGAAATGGTTTCCTGCCATTCTGGCCTACGACGTCTTGGCTGTAGTCACGAATATTCTCATAGTTTTCCAATTGACCACTTGATATTTATAAGTACCGATATTTATGTTATTACTCCTTTGTAGTTTTTGTTATATTTTATTATCAAATGTTACGTTCCTTAATTCAGCTGTTGACAGTACAAATGATAACTACTCAATGTATGTGAAACTTGTCTTTTGTGAATAAAATAAATTAATAAATAAATAAATAAATAAATAAATAAATAAATAAATAAATAAATAAATAAATAAATATGGAGGAAGCTCCTCCCTCGGTCAATTAGCAGCTAAACTAGGGTTGAGGATTGCCGTTAACAAAACGGAGTTCATCATCAACATCAGGGATGCATCCAACTCAATCCCACACGGGGATGCAATAATAAAGAAGACTAACTCCTGCAAATATCTCGGAGAATGGATAATCTCGAATGTTAGTGTGGATCTATCTATGAAAGCCAGGTTTACCAAACTGGAGAGAGCTTTCATCTCTGTAAAAATGTTTACGAGTCTAGATCCCTTTCCCTTCGCCTTAATCTTCTACACTATGAAACCGTGGAACGTAAGGTTTTAGGTTATATTCATGTTCGTAAAGGACCTAATAAAGTAGGATTTATTGGGTTACCGCAGCCTTTCGCGAATGCAATTAAATTATTTTCTAAGGCAGGAACATATCCAATAGCATCAAACTTTTTCTCCTATGTTTAGATTATTTTTAGCTTTAATGACTTGAATGATTTATCCATTTATGATGACTTTATTTACCTTTAACTTGGGGATTTTATTTTTCTTAGTATGTACGAGTTTAGGAGTGTATATTGTTATAATTGCGGGTTGATCTTCTAATTCTGACTATGCATTGTTGGGAGGATTACGAGCTGTAGCTCAAACGATTTCTTATGAAGTGTGGACGTGTGCCTCAGAATGCTTGAACATGGTCAAAAAGGAAAAACTCAGAAAACTCAGGAATTTGGAACTGAAAGAACGAAAGATCCTGAAAAAATCGCGGGCCCCATTAAAGAGGGAGGTGAATACAGAATCAGGCATAACAACGAGCTTTACCAACATTTAGAGAGCATAACATCAGCCATGAGAAAAAGGAGACTTATCTTCTTCGGTCACATTGTCAGAATGGGAAACAAGAGACTGACCCCTAGAATCTTCAACACCCTTTCTAGAGGGAAAGGGACAAATGCTAAATGGACGAAACTGGCTAGAAAAGATCTAGAAATTTTACAAAATTGATCCCAAGGATATATTCAACAGGGATAAATTTGGAATGCTGATCAGAACATCTGATACCCTCCATTCACTGACAGTTAAAACATTACGTCCTGGAATAAGCGTGAAGTGGAATCAGGAAAGGAAAGCAATCCACAGTGCAAAGATGAAGGAATAGTGGGCTAAGAAGAAAACTCACCAGAGTTAGTAACCACGTGGTCCAAGAGGCCTCAACGAAACAAGAATAAATAAATAAAATTTATTTATGACGTACGAGAGAATATTATGAATATATTAACGAGTGGAAAGTTCAGCGTCCGAGGCAACGCTGAGGATCTATCTCCACAACCAAATTAAGTTTTCCTTATTCCCGCGTGACAGACAATTTTTACCGTTATTTATACTATTTATATAACTTATTTAAGGAAATACTGTATATGCGTTTCTCATCGTATGAGCAGGGAATCAACTGTTATCGATCAGTTATCGATGTCAATAATGCTGCTTTGAAAAGGAGAATTAGAATAAATAAACTTGAACATTTAAATGAGTTTGTGGACGTAAAAGTGCAGGAAAGTGTTTTTTTGTTTTTTTTACATTTCCTCCGCGACGTTACTTTCCGAGAATGGAGGGGATTTATTTGCTGTTATACTAAGAGACGGGGTGAGTGGGGTTCGTCAACGGCTGCAGCGGGTTATATTGACTCAATAAATAACAGATTTTGGGTATCTAAAGAACTAGTTGGACTGCATGTGCCATTTGTACTGATGTAAAGGAAAATATAACAATCATGAATGCTAATTGTACATTTAATATCAGAAATGAGTAGCCATGTCACTCTAAAAGTGGAATTATTTTGCTTAGGAATTAATTAAAATATTAATAATAATAGTAATAAACTCTTTATTAATCATCATAATTAATAAAGATACAGCACACAAATTGTGCATGGTATTAAAATATTTACATATAGTTAAAATGACTTTAATTTGCTGCTATAAATAACCTCATAATTAAGGAATCTAAGGCAACGAATTTTAAAGACTACTTTGTAACATGATAATTTAAAAATAAATAAATAGTAATCCTACGTGGCTCAGGCTGCAGCGCGGCGGCCTTTCGCCGCTGGGTCGCGTGGTTCAAATCCCGGTCACTCCGTGTGAGATTTGTGCTGGACAAAGCGGAGGCGGGACAGGTTTTTCTCTGGGTTCTCCGACTTTTCCTGTTATCTTTCATTCCAGCAACACTCTCCAATATCATTTTATCTGTCAGTCATTAATCATTGCTTCGGCAGCCGACACAAAATCTTATCCTCGCCGCTGGATGTGGGCTTCATTCATTCCCTTCCTGACCCGGTCGGATGACTGGAAACAGGCTGTAGATTTTCAAATAAATAAATAAATAAATAAATAAATAAATAAATAAATAAATAAATAAATAAATAAATAAATAAATAAATAAATAAATAAATGATGGGATGTGTGGCCTCCAAAGAAGCCTAATGCAGGTTTTTCAGGATGACTCCCATGGGTGACTTGCGCTTCTGTCTGTCTGTCTGTCTGTCTGTCTGTCTGTCTGTCTGTCTGTCTGTCTGTCTGTCTGTCTGTCTATCTCTGTGAGGTTGGGAAAGGGTGAAACATGGCTTACTGTTGTAGAATAATACCAAGGGGTCTGCTCAAGTCAAAACGTCCCCATCCGACGGACGAATGACCATCAACAGTTTCATATGCCTCACTCCATATGGACACTGCGGAGAGGTTTGGAATTTAACCCAGGTTTTTGGCAGGCAATCTAGGGGCTAGAAATTGTACAACACTACTTCTACCCTGCTGGCCAACATTCTGATGGTCAATTTTTTGCCACCAATAGGACTCAATCCGGCTAACCACAGCTTCAGACCATAAAGACTTGATGCCTTTACGATTAGGCCGTCAAGCGTGGTTATAACTAACTAACTAACTAACTAACTAACTAACTAACTAACTAACTAACTAACTAACTAACTAACTAACTAACTAACTAACTAACTAACTAACTAACTAACTAACTAACTAACTAACTAACTAACTAACTAACTAACTAACTAACTAACTAACTAACTAACTAACTAACTAACTAACTAACTAACTAACTAACTAACTAACTAACTAACTAACTAACTAACTAACTAACTAACTAACTAACTAACTAACTAACTAACTAACTAACTAACTAACTAACTAACTAACTAACTAACTAACTAACTAACTAACTAACTAACTAACTAACTAACTAACTAACTAACTAACTAACTAACTAACTAACTAACTAACTAACTAACTAACTAACTAACTAACTAACTAACTAACTAACTAACTAACTAACTAACTAACTAACTAACTAACTAACTAACTAACTAACTAACTAACTAACTAACTAACTAACTAACTAACTAAATAAATAAATAAATAAATAAATAAATAAATAAATAAATAAGGGTCGACGACGCATGTACCACTATAATTTGCTGAATGTGACCTGACCAAGATTTAACATACGGATTTTGTAGATTTTGTTGTCCTTCTCTTTCTTTCTGTGAATTTGTGAAAATTCCTCTACTCCCGATTTCATAACCTTTAACATTATTAGCGGCAAGCAGCCAATAATGTTGGCGAGCTAATGACAGAGAGTTCTTGCTCGTTCCCAGAAGTTGTGCCAGGTCGAGTCATATTCAGCATTCGTGCCTCTACAGTGACTCACGGCAGTGACACAAAATACCAGGAAGACGTCACGAGAACGAAATAAATACCTGATTGTGAAATGAATCTGTAGATAAAAATCTAGCCGTGACATTCAATACGAAATCTGTGCTTCTGAATCATATCACTGTTCAACTGGCCCGTACTCCGTCAAAAAGTGAATTCGCGAAGTCTCTCAGACATATTGGTATAATTTTATTTTGCGACTTCTCTTGAAATGTTTACATCACGCTTCGTTTTCATCTTGGATTAGGTATACAAAAGACGAAAATAGATTTTGTCCGTATATTGCACGTTTTCGAATTCTTCCTCCTATTGTTCTGTTGTTATGGTAATTCGTTAACTGGAGATGGTAGGGACTGTTGTCGTGAATGGTTTTATAAGTTGCTAAACCATCGGAATAAAAAAATCCCCTGGCTCTACCCACCTTACGGGTCCTTTCGCCTACCAAGTAGCCCGAAGGCCTGCAGATTATGAGGTGACTCATGGTCAGTGCGAGGAATCCTCTCGGGCGTTATTCTTGATTTTCCAGACATGGTCCGCCATCTCACCGTCAGATAGTTCCTTAATTATAATCACGTATACTGATTGGACCGCAAACGAGTCCTCAGTTCCAGATAAAAATTCCCTGACCTGGCAGGGAATCGAACCCGAGGCAGGCACGCTACCCCTACACCGCAGGGCTAGCTAAACCACATGAAAACCCTTGACAGCTAGTATTGAATAACAGGGAGATTTAATCGTGTTTGTTGAAATGCCCATTGCGGTAATTATACACGTTCATGATTCTTAACAAATAAATCTTTTAAGCATAAAAAACACGACAATAAGCACACTGAATGAATAATTCATATGTGTAGTTGGAAGCTGCGAAGCCAATATCTTCAGTCTTCTAGATAATATTGTAAGGAACATCAAAGACATCACATTCAACTGAAGATGCATATTTCTTTCAGGCGTGGTCAATTGTGTTAGTGAATATTGGATAAGCGCATGATAGCATACGACTTTGGTGGTCGTTATCAACGTTGTTGAGCACAACTCACTCAGAAAGGCGTTTGTCAAATCCTTTCTGTTGACGAGAAAGGTACATATCTAAAATTTGAAACAGGAAATTATCACCAGGTGAAATAGTTATGCTCATGCCAGTGGTTACAGAACAGTGTGTGCTCTTTGAATATACTGGAAGGATATAGAAACGAAAGGGAACATATCTTATTGTAAATTTTGTGCCACCATGAAGCGAGTATCGGTTAGTATTGAGTAGAAATTATTGAGCGCCTGGATCGGTTGGGAGAGGATTTATGGGGTCGCGCAAGATGCAATCTCGAATGCCCCCCAGTTTCGTAGGGTCCCCAAATCACACCGAAAAGAGAAGTAACAATAAGGAAAAGAAGAAAACGGGAGTAGAGGGAAAATTATGTTGAGCAATATTTTCCGAATTCATGTGGTTCAAATTTTGTAATAGCGCTAGTCATGTGTTCTCGACGAATTGGTCTGCAGTTAGGGTCACGCAGCTGTGAGCTTGCATTCGGGAGATAGTGGGTTCGAATCCCATCGTCGGCAGCCCTGAAGATAGTTCTCCGTGGTTTCACATTTCACACAAGGCAAATGCTGGGGCTGTACCTTAATTAAGGCCACGGCCGCTTCCTTCCAACTCCTAGGCCTTTCCTGTCCCATCGTCGCCATAAGACCTATCTGTGTCGGTGCGACGTAAAGCAACTAACTAGTAGTACACTTCTTCAACTATTGGATCTTTGCCCGATATTGTCGCATTTTTCCCGATGTAACTCCTTCCTTTCCTCCGACCAGAGGGTACCTGTTTCTCTACAGGATTTGTCTCACAGCCTGTCTGTTTTGTAGTCCTGCCAGCCCCAGTTTCTTCATGTCGCATGTGGTATGGACTTCTTCGTTTGGCCAGAAGGCGAACAGGCGGTTGATCAGTCTCTTGGTATACAATTTTGCCAAATGACCATAGAAAGCTACCCTCCATTTGCTGACACAGTCAAGTAACCACTCTGTCTTGGATTAGAACTCTGACTCGTAACGGAGTAAGATGTTATCAATTATAGAGCATTTCCGTACATGCATTGTGGTAACACTGAACGACTTGGAAACATCGTCTACATTTTTGTGTTAGATCTAAACGTTTGGTATTGCACACTACATTTTACTGTTAATGATGTATTAACGTAAACTCTCATTTTACTAGTATCTTTTTTTTTTTTTTTTTTTTTTTTGTTTACAGTTTTTGCTATTACTCCTAAAGATAAAGTCAGAGAAACCTAACTATGAATCAGGTCATAAGAGGCGATTGAAGTAAAAAGAGAAAGACGGACGTTTTCAAGAGCAAAACGGCACGAAACCACAGGGTTCGTGTGCTTTGAAAGAAAATGTGTACCTAGTACCTTCAGACAAGGGCCATCGAAGTATTCGGTGAGATGGGCCCACTACACCACAAATCCACCCCTGCTGGGAGTGTTTTCTGAAGTTACTGGGACGTAAGAAACAATTACATTAATATTTAACTATTATCCGGACACTGTTGAAGAAGAGTTTGATTCGTAATTAATGCAGGCCTACCTCTGGAAACCGAATCACAAAATCTTTTTGCACAAAGAGACCAAATGAATTACTTGGTTCACTTAAGACGTAATGGAGGGGAAGAAGTCCATTTGACACACCAATGTGTATGTCTACAGTACATGCAAAATATAAATTATTATTATTATTATTATTATTATTATTATTATTATTATTATTATTTTCGGCTCCTTGGGTAAATGGTCAGAGCAGCGCTCTTCGGTTGAGAGGGTCCTGCCTGGGTCGATTCCCGGCCTGGTCGTAGATTTTAACCTTACATTGTCAATTCCCTTGCCTCGGGGACTGAGTGTTCGTACTGTCCCCAATATCCCTGCAATTCACACACAACACTATCCTCCACTACAATAATACACAGTTTCCTACACATGCCACCCACTCTCGTCGAAGGGTCTGCCTTACAAGGGCTGCACCAGGCTAGAAATAGCAACATGAAATTTAAAATGATATTATTATTATTATTATTATTATTATTATTATTATTATTATTATTATTATTATTATTTACAATTTCCTTTTACGTCGCACTGACACAGATAGGTCTTATGGCGACGATGGGATAGGAAAGGCCTAGGAGTGGGAAGGAAGCGGCCGTAGCCTTAATTAAAGTTCAGTCCCACCATTTGCCTGGTGTTAAAATGGGAAAAACCATCTTCAGGGCTGCCGACAGTGGGGTTCGAATCCTCTGTCTCCCGGTCAAGCTCACAGCTGCGCGCCCTTAACTGCACGGCCGACTCGCCCGCTATTATTATTATTATTATTATTATTATTATTATTATTATTATTATTATTATTAACCTAGAATATGTCTTCGTTCAGTGGTGCACTGGAAATGAAACTCCTCTCTCAATAGGGTCCAACGCGTAGTCACAAACCACGGAGCCACTGTCACCTCGAGGTACCCATACCTGATCGACAAGCTTCAACAGTTCAAAGAACATTTCTTTGTTCCCCCTATACCTCTTGTTTAGGTAAACATCTTACCTCTACGAGCTGATCATAAGCTATAGAAACATGGTAGCCCTGAACAATAGGAAGAGTACCGTAGTACAAAGAACAAGGTGGGGTGAGGGAACAAATTCTTGTAAGACAAAACATGTGAAGTGGCAGGAAGAACTGAGAGAATAAACCGACCGTGAAAGTTCGTTTTCGTCTTTCTGAACCGCTGTGTATTTTAATAAAACTGTGTTAGTATTAAGCCATCACAAAGACAACCGTCAATTTTAGTCAAGTTGTGCAGTTATGTTGATTATAAATTATATAACTGGTAATAGCAATAAGAGAAGCTTTGGGCCGGGCTGAGTGGCTCAGGCGATTGAGGCACTGGCCTTCTGACCCCAACTTGGCAGTTTTGATCCTGGCTCAGTCGAGTGGTATTTGAAGGTGCTCAAATACGCCAGCCTCGTGGCAGTAGATTTACTGGCACGAAAAAGAACTCCTGCGGGACTAAATACCGTCTCCGAAAAACCTTAAAAGGTAGTTAGTGGGATGTCAAAACCAATAACGTTAAAAGAAGGTTTGGAGCGAGTAGGAATTAGGGTGAACTTTTCATGAAAATTTAGATTGATCAGTCTGTGTGACGGTAATGGTGAAAATATCGGCACTGTATATGGAACAGCGTGGTTAGCTCTATGCCCAGCCGTCTTGTCCTGGCACTCGTTTATTGTATAGGCTGGGGGAACCTCAGGGTCACGTGGCTTTTCATAAGTGGAAATCTCGCTTCAAAAATTTGTCAACTGTATTTAATGCGGAAAGAACACACCATAACCCCCTCAGCTGGAAAACCCCTGTCCTGTTGAAACATCTCATTTTCAACATTCGTAATCAGAGACACAACCGCTGGTTTGATAACCCTATTAACGCACTGTAGATCAGTCCTACTGCCCTAAACAATCACAGTTAGGATTTCGCATTAAATCAATAGCTCCCCAGATCATATTGTCTTATGTTGGTGACCCCATGTATGCCTCAAGACAGTAATGTGAACCCGATCCCTCTTCCCGGCACGGTCATTGCTGCTAGGGAAAAAGCGCGATAGGTGTTACTGCGCCATCCGTCGTCCAGCTGTCATCATTCCCAACATTAAACTCTCCGATGTTATGAAACACTTACTACAGGAACATAGGCTCACACTCAGACATTATTACCAGTCCAATTGGTCACCGTATCGTCGAAATACCTCCATGGCGCCATTCCCTATCTCAAAAATCATGACGAATAGAACAGTTCTTTTTTTAACCTCAATTTTCATTTTGAATACGGTATCCACACCACTTGACGCAACAGCACTGTTGGGCCTTGGTCTACCGATCGACTACTGCTTAGCCCGAAGGCCAGCAGATTATGATGATACGTGGTTATCACGACAAATATCTTCGGCTGTTATTCTTGGCTTTTTCGACTGAGGTCAAAATCTCACCGTCATACACCTCATCAGTGAACCTCACGCAGGCAAAGTGGGCCTCGAACCATCCCTCAAATCCAGGTAACAATTCCTCACCTGGTAAGTGTCAGACTCATTACCTCATTACTACAAGACCGGTATATTTCGTGTACGGTGGGTAAAAGTTTATGGCTTCTGAATAAAACTTGAATCATATATACAGTCCTTACCAAAAGCTGAATGCCACAAGTATGTTTCTGACAATGTATTGCTTACTTCTGCAGGTGACTCCTCTTGCCAGAATTACGTGTTGTCAGACACTGTCGTTATCTATTTTTCGGGTCTTCTCCAGAGATCTCACCTTTCCATGCCTTTAACAATTGTGCCTCTCCAGTTTGTTCTACGTCTCTCATCACATCTTCTTCCAGATGCTGACTACAGTAGAATTAAACTAACTTTGTGGTTTAGACAGAAGCACGTAGGCACGTGTGTAGCGGAGCGGAATGAAATTTATGGACAGAAGCGCAAGGGAGGCAAGATGGAGCAAGAAGCCGACTGGTTTCTTTCAAGAACAGTTCTGGTTGCCTGGGCAAAGCTTCACTGTCATGTGTAGTCGGGCTGTCGCCGTAAAATGTTAGGATCATGAAATGCGTTTAACATAAATAAGTTAAGCACTTCCTGTGGCAAATTCCAGGATGGTACCTAATTTAAGGCCACGGCCACTTCCTTCCCTCTTCCTTGCCTGTCCCTTCTAATCTTCCCATCCCCCACAAGGCCCCTGTTCGGTATAGCTATCCCTATTTTTGCAACTTCGTGTACAACAGAGGACGTGGTTTACGTTTCTTCTTCTTCTTCTTCTTCTTCTTCTTCTTCTTCTTATTATTATTATTATTATTATTATTATTATTATTATTATTACCATCATCATGTGTTCTGTCCACAGCCAGGTTTTCACACGGCTGCTCTCCACGCTCTCCTGTCTTCTGTCATCCTCTTCGGATCCTTGTAAGTTTCCCCCTTCTTTGACGTCATCTATCACTTGTACCTTCTGCTTCTTCTCAGTCTCCTTCCGCAATCGAATCCTTCCAGTTAACAAACACTCCCGTCCTTAATAATAATAATAATAATAATAATAATAATAATAATAATAATAATAATAATAATAATAATAATAATAATAATAATAATAATAATAATAATAATAATAATAATAACGGTATTTGCTTTACGTCCCACTAACTACTTTTATGGTCTTCGGAGACGCCGAGGTGCCGAAAATTAGTCCCGCAGGAGTTCTTTTACGTGCCAGTAAATCTACCGACACGAGGCTGTCGTATTTGAGCACCTTCAAATACCACCGGATGAGCCAGGATCGAACCTGCCAAGTTGGGGTTAGAAGGCCAGCGCCTTAACCGTCTGAGCCACTCAGCCCGGCAGGTCCTGTTCTTGTACCTTTCTCTTATAAAGTAAAAAAGTGAACATGTGTCCTCACCCCGAGGTGGTGCGGCTCTTTTCAGGCACACCCCAATGGAGGTGAGCTGTATGTACAATTTCAACCACATACCAGCCCTCCTGCCATTCTTAAGTTTCTGACAGTACCTGGACTTCCAGGGACCGCAGAAAATAACACTAACCGTTACAGTTCGGAGGGGGACATTTCTCTTATAACATGCAGAATTCTTCCCTTCTCATCAACTCTTTCCACTACTTTTTCATTTCTAACTCTCTCCATCCGGCTTATTCTCTCCGTTCTCTTCCACATCCACATCTCAAACGCCTCTAGCCTTCCTTCTTCTCTTCTCACGTCTCTGCCCCATATAATACCACACTCCAAACAAAGCATTTAACAAGTCTCTTTCTCAAACCTTTATCTAATATGCCGCATAATTATCTTCTCTTTCTTCTGAACGCTTCCTTCGCTATAGCAATGCGAGTTTTCACCTCCTAATGGCATGTATTGTGCTTCCAATATATTTGAAGCTCTTACTTGGCTGTTATTAACTTGCCCTATCTTGATATTTGCCCATTTTCTTCCTTTACGAATCATTGTCATTGACTTTGACGTATTGATTCTCATCCTATTATTATTATTATTATTATTATTATTATTATTATTATTATTATTATTATTATTATTATTATTATTATTAGGAAGAGAGTAATGTTCTACATTTTTACAGTCCTGTGGTCACCCTTCTATGCTTTGTCTCTATTCGCTGAACCTACTGTTGTTGTGTCATCTGCCCTCAATTTGCTCGCACTACTGTATATGAATTCTAGTGTCATTTGAGTTTGTCATAATTCAAGAGGAGCATTCACGCAAAACTACAAGGTTCCTTTGGGATCTTCTCATGATACACGACATATGACGCTAGTGGTTATATAAATAGAGTAAAAGGTCATAGTTTACCTAAAGAGTGTGCACATGTTTCGTCTTTATCCTATTTACCTAGCATAGAGCGAAAAATATCGTGTGTATGTCAAGGACATTCCTGCTAACCTGATACACGACTAAATGCACAATGATTAACCTTGAATATCTAAGTGTACAAAACAGAAGCTATTTTGGTTCGTTACTTATGATGATGAAGCACGGTATCTAATTTGTTGTGCACTTAGCTAACATTGCGATTTACAGTAGTAGCAACTTTGTAATAAGAATAGCGTAGAGTGTTTCCGACGTATCTGACAACGGCTGTGTGTTTCCGACTTAGGTGACGCCTGCGTGATGCAACCCGCTCCTCACGTTTGGGGGAAAGGTTGCCGCATACCCTGTGGAGTCTGCCAGTCACTGTTAACATAGCGCGGTGGGCTTGTTTTAGGGAAGGAAAGGTCTATCAGTTCGCTCTCCCCCCTCCGACATACTCTCTCTCTCTCTCTCTCTCTCTCTCTCTCTCTCTCTCTCTCTCTTCCTTATAGCATTAGCTGAAAGGACAAGAGTTTCAATCTCTTGGAGAATTAGAGCATCCGGTATATAAAGATAAGAGTCATGGAAAAAATAGAAACTCCTTAAAGAGAAGGAGTCGGTCAAAGAAAGATTAAACAGAAGAAACGGTCAGAACAAGTAAGTAAAAGCAATTTGTTATTCAATGTGTGCCTTGTCGTAATTAAAGAGCCTCCCTGGACAAGAATGTACAGGACACATGTTGTATGTACTAATGAAATATAAATGACGATTACCAAATCTCCGTTAGAAGATCCCCAATGATCAGAAAAATGATAAAATGTCATTATATCCATAAATTCTTCAAAATTTAGCGCTCATGGCCTGTATATGCTTAACCTACCATCACTTACGCTACCAGCGTACCTTCAGGTTTTAAAAACTGTCCAGAATAAATCTCAATTTCCAAACGATCACAATTTATTTATTATTAATATTAGCATAAACATGATAATTTTGCAAGTAAACAAGAGCATTTTTTTTAATTACGGGACAATAATTTTACCATAGCAACCTCTCACCTCTTGATTTGGAGGTGAACAAATAAACAAATTGCAAAATGAAATCTATACATAACATTGCACTGCTAAACACGCGAAAAGGAAAGAAAGCACAGCAAACTGAATCATACTAAATAATTAAGGCCACTTTTGGTAAACGTCGGTTTTCCTTCCGTATAGGAAGGACTCTGTTATTCATCAATATTGTATGATACGTTTATATCTTCCACACACTCAGATGATACTTCTCAAGGATACATCCTTTAAACTTCCAAGTTACAGTGTATGTTGCCGTCTGCAATCGCACCAGACGTGTAACATTGTCTATGTTCCGTAAAATCTGAATTATAACTCTTTCCCGTGCCCAATCCATATGTTATGATTCATCACTTCCGATAAGTACTGTAACCGTTAATTCTATTGTTAAGCCTGTCCCTTTAACTTATTTTCTCTGGATTAGAAAAACCTATGTACAACGTTGTCAACCCATAGGCTGTGTTGCATTTTTTTTTTTTTTTTTTTTGCTAGTTGCTTTACATCGCACCGACGTAGAGAGGTCTTATGGCGATGATGGGAGAGGAAAGGCCTAGGAATGGGAAGGAATCGGCCGTGGCCTTAATTAAGGTACAGCCCCTGCATTTGCCTGGTATAAAATTGGGAAACCACGGAAAACCATTTTCAGGGCTGCCGACAGTGGGGTTCGAACCCACCATATCCCCGATGCGAGCTCACAGCTGCGCACTCCTAACCGTACGGCCACCTCACGCGGTGTGTTGCAGTTTCACCATTATTTGGTTGTTGCAGAGGGACCTGAGTAATGCTTGATATATATCGTAATCAAGAACTGCACCCAAGATGAAAGAACTACTTTTTAACCCGAAACTACTCGTTGATGTTGCGTTATCCCACCAGAGGAAGCGAACATTATCTCTGTCGCCTTGTCGAATAATTTGCAGGAAGCCTTTTCTACATCCGACGTTACTCTAAGCTTTCCTTCTCTAAATTTGATCAGGGATGAGTCAATGAGAATAGGTCTGCACTCCAAACACAGATTC
Source organism: Anabrus simplex (assembly GCF_040414725.1). Classification (NCBI taxonomy): domain Eukaryota; kingdom Metazoa; phylum Arthropoda; class Insecta; order Orthoptera; family Tettigoniidae; genus Anabrus; species Anabrus simplex. Next base: position 204,903,418 of record NC_090270.1, on the reverse strand, counting down.
AGAGATCGCGAATATCTCTAGCAGGCCAGTCAAACACACGCCACAACAATGTAGTGCTGTTGTCCTAAACGACAGTACGATGTGATATGTACTTCCCGTAAAAAGCTGTGCCTGAATCAGCTTCTTTTAAATTATCAACAATTGCTCCCACACTGTTGGGACATCGTTGTAGGAATTAACGAATTTTGTATGTGTAATTTCCTGGTAGTGGACTCTAATGGACTAAAGTATAGGTACTATAAGGCAGAAACACGCTCCAACAAAGACATTCCAGGAATCATTAATGAACAAGGGGAGTGTGTATGCGAGGATCTTCAAAAGGCAGAAATATTCAGACAGCAGTATGCAAAGATTGTTGGTTACAAGGATGATGTCCAGATAGAGGAGGTGACTAATACTAACGAAGTATTAAAATTTACCTATGACAACAATGATATTTACGGTAAGTTACAAAAGTTGAAAACTGTAAAAGCAACTGGAATTGATAAGGTTTCGTGGGATATACTAAAAGCAATGGGTTGGGATATAGTACTATATCTGAAATACTTATTTGATTATTGTTTGGTTGAAGGAGCTATACCAAATGAATGGAGAGTTGCTATAGCAGCCCCTGTGTATAAAGGAAAGGGTGATAGACATAAACCTGAAAATTACAAGCCAGTCAGTTTGACATGCATTGCATGTAAGCTTTGGGAAATCATTCTTTCTGATTAGACATGTTAGCGAATTTAACAACTCGTTGGATAGAAGTTAGTTTGGGTTTAGGAGAGGTTATTCCACTGAAGCTCAACTTGTAGGATTCCAGAAAGGTATAGCAGATATCCTGGATTCAGGAGGTCAATATTGGACTGTATGGCGATAGACCTATCTAAGGCATTTGATAGGGTAGATCATGGGGGACTACTGGCAAAAATGAGTGCAATTGTACTTGACAAAAGAGTGACTGAATGGGTGGCTATGTTTATAAAAAATAGAACTCAGAGAATTAGAGCAGGCGGAGCTTTATTTGTCCCTGTAATAATTAAGAGGGGAATTTCTCAAGGCAGTATTATTGGACCTTTATGTTTTCCTATATATATCAATGATATGTGTAAAGAAGTGGAATCAGAGATAAGGCTTTTTGCAGATAATGTTATTCTGCACAGAATAATAAATAAGTTACAAGATTGTGAGGAACTCCAAAATGACCTCGATAATGTTGTGAGGTGGACAGTAGGCAATGGTATGATGATAAACGGGGATAAAAGTCAGGTTGTGAGTTTCACATAAACGGGATTGTAAATAAAGGGTACAGATCTCTGCACATGGTTATGAGGGTATTTAGGGGTTGTAGTAAGGATGTAAAGGAGAGGGCATATAAATCTCTGGTAAGACCCCAACTAGAGTATAGTTCCAGTGTATTGGACCCTCACCAGGATTACTTGATTTCAGAACTGGAAAATATCCAAAGAAAAGCAGCTCGATTTGTTCTGGGTGATTCCGACAAAAGAGTAGCGTTACAAAAAGTTGCAAAGTGTGGGCTGGGAAGACTTGGGAGAAAGGAGACAAGCTGCTCGACTAAGTAGTATGTTCCGAGCTGTCAGCGGAGATATGGCGTGGAATGACATCAGTAGACGAATAAGTTTGAATGGTATCTTTAAAAGTAGGAAAGATCATACTATTATGATAAAGTTGTAATTCAAGAGGACAAATTGGGGCAAATATTCGTTTATAGGAAGAGGAGTCAGGGATTGGAATAACTTACCAAGGGAGATGTTCAATAAATTTCATATTTCTTTGCAATCATTTAGGAAAATGCTAGGAAAACAACAGATAGGGAATGTGCCACCTGGGCGACTGCCCTAAGTGCAGATCAGTAGTGATTGATTGATTGATTGATTGATTGATTGATTGATTGATTCCTCAGTATTACAAGTTGTCCATTTCATGACCGTATCGATGTTTAATCAAGAAGTAAGTATTAATAACCACGGCATTAATAAAGTATCGATTAGGTGGTTATTAATACTTACTTCTTGATTCCTCAGTGCCAAATCCCTGTTATTCGGAAGAAGTAACTGATCTCTTCTGGGGGCACACCGTAGGCCCCGTCGCCATCCTTGACGACAAACGTCTGAAAATTGGCTTGCATCTCCAGATCTCTTTCTTTCTAGGACTTACGAATGGTTGAATCTGAGATACCCATAGGATATCGTTTTCAGAGGACACTAAAATCATTAATAAGCATCGGTTTAACATCTTTCGCTAAGCAGGTCCTTAATGTTTAAAATTAGCGTTTGCAAGAGAACGTTGTGATGCGTAGTAGGCCTTGTTCTCTGTTCTTGTCTTCTTTGTGATATTTAGTACATTTCTTTCTGTTGCACAGGGATTTAGTACATCGAGGCATATCAACACGTTATGATTCTTCACAGAAAACAAAGTACCTTTCAGATATTTTGCATTCGTTTAAATATTGACCTCTCCTAAATTATCATGAACTACCACCTTTGTATTTCAGCTCTGGGCCAAGAAGCTCAGACGGTTGAGTGCTGACCTTCTGAACTCCAAGTTAGTCCATTCTATCCCGACTCAGTGCGGTGGTATTTGAAGGGGCTTAAATAAGTTAGCTTCGTGTCAGTAGATTTACCGGCGTATTAAAGAACTCCTGCGGGACAAGATTCCGGCACCTCGGCGTTGTTGTTGTTGTTGTTGTTGTTGTTGTTATTATTATTACCTTTCAGCATATTTTGTTTCCATGTTAGGCTCATTTTCTGCTTCTTAAAAACAATTTAAGGCTCCATGTAGTTCATTAAAAGAACAATTCTGTTTCCTATCGTCCATATCACTAGTAGCCGCTGCCGGCTTGTAGAATACCCGTTTATTGAAACCATGATTATAATCATCATCCTTAATAGCAAAATTCGCTACAGCCAAACTAATCCTTTCTTTTGATTCTACTTCGAGTTTTAAACATTTCATAATATTTTCTAATCTGTCCTTATAGTCCGCAGTGTTTACAAAATTTGGACGTCTTTGCCAAGCCCTAAGAAATTCCTCTGACAAACGTGATTCAATCAGAGAGTATGGCATCGCAGTTCACTTATTATAAGCAAAATCTAGTGTTTCTAATGACCTTATCTGCGATTCTAAGTTGCGATGGAGACTAAGTAAACTAAAATCACTGACAGAGGAAAAATTCTGTTACACTATAATTACTTCTCTAAGGTAAACTTCTACAAGCAAATCTTCGCTCCCACACCTGTTCTTCAACCTGTCTGTAGCTTTAATGTCGATTTAATTTTTGTTAGTGGTTTAACGTCGCACTAATGCATCGAAGGTTTTCGGCTACGCAAGGATGGGAAAGGAATATGACTGGGAAGATAGCCCCCGTGAACTTAATTCAAGTACAGCATCAGTGTTTGCCTGGTGTAAAGATGGGAAACCACGGAAAACCATCTTCAGGTTACTAACATCGGGATTCGAACCCACCATCTCCCGAATGTAAGTTCACAGCTACGCGATCCTAACCACATTTAACATAGTTTTCACCAGTTGTTGGAAAGCTTTTTCAACCACTTCTCAAGCTCGCGAGCCTTTCACAGTTGCTTGCACTAAGTACTAGAATTACCTTCTGCCGCATTTTCTCGATATTAATCTATTTTTTTCGAACTCCCCACAGAACTGCAGCTAATGTCTCACATCTCCATCAAATTTTCTAAGTTCTAACTTCGAAAGTTTGAACTTTCAACTACTTGTTACATTCATACTACTGCATGTACTCGCAGCATCAAGTAGGTTCACAGAGGAAGTTAGAATTTTATTCGCACTTGCCCCCGCGTCCAGAAACTGTCGCTGGTAATCGTCTGCAAGGCGGTACTCATCTTCCAAGTACCTCGATGTTACCGATTATAAGTTCTTTCTTTCCGATAAACCATAAAGAACCACAAGTGTAACTTGAAATTCAAAAGGCATTTTCTTTTTGCTAGTTGCTTTACGTCGCACCGACACAGATAGGTCTTATGGCGACGATGGTACAAGGAAGGGCTAGGAATGGGAAGGAAGGGGCCGTAGCCTTAATTAAGGTACAACCCCAGCACTTGCCTGGTGTGAAAATGGGAAACCACGGAAAACAATTTTCAGGGCTGCCGACAGTGGGGTTCGAACCTACTATCTCCCGAATACTGGATACTGGCCGTACTTAAGCGACTGCAGCTATCGAGCTCGGTAAAATGACAACAAATGTTCGTCACACGTCTGCGTTAACTTATTACAATGACACTAACTAAAAGAAAAGCAAAACAATACGGAACATAGTGGTCAGCGTAATCTACGTGCAGTTAGAGCAGGTTTGGGTCGAAATGTTCTCCTTGAACTTCCGTACAGATTTGATCTCTACGCCGTAGTGAACTTGCAGAGGCCATTACCATTACCATTTGTATCCTTTTACAGAAATCATCGTCGTCCAAAGTTCTCATATACTATTTGAGTTTGTTCTAAGGTATGTTGCGATATATAAATTATGTAGAACTCGATCAGAAATATGTCCTTAAAATGATGCCCATTAAGTTACGACCACTCTGTACGGTATAACGAACTCCTCGAGTCTGTATCACGATCACGTCAAATGATTTGCATAAATATTAGGGGTAGTACCACTAGTGCTTATTAACAAAGTCAGAGAGCGTGCTGGAAGATACTTAGAGCCAGATTTATGAGTAACAAATATGCATAAAAAACCGGTCCATCCTAATCTGGACTTCTCCAACTACTGACAAGAAAGGCTTTCTTTTGTCTCTTTTTTTTTTTTTGTCAGTGAGAGCATTGTTGTAGGGGAACTGCGTGAATAAGAGCATGAAGGCGTGAGACAGATGATGCTTATTTGTTTCATTCATGTTTCAGACTTGCGTCCGCATAGTGAAAAACCACATGTCTGCGCCATGTCTAATCGTTTCTATATTTGACGACGTGATTGCTTTTAGTATGGACGACATCTTAATGCAAATGTGATTATGTAAGAAGACGAGGAAAAGGAAACAGGATAATAATGACATTAATAAATCGTGTGGACGAGTGACATTTTGCATTCGTTTCAGAGCACTATTTGTTAACCGATCCTGTGAAATACCAGATTTATTATCAGATGCACTCAGACATCTAAAAGGAACTTCTTCAGAGGGATTTATGTCCGACTCGTTGGCTGAATGGTCAGCGTACTGGCCTTCAGTTCAGAGGGTCCCGGGTTCGATTCCCGACCGGGTCGGGGATTTTAACCTTAATTGGTTAATTCCAGTGGCCCGGGTGCTGGGTGTTTGTGCTGTCCCCAACATCCCTGCAACTCACACACCACACATAACACTATCCTCCACCACAATAACACGCAGTTATCTACAAATGGCAGATGCCGCCCACCCTCATCGGAGGGTCTGGCCTAAAAGGGCTGCACTCGGCTAGAAATAGCCACACGAAATTAAATTAAAGTGGGTTTTATTTTATATTTGAGCCACCATCTGCACAAGAAGTGTCCAAGCTTACTGTATAATATTGAACTAATATTTGTATTTATGTGGTTCATTATTAATCTTAATTGGTGTACTTAAAATTTACATTAACTTCCTTTGATACTTCATACCTCGTGCCTCAGACTCGTCATTGTTTGGATGGTCTGATAATGAACAGTCATAATATTTTTCAATCGGCCTGTATAAATGTAATATTGATTCGTTCCTCAGTTATGCCTACAATAATCACCGGAACTGCCATCTGCAATCAAGTCTGAATCATGTCGCACTGAAAAGGAACATGCGGGTTTTTGTCCGACGTTTCAGCGCGTGACGTTACGTGAGCATCACGACTCAGCTCTGTGTGCGGCGCTTTTCTTCGTTCAATTGGTTTCAACTGTACTCTTTTCTTTGCGTCATGTCGCGGAAATCGTGTCTTCATGAAAACTTGGTTGGAATAGATAAGTCTGTTTTGTCAGTTTAGCAGCACTAATATAGAGATATATTCAGAAGATTATGTTACTTTAACTCCGCCTGCAGTTCGTATCTCTCTCCTTCGCCCTTCCCTCTTCCACCTTCAACACACTGAATGACCGTGGTCATTAAGGAGCTTCAGCTATTCAGTTCCTTTCAATATGACCGAGCCCGATAGCTGCAGTAGCTTAAGTGCGGCCAGTATCCAGTATTCGGGAGATAGTGGGTTCGAACCCCACTGTCGGCAGTCCTGAAGATGGTTTTCCGTGGTTTCCCATTTTCACACCAGGCAAATGCTGGGGCTGTACCTTAATTAAGGCCACGGCCGCTTCCTTTCCAGTCCTAGCCGTTCCCTGTCCCATCGTCGCCATAAGACCTATCTGTGTCGGTGCGACGTAAAGCCAATAGTAAAAAAAAAACCAAGATGTACTCTGAGATAATTCATTCATTTATTCATTCATTCATTCATTCATTCATGCAGGGTCATGCATTCACCCATATGGAATGTTCTCACCTTATCTGCTGGAGTTCCGAGATGCAGGCTGAAAGCATTCAATCAATCAATCAATCAATCAATCAATCAATCAATCAATCAATCAATCAATCAATCAATCAATCAATCAATCAATCAATCAATCAATCAATCAATCAATCAATCAATCAATCAATCAATCAATCAATCAATCAATCAATCGTCCGACTCGTTGGCTGAATGGTCAGCGTCCTGGCCTTCGGTTCAGAGGGTCCCGGGTTCGATTCCCTGCCGGGTCGGGGATTTTAACCTTCATTGGTTAATTCCAATGGCCCGGGGGCTGGGTGTTTGTGCTGTCCCCAACATCCCTGCAACTCACACACTACACATAACACTATCCTCCACTACAATAACACGCAGTTACCTACACATGGCAGATGCCGCCCACCCTCACCGAAGGGTCTGCCTTAAAAGGGCTGCACTCGGCTAGAAATAGCCGCACGAAATTATTATCAATCAATCAATCAATCAATCAATCAATCAATCAATCAATCAATCAATCAATGTACAATGTCTATTGTAAGCTAAGTATAGCACTGCTTAGACTCGTGACACAAACTAATAGGGGTAAGATACATGATGTCCTAGAATATATAACAATGTTAACGTCTACGACAAAATTAAAACTTTCAGATACAATTTAAAACTTGCACTAAGTGTAATTTTAATACTTAAGATAGTAACAGATAAATTAACTGTAACAGTGTCATGTATGTATCAAAATAATTTGGATTGCAATAAGTGATTACTCTCTCCTCAGTTCCTGACGATCCGAAACTAGCGATGGGAGTATTGTATTCTTCTAGTACAAACGGGTGGGAACAATAGCAGGAGGGCCCACGAAATTACGAGATAAAGCCAATGTTATGAGTCAACACGTTGGATAAAGTTGTGCGTATGAATCAGCTTCGATAATGGAGTTATGTGAAATGAAGAGAGGATAACTTACGTATTATAATTATGTAGAGTAGGAGAAGTAGAGGGAGACCAGAATGATAATGGTTAGGATTATTCTTTAATGTTTTAAAGATAAGAAGTATGGAACAAAACGAAGCGACAAAGCTAGTTGCAAATAATGGATTGTAGAGGCAGTTGGTTAACTCACAAGTGCTTGCAGACTGAAGCCTCCCTCTTACCCGAAGGCCATAGGTTCGATTCCCAGACAGTTCATGGATTTTTACGTGGATCTGAGGGGTGTCCGAGGTCCACTCAGCCGAAGTGAGAACAACTGAGGAGCTACATAACATTGAGATTGCGGCCCCTGTCAATAAAACCAGGAATGACGGCCAGGAGGATACGTCGCGCTTGTAATATTCAGGCCTTCAAGCTGAGTAGCGGTCGCTTGGTAGGCCAAGACCATCAGGGTTGTTGTAGGTTATTTTCTTTTTTGTAAACTGAATACTGATGAGTATAAAACCAAACCAAACCCCATGGCACCACAGCCCTTGAAGGGCCTTGGCCTACCAAACGACCGCTGCTCAGCCCGAAGGCCTGCAGATTACGAGATGTCGTGTGGTCAGCACGACGAATCCTCTCGGCCGTTATTCTTGGCTTCCTAGACCGGGCCCGCAGCCTCACCGTCAGATAGCTCCTCAATTCTTATCACGTTGGCTGAGTGGACCTCGAACCAGCCCTCAGGTCCAGGTAAAAATCCCTGACCTGGCCGGGAATCGAACCCGGCGCCTCCGGGTAAGAGGCAGGCATGCTACCCCTACACCACGGGGCCGGTACTGATGAGTATAGAAGTCTATAATGAAGATGTATGTATTTATCGGTTTACCTTCCAGGGTTGGTTTCCGTCGAACTCAGCGAGCGATCCCACCTCTACCGCCTCAAGGGCAGTGTCCTGGAGCATGAGACTTTCGGTCAGGGGCTAAAACTGGGAAGGAGGACTAGTACCTTGCGCAGGTGGCTTCACCTGTTATGCTGAACATGAGCCCTTTTGGGGGTAAGAGATAGACAAGGAAGAGGGAAGAAAGCGGCCGTGACCTTAAGTTAGGTACCATCCAGGCATTTGCCTTGAGGAGAGGTGGCAAACCACGGAAAACCACTTCGAGGATGGTTGCGGTAGGAATCGAACTCCCCTCTACTCAGTTGACGTCCCGAGACTGAGTGGACCCCGTTCCAACCCTCGTACCACTTTTTAAATTTCATGGCAGAACCAGGAAACTAACCTGGGCCTCCGGGGTGGCAGGTAATCATACTAACCACTACACCATAGAGGCGGGCTATTTATTTATTTATTTATTTATTTATTTATTTATTTATTTATTTATTTATTTATTCATTTATTTATTTATTTATTTATTTATTTATTTATTTGGCTGGGTGAGGTACTGGTCATTCTCCCCAGATGTATCCCCGACCAAGAGTCTGAAGCTCCAGGACACTGCCCTCGAGGCGGTAGAGGTGGGATCCCTCGATGTGTCCGAGGGAAAAGCCGACCCTGGAGGGTAAACAGATGATGATGATGATTTATTTATTTTGGCGCGTGTTATAGTAAGAAAGTCCTGGTGCTTCATTTCGCCCGCCAAAATGGGATCCTTAGCGGGTAGGATGTGTGTGCTGATTACAGTGAGCATGCGCAGGTACCCCTTTCTCCTTCTACCTCCCCTCCCCTACATTCCCAGGACACTGCACTGCAAGCATGATTGTTCTTTGTCAAAACTTCCCGATCGTGTGAGTAGTTGAAAAGCGCCGAGTGAAGGATACGGAAGTAAGCGTTTAGATCACAGTGCTGACTTGTGGAAGAACTGTGAATCTAAAAGACGTGGGAGAGTATTGGAAATTATCTTCGCCATTTTCATTAATACATTGTGTGAATTTCGTTATAGTTAATTTTCTATTAATTGGGTACGTTTACCTGCGTTGTTATAGCACTTCGAATTTATCAAAATTGCTAACCACGTGTTTATATTTTCTTTTAACGTAGGTATACTTTATTGTGTAATCCGTTTCAAATCGAATTTTGCGAAATTCAGCAAGAACTAGTTTGTGGTTCTGTCTTTCGTAATATAATTTTACCAGATACTGAAGATATTCTTTTACCTCAGACTGAAAATAAGTTTTCAGAAGAAAGCTTCAATAAACTGGCAACTATTTCAGAATTCGTATTTTAATATTTTTATGTAAAATATTTCGTGTTACCAAAGCGGTATAAAGGTAGGTTTGAAAGTGACTATTTTTTATCCGTTCGCGAACATATTCGGTACTTTTATTTCATAATGGTTGTGAAAAGTGAGTCACGAAACGGACACGAACTCGCGCCCCTGAACACCCGTGTGAATGGTACAGGGGGTGTAGTGACCATTGTGTTACCCCCGGAGCCTGGAAGTGGTGCTACGCACAGAAACAGTATTGTTGGTAGTGTTGAAGAAGGCGAAGATCGAGCAGCATGGAGCAACAAGATGCAGTTCTTCTTGAGCATCATCGGCTACTCTGTGGGGCTCGGGAACATTTGGAGGTTCCCCTACCTGTGTCAGCAGAATGGAGGAGGTGAGTACGACTTGGCTTTCTCGACACGGAATTTAGCAGCCGCATTATGTTGTCACATTATGTCTGTAAATATTCTTCACGTATTCCGAGTAGTAAGCAATTTAGTAGTACTACCGGCATGACAGCTAAAACTAAGGTGCGTCCCAGTGATTTGGCTGGGCCTGTGGCGAAAGTAAATTGTGATGTCAGTGATGAAGGTAATTATTTAGCAACAACTTTTGCCTATCTCATATCAGTGATAGTGATATTCCCCTAAAAGAAAATTAAACAAGGGGAAAGTATAATAATAATAATAATAATAATAATAATAATAATAATAATAATAATAATACAGTCGACTCCATATTACCCAGACTGTGTAATACATTACTTACTTCGAAGTTGTCAAGCACCATTCGCGATCTTTTATATGGCTTCAAATCCGTTGTAATGGGAACAAAATCAAAGCTTTATAGTAGCAGCTCACTGTCTGCATTTTTCACTTGTAGGAAAACTGTTGAAGTGAATAGTAACTTAAGTTGACAGTTTCACACAAACCAAGATTATTAGCAAGTAGGGAATAGTAGGAAGTACTCAATTTCCTGCTTAACTAAGTTTTTGTAAATGTTATATTTGGCGAGTTTTGTACCTGACCATCTCACATACCACCCAAGTCCTTATTTTGTAACACCCTTATATACCGAGCTCGATAGCTGCAGTCGCTTAAGTGCGGGCAGTATCCAGTATTCGGGAGATAGTAGGTTCGAATCCCACTGTCGGCAGCCCTGAAAATGGTTTTCCGTGGTTTCCCATTTTCACACCAGGCAAATGCTGGAGCTGTACCTTAATTAAGGCCACGGCCGCTTCCTTCCCACTCCTAGCCCTTTCCTGCCCCATCGTCGCCATAAGACCTATCTGTGTCGGTGTGACGTAAAGCAACTAGCAAAAAAAAAAAAAAAAAACACCCTTATATTTTGATGATTTACTAATTTACAAAGCCCGTTACATCCCTGTAGGACAGAGGGCTCCTATTATCCGGTAGGGGTAGTTCAGCTGAACACCCTGTGAGTTTGTTTCTGCTATTGGGGTAGGATCCAAGCAGGAGCGTAGCCAGAGGGAGGGGAGAGGTACTGGGTTTTAGACCCCCATAGAAATTTAACAAAATGAAAATAAACAGTAAACTAAATAAACAGTCGGGGAAATAATTGCAGGACCAACAGATCTGTTAAATATATTTTCTAAGAAGCCTTGAATTTGGATTTTAGATTGTAATCTGAACATACCATTCGCTGTAAAACTGTTTACCTTGATCGTATTGTACTCGTCCTGTATTTTAATGTAAGAGTTGGTAGTGTACTGCAATCTGAATATCAACATAATTCACTTGTATCGGTGTCGTTATAATGACAAGTTTGCATGCGCACACTACAATTATTTTGTAAAAATAACTCCCTCCCCTTGCCCCCTTCGGCCGATCCTGGCTATGATACTGGATCCAAGCTATTGTGTTAATATTCTGATTAAACATTTATAATAGTGTCCATCTCCAATGAGATTAAGACATCCCGAACACGCTTCTATCCACCACCTTCTGTTTGGTTACCAAGATAACTTCGTTCTCATAGAAAATCTGTATTCTGTCGCTAAGTGACATTAATTAAAATGGGACCTTCCATTTTGTGCAAACAAGAGTAGAGAAATAAACAACACTTGGCTTGTCACACTTTTGAGAGAACTGAAAGAATCTTAATGTTACCCACTGCTTACTTGATCGTTGACAGGTACTAGCACTGGCAGACATTTACTTTTGCAAAGGATTTCCAAGAAATTGATATGATAGCCTTTCAACCAGCTAGCAAGCAAGGACTAATCTTAGATCCCACAATACGCTTAGAGTCGCACGTTGGCCAGGCCGAAGAGGTGGACGCCGAAAAGAAGTCAATTTACCAGCCAACTGTAAACTACTATAAAGATAAATATCACCTAGACAATATTTCCGTCCATGGACTCATGATCGGAGCTCGAGGCACAATCCCTAAATTTCTTGTACAGCTATGGGATTCTCTCGGTCTCAGCCGGACACGACATCGCTATCGCCGCAATACGAGGTTCAGTGACCATACTCCGCAATCATCTATATAACATCTGAAGAACCGTATTGCAAATCTATTCCTGAGCCTTTTGGTGAATCTTCTACCTGGCACACTAGCAAAGTCAACAGTAACTTAGAAGACAAAATACTGTGTAGTCGACATACTTTGTGCTTGTGGCAGCCTCCGCATGGGGGAAGTTGTAATAATAACAATAATATTATCATCTTACTTCATTGATTTGTCTTACAAAATGTCTTACAGAATGATGGTTTATCTATATATATAAAATAAGAGTTTTGTCTGTACATTGCTCAGAATTTGAAAAGAATGGTATTTCTGTATCGATCATGTACACAGTAACAAGAAAAAGCAGTTTTTACTTTTCCGTAATGTCTGTCTGTCTGTCTGTCTGTCTGTCTGTACACGCATCACGGGAAAACGGCTGAAGAGAATTTAATAAAAATCGGTATGCAAAGTCGGGGGGTGAGCCGCTACAATCTAGGCTATAAATCATTTTATTCACGCTGAGTGAAATGGTAGTTTAGGGGAAGTCCTAAAATTCAATTCTCAAATATTTATATTATTAGTGGTCATATCGATAAATACTACATAACAAAAGTTATATAGAATTAAATTTCTGATCATTTACGTCTTATACATTTTTACCGTACCGGCTATGATAACAGAGATATTCATGAATTTGAATTTTTGTTGCTAAGTCCATATCAACGCCGAGCCCCGACAAAATGGGTAAACAAAATTTAATGAAAATCGGTGTATAGAGTCGGGGAATAAGAAACTACAGTTTAAGCTATAAACAATGTTATTCACCCTGGGTGAAATAGCAGTTTAAGGGAAGGAACCTAAAATTTAATTTTTAAATACCTATGTTATTGGTCCCATGGAAAAGTACAGCGTAACAAAAGTTATAGAGAATACAATTTCCGATCATTTATGTTTTATTCAGTTTTACCGTACCTACTATGATAAGAGTGGTATTTCAGAACCGGAAGACAATTACTAATGTGAAGGCCTACAATATCGAAAGCGCGTAACATTGATCAACAATAACATTACACTGACCGTTGTTTATTGTAATGTTGTTTGTCTCTTATGCTGACATTCAACTCCGATATATGGCATTACTGCTGTGTACCGAGTATAACAGCCTAACTGAATATTGGCGGGAAATAGCTGAGGAGTTGGATAACTTTCTTCTTTGGCATGCCATTCCTCTGGTTCATATATTTTCTGATACTGCTGGTACGTAACACACTGGTTCATCATAGTATGCCAGCTATTCGATACCTACTCTGACGCGCTGTTTTGAATGAGTAGTGTGCGCACTTAAGTCAGAGGCTCAGTTAGTAGTAGTATGAACTGGGCTAGAATTACAATGTAGGCCTATTCCAAATTATAGTACCACAATTCACTAAATAACTCAAAATTCAACCCTGAAAAGAGCCGTTTCTTAAGAAATGCTTCTTCCCCTTCACTTTTATTAAATCTACATCAATTTTATTCCAAATTAGCAGCGAAGATGTGGTTTCTTCTCTGGCTTGGAGGAAAAATTGCCTCCACGTCAGATAGTTCTTTCCCCCGCCAGTGTAGTGAATTGAGATTTGTCGACTCATCGGGTACTCCCAGGAAACAGATAAGTAAACGGGCATAGTTTTTGCCTTGGGACTATCCACTATTCGAACCCCCACAGAAAAAAAGGATGAAGATGGATCACGGATGTCTGCGTCTTGGTCATTGCAGCTCAGTAGCTTTGGACTGTTAGTTCGGCAGCATAGTACTGTATAGTACTATTCGTTAAAAGTGAGAAAATGTGTGGTTTCTCATTTGAGCGAGTATTTCATATGAAAGCATTGCTTTTGATCGTGCCATTCCTACTGACGTCATTGTAATGATCCATGTTCATTTCAGTTGGGAAAACCACTAGGAGAGTCTTTCTGAGAATCTATAAAGGCAGGCTGAGAGTGAGTGTTTGCCATTATAATGAAAACTCCCCAACCTGATAGTGACTGACGGTAGGCAAGGTGGCCTACCATTACAATGAAAATTCCCTAACCCAGTCTTCATATGAGAAAATACGTTGGTGACTTCCCCTTCGTTTTTCTAGGGCAACCTTAAGAGCTATGCAACTTAATACAATCTTGCTCACAACGTTTACACTACCTAACCTAGAATTCTGTATGAAATTTAGAATTCCGTAGCGAAGCACGGATACATCAGCTAGTCATCTCTAAAAATAGTGGATCTCAAGAATGACAAAGAAATAATAAACTGGAAAGAACTAGCTCTTTCCTTCTTGCGCACGGAGCCTTGGACGTCTGCTCCACTTCCTCACCCAGACGGCGGCCTTTCTGAAACATCAAAAGTGTGTTTCATTTGAAATACATTGTTGATTTTTTAGTAGAGGGGATTTCCACGTGGCTAGCCACGCTTCAGATTTTCGCGTACTCGAGTTTACAATGTGAACTAATGCAGACCATTTTATACTCAGATCTCAATTGTAAAGCACCAGAAGAATGGAATAAAACACCCCCATCCCCTAGTTACGGCTCGTCTGGAACTGAAGAGAGAGTAATCAAAACCATTTATTGCGGTCCAAATTATTTTGATAGATGCATGATTTTGTTACTATTAATTATCTGTTTCTAGCTTAAATATTACAATTATTACTCCTAATCATGATTTACAGCCGATCTGTAGGCTATATCACTTTTTAATATCTAGCGTGCCATCGGTAATTTTCCTTAAAATCATCTGACTTCATTTAGGTACTAGACTCCATTAGATATACATAAATCAGTTCGATGGATGTTTCACGATTTTATTTTGCAAGCATCACCGAAAATTACACTTTTTAACAATGGTAAATTTTAACAATAAGGTATATTTTTGCTTTAACCTAATAACATTTATTGAAAAAAAGTATGCTCATAGAATTTATTGAGACATACTTATTTATTAAAACATACTATTAAAATATGCCATGTTGCTAGATTTTAGACCTATTTATTATATGTTAGGAACATTAAAACATGATCGCATTTTGTCTAACTGCCATAGAAGTTATGTTCGCGTGTTACCTAGTGGCACTCGTTGGCTGAATGGTCAGCGTACTGGCCTTCGGTTCAGAGGGACCCGCGTTCGATTCCCGACCGGGTCGGGGATTTTAACTTTCATTGGTTAATTCCAGTAGCCCCAGGGACTGGGTGTTTGTGCTGTCCCCAACATCCCTGCAACTCACACACCACACATAACACTATCCTCCACCACAATAACACGCAGTTACCTACACATGGCAGATGCCGCCCACCCTCATCGGAGGGTCTGCCTTACAAGGGCTGCACCCGGCTAGAAATAGCCACACGAAATTAAATTAAATTACCTAGTGGCACCCGTGTCATAGGCCCGGCATGCCTGGTCTAGAACAACATGGACAGTGCGTTACCCCTATCGATTTGTGTCAGTGCGAGTATTTATTTGTGTCACGTGTCTGAACAGTGTTAACCTTAGCTTACAATAGACATTACCAATTAACTGAATGATTGAATTAATTGCCTGATTGGATAAAACATGAGCATTTTCATAAAAAGTGAGTTGTTCTGTTATCCTTGACGATAACCCAATACCTCCTCTCACTCCTTCTTCTTCTTCTTCTTATTATTATTATTATTATTATTATTATTATTATTATTATTATTATTATCATCATTATTCTACACGCCCGTGCGAACTGAATCGCAAATGTGGACTTGGCCTTGCTCTTTATAACGGATGACCTTCCTGGCGCCAGCCCTTTGTGGAAGGATATATTCACTATTCGCCGGGCTGAGTGACTCAGACGGTTGAGACGCTGGCCTTCTAACCCCAGCATGGCAGGTTCGATCCTGGCTCGAATACGCCAGTCTCGTGTCGGTAGATTTAATGGCACGTAAAATAACTCCAGCGAGACTAAATTCTGGCACATCGGCATCTCTGAAAACCGTAACCAACTGAAGTGGAGAACCTTAACCACTCGACCACCGCACCACGGTCTATCGCCTGATGGTAGCTGGCATGCTAAACCTCTCATAACTTTCCTCGACATTTACAAAATAGCTTTTTTCGGAAATTTTTCTGAGTTGCGGGCTATTACTTTGCCAGTGTGTTTTTGTGACGTAGTACTACCAACCTACAAAGTTTGAACAAAATCAGTGATGCGGACATCGTGACCTCCCCTTGTAAGTCGAGCAGCTCGTCTTGTTTCGCCTGAGTCTTCCCAGCCCAACCTTTGCAACATTTTTGTAACGGTACTCTTTTGTCGGAAATCACTCAGAACAAATCGAGCTGCTTTTCTTTGATTTTTTTTTTTTTTTACCAGCTCTTGAATCAAGTAATCCTAGTGAGGGTCCCATACACTCTACTGTAGTTAGGGTCTTACCGGAGACATATGCATATCTATACATATAAAATGAGAGTTTTGTCTGCACATTGCTCAGAATTTGAAGATAATGGTATTTCTGTATCGGTCATGTCCATAGTAACAAGAAAATGCACTTTTTACTTTTCCGTAATGTCTGTCTGTCTGTCTGTCTGTCTGTCTGTCTGTCTGTCTGTCTGTCTGTCTGTCTGTACACGCATCACGAGAAAACGGTTGAAGAGAATTTAATGAAAATCGGTATGTGAAGTCAGGGGATGAGCCTCTACAATCTAGGCTATAAATCATTTTACTCACGCTGAGTGATATGGTAGTTTAGGGGAAGGCCTAAAATGGAATTCTCAACTATTTATGTTATTAGTGGTCTAATGAAAATCGGTATGTGAAGTCGGGGGATGAGCCTATACAATCTAGGCTATAAATCATTTTACTCACGCTGAGTGAAATGGTAGTTTAGGGGAAGGCCTAAAATTGAATTCTCAACTATTTATGTTATTAGTGGTCGTGTTTTAAAGAAAATGAGTATACAAAGTTGGGGAATAAATTGCTACAATCTAGGCTATCAATAATTGTATTCACGTTGAGAAAAATGGTAGTTTAGGGGAAGGCCTAAAATATATTTCTCAAATATTGTTGTTATTAGTAGTCCTATCTTGATGAAAATCGGTATGCAAAGTCAGGAAATAAGTCGCTATAGTCTAGGCTGTAAATTATTTTATTCACGCTGAGTGAAATGGTAGTTTAGGGGAAGGCCTAAAATGTAATTCTCAAATATTTCTTATTAGAGTTGTAATCGATGAATGCTACATAACCAGGGTTATATAGTATTAAATTTCCTATTATTCATGTCTTATACATTGTTACCGTACTGGCTACGATCACAAAGATATTCATGATTTTGGATTTTTGTTACTAAGTCCATATCAGCGCCGAGTAACCAGAAATGGGTAAACAGTATTTAATGAAAATCGGTATGTAAAGTCGGAGAATAAGAAACTACAGTTTATGGTATAAAATATTTTACAAATCACAGAGTCGAAAGAAAACTGAATGCGAAGGCCTACAATATAGAAAGCTCACAACAATGATCAACAATAACGTTACATTGACCATTATTTGTCGTGATGTGCTTTGTGTCATCTGTTGCCCTTCATCTCCGGTAGATAGGATTACTGCTGCGTACAGAGTATTTTTTATTTGATTTACGTCGCACCGACATAGATAGGTTTTATGGCGACGATGGGATAGGAAAGGGCTAGGAGTGTCTTAGGCCTTAATTAAGGTACAGGCCCAGCATTTGACTGGTGTGGAAGTGGGAAACCACGGAATACCATCATCAGCGCTGCCGACAATGGGGTTCGCATCCACTATCTCTCGGATGCAAGCTCACAGCTGTGCACCGCTAACCACACGGTCAACTCGCCCAGTCGTACAGAGTGTAACAGCCTGCCTGAATATTGATGGGAAGTAGCTGGGGAGTTAGATAACTTTCTTCTTTAGCATGACGTTCCCCTGGTTTATAAATTTTCTGATTCTACTGGCACGTAACACACTGGATCATCATAGCATTCGGGCTATTCAATCCCTACTCTGAGGCACTGATTGGAATGAACAGTGTGCATATTTAGCGGAATAATGGCAGATGAGTGTTCATGGCAATCTGCGACCTGGTCATCCCAGCTCTGGAACTTTGGACTGTTAGATTGGCACCGCGATCAAACCGCAGAACTGTTCGTTAAAAGTGATAAAACCTGCGGCTTTCCATTTGATCGAGTATTTTATATTTATTTATTTATTGAACATTGAACATTACAGGCTGTTCGCCCCGATACATGTTCACCGTACTATAATATCAGAAACAGAAAGAACCATAAAATAAACTAAACTAAACAATTAAAACAGTTCTATAAGCACACCAACTAGTCTACTGAGCTGTCCCCTACATGGGCGGATGACCAGTCCACATGTAAGGGTCAACCCTGCAATCCTGTCAACTAAGTTGGTGGTCCCTCACACGAGCGGTATACCAGTCTCCATGTGAGGCACCACCCTAGACTAATTCTACTAATTTGCCCCTACTATTAACAAAAGAAACCAATAAAATGAACAAAAGGAAAAACAGTATAAGCATAACTATACCAACTAAATCTACTGATGGCCTCTTACATGGGCGGATGACCATACCACATGAAAGTGCCAGCCCTATAACCATAAAAACTAATCTAAGGTAAAACAAGATCCAAAATTAAGCATCTACCCCTACTGTCCGGCCGTGTCATCACCCCTGGTGAGAAGAAGCCGCCCTCCCGATGATGACACGACCGGCCCTATCTACTAGGCCCTAATAAGGACCCCCACAACTTACCAGATGACCGTGTGTCCCTCTCACCATTCCATCGCGGCCTGCCCCGTAAAGCTGAAGCCGCTCTCTTTCCTACCGACTAAAACTACTGGGTGGACCCCCACATTGGCGGATGACCAGTCCACATGTGAGGGCCAACCCTACTTCCCTATACTCTTCCAACATACTTGGTGGCCCCCCGCACGAGCGGGATACCAGTCTCCATGCAGGGTACCACGCCCAGTCTAAGTCTACTAAGTTGGCACTTACATCTTTCGGGTGGGCCCGTCCCACCCTTTTTTAACGGTTATATCCTGAGTCCCCTTTCCCCTCATTCCTAATTCTATCTTAGTACCTCTAATTATTAACTAATGCTATTCTTCCTACTATCTCCTACTCAATATGACTCCTGGTTTACATATAATCCACTATACATAGGAATGTATATTAAGAATAAAACCTAACTGCACTCTATAGGGGTACATATCTTCCCTCATCATTATTGTCAGCAACACTTATCCATGATCTATTTTGTTGCACACACATGGTAGATCGTTAAGTCATATACTAACTACTTCTAACTCTAAGACTCCTAAACCCTAAGAGCAGCATTGACCCGATCCTCCTTCTATTTTACTCACACATAATTTTTTCGCTGCACATAAGAATTTATTTAAATTACCAGCTCTTAACCATTCTTTCACTACCCAACTAATAATTTTATGATCATCCCCCTGCTTAATTATGGTTTGTTCTTCTTGATTCAACAGTTTGTTTCTCACTTTATCTAGAGCCACACATTCTTTCACCAAGTGCAGATCATTTGCCACTTTTTCACATAATATACACCGTGACTTGTCCGCTGTTCTTATCCATCCCGTATTTTTATGCAACCCCAATAACCACCATACCATTCCTCTTCTCTCTGCTCTGTTTACCTTGGTGATGCTTATTCTTGTTATTTTGGCGATTTCATAATACAGGTTAAGGGAACACTTCTCCCTACCTTCCTCTATCAAGCGCTGTCTTTGGATGTCTTTAACTCTCTCTACTATCTCACTCAGTCTACCGCTCTCTTTCCCGTGCCAGACTGTCTTCCAGATATACCCCATACCAATCCTATTCAGATACTCTTTAACTCTCGTCAACCAACATCCCTTATACATATGTTTCAACTGTTGGATATATGCTGCTTGTAGAACAGCACCCCCTTCTCCTAGTTTAAGTCTCATCCAATATTTTAGTACTCTTTTCACACAATCAGCTTCAATACACTCCCCACACATAAGTAGTGCCCCGGCATTGGCCGTGCATTGTGGTAATTGCATTATTATTTTACTGAACCTGGATATAATCTGTTTCAACATGTCTTTTTTGTCCTCTAAACCCCATAGCTCCACCCCGTACAGAGCTCTGCCCAGCACCAGCGTTTTCAAAACCATTCTCTGCAGACTGTAATTTACACCAGGGAATTTTGACTCTAGGATGTTGACCACCGAAAGTGCTGCGGTTCCTTTCCACTTCGCTGCCCTCACTTGGTCGTTCCAGTCTCCTTTCCTGTTTAAAATTACCCCCAGATATTCTAGTTTGCTTACCTCCTCAACCTTCTCTCCCTGTACCGCCCATATCCTTTCATTCTTCCTTCTCTTAGTTTTACTTACCACCAACACCTTCGACTTACTTCCATTGATTTTCAGGGACCATTTCCTTGCAAAATCCTCAACCATGTTGAGGCTTTTCTGTAAGCCTCCCCCTGTCAGGGCAAGTAGGATCACATCATCTGCAAATATTAAGCCTGGTATCTCAAGCCCATTTACCGCTGGCACCGCCCAGCTATCTCTACCGTGGCCCTGGAGGATGTCATTAATGAACAGGAGAAATAGTATGGGCGATAATTTACAGCCCTGTTTCAGACCTACCTTACACTCTATTAGTTCGCTCAACCGATTGCCCTCCAATCTAACCCTACAATATACCTTCCTATATATAGCTTCAATCGCTAAGATCATTTTCCTAGATACCCCTACGTTCCCTAATTTTTCCAATAAAGCTCTTCTACTAACCGTATCAAATGCTTTCTCAAAGTCTATTGCAGCTATGTACACTTTCCCCCCTTTTCTATCCAGATATTTTTCTATGATCATCTTGACAGTCATTATGCTATCTGTTGTTCTGCGACGTCTCCTAAACCCCCCTTGGTAGATTGACAATATCGACTGACTCTCCGCCCAGTCGCTTAGCCTATTCGCTAGTATCCCTGTGTACACCTTACTCAACGAGTCTAGCAGTGTAATTCCTCTATAGTTCTTTGGTAGATTTCTGTGTCCTTTCTTTTTGTAAATAGGACATACTACACCAACTTCCCATTCTTTTGGGTAGTTCCCTCCTTCGAAAATCTTGTTAAAAAGTTTAACTATACCATCTACTATCTGAACGTGCTTACCTATTTCCTTCCAAAAGACGTTATTTATTCCATTACATCCTCCTGCTGATTTACTCTTAAGATTACTCAGTACCCTCATCACTTCTTCCCTCGAGATCTCTTTATCCAGTTCCTGGATGCGTACCTCTTGATTTTGTCCTCCTGCCATTTCCATATCTACCTTTTCCCATTTATCTTCACCACCTAGCAGCTCCCGAAAATAATCTAACCATAGCTCATCCGCTATATTCGGTTTGCTAACCTTTTTCCCTCCTTTGTTGATTTTATTAATTCTGTCCCATACTCTTTCCACTTGATTCATTTTACATTCCTTGTTTATTAGCTCTGTTTGCTCTTTCATCCATATTCTTTTTCTCTGTGCAATTCTTAATTTATATTCTTTTCTTAGGTTGCAGAACGCTATTCTTTCTTGGCACCCTCCCTTCTTTCTAAACTCTTTTAGTGCCACTATTACTGCTTTTCTTTTTTCTTTACATTCATTGTTGTACCAGCACTCTTCATTGTACTTCGCTCTTTTAGGGACTCTATTCACCTTTGCCACTCTTTTAATTGGGTATTCGATTAATTCAAGCGCTT
Source organism: Anabrus simplex (assembly GCF_040414725.1). Classification (NCBI taxonomy): domain Eukaryota; kingdom Metazoa; phylum Arthropoda; class Insecta; order Orthoptera; family Tettigoniidae; genus Anabrus; species Anabrus simplex. The sequence goes on along the minus strand of NC_090270.1, from coordinate 204,881,576 downwards.
TATCAGTCTTACCTTCTCTCAGTGCCTCTTCCCATCCAATCCTAATTATATCCAGCTCCTTTTCTAAAAGGGTATTTAACTCCTGTGATGTCTTTTCCGTCCACCTGTACTTAGTGAGACTAATGCCCTTCCCCATGCATCCCTTTGCCTCCTCCTCATCCTCTATTTTCCCCTCGCTTCTTTCTAACATTATCCATACTGGGGCATGATGGGACTCGGCCCAGTCTCCAATCTGTATCTTTTTGATATACTCTAACATGTCCTCTGTGCACAATATTAAATCAATCACACTCCCCCCCTGTTCCGTAATGAAGGTTAGCTTACCCCTTCGATCTCCTTCCCACCAGCCATTCAAAATATAAAATTGGCCTGTCGCACATAGCTCCAATAGTTTCGATCCATACCCATTCCTTTCTTTGTCTGCACTTTGCCTTCTTACCCTCATCGTCATCTCGTCTTCTTTACTGTAGACAGGGCACAATTCTCCTATCCTGGCATTCCAATCCCCGAATAACAACAATCCATCTTCATCAAATTTCCCTCTTATGGTATTCACTTCTATAACTAATTCCTCATAGAAATTTTCGTTCGCGTAGGCAGAGTTCTGTGGGTGGCAATAAGCAAAGGCCATACATATCTTCCTTTCCTTCCCTCTGCTAAACCTGACCCAAATTACTTCTTCCATCTGATTATCAACCACTTCTACTAACTCGCTAATCTCTTCTTTTATTAATAGCGCTATTCCTCCCGGAACTCTCCCTTTGTTGCTCTTTTTTCTCCTAGATTTATACTTTACCTCGTACCCTTTCCATTTTATCTCTTTCCCAAACTCAAGCCAGGTCTCTAATAGGGCCACAATGTCAAAACTTTCTATCGTTTTAATAATTGCCTCATTACCCAGTTTATTTAATAGCCCTTCAATATTTATAAATCCTACCTTCCAGTCTAGCTATGACTTCCCCTCCCGTCCCTCTCGATTATCTCCCTTATTTTTACTTCTTGTTATTATGGCTCTTTCCTCATCTGTTCCGTTTCCAATTTTCTTTTGACCTTTGGCACGCAGTCTGTCATCTTTGTCTTCTGGAAGCCTATTTTTTTTACCCCATAAATCTTTTAGGCTTAAACTTCTCCCTCTATTCAAGACATCTCTACCTTTTGATTCCTCGTGTGTTCCTTGTTCTTTATTGGACACTTGTCTACTTATATTTAAACTGCCTTGATCTTGTAAGTCGACTTCTGCCGGCACTTGCTGACTCCCCATTTCGGCTTCCGCACTGCTTACTGGACTGGTCGGTACACTGACCCCAGACATACGCTCCTTACTTGCTTCCCTGACCCGCGTTGTTTCGTCTTCTGTCCTCCTGTCTGTTGACATATTTTCTTCTCGTATTAGATTTTCGTCAATCACCTGTAGCTTCTCCACTGTCCATCGCCTAACCCATTTTCCGTTAGAAACTATCAACTGCTGTCCCCTGATGTGTGCTCTGAGCCCTTGCCTTCTAGCTCTAAATAGGTGGGCTCTTAATGTACTGAAGCACTTACTACCTTCACTTCCCATGTCTTTTCTCACCCATACTTTCTCACCTTGAAGATTGTTCGCGTTTCTTACTATAATTTCCGCCATGAGTGTTGATATCAATTTCATTCTGATCGGTCTGTTCCCTTTCACTTTTCCAACCCTTTCCACATCGTCGATATCGGCTTCGCTAAAGTTGATCTTCATCTTAGCCTGAATTACATCGACCGCCTTGTATATAAGTTCAACTTTGTCTTCTTTTGCCTCTTCCTTCACTCCATATATGAAAATACATTTCTTCACTCGTTCTCGTCCACTATTAGCCTCTTCTTTCTTCAATTTCGTTACTTCTTCTTCCAGGTTTTTGACTTTGTCCTTCAACTTTCTGATTTCTTCCTCATTCTTTCCTGCCTTTATAGCTACCTCTTCGGTTTTTCCCTTTATCCATCTCTCCAACTCTTCGAACTTTGATGACTGGTTCTGGAACATCTGCTTTAGTTGTTCTGTTGTACAGATATCCTTCACCTCTTCTCTTACTATTCCTTTAATAACCTCTATGTCATCCCAATTCATATTGCCGTTCTCATTCGGACCTGGATTAAGTTCCACGCCCCCAACCATTAACAAAGTCGAAACCACCACTGCCACCAGCATCATCTCTCCTATCTTCCATAAGTCAGTCTTATGCACTCTCTTCTCAGTTTTTCTCCATTTCATTCTCCGAAGCCACCTTCCTATCGCTGCTCGGTACTGCTCCACGCCAATCATTGTTCTGCACACTTCACTCAGCACATCCGCTTCCTTCGGTAGTTGGAGTTAGACTGAGTTGTGTTAAGTGCTGATAGACTTTCACCAATATTGCATGCGATGGCTCACTTTAGAAAGGAGATACACTGTTGCAATATAGGCAGGCTGACGTTCATCCTGGAGAGAAGATACACAGGTGCAATGTGTGTGACAAGACATTCGCTGATATCACATAAGTGCATTGCTAGCCATTATCAAGATCTTTGTTCAGGTGGTCGATTAGCAGATCTTCGTGCTTAACCTCATAGTTTGCCCGTATCTACGTGTATCACTATTTCGATTCTTACCCCACTTAACCCACTCTATAGGACTTGCTAACACTTCCTCTTATTCAGAACGTATGACTGCATCTCGCGAGTCATCCAAATCTTACACCTTCACTCGAATTAACTTTTATTACACTCAGGTATCACATCTCACTTCTTCGCCAACATGAAGCACTCCATTTCCCGGACACGTGTGTTGGAGTATTTTATATGATAGCATTGCTTTTAATCGCTACATTCATACTTACGTTTTTGTAATGACCTATGTTTATTTCAGGTTGAGAAAACCACAAAGTCAGTCTTTCTGAGAATCCCGTAGCGAAGCACGGGTACATCAGCTAGTTGTAAATAAACACAGTCACAGGTCTGTAAATAGAGTTCACAGTCCTGAAACACTACAATAATGAATACACTATTTTCATTTATTTATACGTAAACTTCAGTAGTGAATACTTTACATCCCATTTAAAAGCACATGCTTATGGTCAGATGGATAGAACGAAATGCTTATTCATTAGTGTTCTACCGAACAGGAAGTTCACCACTATATTTCTTGTATCTTTCGTATTTCGGCGTACTGAATCAGGTAATTGAAGCAGTGACATGGGAAAGTGAATTTTACAGGAGAAGAAAAAGTAGTCTTGCCAGCATTGTGAAGCAGACGATACTGAACAAATATCATGTAAAATCAGGGAGTTGCCCATTTATCAGTTCAGTTTAGCACACGGAAGTTACGCTAATTATGTTTCAGGCAAAAATTATGCGATAAAATACATTGTGATAAGTCACTGTCTAATCAGGTTGTCAGTTGACATTTATAATTCAAGCGCAAAGTTTACGGTGAAATAAAAAATAAATGGCGTATGGCTTTTAGTGCCGGGAGTGTCCGAGGACAAGTTCGGCTCGCCAGGTGCAGATCTTTTGATTTGACGCTCGTAGGCGACCTGCGCGTCGAGATGAGGATGAAATGATGATGAAGACGACACATACAGCCAGCCCCAGCGTCAGCAGATTTAACCAATCATGGTTAAAATTCCCAACCCTGCCGGGAATCGAACCCAGGACCCCTGTGACCAAAGGCCAGCACGCTAACCATTTAGCCATGGAGCCGGACAAAGTTTACGGTAAAACGCAAGATACTTTTCATCGAAGAAATCCAGCATGGGCAGTAAGGACTGTGTGTTGTTGATCGCGTGGTAAGACCGCCCTCTTTTGAGGATGTTATGCTCCTTCCTCGGTTCTCTTTGAATGAGTGATGGAAGTTCAGCTCTTGAAATTCTTATCCAGCTCACAGTATCAATTATAAGGTGATGAGTATCTCTTGCTTTCCATGGCGAAGTCGCAATAATCCCCAGGCGTCATTATGATTACATGAAATGTTTAAAAAATGTTTAGCCTCTTTGATTATTTCCTAAACATTTTCTGGCTGACAATAACGACTTACCATTTTGAATGGAATAAGTTTCGGAGGCATTCTGGCAACTAAAATATATCTACGACGATCTATAATAGCTATATACAAGGTTTACACGCAGTTGAGTGTCAACAAATGGCAAAGGAACATTACATGTGTATTAGTGTATTCTCTTTTAAGGGTCTCAGAAGTACATTATTCCTTTGGTTTGCGCCGCATTTCCTTTCTTCTTTTCCCCACCTTCTACTTTAACAAAATTTCTCCCACAGAGTTAAACTAAAAATAACGATTTCAAATTATTTTTTTCAGGTGGGAATTCCACCAGAGGCACGGGCTGACTTATTAACTTCTCCCTGCCAAGACTACTTGACACATGTGTCAATTGTAGAAGCAAATCTATTCTACCAGTCGACTTGCTATTTTTTTCATGTCATTGGCATGAGCGTTAACCACTTTCTCCTTTAAAAATGAAATTTCTATATTTTTAATTATTACTTTTCCCATGTCAACGCCTCAATTCAAGTTCCCTTTCTGCAGATGTGAACTGAGGAAAGATTTACATTCTTTGGTCATTAGTTTCAATGACTAAATGTAAATCTGCAGTGTTACGGCCTTTGAATTGTCATTTACTGCAACACTAACTCTGTCCATTGAACACGGGGCTCTTTCTCAGAAGCTTCACACTCTTATTTCTTCCATTCGTGCTCTCTTTCATCCTTACTTAATAGCTTCAGTCTTTGCCCGCATTCAAGTCGTAATTTGAAATTGGATTTGGTAACAATAGCGAACAGTCTAATAATAACTGTCCTCTGACCAGCCTCTCCGTCACGTTCCATTTCTCTCCTTAGCCTCTACATCAATTTTATCGCGTTAGTTCCCGTAGCAATGGAACATTACTTGTGTATTACGCATTGCATTCTATTTAAGGGTCTCAGAAGTACATTGTTCCTCTGGTTTGCTCCACATTTCCTTTCTTTTTTTTCCCCACCTTCTACTTAGCAAAATTTCTCCCACAGAGTGAAAGCAAAAATAACGATTTCAAAACGTTTTTCAGGTGGGAATGAATTTAATATCACCGATTGCAAATAATGTTCCCACAGAGTTAAACCAAAAATAACGATTTCAATTTTTTTTTCCAGATGGGAATTCCACCAGAGGCTTTTCAGAGGTGTAATTATCGACTGAATTTGCTACGCGGTTTTGATCATGTAGCTGTGAGCTTGTGTTCTGGAATGTGGGTTCAAACACCACTGTCGGCAGTCCGTGGTTTCTCATTTTTATCCCAAGCAACTCCCGGTGCTCTACCTTAATTTAGGCCACATTTGCTTCCTTCCCAGTCCTAGCCCTTTTATATCCCATCGTCGCCATAAGACGCCTTTATACACAGGGGTTACTACAGCAAATCTCCATTCATTTGGTATAGCTCCTTCACTAGCAACTAGGTGACACGCAAACACGACTTCCGTAGCACGCCACACAACATACTAACTTATGTTAATATTTTTAACACGTAATAAATAGGTCAAAAATATACCAACATAGCATATTAATAAAAAAAAAGGAATGTCACAATTCATTCCATGGCCATAATTTTTTTTTTTACGAATTTTACTAGGTTAAAGCAAAAATATATATCTTATTTTTAAAATTTACCTGTTTTTGAAATTTAATTTTCGGTGATGTTTACAAAATAGTCAGAAAACACTCAGTCGAATTGATTTATATGTAATGCAATCTAATACCTAAATTAAGTCAAATGAGGGGTTTCATTATTTTAAAGAAAAATAACTGATGGCACACTTAGAGAGTAAAAATTAAAAAACAAGACCTTAATTGGCACACTACTCGGATAAGGTTTGCCCTCCCTGCCATAGGACTTATCTGTGTCGGTGCGACGTAACACAAACTGGAAAAGAAGAGGTGAAATTACAAGTGTGCCACCCCAGTGTGGCAGCGGGCTCGTCAGTTGGATTTTTGCACATTTCCAAGATACTGGAGTGCGCCGCTATGATACCACTGCAACTCTTCTAAAGGCTGTATGTAATTTTAGTTCTCAGCCCGTGGACTGGTTGGATCCTCAACAAGTTGTTATTGTTTAAAGGGAACTAGCATCCAGGTCATCGGCCCACCTCAACATGTTCACCACTAGCTGTCATAAGTAGCCTAGGTGTCACTGAAGAGGCATACTAGGGAAACGAGGAGAGGAGTAGTTTCCCGTTGCTTTCCTCGTCGATCCAGAAGGTGCCATCAGGGGTGGCGATTAGGCGGAGAAAAAATAAAAACAGATTATTCAATTTTAGCCAACTAAAACTAGGAATTATAAAAAAGCAATTGATATAAACCCTGTTGTCTATTAACGAATTATTTCCTAAAATCCTTAAATATAAAAAAATTCTTAGTGGAAATACAAAATGTCATTCGACGCAGCTAAAAGATTCGTAGAGCGCCACAAGTATTGGAGACTCGCGCAGGAGCGTGTAGAATTGTGATTAGTATCTGTTGGCACATGTGTAATTATTATTCTATGGTAAAGTTTTATTGTATAGTATTCAATCAAAATCTCAAAAAAGAACCTATTATTACCGCAGTTAAGTTGGTAAACTGCCAACCTTTACTTTTCTGTCGAAATTCACTCAATTTTGTTGTCTGCCCCCCACTATATTCCCTAGACCTCTGGTACCCTCTCTTGTCTATAAATGTTTGTGCGCCGTCCCCCTCCCCCCGCCCACGCACGCACTTTCAATTGCCAATCGGCGCTACTGGATTCCGTTACCTATCAAGTCTGTCAAGCTCATTGAAATGTACTTACCTCCCGATCCTGTGAACACTTTCACACAGTTCATAATAAGGACTGGCTGAATAAGGAATTGTGTTAATAGCACCGCTCGTTTTGATAAAACCATAGATGAGAATGAGACAGGAAAGTGAAGGTAGCAAACTTGATCTAGCCGGACTGAGTAACTACGATGGCAGAGTGTTGGTCTTCTGTGCTCGAGCTGACGGGTTCGATTCTGTCTGGCTTAGTCCAGTATTAAATTTACTGGCACGTAAAAACAACTCCGCGTGACAAAATTATGACATCCTAAAGGCTTAAGAGAATGAATAACTTAACGTAAAATTGTTGGATTTACGCGGGTAATGATACCAATAACGATTTTCATTCAGCTGTACCATGCTTGACATGCGAGGAAGAAAATGCATATGGACATTTTTTGTAGGAAATATAATTCTAAATCCTCCTTTCTTGTTACGATTAGAGTTAAGTATTTTGACATAAGAAATACGCTTACGCGCATTGAGAAATAACGTCAGTAGCTTGAATGATGATGCATCATCACAATCATAATCATCACCATCATCCCTTCAGTCGAGAATGGATCATGGGGCTGCCTGGTCGAGATGGTAAAGGCATGCTCGGTTCACCCAGAAGGACGTGGTTTCGATTCCCGGTCAGGATGTCAGAAAATTTTAAACGGAGATTTCAATTTCCAGAGGTGCACATAGTCCCGAGGTTTACTCAGCCTACACCAAATATGAGTACATCTAAGGTCATCGGCCCCAGTACCTGTTCAGCGGCAAGTTATCGTGGGCACACGTCCTGGATTTCTCATTTTAAAATGTTAGATATTTCTGGAATTAAAGATGTAAATTTATGAATTCAGGATTATCAACAGCATAGTTTACAGTTTCCTTCTGCGAACTTCTAAACTCTCCGCTCCGAAATTTAAAGGGATATCACTGTAGGGTACCATAGGTGGATAGCAGCCAGTTAATTGCTTTATTGTTCGTGCTACACAATATTTTGTTATAAACGTATTAAACCTACATGGGCTGCCACAAAATTGTTGTACATACGTCATATACATGCAATGCATAACTGCGTTATTCATAATTTAACTTGCTCAACTTAATCATGAGTCTTATCGGCACTTCTCCCTAACATTCACCTAACTGGACAACTTTGATATGTTTCGGATATGTTGTACGGTCGTGCAAGCTTGTATTTCTTCCCTTACTTCTTTTATTCGAATCTATTCGTCTAAATGCTTTCTTTCCCCTCCCTCTCTCTCTCTCTCTCTCTCTCTGCTTCTTTAAGCCGACAAAACGCGCGCCTCCTTACCTACACAGTGACGACAGAGCTGCAGGCGGCGGAGAAAATTGACGCCCTGCCTGTTAAGATGTGGTACAGCGGTAGTCGTCACATCATTCCATGTTAAGAAAACAGTATTGCTCTTATGGACTTGCAAGGAGCGAACACCGCTCCTCTGAGACACACATAATTCCTCGTGATTAAGGAATATTATAATGTACTTTATATTGTGTCATGAAAGTAAGAAAAAAGGATAGGCATTTTCCCCTGCGTTATTAAAATAACTACTGAAGCTTTTCTAGTTCATAAAAACTTTCGCAGGGAGAAAGAACAATGTCGGGAACAGTCAACGTTTTGTTGCCTTCCTTCTCTGTCGCTCTGACATACGTAGCCTGTAATCCGTCCATGCCAAACAGGCAGCTCATCATTCACTAACCTACCACTCCAAGCAACAACCTCGCCAACAAATCCCCACCCCTCACGACAAATCGCCTTGCCAGCTCTCTTCCCCTTTAACATCCTTCCTTTCTTGTTCTGAAAGCACTACAGCTCAATAAGCCCCACCGATAGTTAAGAAACAATGGACGTGGTCACAAACTGGATGGGTGACCTACTTCTTCGCTTCGCTCACACACGCTTCACGCCGTCATGAATAACCTAACTCACTCCCCATGTCGGGAAATTATTATATTCTCGGGCTCTGTCACAGGAGACCCAAGGCCATTCTCCTCCACCCCTCGGGGTGCAGGTCACATCCTGACCAATCCGATTCTACAAAAACGAACCACCACCCTCCACAACTGCGCAGTTCAGTCGCCAATTTGTCGAAAGCAACATTCAAGGCCCACAAGGCCGAAGGGCTAAAATTTCTCAAAGGATCTGGGTTCCGCCTACATATCCCTTGAGACGCGTGGTCTGTCTGTCTATCTGTCTGTGTGAATCCAAACAGCTTATTACTGTTGTAGAGGAGTTGTCTACTTAAGTCTTTATATCAGTGCGTACTTTTGTTGTGTTGAGCGAGTATTATGTTATTAATTAGCCCAAGTGTGCGATTTATTTCTTTAACATTAATACAGTGATTGATTGATTTATTGTATAGATGAGGCTGAGTAAGAAAAAAAGTAAGCTGTGCCCAATTTGCAGCTTATTTTATTCCCCCTTGTATCTTGGACTTAAAAATTGAGTTTCACAGATGTATGTTCCACCGTTTTCCCGTTATGCTGGTGTGCCGAGCCATTCTATATGGCAACCTCGTTGTCATAAGAGCAATACTGTTTTCTTAACCATGAATTATTATTCTTTTTTTTACACTTTGCTTTACATTATACCGACACAGATAGGTCTTACGGCGACGATGGGACAGGAGAAGGCTAGGAACGGGAAGGAAGCGTTCCTAACCACATGGCCAATTCGCCATGATCTATTATTCGTCCTGATGGAACTATAGTAATTTCTGACACTACCCGGAATGATTGTACTATTACGATTTCGGACATGTTAATTCATACATTGGAGAATAACTTTTTGAAATATCAATAATACTGCAATTTGCATTTCTAGTGGCGGCGAGTGGGCACAACTGGTATTCTGCAGTACGTACAACCATGTCTAGTAAATACAATGTGATGTATCCCTTGGGTTTACAACGTGCTCATGACAGGCGAAGTAAAGATACGATTGGGAGGTTTATGATTCTTTTGAATGGTTTATTACTTTTTTTAGCCGTGTGTACATAGCGAGCTAAAAGAACTCGTGTAAAATGATGATTTAATTAGCAACGTAAAGAAGTAGTGTAGTATAATGTCCCCTGAATCATTTTCTGCATATAAAACGCAAGTTCCTTGAGTATGGCCCTACTGAGATAGCTGGAAGTTAAATAAAAATGTTTCTACCCAGATTCCAGTTCATATCAACCTTACCTCCTTATTTAAAGGTGCCGATTTCTCTCACGTTTTGTGACTTCTTTTTGCAAGCTGATTTACGTCGTACCGACAAAGATATGTCTTACGGCGACGATGGGACAGGAAAGGGCTAGAAGTGGGAAGGAAGCGGCCGTGGCCTCATTTAAGGTACAGCCCCTGCATTTGCCTTGTGTGAAAATGAGAAACCACAGAAAACCATCTTCATGGCTGCCGACGGTGGGGCTCGAACCCACTATCTCCCGAATACTGGATACTGGTCACACTTAAGCGACTGCAGCTATCGAGCTCGGTTTTTGTGACTGTAAACAAGCCACAGGGACAAACATTTGATCAAGTTGGAAAATATTTATCTCTGTGTGTTTTCTGTCATGGACAGCTATACGTTTCATTCAGCGGAGTAAAAGAAGCACAGATTGCTGAGCGAGTTGGCCGTGCGGTTAGGGGCGTGCAGTAGTGAGCTTGCATTCGGGAGTCAGTGGGTTCAAACCCTACTGGCGGCAGCCCTGAATATGGTTTTCCGTGGTTTCCCATTTTCATACCAGGCTGTACCTTAATTAAGACCACAGCCACTTCTATTTCCTAGCTCCTTCCTATCCTAACGTCGGCATAAGACGTGGATGCCACTTAAAGCCAATTGTAAAAAAAAATAGTTCAGATTATTCCAAAATGTAACTTAAAAGCGTTCCATGTCTGTCTAACATTCAATTTCAATATAAATTATAACACTACAACATGCCTGAAAAAAATACACACTATTAAACAAAGAATGACATGTAAAGTACATATACGCATGATTTTAGTGATTTCGTAGAATCTGATGATGTCCTTGTAGAACGAAATATGTCATCCTTTGTTTAATAGTATATAGTTTTTGCAGGTATATTCTAGTATTATAATTTATATTGAAATTGTGTGTTTGACATACTAGAAAGCTTTTAAGTTACATTTAACGATGTCGACACTGTAAAATATGGCTTCCTTCAACAAATTATTCCAATATTACATCAGGGACAGCTTGTTAGTCATGATGGATCTTCTTCTTATTCCTGGCATGGATGTTGTTGTTTGAGTCATCAGTCCATAGACTGGTTTGATGCAGCCCTCCATGCCACCCTATCCTGTGCTAACCTTTTCATTTCTACGTAACTATTGCATCCTACATCTGCTCTAATCTGCTTGTCATATTCATACCTTGGTCTACCCCTACCGTTCTTACCACCTACACTTCCTTCAAAAACCAACTGAACAACTCCTGGGTGTCTTAAGATGTGTCCTATCATTCTATCTCTTCTTCTCGTCAAATTTAGCCAAATCGATCTCCTCTCACCAAGTCGATTCAGTATCTCTTCATTCGTGATTCGATCTATCCATCTCACCTTCAGCATTCTTCTGTAACACCACATTTCAAAAGCTTCTATTCTCTTTTTTTCTGAGCTAGTTATCGTCCATGTTTCACTTCCATACAATGCCACGCTCCACACGAAAGTCTTCAAGAACATCTTTCTAATTCCGATATCAATGTTTGAAGTGAGCAAATTTCTTTTCTTAAGAAAGCTCTTCCTTGCTTGTGCTAATCTGCATTTTATGTCCTCCTTACTTCTGCCATCGTTAGTTATTTTACTACCCAAGTAACAATATTCATCTACTTCCTTTAAGACTTCATTTCCTAATCTAATATTTCCTACATCACCTGCCTTCGTTCGACTGCACTCCATTACTTTTGTTTTGGACTTATTTATTTTCATCTTGTACTCCTTACCCAAGACTTCATTCATACCATTCAGCAACTTCTCGAGATCTTCTGCAGTCTCAGATAAAATAACAATATCATCGGCAAATCTCAAGGTTTTTATTTCCTCTTCTTGGACTGTGATTCCCTTGCCAAATTTCTCTTTGATTTCCTTTACTGCCTGTTCTATGTAAACACTGAAAAAGAGAGGGGACAAACTGCAGCCTTGCCTCACTCCTTTCTGGATTGCTGCTTCTTTTTCAAAGCCCTCGATTCTTATCACTGCAGACTGATTTTTATACAGATTGTGGATAATTCTTCGTTCTCGGTATCTGATCCCTATCATCTTCAGAATCATAAATAGCTTGGTCCAATCATCATTATCGAATGCCTTATCTAGATCTACGAATGCCATGTACGTGGGCTTGTCCTTCTTGATTCGGTCCTCTAAGATCAGACGTAAAGTCAGGATTGCTTCACGTGTTTCTACATTTCTTCTGAAGCCAAATTAATCTTCTCCCAACTCAGCTTCAACTTGTTTTTCCATTCTTCTATAAATACGTGTTAAAATTTTGCAGGCATGAGATACTAAACTAATGGTGCGGTAGTTTTCACACCTGTCAGCGCCGGCTTTCTTGGGAATAGGTATAACAACATTCTACCGAAAATCGGATGGGAATTCTCCTGTCTCATACATCTTGCACACTAAATGAAATAACCTTGCCATGCTGGTTTCTCCTAAGGCAGTCAGTAATTCAGAGGGAATATCATCAATTCCAGGTGCCTTGTTCCTATTTAGGTCACTCACAGCTCTGTCAAACTCTGACCTCAAAACTGGGTCTCCCATTTCATCAGCATCAACAGCCTCTTCATGTTCCAGAACCAAATTATCTACATCTTTACCTTCATATAACTGTTGGATATGCTCCTGCCATCTTTCTGCTTTGTCTTCTTTCCCTAGAAGTGGCTTTCCATCTGAGCTCTTAATATTCATGCAACTAGATTTCCTTTTTCCAAAGGTTTCCTTGATTTTCCTGTATGCAGCATCTACTTTTCCCAGGACCATCCTTGCACTTCTCCTTCAGCCATTCTTCCTTAGCTACCTTGCACTTTCTATCCACTTGATTATTTAATCGCCTATATTCTTTTCTGCCCTCTTCATTTCTAGCGTTCTTATATTTTCGTCGTTCATCAATCAGGTCTAGTATCTCCTGAGTTATCCACTGATTCTTAGTTGATCTTTTCTTCCTTCCTAACATTTCTTCAGCAGCCCTACTGACTTCATTTTTCATGACTCTCCACTCTTCCTCTATAGTGTTTCCTTCAGCCTTTTCATTTAGTCCTTGTGCAACATGTTCCTTGAAACAATCCCTCACACTCTTTTCTTTCAACTTCTCTAGATCCCATCTTTTTGCATTCTTTCCTTTCTTCAATTTCTTCAACTTCAGATGGCATTTCATGACCAACAAGTTGTGGTCAGAGTCCACGTCTGCTCCTGGGAAAGTTTTGCAATCCAACACCTGGTTTCTGAATCTCTGCCTAATCATAATGAAGTCTATTTGATACCTTCCAGTGTCTCCAGGTCTCGTCCACGTATACAGCCATCGTTTGTGGTGTTTGAACCAAGTATTGGCAAGGACCAAATTATGATCAGTGCAGAATTCAACCAGCCGACTTCCTCTTTCGTTCCTTTGTCCCAATCCAAATTCTCCTACTGTACTACCTTCTCTTCCTTGGCCTACCACTGCGTTCCAGTCTCCCATCACAATTAGATTCTCATCACCTTTTACGTATTGTATTAAATCTTCTATCTCCTCATATATTCTTTCAATTTCTTCATCATCCACTGAACTAGTTGGCATATAGACCTGCACTATTGTGGTGGGCATTGGTTTGGTGTCTATCTTGACGACGATAATTCTTTCACTATGCTGGTCGTAGTAGCTTACCCGCTGCCCTATTTTCTTATTCATTATTAAACCAACTCCTGCATTTCCTCTGTTTGATTTCGTGCTGATAATTCGGTAGTCGCCTGACCAAAAATCCTGTTCTTCCTGCCAACGTACTTCACTTATACCAACTAGGCTACATCTAACTTTAGCCTATCCATCTCCCTCTTCAGATTCTCTAACCTACCACAACGATTCAAACTTCCACACTCCGACTCGCAGAATGTCAGTATCAATCTTCCTGATGATCGCCCCTCTCGTGTAGTCCCCACCCGGAGATCCGAATGGGGGACTAGTTTACCTCCGGAATATTTTACCCGGGAGGAAGCCATCATCAGTACATCATTCATACAGAGAGAGCTGCATGTCCTCGGGAGGTAGTTACGGCTGTAGTTTCCCGTTGCTTTCAGCCGTGTAGCAGTATCAACACAGCTAAGCCATGTTGAGTATTATTACAAGGCCGTATCAGTCAATCATCTAGACTGCCGCCCTTGCAACTACCGAAAGGCTGCTACCCCCCTTTCGATGAACCATTCGTTAGTCTGGTCTCTCAACAGATACCCATCCGATATGGTTGCATCTGCGGCTCGGCTATCTGCATCATTGGGACACGCAAGCCTCCCCACCGCGGCAAGGTCACATGGTTCGCAGAGGAGGCTGGCATGGATATTTTACAAAAAATATAGTTTAATTAAATATTAAGGCACTGTAATTATTAGAAGCAGCTTTTCCACGGCATTGCATAACTAAAATGCGATAAAGTCGACACGAGCGAAGGTTTCTGCAACAACATATTCGACGTACATTATTTATTTATTTATTTATTTATTTATTTATTTATTTATTTATTTATTTCGATCTACAAAGGATCACATAAGGCAAATCATGATTTGTTGTTATTTTTCTTGTTCTTCCAGAATTATTTCATCATGTCGCTATGTTTAGGTCGACGTTCGTCAGTCCATTTTCTCCTAGATCTGCTGGGCTTATCTTCTGAAGCAGCTTCCAAGTATAGATCTTATGTCTGAAAGTTTTGCGGTCTTCGATATCCGTAGGTGTGATGTTGGCGTTATTGAGATCAGTTTGGACTTGTTTGATCCAAACCGTTGTCGTCTTTAATGTTTGTGAGTACATCAATATTTTCTTTGTTAGTCGGTTGTCATCTAACCTCATAATGTGTCCATAAAATTTCAGTCATCGTTTACGGAAATCTGTTTCAATGTTTTAGTATTTTTCTGTGATCTTGTGCAATTGCAGACGATATCCTTCATCTGTAAGTTTTGGGCCAAGGATGTTTCGGATGATTTTCCTTTCAGCTTTCTTGATATTTTCGAGATCCCTTTTATAATTGAGGTTTGAGGTCTTACTGGCATAGGGTGTTTCAGGTTTGACGACTGTCGTGTAATGTCGAATTTTTGTGATAATGCTCATGCATTTTTTGTTGTAGATGTTCGCAGTTTTTCCATTTGCTTTCCGCATTTTGAGTTAACGTGTGTTTGTGCTATTCTTTCTGTATCTGTAAGTTCAATGATTTCACCTAAATATTTGAAATGACTAACCATGTCTATTGTGCCGTATTTTGTCACCAACGCTTGTGGTTCGATGTGTTTTGTAGCCATGAATGCAGTTTTTGTGAAAGAGATTTGTAAACCAGCCTTCCCAGCACATTATTTGAGGACTTCAACCTAGTGAATTGCCGTCTGCTCATCTCCGGAGAGGATTGCCAAATCATCAGCAAAGGCTAAGGAAGTAACATTGATATTATTCTGTTTTCTTCCTAACATGACAGATTTCCAGATGTTGTGACTATTCATTTCTTTTTCCCATTCATTGATGGCCTTATCAATAACGATGTTGAACAGCAACGGAGAAAGTCCGTCACCCTCCCGGACACCGGTTTTAATGGAAAAAGTTTGAGAGATCTCTCCCATGAATTTGACCTTAGAAATTGTGTCGGTTATAGTTTGTTGGATGAGACTTCTTGTCTTTGGATCGTGATTTTTTCTTTGAGTATATTAAGAGATTGTCGATCAATGGAGTAATAAGTCTTTCGGAAGTCAACAAATGTACAGATAGTTTGGGAGGTTTCGCGTGGCTCGAAGTTTGAAGGTGGATTTCAGATTGAAGATTTTGTTCGACAGATGATCTGTTTGGTCTGAAGTCAGCTTGATACTCACCGATGGGGGGCTAGACTTGTTCTCTGTACGTTGTAAAAGACAGGCGGAGAGGATTTTATAAGCGATGGGTAAGATGAAAATTCCTCTGTAGTTATTTACATCAGATTTATCTCCTTTTTTTTGTGGAGTGGATGGATGAGTGCACATTTCAATTCATCCGGTAGCTTTTCACTTCGCCAAATGTCTTGAATAATCTGTGTGATTTCCTGTAATGATCGTGGTCCTACATTTTTCAATAATTCTGCGGTGATTCCGCATTCTCCTGATGTCTTTCCATTCTTGAGTTTTTTGATGTGGTGATGGATTTCTTCTTGCATTGGTGGTTTGGCTTCGGATCTTATGTGTGCTGGTACTGTGTGTATGAATCGCTCAGGTGGTTCAGGGCAATTGAGGAGGTCAGAAAAATAATGTGCTAGTTCTTCACAGTTTTCTTGGTTAGTGAGTGCTAGACTTCCGTCTTGTTTCTTGAAGGTCAAATTTTGCGGTACATGACCTTTAATTCTGTTCGCGAAAGTTTTATTAAGAAACTCGACTGTTGTGGTTTCTGAAGTCATCCTCGATTGATTGAAGTGCTTAATTATATAATAACGTTTAGTTGTCCTGATAGTTCTGGTTGCCTGTTTGCGGACGTCGAGAAAGCGTTGTAGGGTTTCTGGAGATTTGTGGCTATTGTATTTTTGGAATGCAATTTGGCAATCAGTAATAACTTGATCACAGTTGGAATCCCACCAGGTTTCCTTTGCTTTCTTTTTTAGTTGAATCAATTCTTAGGCTTTTCTGATAATTTTGCTACAGGAGTCTGTCCAATTGTTCACTGGTTCTTTATCTCACTCTTCCGTGATTTTTGTTTCTTGAATTTTGGATTCGTCAAATTTTGGGATGTACTTTTTTATGAATTCTCTTCGGCGAAAATTTCATTTTGATTGTTGTGAGGTAATAATCCGAATCAATGTTTGTCCCTCGTCGAACTTGAATGTCATGGATGGTTCTGTAATTGGCAACGTGATCAATCTGGTATTCACTGAGATGTTGAATGGGAGACCGCAAAGTTTTCTGTTTGTGTGCAGGTTTCCTGTAATGGATAGACATAAGTTTGAGGTTAAATTGATGACAAATGTCTACCAATCCGTTGGTGTTCGTGTTTTGGTGTGTGGAATTTTTGCCGATGATTTTACGATAGATTTTCTCCTTGCCAAGTTGGGTATTGAAATCTCTCATCAGGTTTTTCACGTCATCTCGATGGATTTTATTCATATTTTTTTCAATTTTTTCCAAACATTTTCAACATTTTAACATTTATTAACATTTATTGTCGACGCTAGCAGGTGCATGAGCATTGACAAGTATGTACTTCTTGTTGACGCACTGGATGCGCATGGTCATAATTCGATAATTAACGGGTGTGACTTCTTTGACAGAGTTAATGATGGATTTGTGGACAAGAAAAACCATTCCGAATATTGGTGACCTTTCGTGACTCTCTTAATGATTTGCTCTTAAAAATGTGGTAATTTCCATAGTCCATAGTTTCATTGTCAAGTCATCCTAGTTTCTTGAAGAGCGAGAATGAGAAGTTTTTGTCTGCCAATATATTATGTGAGATTGTGTAGTTTTCCTGTTTAAATTAGGGTATTGATGTTTAGAGTTCCAATGAATGTTTTCTGTTTGTATTGAAGGCGACCAGAGATCTTCAACAGTCCAGCTGTGCTTGCCTGGACTCCCCAGAATCCGAAAGTACAGTTGCCGTCTGTTAACGGGTGGATTATGTACCACCTGGAGTAGAGTTGTATTTCCTTGCACATTTCTTGTTTGCTTGTACTTGATTGGTTTGGCCTGGTGACTACCAGGACCAGATAGGACCAGAGGTTGTTGAGGCCTTTGGAACATGGTATTTCCATGGTATATCAGTAGGTAAGAAATCCAAGATAACTGAATGTCAGATAGGAGATACAAAACTGGAAAAAGTAGATAATTTCAATTATTTAGGATGGTAATATTGTAAGTGAGATTGAATCAAGGTTCAGTAAAGCTAATGCAGTGAGCTCGCAGTTGCGATCAACAGTATTCTGTAAGAAGGAAGTCTGCTCCCGGACGAAACTGTCCTAACATCGGTCTGCTTTCAGACAAACTTTTCTGTATGGGAGTGAAGGCTGTATGGGCTCAGGATATCTTATTCATAAGTTATAAGGAACAGACATGAAAGTAGTGAGAGTTATTTCTGGTATAAATAATTGGGAACAATGGCAGGAGGGTGCTCGGAATGAGGAGATAAAGGCTAAGTTAGGAATTAACTCGGTGGATGAAGTTGTACGCATAAACCGGCTTCGGTGGTGAGATAATGTAAGGTGAATGGAGGAGGATGGGTTACCTAGGAGAATAATGGACTCTGTTATAGATGGTAAGAGGAGATGGGGAAGACCAAGACGACTGTGGTTAGACTTAGTTTCTAATTATTTAAAGAACTAACTAACTAACTACAAATGCTTTCATTCCCCACCCTTCACTCTGGCCAGGAGTTTCGGCAGGTTGGAGAAGCGATGTTATGGGGAGGAGGGTAATTTGATGTATGGGATTAGGAGGTGTGTGCGGATAGTATTATAGGTATCGGGGATGTGTGCAAGGATTAAATATTCAGAGGGGAGTGCAAGGGTGGTCGGGGAAAAGGTGAAGTGAAAAGTGGGAAAGATGAAGGTTAGAAAAGAGGTCTTGGGTGGAGATGCAAGGTGAGGAGATGGAGGGTGGCTGTGATATTAGAAAGAGAAGTGATAAGAAAACGTAGAAGGTCGAATATCGGATGGGGTGGGGGAATGAAACGAGGTGGGGGAGGGGGTTGACAGACTTGTGGAAAAGGTGGAACAGGAGGAGCGGCTGGTCGGGGGCGACGATGTGAATTAGCTGAAGGGAAGCGAACAGGTTGGGGTGGAGAACGGGAGGGCTCCACTTTGTGGCGGTGGCCGTTGATACGAGCGCCGGTACGGATGAGATGTTGAACGTCTTCGGCACTGGGAAGCTGGAGCCGCACCATATAAGTAGGGCTGTTGGTGTTGTGGATGCGAATCGCGCGTCGGGCGGGAACGCCGTCCGCGTGGAGTTCCTGGAGGACCGCCCGTTCGGAGATGTCAGGTGGAATCCCGCGTAAGACACAACTAAACGTGGCATGGAAGGATGGTGGTTGCTGCTGCGGCGATGGTGGCGGGGTTTCGGCTGCTGCGGAGGTGTCTTGTAGAGGCGGCGATGAAGAAGCAGCGGTGGTCGAAGTCAACGGGGTGGAAGAGTGTGGCGGGGTTGTGGTAGTCGTGAGTACGTAGTGGGAGAGATGAGGACATTACTGGTGAAGGGTGACAAGTTGTGACAGTGGTGATAGGAAGTGGAGAACTGGTATATGCGGTCGTCATAGTGGTCGTGGGAGTAGGAGTTGTTGAGAAGAAGGGTGATGGTGGCTGAGGCAATGTCTGGGGAAGAGACGCGTTGAAGACTGGAACAATAGTTGGATCCGCAGAGAGCTGGTCTTGGATGGACGGCGGAGTTGGCACCACTGCGTAGGTCTTATGGCGAATGGTCGCTCCGGAGGCGAAGAGGCGTTGCAGGTCGTCTTCTCCCGGGAGATGTACCAAAATCTGCGATGTTGGAGTGAAAGTTGTCATCCATCAATCGGTAGGCGTTATAAGCTGGGACGCCGGCTGTACGAAGATCGTGGTAGATGGCATCTTCAGAGTTAGTTGGATCTACTCCGGGGATTAGGCAGTAAGACATGGAGGGTGGGGAAGGCCGACTGCCAACGAGGCGTCAGCCTATATGCTATTTGAGGTCGGCTGGGTAGCAAGTAAAGTTGAGGGCCACCCGGCGGAGCAAAAATCTTGGAGGTGCTGTGGCGAAGTTTCCCCTTGCACCAGGCGAGAAGCGTTGTGATGTGATGTGTGTGTGATGTGCCCTTCGTTATTTATTTAAAGATAAAATGTATAGAACTAAACGAGGACACAGAACGAGTTACAAACAGAGGATTGTGGCGGTGTTGAGTAAATTTACAGAGGCTTGCAGACTGAACGCTGAAAGGCATAAGATGTATGTTATTATTATTATTATTATTATTATTATTATTATTATTATTATTATCATGTCGGCGAACGATGCAATATTCAACGAGCATACATTGCTGCTACAGGTCATTAGTAATATTATGATAGTATAGGTGGAGTTAGAAGGCTTTCTCTTCCCCTTGCAGTAACCTGAATCTCCAGAATCTCGCAAGGTCGACGCAACAAACACCTACATCCCTCATGCGGCAACTGTCAACACACTGTGTTGTGGAGGGGCTTGCCCATATAGCTACAGTACTGTAGTTATCCTCATTATAAATTCTGGAAACTGCCACTCCATTCCTTCCCCTAATCGCCAGCAGCAGCAGTAGCAGGTTCAGGTGCGAATGAATACGAACACGCTCACCCACGACGTTTCTATTGGGAAGGCAGAGAGTTGCAATGCCAGCTATTCATTTTGCTTATCGGATGAGATGGTAAATTATAAACAGAAGAGCTCTTAACAACGTAGACTCACAAAACTTTGACGAGAATTTCAGAATTTGAACCGGTCATAGCACCTGTTTAAAATATGGGTAAAGGGAGAGGGCAGGGGAAGGCAATAATTTATAATGTATGCAGACGAACATTGAAAGTAGCGAATGATATCAAGAATGCCACATCTACAGGTATGATAAACATAGATGCGAAATGATGACGGTGGTGGTGGTGGTGGTGGTGGTGGTGGTGGTGGTGGCGGCGGTGAGTATTAAGAGGAAGTGCAACCCAGCAGCCATCCCTTATTAACACTAATCAGAGAGAAAAAATGGAAGTCGTCAGACACTTCGAAAAATGAACGTGATTGTGAATGGCAGTAGGAGATGTGGCCTGCCATTATCATCAAAACTTCCCCAATGCCCACCTTACATCGGAAACAATGTATGGCGTCCTTCCTGTTTTGTTTCTCGGATAGTCTTAACCCTTTCAGACCTGAAAGAAAACTGGAGGTGTGAATTTTTGTTTGTACGTCAAGAACTGACTAAAATGCTCCTCAATACACATATTAATAGTTTATTTTACAAAATAAAAACTAACATCCGAAAAACAGGACCCACACCATTGTGCGTATCAAAATTCAAAACCTCGTATCACGTACGATGGTGTAGCTTCAAAATTTACGTTCACTAACCAATGTACACACTTCATTGAATATATTCCGGTATTCAGTAAAGCTTCTAGATTAATATAAACGCAGTAAATAAATACTTACTTTCGGCACTACTGCTTCCTGCCATCTCGCCGATCAACTGTGCTTTTTAAACTCTTCTTCCTTCGCCCTGGCGGTCAAGCGCATACTAAAATCAATTGAAATACACGCCACGTGTCCTGCACAATCACTGCAGTCCGGTGTAGCGGTGAAAAAACATCAAATACGGTCAGGGATAACTAAAATACGAACCCGCACAATTGTGCGTACTCGGTCTGAAAGGGCTATGAGACATGCAATTTAATGCATCTTACTCACAGCGCGTAGAGTGATTTACGTAGAAATCTGTATACATGTTAGAATACCGTAGCGAAGCACGGGTACATTTGCTACTTAATTACATAAAATTGCTCATCATAAAAAGACTACCCATCGGATTTCGTTTAAATCCCTTCCTAAACCGTCTCAGTAGTAACAAAAACAAATTGTGATATTTTCAGTGAAATCGGTCCAGTAGTTTTGGAGTCCATGCGAGAAACACACCTAGTTTCACTTTTATAGATTATATTTCCTACCCTTAAAAACTCCGCTCAAGCTTATTTTCTGCTGATGTCATCCCATGCCATGTCTCCACTGACAGCTCGAAACGGACCGCTTACTTGAGCAGCTCGACACCTTATCCCCATATCTTCCCAGCCCAAAGTTGGAACAATTTCGTAGCACATTTTTTTTGTCTGAAATCATCCAGAATAAATAGTGTTGCTTTCCTTCTGTCTTTCCCAGTTATATATATTTGCTTTACGTCGCACCGACACAGATATGTCTTATGGCGACGATGGGATAGCAAAGACCTAGGAAGTGGAAGAAAGCGGCCGTGGCCTTAATTAAGGTACAGCCCCGGCATTTGCCTGGTGTGAAAATGGGAAACCACGGAAAACCATCTTCAGGGCTGCCGACAGTGGGGCTCGAACCCACTATCTCCCGATTACTGGATACTACTGGCCGCACTTAAGCGGCTACAGCTATCGAGCTCGGTTTTCCCAGTTCTTGTATGAAGCAATCCTGATGTGGGTAGGTAGGTCTACTCTAATTGGAGACGTGTAGGCCTATACGCCCCCTCCTTTATATCCTTACTACAACCCCCAAATACCCTTATAACCATATGAAGAGATCTGTAACCTATACGTACAACCTTGTTTATGTGATTTTCTCCAATGAAGTTATTTCCTTATATTAACCCCTAAGTACTGACAGTGATTCTAGTGAGGTACTTTCACCCCATCAGCACAGTACTTAAAACTGAGAGGACTTTTCTCTTGTTGAAACATACAAGTCTGCCTCTGTGGTGTAGTGGTTAGCGTGATTAGCTGCCACCCCCGGAGGCCCGGGTTCGATTCCCGGCCCTGCCACGAAATTTGAAAAGTGGTATGAGGGCTGGAACTGGGTTCACTCAGCCTCGGGAGGTCAACTGAGTTGAGGTGGGTTCGATTCCCACCTCAGCCATCCTGGAAGTGGTTTTCCGTGGTTTCCCACTTCTCCTCCAGGCGAATGCCGGGATGGTACCTAACATAAGGCCACGGCCGCTTCCTTCCCTCTTCCTTGCCTATCCCTTCCAATCTTCCCATCCCTCCACAAGGCCCCTCTTCAGCATAGCAGGTGAGGCCGCCTGGGCGAGGTACTGGTCATTCTCCCCAGTTGTATCCCGACCAAGAGTCTGAAGCTCCAGGACACTGCCCTTGAGGCGGTAGAGGTGGGATCCCTCGCTGTGTCCGAGGGAAAAGTCGACCCTGGAGGGTAAACAGATGATGATGATGATGATGATGATGAAACATACAACCTGACTTTACACCCCGCTTTATCATCATACCATCTCACAACATTGTCTAACTCTTTTTGTAGTAGCTCACAATCCTGTAACCACGAACCTACTACGCTGGCGTAGTAGGGGGAGAGGTGATACTCCCATGTGGCGGATAGGGGGGTCCTAACCGGCTTGCCGGTGGACTTGAGGGAAATAAAATGCCTTTCGCCGACCAAACATACAACCCCGTGTGTGTGGGGGACGCAGACTAAGAATACACCCACGGTATCCCCCTGCCTATCGTAAGATGCGACTAAGAGGGGCGAACAAGGGATGATCGAATTAGAACCATGCGACTACTTGTAATTAGTACCACCACGCGGGGAATACCATGGGTCGGTTTCACTTGCGTGTAGTACCACTGTTAGGTACAAAATAGGTTTGTGAATAGTAGTAAAAGAGTGCGTTGCTGGCTTTTACAGTACCTGTGAATAGTATCACTATATGAGCGACACCGTGGCTGAACGACACTATGGTTCTGGCTTGCCTATGATTAGTACCACCATGGAGAATATAAGAACAAGTGTGATGACTCCTCGAGTTCAAGCGCGCCCCGCCAGGCAGCGCTGGAGTGGGCAAACTCCACAGAACCGATCAGGAGTCTTAGGAATGACGCCAAGAGGAAACGTATTACTCCGTAACTGATAAGTATATGCATTAATGAGAGATTACAATTATAAAATACCACGGCAGGGTACAATGAAAAAAATCATACATGAAATAAGAGCTACGGCCTTCATCATACGTTGTAAATATACAGATAAATAACGCATAACTCTCAGAATATTAAAACAAACACCCATGAACTGACCGATTGGCTGCTGCACTCCCGTCTTCAATCTTCTTACTTCTTTTCCTGATGGTGTCTGTTTTTTTTCTTTTTTTCCTGTTGGGAGTTTCACGGGACTTGATCTCACTTGAAAGATATTTCGGAAAATTAGGAGAAATGCGAGTCCTTGACGTAATTTCCATCTCAAACGGGAAATATCCATTTTTCACCTTTCACCCTAAAATTATCTGATTTATCAGAGAAATGAACATGAAAAATTCTGCTATTACGCGTTAACTCAGTTTCCTTCTAATGCATAGCTCTGGTCCATTTTTCAAATTGATTTCTATCCTTCGGTGGTGAAAACAGTCTTAATCATCAACTACTCCACCATAGCCTGACTTACAGCCAGGCACAAACCAGTACAGCATGCTGAAGTATTAAATTAAGCCACATAAGATACATGCTTGAATTACACAACACACAATGAACTGAGTGTAAGAACTGAAAGCAAAGAAAATTCAACTTATTCATTGAAATATCTCACACAGAAAAGTCTCCCGCACTTTTCTATACCCGGGTTGCCGGAACAACTGGAGCACGTGTTGGATTTAATCGCTTGCAGTGCTTGCAGTGGCGGGACCACAAACTACCATGCTGCAATGGATGAGTCCTCACACTTGGTCTTATATTCGTCATGGTACCACTATAAGAGGAACACCACGGAATAGTGCGTGTCCCTGTGGTTAGTACACTTACGTGCGGAACACTATAGGTTTGCGTTGCCTGTAAATGGCACCGCAATGTACGAAACACCATAGGTCTGTATTACATGTGCGAATTTCATTACCTGTGAGTAGTACTATAATGTGTGGAACACCGCGAGTCTACACTACTTTTGATCAGTACCGCAACATGACAAATACCATGGTTCTACTTTCCTAGCGATAAGTACCATTATGAGGGGCGGATGACTTGGAATTTGTACCCCTTTAGACTATAAGCATCATCGATCTTGCATCCGGGATATAGTAGGTTCGAATCCCACTATCGGCAGCCCTGAAAATGGTTTTCCGTGGTTTCCCATTTTCACACCAGGCAAATGCTGGGGCTGTACCTTAATTAAGGCCACGGCCGCTTCCTTCCAACTCCTAGGCCTTTCCTATCCCATCGTCGCCATAAGACCTATCTGTGTCGGTGCGACATAAAGCCCATAGCAAAAATATTTACTACTCTGTACATTATCTGCAAAAAGCCTTATCTTTGACTCGAGTTCTTTACTCAAATCAATTAAATACATTGGTTGCCCAAGGTGGAGGGAACGTTCGTGTAAAATAAATCCATTGTAGGAGGGTAATGAAGTACGAATGAGATTGTTATAACTGTGCTGTCGCAGCTGTCAGAAAACGTGTCATTACAAGTAGCTTGTCTGCGGGGGCGAAAGAACCGAGGATGTAGCCATAACGTGATTACAGTGGCTACAGTGTTCGCTCCGAGTTCACCTTGTTATCAGCAACCTCTCATGGCCTGGTGGGGAAAGCTGATACCTTGACAACGCCACAGTGGAAACACGTAATCGTACGAAACAGACAACTTCTGTAACTTCTTCCTGTGTGAGAAGACTTGTATTCTGAAAACCGTAGACCGTAGTTTTCACATTTGCAGTCTTCCTCTGCTTCGTAGAAGTGCAGATAACTTGTTTTCATATACTTTTAGCGTTAGTTCAACTTGCATTGGAGGCTGCCCAGCTGAGGGGATAAAGGCATGCTCCGTTCACCCAGATGTACATAGGTTCGATCTTTTTTTTTTTGCTAGTTACTTTACGTCGCACCAGCACAGAGAGGTCTTTGGAGACGATGGGACGGAAAGGGCTAGGAGTGGGAAGGAAGTGGCCGTGGCCTTAATTAAGGTACAGCCCCAGCATTTGCCTGGTGTGAAAATGGGAAACCACGGAAAACCATTTTCAGGGCTGCCGACAGTGGGGTTCGAACCTACTATCTCCCGAATACTGGATACTGGCCGCACTTAAGCGACTGCAGCTATCGAGCTCGGTAGGTTCGATTTCCCTTGAGGAAGTCGAAACTTTTAGAAATAGGACTTCTGAAGAGGGACATTTCCATGGGGTTCACTCATCCTACTGTATACTAGAAAAACACGAATTTGAGTGTCTGGGACATACAACAAACCACTCTAATTCACTTAGTAATAACGTTAAGAATAGTGGAAGCTTTTCTCTTCGCCTCAAAGGGTCATCGTGACTTGTATGGAGATGGCTTTGCTGATTTTTCTTTTGAAAGTCCATCTGTTTCAATAGACACTGGAGTACAAAAGTTTTGGTCTTCTTTAACGATCATAAGATATAAAGCAGGGCCTCTCAAACGCCCAAAATCTCACGCATGCAGATAGAGGCGCAAGAGCTCCGTGCACTGTGCATCGCTGCCGCTCGGCATGGCTCGGATCAACGCTTCGTCTCTGGGCTACTCGGCTAAGCTCGGCTCAACTCGCCTATGCTCGGCTCAAGTCAGCCTGGATTTGGAGCGCTACGGCGCAAGTGGGGCAGAGGGAGACAGGCGGAGCGAGCGAGACAGGCGTGAGGAAAGAGAGAGTAAGCGCTATTGCTCCAAATCGAGGAGTGGGGGGTCTGCACTCTGGTCAACCAAGCCAAGTCGTCTCTTGCACTGTGCACAGTGCATGCACCACGCGCATGCACCCTGAGAGGCCCTGATATAAACCTTCATGGTTTTAATCCGCATTTATCCCCATCTCTCTCTCCTTGCCCCGCCCCTTCCTTTTCCTTTGAATCTCACAACCCGTAGTATGAGGCACAGGACAATAGGCCACGCACCACATGCCGCAACGAGAGGTAAGTCTCATATAACCTATGCCATTTGACTAACACGCTCTCTCCTTCAATTCATTAATTTTATTTCATTTTATCTATCATTTATGCAGGTTAACTTCATGCACACCGCAATGAATTGCGAATTTATACCAGCCACAAATTGAGAATGTGTCAGTTTTAACCATATCTTCAGGTGCCGTCCTGGCAATGTCCTACATTATTTTAGCATGATTTTAACAAGCACTACGATAAAACTTCATATTATTTACGTCCTTGATGTGGAAACACCATCTTGCAGTTCTGCGTCAGCTGGTGGTTATTTATAGAGGCTTCCAGTGGCTTGCATACTGCTAACACCACTCAGGTAGGTTTGGTGAATGATGATCTGACTACAGAATCAACATTTACCAGTTTCCGTTTCGCAATTGAAACTGTAATGATTAGCAGTGATGAAACTAACCATTCTATGAATATTAATGCAAGAAAGAGTCTGGATTATGAGCATACTTCAGATGCTAAGAATTTAGAGCCTAATTTATTTTTCAAATTCGACACATAGTTCATCCCAGAGTTTGTGTGTCTGTACATTTGTTTTTATGTCGATTGTGTGTTTGTACATTTGTTTAGTTATTGGATGTACTGCATTAAGGTTGAAGATCACCAGCCAAGGCCGAAACTAATCCCTAGTTTAGTAATGTAATTCAAAATATTGCATATTATAGTATTGAAAAGGAGGACCATTACTACCATTACGAGAAAGAAGACGAGCTGCTCGACTAAGTGGTATGTTCCGAGCTGTCAGTGGAGAGATGCCGTGGAATGCAATCAGTGGACGAATAAATTTGTGTGGTGTCTTTAAAAGTAGGAAAGATCACAATATGAAGATAAAGTTGGAATTCAAGAGGACAAATTGGGGCAAATATTCGTTTAGGGATTGGAATAACTTACCAAGGGAGATGTTCAATAAATTTCCAATTTCTTTGAAATCATTGAAGAAAAGTCTAGGACAACAACAGATAGGGAATATGCCACCTGGGCTATTGCCCTAAATGCAGATCAGTAGTGATTGATTGACATTAATCTTCTTTAACGAGCCTGCAACGGACAGATAATATATTTCATATTAAACACAATGCGTATATAGGGTTTGAAAATATGGAAATTCACTGTCAGTACAAGGTTTCATCTTCTGCGTAATGAGAAAAGGGTGATATTCTTTGTGTGCAGTAAAAGAGGTGGAATAGTGAACATTGTGAGCCGCAAATTTCACAAACACAGTCGCTGGTTCCCTGATGAAAACCTTTCTTATTACAAATACGGTGATTAAAGCCGTGAATTCCTCCTCTCATGTAGAGGCAGCTCAAACTTGGCTGATTTCCATTCATCACTGTTCATGGCGACAGTATTAAAGAATTCTGGGTCTATTTCTACAGTTTTTTGGAGTCGTTCGTCCAGGAACCTTTTGGTAGCTAGGATTGGTGTAGATCCCGTAAAGCTGCCGGACCAGATAATATCACAAATGAACTAGTCAAAGAGAGCCGCCCGTACACAGTCAGCATATGGACAGCACTAAATAACAAATGTATGGAACTTCGAACGATCCCTAAGACCTGAAGAAGATCAATGGTAAAGGTGTCATATAAAGGGAAAGGACCTCAGAGCTCTCCTGGTTCGTACAGAGGGATTGCGCTAGAATATGCCGCCTTTAAGATGCTGTCCAATATAATTAGGAACAGGATCTTTGACCGGTTGATGGAAACCATGCCAATGGAACAGTATGAGACATACATGGTACAAGCAGTACACCGTGTACTCGAGTATATTGGAGATTCAGTAATAAAACCGAACGGGTACGCTTTCGGTGTATTGGTCGACTATACGAAGGCGTTTGACCGTAACATCCTCATACAGAAGCTCGAAGCAGGTTTATGGCCAGAAGATCATTTCCTCAAGTTAATAATCATCATTGATGGGAATGTAAAAAACATCAATGATGATCTTCTTCAGTCAGGAGACATCATGCAAACGAATGGCGTACAACAAGGTGACCCCCTGTGTTCCATGATGTTTAACATGATCACACATGACGTAGTACAGAAGGTAGTAACTGGAGATATGAATGAGTTCTTATACAACTATACAGATTATATGGTTATATTGATCAATTGGAATAGTCAAATCTTTCAAATATTTAGGGGTGACTCTACAAGTCACTGGCTTCACTTTCACAAGGCACATTGAAGTTAGAACAGTGGCTGCGATAATGCCTGCAATGGAGATTCGCAATCTCAAATCCCTTTCACTAAGAACAACAATGTCATTATTCAAGCTGAAAGTTGCACCTGTAGCATCGTATGTAATTGAGATAACATGACCGTATGTTGCATACAGAAATGTGAAAACTTTTGACAGAACTAAAGTCAGATACATAAAGACCACTCTGCATCTCAAAGTGTTCACCAAATGAACTTGCATACCAGCTTCCTTCATAGGATACTTGATGACAACTTATAATCTCACACCAACACCTGCAACACCTCCTTCAGTTAGCAGTCTGGACTGGGAATACAGAAGGCGAACATCTAATTAACCATTTGTGCTCGTGTGGTTGTATTCCTAATGTCTTCTTTCAGTCAAGACAAGGAGCCACTGAATGGAAAGCCATACTTTATGTATCCACACACTCAGAAGATTACAGGGACTCTGCTGAATGTAGTAATTGCCGACAGACGGAACGAAGAAAGACTAAAAGAAATTCACTCCTTCTCCAAAACATATAAAGCAAGGCCGTCGTTGAAGCGTTTGCCTTGAGACGTGCTACACATGGAGTAAAGGTGAATGAGAAGCACATCTCTAAATTCTACATCTCCAGCATGTGTGCATTCACTCACGTTAAGTATTTTATTTACGTAATCACGTTTTAGCTTTAAAATAGATAGCGTTTCTCCTACACTTGTCCAGAAAAATATAAAAGTAGAGTTAAGTAATGAGCCGATTATATTCGACGACTGACGCAGCCAGTCAGTTATAACAGCCGGATACTGTAGAATCGTTGCGATGATTATGGTCTGAAGGTGTAGTAAAACTACCCTAGCTCTCCCTTTAATAAGAAGAGGAGATAATGGGAGTATCGGAAGAACAGCTGCAAGGTTTATAGCGTAGAATCAGTTTTTCTGACAGAAATGAAGTAAACCCTATTAGATGTAATAACAATATTTGTCTTCAACACAACACTGAACTGCTCAGTGGCTGCTCGCCAAATTCTGTCAAACACGGCTGACGACGCGCCTCCTCCACTCCGGCCTGGTCATCCTTCACGAGTCGTTGGTAAGTAAGTAAGTAATATGTTTTATTTATCCTGGCAAAGTTAGGGATGTACTCCCTTTCTTACACTTAACCAGTCATAACCTAGAACACTTAATAATAACTACTGATGACAATAATATGATAATATGGACAATAGTAACAGTAATAGCATTAACAAAAGTCACCACACTTTAAAAAAAAAGGTCATATCATCTATATAATATAAATCGTACGTAAAGTGCAGAATATAATTATGAATAATAAGTACTAAGAATATAACTATGAATAATGAGTACTAAGAATGTAATTATGAATAATGAGTACTAAGAATGTAATTATGAATAATGAGTACTAAGAATATAATTATGAATAATAAGTACTAAGAATATCATTATGAATAATGAATACTATAACAACTACTTAAGAAAAAGTTTAGAAAATATATACATTTCTACAGTACACCGAAATATCGCCTTCAGTTGAGAGGTGAAGAGAAGGATTAGTAAGAAGAAGAGGAAGAAGAAGAATATCTGTGAAAGGAAGAGGGAAATGATGATGAAGAGGCGGTAGGAGTAGGTGTTTTCAGGTCATAATTTGATGATTCAGTCAGTCTGCAGGCGACTATTTCGTCATCTACAGCCGACTCCTAGTCCATAGGTTCCACAGGCGCGGTGGAAGTGTTGGACTGTACGACCTGCTGCACGAATGCCTCCAATTGGCGCAATTTACGACAATTCAAATGACTTGGTCACCAAGTTATAGAAGTTATGGTTTCCAATGGTAGCTAGTGCCGGCCCCGCGGGGTAGGGGTAGTCTGCCTGCCTCTTACTCGGAGGTACCGGCTTCGATTCCCGGCCAGGGCAGGGATTGTTACCTGGATACGAGGGCTGGTTCGAGGTCCATTAAGCCTACGTAATTACAATTGTAGAGCTATCTGACGGTGAGATGACGGTCCCTGTCTAGAGAGCCAAGAATAAAAGCCATGAGGATCCGTCGTGCTGACCACACGACAACTCGTAATCTGCAGGCCTTCGGGATCAGTAGCGGTTACTTCATAGGCCAAGACCCTTCGGGGCTGTTGCGCCATGGGGTTCTATAGTACGGTCATCTTCCACCTTTATAATCCTATATTAACCCTTGAGATCATTTATAGTGGCAATGTTGTGAAGCTGAATTTATTATGCGTTACCGTGTGACGCTCGAAATTCTGCACGGGGCGCAGTACACGAATGAAACGACAGACGTATTCTACGACAAAGATAACCGAGGATTGCGTGAGACCTTTTTCTTAACCGTACACATCGCACTCTGGACTTTCTAGTCTGCAAACTGTCCAGGGCAAGAAGGCTATGCTATCGTACAGTCGAGATATTGAACATAATAGCCCATTGGATCCAGATATTTACAATTTCCATAGTTCTGGTGATCTTGAATGTATAATTACTGCAGTTTATTCTCAATATTGTTATTTTACTTTAATTGTTTTAACATAAAGAAGTGTAATACCAGAAGCAGCTTCAAGACCATCAACAAATTGTCAGAGGCCACGAACAACAATCAAACATCGGTTTGTGTCATATAACTATCAACTTGCATTCGGGAGATAGTCGGTTCGAATCCGACTGTCGGCAGTACTGAAGATAGTTTTCCGTGGTTTCCCATTTTCACACCAGGCAAATGCTGGGGCTGTACCATAATTAAGGCCACGCACATTTCCTTTCCACTCCTGTCGTCACCATAAGACCTATCTGTGTGTCAACGTGACATAAAGCAAATTGCAAAAACAAAATACACCGGTTCCATATTCCTCGTGCTGGCAGCTCTTACGGAACTACAGTACAGGCAAACGTCACTCTTCGTCTCATGCTCCTCTATGACAACATATGGGCACAGTTCCCTTCACTTTATTATGCACCACGCAGTTCACGAGTACAAGAAATATTCGGGTGTGGCTCCACGTGCCGGGCTTTGATTCACTCACCGTTCAACTCGTTTCCGCGATGCAGCAGTTGTGAGTGGCTTTCTAAAATCGCCACGAGCTGTTCTATTCTCCTGTTGTCATTTTCGAAATTCTCGGAGGTATTTGTTAACCATTTTGGACCGAGCTCGATAGCTGCAGTCGCTTAAGTGCGGCCAGTATCCAGTATTCGGGAGATAGTAGGTTCGAACCCCACTATCGGCAGCCCTGAAAATGGTTTTCCGTGGTTTCCCATTTTCACACCAGGCAAATGCTGGGGCTGTACCTTAATTAAGGCCACGGCCGCTTCCTTCCCACTCCTAGCCCTTTCCTGTCCCATCGTCGCCGTAAGACCTATCGGTGTCGGTGCGACGTAAAACAACTAGCAAAAAAAAAACCCATTTTGGGGCTCATTTTTAATTTCTTTGAACAACATTTTTCTCACCAACTCTGATCTGGTTCTTGTGATATTTTGCGAATTCGGCATTCCACGATTTCGATTTGCTTTAATCGACGAGGCTGATCCAGCCGAGTTGTTTAGCATCAAGAAAAGAGTCGTAGCGTTACGAGAGCCGAAGCTGTATTAATTTACAGCGACCACAAAACGGCCATTTTTACATATTTATCCATCGCTCGCTAGCAAGACCGGATAACGTAGCAGGAAAGTGGGAGCGGTCTCAAAAGAAATAGCATGTCCTGACGAGAAAAGCAATACGCGCACTGCGGACAATAAATAACGACGAAGTATTTAAAATATTTCATGAAATCGTGACATGTTAAAATGACCATAAAAGACGTAGGCCCTAACTTATTGTACGACCGGGCGAGTTGGTCGTGCGGTTAGGGCCGCGCAGCTGTGAGCTTGTATCCGGGAAATAGTGGGTTCGAACTCCACTGTCAGCAGCCCTGAAGATGGTTTTCCGTTGTTTCCCATTTTCACACCAGGTAAATGCTGGGGCTGTACCTTAATTAAGGCCACGGCCGCTTCCTTCCCATTCCTAGGCCATTCCTGTCCCATCGTCACCATAAGACCTATCTGTGTCGGTGCGACGTAAAGCAAATAGCTACTTATTGTACGTCGAAAGGAAGAGGTCCAATCCTTCGAAGAATGAAGTTCTCTGAAAAAGAGAGGAAAGGGCACAATCAGCGTGCAAATGAAAGGCATTCTGTGCCTTAAAAACCTAATACAGTTGAAGTAGAAGAACTATAGTTGACCGAGGGAGATCGGATAAGACATGAAGGTGAGCAGCCTGCTTCACGTAAAACTCTTGTAGGGTTCCCGCGTTCCTGGAGATTGGATCTCCTGTGAAGCCACCCGTCTAAATTGCTTTTTACGACATACGGTGGATACGGTAGATGAATGCCCCAATCCACGGGGGAAGATACAGCAGATTACGCACCCTTATGATAGTGGAAAAGTAGATCTTGCTTTTAACGTAGAATAGTATTTTTCGGAGGACAGCTCACCTGATGACCATGACCTTTATAAGGCGTGAAGTCTATATGGCGAGACACTGTGGTTAGGGGGTTCGAGCCCGTTGGTCGAAAAGGTTTTCACCATCAGAATGTTGACCGGGAGGATAAGAAATGTGATTGTTATACAATTTCAAATCCCTAGGTTGCGTTGTGAAAAGCCTGGATTTAATTCCAAACCTCCCCGCAATGTTCATATGAAGTGATGATTCGTCCGTTGGATGGCGACGTTAAGGCTTAAGCAGACCCCCTGGTGCTATTCACCAGGAGTAAGTTATGTGCCGGCACCAGGTTTCATTTATTTATGTACTTGCCTATGTCGTTTCATTTGCTTTTCTTACAATATGCTTTACGTCACACCGACACAGATAGGTCTTATGGCGACAGGATAGGAAAGGGCTAGGAATGGGTAGGTAGAGACCATAGACTTCATTAAGGTACAGCCCCAGCATTTTCCGGGTGTGATAATGGAAAACGTCTGCCTCTGTGGTGTAGTGGTTTGTGTGATTAGCTGCCACCCCCGGAGGCCCGCGTTCGATTCCCGGCTCTGCAACGAAATTTGAAAAGTGGTACGAGGGCTGGAATGGGGTCCACTCAGCCTCGGGAATTCTAATGAGTAGAGGTGGGTTCGATTACCACCTCAGCCATCCTGGAAGTGGTTTTCCGTGGTTTCCCACTTCTCCTGCAGGCAAATGCCGGGATGGTAACTAACTTAAGGCCACAGCCACTTCCTTCCCTCTTTCTTGTCTATCCCTTCCAATCTTCCCCTCTCGCACAAGGCCCCTGTTCAGCATAGCAGGTGAGTCTGCCTGGGCGAGGTACTGGTCATCCTCTCCAGTTGTATCCCCGACCCAGGGTCTGAAGCTCCAGGACACTGCCCTTGAGGTGGTAGAGGTGGGATCCCTCGCTGAGTCCGAGGGGAAAACCGACCCTGGAGGGTAAACAGATTAAGAAAAGAAAATGGAAAATAGAAAACCGTCTTCAACGCTGCCAATAGTGGGGTTCGAACTCATCATTTCCCGAATGGACTGCATAGCCACTTGCTCAGATTTCATTGTTAAAGGAAACTTATATCATGCATAATGCTTTCATGAACATGGTGTGATCTTTTTATATCCTCATTCTGATCTTCCTCTCTTGGTCGCAATTTTCATATTATCGTACTGAATTATTACCCTTATACCTGTGTCCTAGATGTTTTGGGCAGTGGCGCATTAACGATGTAAAAGAAACTGAACTCGTCAAAGTCAAGGAGACGTTCGAACATCAGCTCTTTACATAAGAGATAAGGGCCGGAAGTTAACTGGATATTATTAGCTGACACCTGAGGCTAGCTTTCTGTTGAATAATTCAATGACTTGAAACGAATATGGCGCGCAACTGGTGAAATAATGCATCATTACGGCACATCTACGGCAGTTCACCGAGAAACAACGGATAATTAAGAATGTGGTATGTATTTACACGTTATGACATAAAACAAAATGTGTGATATAATTAATGTATTTCTTTTGAGCATTACAAGACAGTAAATATTCCATAACCATGGTGCAGTATAACAGCGGAATAGATGAAAATTTTGATCTGCAATGTTCTGAAGGGAGGTTCTTAAACTAATACACGTATATGTTTCACATGTGTGACTGAGCGAGTGGGCCGTGCGGTTAGGGTCACGCTGCTGTGAGCTTACATTCGGGAGGTAGCGGGTTCGAACCCCACTGTCGGCAGCCCTGAAGGCTGTTTTCCGTGTTTTCCCATTTTAACGCCAGACAAATGCTGGGGATGTACCCTAATGAAGGCCACGGCCGTTTCACTCCCACTCCTAGCCCTTTCGTCGCCGTAAGACCTATCTGTGTCGGGGCGACATAAACTCAATTGTAAAAGAGAACAGTTTAAAATGTTTCACATGTGTTAAGAAGTGTTTATAGCCCTCTCTCCCTCTTCTATGTGTGGGGGCTAGAATTTTAGTTATCACAGATCTTACAGGCATTAACAAATTTGTAGGTTTCACTATTTTCCCTCTTTCAGACGAAATACTGCCTGAGAACATCCAGATGTCGATATAGTACTACATAAAGAAAATAGGGGTTAACGTGGGAGGAATTAATATCTTAAGTGCTTTTTATCGTGCCTCCAAAGTGCCTCCATCTTACCTGGCCTCCAGGGCAAGTCTCATGATTGTCTCGTAAAAGAGTCCTCAGTTCCACATGCTAGTCCGCCTCTGTGGTGTAGAGGTTAGTGTGATTAGTTGCCACCCCACGGAGGCCCGGGTTCGATTCCCACCTCAGCCATCCTGGAAGTGGTTTTCCGTGGTTTCCCACTTCTCCAGGCAGATGCCGGGATGGTACCTAACTTAAGGCCACGGCCGCTTCCTTCCTTCTTCCTTGCCTGTCCCTTCCAATCTTCCCATCCCCCGCAAGGCCCCTGTTCACCATAGCAGGTGAGGCCGCCTGGGTGAGGTCCTGGTCATCCTCCCAGTTGTATCCCCGACCCTGAGTCTGAAGCTCCAGGACACTGCCCTTGAGGCGGTAGAGATGGGATCCCTCGCTGATCCGAGGGATAAACCGAGCCTGGTGGGTAAACAGATTAAGAAGAAAAAGAAGTTCCACACGCTAACTTGGCGGTCAGACGAGGTAAGTTAATTAATTACTTTTATAGTTCCGGTGCCAGAAACCAGATAGCAGGAATGTCGTCTTAGAACTTACTAGGGTCACAAAAAAAAACAATTCCTTCCATTATTCGTTTGTTTTTTAGACACAGGGGATGTCCATCTCTTTTAATAATAAAGATACCAGTAAAAGCAAGGGCATTGCTATGAAAGACATTAAAATGAAACTTCCTAGGCCGCGCTAACCTAATACTGTCGAGGTAGGATGATAACAAGAGTTGACCAAGGGAGGTTGGACAAGAACAATCAAAACGAGGAGCCTGTCACACGTAAGAGCATGCGATCAGCTAGAGGTCCCGTGGTCAACACACTCGCAAGCCTTCATCCAACGTGATCATTCCTAACAAACCCGTATCTCTTCTTATCGAATGACTTCGTGTCGTTGTTTTGTGAAGGAATTCTCATCCGTAGTATGCGGCATATACAGATATCAGTTCACAAACTGAGTCTCCGTGGCTCAGGCGGCAGTGCGCTGTTCTCTCATAGCTGGGCTCCGTGGTTCGAATCCCGGACACTCCATATGAGATTTGTGCTGGACAAACTGGAGGTGGGGCAGAATTTTCCCCGGGTACTCCAGTTTTCTCTGTTATCTTTCATTGCCGCTAGATAGGGAGTTCATTCATTCCATTTCTGACCCGATCGCATGACTGGAAACAGGATGTGATTATTATTATTATTATTATTATTATTATTATTATTATTATTATTATTATTATTATTATAGCAGTTCACGAACCGTAAATGATCCAAGGGTTCAGAATTATTACATTAGACGATGACAACCGAAAATATGAAAAAAATATTGTAAATAAAATACCCCCCCCCCCCCATCAGAACAATAGATCTCACCACAACCGCGAAAGACTCCATCTATCCATACCCCACTACAGAACACATCATCCTATTTCTCATCCTATCTTTTTATAAGTATCTTCCCATACCACCGCCCCCTAAATACTTCTCACCTACAAGCCGCAGCCAATCAGGTATTAAATCTGTACTTTCAAGCACTTCATACCGGCTTAAACACGCACTTCAGTTTCACAGGCTAGAAACCACTGTGTAGTGATGATCTTTTTTTGGTTCTATTTTCTTATATAATAAATAAATAAATAAATAAATAAATAAATAAATAAATAAATAAAACTTAGCCATCTCCTTCATTTTCACATCCTATAGCCACCTTACTTTTCTATCACATCTCCTACCCTCCCCCCCCCCCCCCGCATCTCTTGGCCAGAGAGAGGGCGTTGCCCTCCAGGTGGCCTGGTCCACCCCATCAGGGTGGGGGAATAAAACTTATTTTAGAATACTAAAATATTATCATTTAGGAGCTGTATAAATGGTGATTTAAAATAGGTGCTGAATCTCTTAAGAGGTCCACTATTATGTTTTCCAGTGTCATGTGCTGAATTCCAACCTTCTTCAGGAATTCTCACGTATGCTTGGGTACGCTGCCTGTGTCTCCGAATAGCATACCCTTCAGACATTTTCTGGGCGAATATTACGTCTCTCACTCGGATATGGGGTGCGTAATTCATGGTGTAGTCCTTCTGCCAGAGGCAGCTCTGGATTTTCTACCAGTGTGCCATCTGGGACAGTGCTAACAAAACCATAATTTCACTGTCTGCGTTTAGTTCCGACAGTTAACATTTCTTAAGGTTGTTGCACATCGAGTCCTGAGTGTTTCCGACTCATGGTGTGTGTATCTTGAATAGAGGGACTTACAGTCGACGTTACGGTACCATTGAGTAGACATAGGACAATTAATGAAGGAAACTTTGAAAAGTCAAAGAAGTGAAGACAAATAATTTAAGTGTTAGTTTCAACAAGGTGAAAAAGATGGCTAACTTTGCTTTTGCAAAGCATATGGATGTGATATTAATATTTCGTCGGGAGGAGGAATTGTATTAGAAATATCCGTAGAAACACGTGCAATGTTCAATGTTTCGAAGTGCCAGGTACATGAAGTTCAAGGTAATGGTGAGCACTGAGATTAGCTTACTTAGTCTTTATTTAATTCATTACTATGGAGGATAATAGTCCCTGTTTCAAGATAGTGACGTGTTTATGTGTTAAAGTAATAATTAGGTTTCCGTTTTCCATTTACAGAGAAATGCATATCCTTTTATTTTTGGACGACCACTATGGAGAACTTTCTAGTGTTTCAATGTGATGATGTGGGTTTTTGAGATACATGAGGATTTAAAATGAGTTCAAATAACTCGAAACTCTATTTTAAATTGTGTGCTGAAAGACAGTGTAATTCATGTTGGTTTTCTTCTTGGGTGAATAAACATACCGTTATATAATTTGATTTTGTTTCTTGCCAAATATTTATGTTTTGACATTATGTTTTTGTTCCTTAAATAAGTAATTGTGCACAAAGTAACACGAGCGTTTCGGGTACTCAAGATTCCACAAGTCATTTTCCTATTTCAGGTGTTAATATTCATGGGAATTAAAATATACTAGTTTCTCTTATTTTTAAAGTTGCATTTTCTTGATTTTCTTCTTCTGAATCTGATACAGCTGACAGTAGCCTATAGCTTCCATCAGCGGTACTCTTCGCGCATGTGAAACAAATTGACGTTGCACTAAAAGAGGCATATAGACTATTTTGATGCAGTTCTCGCAATTTCCTCGTCAACGACCAGTGATTCTAACGTTAAGCAAGGACCACACGCCGGCTCGACTGTCGACCAATAACAGATGGCCCATAGGCTGTAGTCTGTGGTCGGCTCACCTATCGGCCAATAGCAGATGGCTCTCGACCAATAGCATGCTTGCCTTGTAAATGACAGATGCCACGCGGAATCCAGTGTGGAATTCAAAAGCGTGCATATCATTAAGGGGAAGTTGTGAGAACTATAACTGGGTGTTTGAAACCAACTCCTGCATAATATTCGGCGAGAAGCAATGGGTTTGAAGAAGCGACAGGTGGTATCTGAACGACACCTCTGCATGACAACCAGCCCATTCAACGATGTCCGAAGTTGAAGAGTTTTATGAGCAGAACGGCCGCTGACAGTCAGCGGAACATCTCCACAATAGAGATATGCGGGAAAACAGTTTGCTACATCACTGAATGAGACCATCTGAAAACGTAATTTTACGACACGAGACTTGGCCTGTATGTCCTTTTCTAATGGTTGTTTTACGTCGCACCGACGCAGATAGGTCTTGTGGCGACGATGGGATAGAAAAAGGCTAGGAATGGGAAGGAAGCGGCCGTGGCATTAATTAAGGTACAGCCCCAGCATTTGCATGGTGTGAAAATGGGAAACCACGGAAAACCATCTTCAGGGCTGCCGACAGTGGGGTTAGAACCCACTATCTCCCGAATATTGTATACTGGCCGCAGTTAAGCGACTGCAGCTATCGAGCTCGGTGACCTGTATGTCTGACACTCAACAAACTTCGTACAAGCGTCACTCTTCCAAAGTTTCTCTGAAGAAATGGCAGTATTCGACGGCATCTACTGAATGTGAGTGTGCTGCAGACCACAGTTCACCTGCAAAGTTGCACACTTTCTCCAACTCAGTGCACACTTGAAGTTTCGATGGCTGCTAACTCTTGCAGTGCTGGACATGTTTAACCTTCATTATGCTACAGGCCAGTCCCCAATTTCAATATACATATTTGACTTTAAAAAAATATATATTATAGTTACTGTAAATAGTTTGTACAGTCACTTGATTTTAAAGTAAACACGCTCCTTTAAGTGTTTTCCAGTTTAGGAACGACCAATATTGCTGTGAAATGAAGTTTTCTCAGAAACAATTCAACCTATTGATATGTTTGTTGCGGGTATTCACAGCATTTGTGCCCGCCCGGTGGCCATGATCGTTAAGGCGTTCAAGTCTATATGATCTGATACCGTTTGAGTCCCGTTGGTCGAAAAAATTGTCACCATCAGAATGTTGGTCGGCAGGTATACAATTTATAATCACGAGATTGCGTGCCAAAGGCTTGGGTTAAATTCCAAAACCTCTCAGCAGTGCTCATATGGAGTGAGGGCATATGACGCTGTTGATGGTGATTCGTCCGTCGGACGAAGACGTAAAGCTTTGAGCAGACCCTATGGTGCTATTCGACAGGAGTAGGCTACCTGCCGATACCGGGTTTCACCTTCTCCCTACCTCATTATCATCATCCCACATTCAGACGCGCAGGTCACCTATTATTTATTTATTGACTTATGGCGTGGATCAGGCTATTAAGCCTGCCGTTAGGCCAAACCATCTTATATGTGCTACATTGTACAAACTACAGAGTATTAAGATTTCTACTTACACATAATTAATTATAAAATTAAACTTAAATAACAGTTATAAACAAAAGGTGAATTTCTGAGAGTTACTATAAAGAAAACATTTCTTAAGTCTCTGTACCATTTATTACATCTCTGTTTAAATATCATTCTACTATGTATGTCTCTAATTACAGCCGGAAGGGAATTCCAGGAGCGTATGGCTGCAGGTATGAATGAGTTTCCGTAATCGGTCGTGCGGTAAATTGGGAAGCTCAGCAGGGAAAATAATTTTTAAAATTAAGTCTGAAAAAATATTAAGCGGGTGCGAGAAACATACAATACCATGCACTCATTCTTTTCTTGAGCGTACCGGGCTGAGTGCCTTAGACGGTTGAGGCGCTGGCCTTCTGATTCCAGTTGGCAGGTTCAATCCTGGCTCAGTCCAGTGGTATTTGAATGTGCTCAAATACGTCAGTCTCGTGTTGGTAGATTTCCTGGCACGTTAAAGAACTCCTGCGAGACTAAATTCCGGCACCTCGCCGTCTCCAAAAACCGTAAGAGTAGTTAGTGGGACGTAAAACATATATAAAATAATGTTCTTGAGCGACGATATGTTTGTTTCGGACACTCTTGACTCGACTAATAAGTAGCCTATAATCAGAACAAGTAGAACTAGTGTCATCACCGTCACTAAGGTTCGGATGTTAAGGAAAAGTCATATTTATTTCCTGAGGTCATTTTACCCGAAGTCTGAGAAATAACTGTGAATGATGGGTCTCTGACCCTGTTTAAAGCAATTTTATTTCGCATATACATGTATTAGTTATATTTTGCTCATTTTATTGATATAAGGTCATATATGTTTATATTTTGAGCATTTTTAAAATTGAGGTGTCGTTTTTAACAAAGTACATGTTAACTGCGTCGAGTTTCAAACACAGGATTTCAAAATACTGTAGTAGGTGTATTTTTCGTTCTTTTCCAGAAAGAGATAGCTAGCAGGTTTAAAAGACAAGATTCCGAGAAAGAGGCGCTGTACGAATAATAAATAAATAATAAATAAATAATAAAAATACTCATGCTAATACTTAAAAGGTTAATTCCCTCGGCTCGGGGACAGAGTGTTTATACTGATCCCAACATCCCTGCATCTCGCACACCACTCACAACACTATCCTCCACCTCAACAATGCTCAGTTACCTATACACGGCAGATGCCACCCCACACGGTCTCCCTTACAAGGACTGCACCCGGCTAGAAATAGCCACAGGAAATTATTACCAAACACGGTACTGTACCGCATTTTAAACGCTTAGATATCGAATATGTGAACTTTGTGATCAAGAAGGCATAATACCGCTCAAAAATTTCACTGAGAGCCTTCGAAGAAAGGAACAGACCAGAAAATGGAAATTGTGAACAGTGGCTGGTTTAGAACTACTCGAACAGTCTAGAAAAGTATACTTTGCTTCAAAATACATTTACGTTCCTAATAACTGTGCGGATAGGTTCTGTTTTAAGATCATTGGTGTCCACAGTAACCAAAAGTCGGGTGTAGCACTGTTTAATCAGCTGAATTTTGTGTCGCAACAGTTTGATTTACTGTACACGTTTGATATAAGGCTCTACAACAAATTCGTTGTTGAGATTGTGAGGTAGCAAGGTGAATAGTGGGCCATTTCCATATCTCTACACACTGGTGTGATATTTATCTGCCTACCAGATGTACCTGCCATAAGCAAGAGGTGGTGCCTAGTTATCATATCTGTCACAACAAGCTCCCTCTTCCACTCCTGCCCTTTCACCATGCACCGTAACGGGAAAATGCCCTAGAAGCTGCCACTGAACTGCAGGTAGTTCCATTAGCTAGGGTTGTTCTTTACTTTACAGCAATATTGGTCAGTCGTTGTTAAACTGGAAAACACTTAGAGGAGCTTGTTGACTTTAAATTAAAAATACATGCAAGATATTACACCCAGAACTGACTTAGGCCTGAAGTACCATCAGCAGGTTTCCGCTACTTTTGAACGTTTGTAAGCAGACTTAGCAGATTTCCGAGCTTGAAAATCTCTCCAGATTTCCTTTGCTCTAAATAAGAATTGGCACTTCACAAGTAGTCAGATCCTTTTGTTTTGGCGGGCTGAAAAATGCCTAACGCCGTGTAGTTTATTGCATTCCGACCTACAACCCGTAACGGAACAGAACGGTATTTTTTTTGTTATTATTATTATCAGGGCTAGGATTTTGATGACATGTCATATTTTGGTTCACAACATACATTGCTAACTTGTACAGAAATCCTGATCACATTTCCCACATTGTAGAAACGCTAATTTATTAGGTCATTTTTGTCATTTTGTATTTTCAGGTTATTTTCTAAAATTATACGTCATTACTTGGTCATTTTATGGAATTTATTAGACTATTTTGTACTTTTGGTGCCATTTTCTTACATTTTTGGGGATTTTGAAGCATTTACGCGTGTGGTATGGGATATTATTGCAACTAGAAGTGAGGATGAATACGGAGACGAGAATCTTCACAACACTTTGTCAATCTAGGGACTAAAGAAATTTTGTTCATCACTTACTTGGAAATGTTCACGTTCCAGGAGAAATCTCCAATTCACTAAGTCGTCTTCTGAAGACGCGGATCAATGTTCTCTGCGAAACGTAAAAGATTTCACCTTGTTTCTTGACATGACAAAAGCCCAAGAGCTTATTGTAATGTCTATAACATAAATACAGTGTGTCCCAAGAAAACACCAACAACGCTTAGTATGTTGTGCGGAAAGGCAAACAGATCCGTTTTGAAAAAGGAACCCATATCCAGATACGCATGGCTTGGACGCTGTAGCGCATCGAAGTGTGAGATGGGTGTGCGTTCCACATGTCCTCAATAAACCCAGCATGAGTAGCACATCGGGCTCATTACAAACGGGGTGCGAACTGTGTATCTCCTACGTCATTGCAGAGCCTATATCGGCGGTGTTAAGCCTCACGCACATGATCCAATAAGTGAGGTTTTCTTTGAAAAATTTCAATCGCCCCGTGGACTCGAGCAATAAGGTCCTCTGCTGACGTTACAGGAGTTTCATACACCATACTCTTCAAACTACCTACGTGGAACTGTCCGACTTCTCTTAGTCGTCTCTTGATGGCCGTGAACGTGGAATGATGTGGGGCAGGCCTACGTCTGTTTGGAAAACGTTCCGCATACAATCTTGCAGCAGCTCTACGACTGCAATCCGCTTTGCCGTATGCTAGCACCATTTCCGCAGCTCTGAACCGGTTCATGTCGCACTGCTGTTAACAATGTTATTGGACTGGCAGAGTACAGTACACAAGTAACGCTGTAGGATGCGCGTCTACGACTGTGTGGAGGAATGTAGCGCATGCGCTGGAATGTTATTAGGCTGAAGTCGTCCATCCGCAGTACACAGGTGGCTAAAGGGTTGCATACCTCCTGTATTAAGACACCAAATCGGAACAAATTGTCTCAACCGTTCTCAGACTTCGACGCTCTCCAGCGCCCAAACCGTGCATTTCCGGACAGGACCTCCTGCTTGAAAACCGATCAGTCCGCCATCCCGCACAACATACTAAGTATTGTCGGTGTTTTGGGGGGACACCGTGTATAGCCTATAACAACTCGTTTAGAAAATTGATTGTAAAATTTCATTTATAATTTGTTATTCTTTAAAATTTTCGGACCATTTTACTTGGTTTTTCCTGTCATTTTCTACAATATTTTTATACATTTTAGCTCATCAAAATCCTGGCTATTATTATTATTATTATTATTATTATTATTATTATTATTATTATTATTATTTGAGAATTATAACATCATATAGCATCAGGAACAATACCGACACTGTATTTGCCTTTCGACACGGATAAAAACATAGTTAAACGTACTTAATGCCACCATTTTGTGTATTACTCACACACATTTTTGTAATAGATTTGTGTACGGGGTTGAGGGGTAAGGAGGGAGCTCTCCCGGTTACGGTAATACTGCTAACTGAATGGAAACGAAATCTAAATTGAATCGATAATATGATCGGTCGATATGAATTTTCTAAACCAACAACTGTATCACACACACATTATATAACATTTCTCGTTGCGAATCTTGCTCCTAGCATGAATTCTATAGCTGGCTTTGCTGTGTAAACAACAACAGTGCTAGTACGTTAAGTGTACGCCAGTTGACGTACAGCGATGCATAAGCGATTCATAGTTTGTGTTTCAAAGGTTGCCAATACGAATCTCGAAGATTGC
This sequence comes from Anabrus simplex, assembly GCF_040414725.1. Lineage (NCBI taxonomy): Eukaryota > Metazoa > Arthropoda > Insecta > Orthoptera > Tettigoniidae > Anabrus > Anabrus simplex. The sequence continues at coordinate 204,837,065 of NC_090270.1, read as the reverse complement.
CGAGGTCGACCGATACAGCACTAGGGTGTCCATCTATCACTAAAAAGTGTGCGAGTAATACTAACGTACTAACTTATCTACTGGAGAATACAAATACGTGTTTGGCAATCGTTTGCAGTGCTAACTGGCGATTGACCCACTAACCAATAAGTTAAGGGTGATAACACTATTTACTTCAACTCGTTACCCTATAATAATAATAATAATAATAATAATAATAATAATAATAATAATAATAATAATTATTATTATTATTATTATTATATGCTTTACGTCCCACTAACTACTTTTGCGGTTTTCGGAGACTCCGAGGTGCCGGAATTTAGTCCCACAGGAGTTCTTTTACGTGCCAGTAAATCTACCGACACGAGGCTGTCGTATTTGAGCACCTTCAAATACCAGCGGACTGAGCCAGGAACGAACCTGCCAAGTTGGGGTTAGAAGGCCAGCGCCTTAACCGTCTGAGCCACTCAGCCAGGCTCGTTACCCTATAATGATGACGATAGAAATGGGGAAAATATAGCGTGCGTGGGGTCTTTAATGACCCCACTTGAAAAATGATCAAAGATAAAAATAATCATTTCAGTACACACAATAATAATTGTAAGTAGAAAATCTGCAAAGAACATAACTAGAGAGTGAAATGTAGGCCTATATGGGTTTAAAATTCCCAGTTATTGAAGTTTTAGAATGAATGATGTCGAATATTCTCAGAGTATTTGGTGAGGGTTTAAGACAGATGATCATCCCTTAATACTAATGTCCGGCTCCATGGCTAAATGGTTAGAGTGCTGGCCTTTGGCCACAGGGGTCCCGGGTTCGATTTCCGGTAGGGTCGGGAATTTTAACCATCATTGGTTAATTTCGCTGGCTCGAGGGTGTATGTGTCGTCTTCATCATCATTTCATCCTCATCACGACGCGCAGGTCGCCTACGGGGTTCGATTTCCGGTAGGGTCGGGAATTTTAACCATCATTGGTTAATTTCGCTGGCTCGAGGGTGTATGTGTCGTCTTCATCATCATTTCATCCTCATCACGACGCGCAGGTCGCCTACGGGAGTCAAATCAAAAGACCTGCACCTGGCGAACCGAACATGTCCTCGGACACTCCCGGCACTAAAAGCCATACGCCATTTCATTTACTAACATAATTATATAATTTCATTGGACTCTGCAGCGCAAAAGGAAACCTACTTACTCCGTCCGCCGAGCTCCCGGCCTTGAGGATGTAAGAATGATTGTTATCTTTCGCTAGCCTGCAGTAAACATCGCAGTCTTTATGACTAACCTTAATACATGCAGCAGTGAAGGTGAAGTGGCACGACTGTATACTCACTTTGGAACATACACTCACGTTATTTCATTGGTTGCCATCAATGTGCGAAAGACGGTTCAAGTACTGCGTAAGCCTAAAGTTTCGCAAACTTTACCCCTGAATAAAAGTTCAGTGTATCCCCACGAAAAAAGTCCCTAAACGGTAGGTTTAAGAAATATAAGAACATGGCTAGTTATTAAGGTTATTATTGCTTAATCACCGGTATTTTAAATATGCAAAGTAATCAAGACAAGATCGTGAAATGAAATTTTTAAAAGTATAACACAACAATGAATGTAAAGAGTCTGTATCAAGAATTAGGCAATGACAATAAAACACAGTATAGGCTACCTGTCTGTATGTAAATTTCACAAAACGCTACATGTGAGCCACAATGTCAAAATAACAATTACGAATTTAATCTTAATTCTTGAATTCACGGATTACGAACCATCAAAATTTCAATGGGATGGGTGTTTCTGCAAGGTGTGACAGTTTTCTGATGTGAAGTACTCGAAGTGAAAGATTCAAGCGAGGTATGGCTTCAAACTTACCTTACTGTCATACCATACTTTTTTCTTTTTTTTGGTACACCATCGATGAAAACTCGCTCTTGCAAGATACGATATTGAAACACCAATCATAAATTCTATAGCACGGTCAGCGACTTTAGGATTTTTGAAACTAAAATCTCAACAAAGTTTGGAATATTGCCGAAAATGCGTTGTGGGTTAACACGAACTCTTTTGTACCATCAGGAGTACTCTATACATTTAACACTTCAAATGAATTGTTCTGTATTAAAACAAAATTTTGCTTGATTCGATGTAGCCTGTCCTTTTTTTTTAAAAAAAAACTGGTATTCTAGACTTTTGCTGAGGGGTATACATTTTTCTTTGTATTTATTCACATACTTCAATTTTTCTCCACATTTTTTCTTGAAGGCTGCTTGCTTAGGCCTACTCCAGTAAAAGTCTCAGGCGTTCCCCGAGGGCTACGCATACCACAGTTTGAGTACCACTTCTATAGAGTGTTCTGATAGGTACATAGCTTACTTTGCGTTGATGACAATAATAATAATAATAACCGGCTAACGTGATAGAACAGACAAATACAAGCTATATTGTGACAGGAGCATCTTGACAGACAGAAATGTCGAACATTACAGCCCAGATATCACTTTGTTGAACCGCACTGCCAGTCATGCTTGGATAGTCTATTTTTTTGAGGCATTCGATTCCCACCGTCGCGTCGGCAGTCCAGAAGATGGTATTTCTATATTTCCCAATTTCAAACCAGGCCTGTATAATAATTTTATTTATTTATTTATTTTTGCTAGTTGCTTTACGTCGCACCGACACAGATAGGTCTTATGGCAACGATGGGACAGGAAAGGGCTAGGAGTGGGAAGGAAGCAGCTGTGGCCTTAATTAAGGTACAGCCCCAGCATTTGCCTGGTGTGAAAATGGGAAACCACGGAAAACCATTTTCAGGGCTGCCGACAGTGGGGTTCGAACCTACTGTCTCCCGAATACTAGACACTGGCCGCACTTAAGCGACTGCAGCTATCGAGCTCAGTGTGTGGCCACGGCCACTACCCTCAGCTTCTCCCGTCCGTGCGTCAGCGAAAACCTCCAGTGTGTTAGTGCCTAGAGTGAAATGTTGAAAACACAGGAAACTATCTTTAATGCTGATGATGGTGGGGTTCGAGCCCAGCATCTCTCGAATGCAAGCTTACAGCTACGAAGTCCATACCTTGAAGCCAGATTGCTCGGTAAATGAAATAGAACCGAAGTTCACGTGGGAAAATTAAGTTCAGGGTTTGAAACCACTGAATCAACATGAAATGAAACAGTTTATGAAATTATCGATTCAGTGTGATTATTTTTGATTTTTTGTTTTTGGCATAATATAAGGGGCCATTATCCGAGGTACTCAAGAGGAGCTACTACAAAACTTCTTGCACACAGGACCCACTTTCCGAGAATGTAATTATTGCCAACTCCCTCCTTTCACTTCGCTACTTAATAATCTGCAGGTTCGCGCGCACAAGTCAACAATGTGACAAAATCCCACTAATCGTTGCTGCGTTGTTGTGTCACTGGTCAAAATGATCTTAATTCAACAGATAGTTATTAATTATCAATGAGTAGGACGTGATAATAGACGATTTCTCGAAGAACAGAACTGTTTCTGCCGGCAACAACTCTTCTCAAAATGCGAAGAATACGACACTTCGTAAACGTTTTGAAAGCCATTTACAATTTGGTTTTTCCGGTGATGAGTAATCTACTCTAATATGTTAATAATAATAATAATAATAATAATAATAATAATAATAATAATAATAATAATAATAATAATTGAAAAATGTAAATACGAATGTGAGATCCTTAATTCCCAATATCTATGAAAATAGAGCATTGGGTGAAAGAACGAAAAAATAGGTGGAAATGGCATTTAAAACGTGCTGGTACCTACTTACAAATCCAAATCCACCTGCCTTAAGGCCATATTTAAACCCTCTTCTACAGCAGTAGGTCAATAGATTTACGCCGCCGAGACCCTGGCCCAGATAGTTGAGTTGGGGCATTCGTCATGACAGCTATTTTCCCTCACATTTTCACGTGCTACCATTACAATGGCCATATGTCCTGGAAAGTATGACCCTCGTAGTACATGGATACAGCACGAGATGGCGGTACGTTGGACAGGGCGATGGGACTGCACTAGGGAGTTGGTCTTCGTGCAGAAGTGGGGATGGAAAGTACTGGAATACCTGTCATATTCCCGGAGATTTCTTCCTCATCTCCGAAGCGAAAGAACAATTACGTGGGAGACTGTTTGGGACATGACAGAACATTGCCAATGCTGTGAAACATGAAATTGCAAAATGTACATGTGAATGTGAATGGTATCCGACGTCTCCCGCATGGCTGACGTGTTGTGGACAATCTAGGGGACTACTTTGAGGGTTGACCGTGAAGGTTGCTATACTTTCTGAGAATAAACATTATGCAGAACAAGAATTTCATGGCTGACAATTTCCTCGCTTTGTATCTTACACCTGGTAAATTTGTTCGACATGCATACATTCCGTAGCACCTTTCGCTCTCCACTTCCAACTGTGTATTTTCATTTTGTTTGGTAGATTCTTCATTCATGCGGAAAAAAATAGCTGCCATGACTTATGCTCCAACCATCGTAGATGGCCTGATTCAGAAAAAAAAAGCAAGGGCATTCTTTAGGAGGATTTTAGCACCCAAAATAATGTCAGCAGGGTAGTTTCCATGCGAAGTTCAACAAGGAGTTGTGAGCGAATATAGAAAATGCATCCAAAATGGTTCAAACAGAGATTGACTTTTTACGGGCGTTTCAAGAGGAGAAATACAGATCGGCATACACCCTTCATCAGAAAAGTTCCGGGACAAGTGGTGTATTTCTGAGGTTACAATGCGAATAAAGGAACACATATTGGTCAAACGTCAACCTTCGATAACGAAGACAATTTTGATCGCATTCTTTGACACTAAAAGGTTAGTTCACCATGAGTATTCTACCAGGTGAAACAGTGAACCAGTCTTGAAACGTGTGCGACAAGCAATTTAACGTCGCCGCCCTGATTTGTGGCAGTCGCAGGACTGGTTCTTACTGCACGACAATGCAAGACCTCACATTGCTTTATCCGTTACCGAGTATCTGACCAGACATTCTGTCACTGTCGTCCCACATCCACCATGTCCGCTCGACATCTCTCTCGCATTGTGATTTTTCTTGTTTCTGCGAGTGAAATTGCGACTGAAAGGAAGGCTTCATCAACATATCGCAGACATCCAATGGCTGTGACCCATGAGCTTACAAGCATCGCAGTTGACAATTTCCCTGCTTGCTTTAAAGACCTCCAGAAACGCTGGAAATTGTGTATAGATAGCACTACTTCGACAGGAGCTAAGATAATTATTTGATAAATGAAAGTTTTCTATTTTTTACGACCTCAGTCCTGGAACTTTTCTGACATAGGTTGTATAAGATACTCGCACTTCAGGGGAAATATAAAACCTGTTCCGATGACTCAGAGAAGTGTACAAAGATATTCGAAGCATAAAACCAGCTGAAATTCACGACGGAACACTTTTTACTACGAAGGTTACGGATTCGAGGGAAAATCATGAAAAATCTGGTAAATCGCGGAACGTATTATGCAAACGCCGAAAGACCTCTGATGGGAATGTAAAGAAAAGAGTGTGAGCCGAAGGTAGCGGAAAAGTCGGTAGCTTGTGTACTTGAACTCGTATAGTTTTACTACTACTACTCATTTGTTGATACATTCCCAGTCCCTGATTTCAAAGGTGGGAGAGAAGATCGTGTATAAGAGATTATACAGTTCAGTTTCACAGTATGCTAATATAGCTCAGCACGGTTTTGTACAGAAACGCTCTACTTTGTCCAATATTGCGGTGTATATCAATTTAATTTCAGAATCTCTGGACAGGAGGCAACAAGTGGAATTTGTTTACACAGACTTCTCAAAAGCCTTTGATTCAGTTCAACATGATGCTTTACTCATCAAACTGTCAGCATATGGGATAAAAGGAAGTGCTTTGGAGTGGATTAGAAGCTATCTCACTAATATAGGGTTTGCGTAGTTAAATCTGATGGTATTATGTCAAAACCGTACCACCGTACTTCCGGTGTCCCCCAAGGCTCTTTACTCGCCCTCTTTTCTTTGTCATATTCATAAATGATATAACAACATTTATACAACACAGTAATTGCCTACTCTATGCTGAAGATCTAAAGATATTTAACCCTCAAACACACGCGTATGGGGTGGAATCCACCCCAGGTCATTTTATTTCTTAGTGAAGTGTACAAATACCTTTTCTGTGCTCTCCCCGCTCTTGTACATTTCTGGTTGGATCCCTGCAGAAAGAGTCATTCATACATAATCTATCTTAAAATCTCCAATTAATACAGTAATTCGTATTTTACAATACAATGATATGTGGGGTGGAAAGCACCCCGACGCGTGTGTCTGCGTCCTAAGATTTGGCGCGTGTGTTTGAGGGTTAAGGTGATAAATAGTAACTTGAACTGTAAATTGCTACAGACTGACTTAAACCTCCTAAGTAACTGGTGTAAAACGTGGCTACTTGGTTTGGATACCTCAAAATGCAATGCAATTACATTTTCAAGTAAGTTGGAACCAGTAAATTACCCTTACCATTTATCCATTTTTCAATTACCTCGTGCGAATGAAATAAATGATCTTGGTGTGACACTTTCAGACTGTTACAGTCTTTCCTTACGGAAATATTTAGACAAGATTTCTAGGAAAGGGTTTAAATTGCTTGGCTTTGTGAAAAGAAACTGTGCCGAATTTGTGTCTCCTAGAACTCTAATAACTTTGTTTTGCACTCTAATCAGGCCATCGTTAGAATACTGTTGCGAGGTGTGGCTACCTTCTCAGCAGTATTTAATACAAAACTTAGAAAAAGTTCAAATAAGGTTCATGAAATGAATCGGCTACAAAGGTTTGGGTATTTCTCTCTCTTCGTCCGATTAAGAGACCTTTTGTGAGACTGAGTATGAGGACATTGCACTCGCGCCGCAGATGTGCCAGTTCCCACTTTCTTTAAGTATCTGACGAATAGAGTGGATTGCTCAACATTATTGGAGTTGATACCATTACATGATCCTCGTCGCAATACTAGGCAAAGCTATATTTTTCATCTGCCTAAAGTAGGAACTGTGGCTGGGGCTAACTCATGGCTACTGCTGAGGGCGCTAACAACACTGAATGAGGTGAATGAATAAGTGGACCATTTCCACTTACCCCCGTCTAAAATCAGACATGCTCTAACGGCCTCATGAATAAGGTCCTCTCTGTAAATATGTGTATGTTAATGTCTCTAAGAAATAGTTTAATCATGTCAATTATTTAAGGAGATTCATTATTTTTATTTATTTATTTATTTATTTATTTATTTATTTAAGGTGTTGTAATTATGCATGTATAAAGGTATCTAGGTTCAGTTGGAACTTGGATATTTAGAAAATTATGTTATTTATTTAAGGTGTATTTGTTGTATATTATGTTTTATTGAACCATCTGTAATTGGGCAAATAACCTGTTGATGATAAATCTATCTATCTTTGTGCGGGCCGCGACCCACAGTTTGTGAAACACTGTTCTAGTATGATGTAGAGAGCTCTAGTTACCTTTAAGTTCCTTAGTCAGCCATTTACATCACCTCTACAAGAAGATTAGTAAAAACGTGCAATGACCAGTGATCAAATTCTCTCGAGCCAGTAATTTTCCACTCCTGCAGTGAATGTTTGAAATACTTGAACGTCTATGCATCAGACAAAGAAGCCAACCTACTTGCACAAAACAAGAACGTTTTGCATTTTGTTTTGTTTTACACGATTGCTACCGCTGGCTGACGAACAATGGCTTGCTGAACCAGCGAATTGAAAGTCTTCCGGCTATCTTCAAATCGTTCCATCTACTGCATCGATTTGTTTATCGTGTATGTTGCATGAGCTGCTTATAATGGCAAGATCATTCATTCTCTAAACTAAACAATGGCTGTTCTCTTTTCCTTTCCATGCAGGGTGATGTACGTGGTTACACAAATCTCCGAAATAAATCTTGCGTTGCTTTTATTAACTCGAATCCAGTTTCCTCACCATTGTAGACCAGACTGTTTTAAGTCCACCCAGCATTAAAACTGCCATCAAACCACTAACTTTACAGTAGGATCGCGATAATCTGGCACTTGATAGTCCGGCAGACCCGATAGTTCGGCACGCATCAGCGATGTTTTCATGTATTTTTCCCGTACAACTCACATCTCATGGCCTGGCGGTATACAAGCCTTTTAACACATTTCTGAAATTCGCAGAGAGGAGCCAACAATATGATGTAGCTGAAGTTATGAATCTCCACATTATACACAATATTTTCTGTCAAGAAAGGTCTAATCCAAGAAACAATTAAACAACCGTAGAATGTTTCAGAGGGCTCAGAAGAAAATTCAAGCTATCCCTTTAGTGGTACATAGCACTCAGACATATGTCACGCCCTGGACGTCATCAGACACCTATGCTATACCTATAGACAGTGGTTCAAATTGAACTCTACCATATTCCTTTTATTTAAACAATTTTTACTCGATTCAAATTGGTGTTATGGTGCTTGGGGCTATATTATTTCATATTAGGCCAACAAAAATTATTTATATTGAACTTTACTAACAGTCCTTATCGCCCTTAAAAGGGCTTTGGCCTGCCCAGCGATCGCTGCTCAGCCCGAAGGCCTGCAGATTACGAGGGGCCGTGTGGTCAGCACGACGCATCCTCTCGGCCGTTATTCTGGGCTTTCGAGATCGGGGCCGCCATCTCACCGTCAGAGAGCTCCTCAATTCTAATCACATAGGCTGAGTGGACCTGGAACCAGCCCTCAGGTCGAGAGAAAATCCCTGACCTGGCCGGGAATCGAACCCGGGGCCTCCGGGCGAGAGGCAGGTACGCTACCCCTACACCACGGGAGTACTACATAGGCCTACTTTAAATTACTGTAATATCTTCTGTTGTGCCAAATAAATAACAGTTAGTCGTTTTTGTATCTTAAAACTGCAGTTTTTATTTATAACCTCTTGTTTAAACCCGTTTTTTAAATGACCTTGATAATCCGTTATATTTTTTGTAAATCCGGCAATGGCAGATCCCCGAACACGCCGGATTACCGTGGCCCTACTGTATTATTCCCCCCCATGGGACTACAGCCCTCGAGTTGGCCGTGCTCGTAGAGGCGCGCGGCTGTGAGCTTGCATCCGGGAGATAGTAGGTTCGAATCCCACTATCGGCAGCCCTGAAGATGGTTTTCCGTGGTTTCCCATTTTCACACCAGGCAAATGCTGGGGCTGTACCTTAATTAAGGCCACGGCCGCTTCCTTCCTACTCCTAGGCCTTTCCTCTCCCATCGTCGCCATAAGACCTATCTGTGTCGGTGCGACGTAAAGCCCCTAGCAAAAAAAAAAAGGACTACAGCCCTATTGGGCCTTTGCCTTCCAAGCGACCGCTGCTCAGCCTGAAGGCGTACAGGATAGAGGTCAGCACGACGAATTATTTTTGCCGTTCTTCTTGGTTTTCTGTACTGGGGCCGCTATCTTACCTCAGATGAAGTTCTCAGATCTAGGTAAGTAAACTCGTGTCCTCATCCCGAGGTGGTGCAGCGCTTTTCAGACACACCCCCAATGGAGGTGAGCTGCATGTCCATTTCAACCATATACCAGCCCTCCTGCCATTCTTAAATTTCTGGCAGTACCGGGAATGGAACCCGGGCCCCGAGGATGGCAGCTAATAACACTAATCGTTACGCTACGGAGGCGGACTCAGATCTAGGTAAAAATACATGACCTAGCCGGGAATCGAAAGCAGGACCTTCCAGTAGGAAACAGGTTCACGGCCCCTACTGGACCGCGGAGATGGTGACGACATTAATGATGATAATGCTATTGCTTTCAAGTTCCAAGAACTACTTTAATAGTTTTGGAGACGCCGAGGTGCCGGAATGTTTCCCATATAAGTATTTATTTATGTGCAGTTAATTCTACAGAAACGAGGATGACGTATTTGAAGACCTAACTGAGCCAGGATCGAACCCGCCAACTAAAGCTCAGAAGGCCAGTGAATTTATCGTCTGAGCGACGCAGGCCGGCTCCCATGGGTGGAATGGGCATCATAATGTTATACTGTACGGTAAAGAAAACTCCTTTACTCTTGTTCTCAACAATATTCTACATTCAAACACGGGAAGTGTTTAGGTTAGACCTGCCATATTTCAATGAAACTTAGGTTAATGGAGAATTAAGATATCATAAGTGTAATACTACTACTACTACTACTACTACTAATAATAATAATAATAATAATAATGTTATTGGCTTTACGTCCCACTAACTACTTTTTCGGTTTTCGGAGACGCCGAGGTGCTGGAATTATGTCTCGCAAGAGTTCTGAATGTAATGGTGTAACCTTTTTGCCGTACAGTCAACGACATAATTATAACAAATTGCTGAAAAGTAGTTGGGTGGCTGGGAGCAGTTAGCTGATGACAAGGACGTAACGTTAGGACCTGCGGGGCCTACATTGCAGGCGGGCCCAGGCCCTTAAGGGAACCGGGAAGTGTGAAATGATAGAAAAAATGTGACTTCCGATATTTAATTACATATCTCAGAAAGTAAAAGAGGTATTTCCTTAAATGTTCTTTTGATATATTCAGAATACATTCATCATTATTTGGGTAGAATATGAAGCTTCTATGTTAAATATTTTGTGTGAGGTAGGTAGGTAAGGGTTATTCTGCCCGAAGGCAGGTCCGAACCTCCGCAGAGGTGTTCCTGAGCCGGAGTTTACGTGCGGTAGGGTGGCCAGTTCCTTTCCGCTCCTCCATTCCCTTACCTCCCACCAATAGCGCGTGGCAACCCATCCAACTCCCGACCACGCCCAATGTTGCTTAACTTCGGAGATCTCACGGGATCCGGTGTTTCAACACATTAAAAAAATATTGTTAAAACTTCCCTAAACTTAGGTACATTTTTCTGAGAAAATACTCAAACCAGACCCAAGAAACGTTGCATGCATAATATCTAAACCTTTTTTGAGCTGATGAAGTAAAATTATTGGCCTATTGTTTACAGGAGTTGAAAAAGTACTAGTTTTGTATATCCTAGTTGAAAACTGAAATTATCTGTAAAATTTTCAGTACTCTTCAAGCTGGCCTCCAAAAGCTAATCAAGATATCTGATTAAATTTCCTTCCGCAAGCAGATCTGTATATTGTCTAAGAGACTGCCAAGTTTCAACTACATTTATTCGATAGTTTTTGAGAAGAAGGTACACACGTTTTCAAAAAATGACTTACGGAAAATCCAAAAACAACATTTTCCTGGTAGCTGGCATCTAATGATAATTTTATTGCCTCAAATATAACTTCAGCACAATAATTGATAAACCAAATTCTTCAGGAAAATGGAGATTTTTAAAACACACAAATGAAAATTGACATTTTTGAGCCTATCACACTTCCCGGTTCCCTTAAGGAGCCCCACAGACTCCTCGCAAGTAAAACAAAAATATATCTAGCCTAATGTCACCCTGCTTGGATCTGGTCAGGGCGGTTTTGTAGAATCGATAGAAATAGTTTGTTTTACAATTCGTACGTAGAAGAATAATTTATTATTGCCACTTGGTTGCATCTAGCAGCAGTTATTATAATTGTGCACAGCTGTAAAGAATATTTGCTCCTGCCGTCTCTAGCAACACCGCAACAGTCTCTCCACAAAAGACCTGTGCCAAATAATTAAAAAATAATCACAGAAATGAAAATTGTTACCAAAATATTATATATATATTTGTTAGAAAATTGTACTTATTTGATGTGTAGTGTATCTGAGATCGCATTATGGGCAAATTTTGCTCAACGTCTTTTGTCGCGCATTATTCGACAATATTTGTGTAATAACGACAGTCAGTCAGTTCTCTGCGCTAAGGTAATAACAGGCTCATGGATTGTGCTATTTCTTCATCTGTTTACCCTCCAGGGTCGGTTTTTCCCTCGGACTTAGCGAGGGATCCCATCTCTACCGCCTCGAGGGCAGTGTCCTGGAGCTTCAGACTCTGGGTCGGTGGATACAACTGGGGAGGGAAGGAAAAGTTAGGTACCATTCCGGCATTTGCCTGGAGGAGAAATGGGAAACCACGGAAAAACACTTCCAGGAATGGCTGAGGTTGGAATCGAACCCATCTCTACTCATTTGACCTCCCGAGGCTGAGTTGACCCCGTTCCAGCCCTCGTACCACTTTTCAAATTTAGTGGCAGAGCCGGGAATCGAACCCGGGCCACCGGGGGTGACAGCTAATTATATTAACCACTACACCACAAAGACGGACGGTTTTATATTTTTCAAACTTTATTTGAATAATTTTTCATTTTATTTTGTTGGTAAATTTTTCTATGTTGTAATTGAGGCTTCGGTATCGGTTACAGAGTATAGTTCTGCAGTTATTAAAAAATGAAACCGGTTTTAAGTACGGACAACTAAGTGGTGTACGGTTGGCAATTCAGCAGTTTAGCTGTTAAACCACGGAGACAGTCAAATAAAACCTATTAAACATTAATAATGTCCGGCTCGTTGGCTGAATGGTCAGCGTACCGGCCTTCGGTTCAGAGGATCCCGGGTTCGATTCCCGGCCGAGTCGGGGATTTTAATCACTTCTGATTAATTCCTCGGCTCGGGGACTGTGTGTTCGTGCCCGACCCAACACTCTCCTCTTCATATTCATACAACACACTACTTTACCAACCACCACAGAAACACGCAATACAGGAAGGGCATCCGGCCGTAAAACAGGGCCAAATCAACATGTGGGACGTAGTTCGCACCCGCGACCCCACGTGAGTGAGTAAAGCGATAGGAAAAGGTGGAGAAGAAGAAGAAGAACAATAAGAAGAAACATCATTTCTAATAATCTTACAATAACCAATAATCCCCTTGTTTATACAATTTGACAATGTATTACATTATTACTACACTACTTCTTGTAATTAGATTCATATTAGTTACTCATGGGTTTTACATTTTATTTGAGGGGGCCGAAGTCTTATTTTGGCAGGTGGGTGCATATCACATTAGTTACGCCCCTGGCTGATCACATGAATGACCTCGCGTGTGCACTGTAGAAATATATCGATTGTTCTATTACAAAGTTACATAAACCACTTTATGTAAAGAATGAGATTTTAACAACACTAACAAAATATTACGTTCTACAAACCTATTTTGTTCACATGTACAGTACACGAACCTGTCCAAATATTAGGGTTTTAATATTTAGCCCAACCTGCTAGGTTTGATCCTGGCTCAGTCCGGTGGTATTTGAAGGTGCTTAAATATGTCAGCCTCGTGTCGGTAGATTTACTGGCGTGTTAAAGAACTCCTCTGGGACAAAATTCCGGCACTTCGGCGTCTCTGAAAACTGTGGAAGTACTTAGTAGGACTTAAAATAAATAACAGTTAATTAGCCAAAACGAGGAATCTGCCGGATTCCTGTTCACAATAACTCATTTGTCATGCTGTAGACAGCCTGTGTAAGAGCAGCAGGCGTGCAGCGATGTTATGGCATCTTAATTGATCATCCTATCGAGTACCATTGTAATTGATACCTTCGATACCCTAATTTCCATTTCAAACTGCAGCAACGAATTACAGTTTTAAATGCGCAGATATTATTTTACGGTAGATTGCAATATCATCATTAAGTCTATGGTGTCCTAATTGATCATCCTACAAAGATTCATTGCATTCGGCCTCGTCCAACCCTAACAGATCCATTGTAAGTAACTTACCAGAAAGTAATGGCAAATAATGATCAGGTTTGGCAATAATAATAATAATAATAATAATAATAATAATAATAATAATAATAATAATAATAATAATAATAATAATAATAATAATACAGTGAACACCCTTCTAACCGGCCTCGGATTAACCGGACGACTCAGTGAAAAAGTCTCTTCCGGTTTTCCACGGTCGTGAGTGTTGATTGTGTTGAACAGCAAAGAAAATCGTCAGCTGTAGACGCTATGTTTATGACGAAATGGCGTGACTTCGTCTTCAGAAAGTCATTGGTCATAAAAACACAAGACCATTACAGATCACATTAAGTCAATTCAGCTTCATGTGCCAAGTTCATTTTAACATTGTAACATTGCTGTATTATTATTATTATTATTATTATTATTATTATTATTATTATTATTATTATTATTTGATTATGATGACACATCCCGAAACTACTCAAATTTTACAGCTTTACTACATGTCTTTAAAATTTAAGATACGAGGTTCCACTTTCGGAGGTGCATATGACCCTGAGGTTCACTAAGCCTACACCAAAAATTAGTACCAGTTTAATTCCTGGGGGTAAAGACGGCCGGGCGGAGAGCTGACCGCTCTACCGCGCTAAATTCCGAGGTGATCGATAACCTTCCACCCATCCCGGTTCTAGGACGTTTCGTACCACCGGACATTTCGTACCACTTGACCGGCTGATTACCTGCGAAGTGTCAGCTAATGATTGTAAAATATTTACGAAAGGGCATCCGTACCTCTTGAAAGAGTGGGAAGTAAAAACGATATCCTAATAAGTGTATTCATTTATATACATTGTCCGCTACTGGCGCTGAGCCTCCGCACAGTGTGACCACTACTGATGTTAACTTTCCATCGGGCGCAACTGATCTAATTGGCACACGTGTTAATTCTTACCTCGTATTCGTCATTCGCGGGGACCTAACTACTTCCACCTTTCAGTAATGTCCTGTTTCCGCGTGATCTTCATGTCCATATCAGCCAGTTCATCAGACTTTTTATTTTACTTGTTACTTTCATTGATCTGTCTCTGTGTTATCCTTGGCTTTGACTATATGAAAGTGACTGAGGTATGAGCGATGCTAGTAATGCCATTCCTTCTGCAGCCAGTCCCTGCTATGAATGGTGTGAAAATGTTGCTCATAGGGTCGGTTGGTGCATGTATTTCAGTGGGCTTGGCAGACTGATATGTAATAGCAACTTCTGGCTCGGTGAGGAAAGCAACGGGAAACTACCTCACTCCTCATTTCCGTAGTACGCCTCTTCAGTGATGCCTAGGCCATCTATGACAGCTGATGGCAGAGCTGTTGAGGATCCAACCAGCCTTAGGGCTGGAAGACTGAACATACTTGATAATTAAATAATGCAGTAGTTTATAAATATTCACAATAATAGTAATATTATCCTTATGCACTTCAGACACACTGCGCCCGAACACGGTGTATATTTCTGTTGTATTGTTTTGTTTAAGAATTTATACTTCAAAAATCGACTTTCTTATGATAATATTTACGTAAACATAAGTAATAAGTATAGTTTAGAGGGCAATATTAAAATAATATAGGAGTTTTCTTCAGCAAATATAATGTTTTGTTTCTTATTTCTAAAGTGTGTCTGTCAGACTCATTACGCCCACTGGCGAAATGGAATTCCAATTTGACATCACGTGGTACGGATTGTCCGGGCGTAAATATTTGGGGATTACTGGAAAACTGTTCGCAGGTAGATAAGGCCCAGGTAGTACGAAATGTCCTCAAAATTCAAGTGGTGCGGAATGTCCGTGATACGAAATATACAGACACCCTCCCCCCGTCCCAGGGCCTGTACGGAGATGACTCTTTATTTTACTATAACGATTCATAACTCTTGATTGCTATCTAATCAGCCTCATGATCAACACCGGAAAGATCAAATTATATCAAGGAAGTCATTACTGATAACATCAAACGTAAGTTTGTTCTGTACAAGACAGAGAGGTCAGTGTTGCTGTACGTTGCCTTGTTTGTATTTACACGGTGAGCTGACCTAGAATGTGTGCAACGTAAAATACGATGGATACATTTTTGTTCTTTGAAATACTTGGTAGGTAAAATTTTATCTGAGTCTCAAAATGTCTAATAATTCGCACCTCAGGTAAGGGATATAGGCCTATGTAGGCCTACTGTCGGTAGCGTTACCCGCAAGTCGAACCCACGTCCGTCCAGAGTGACACATGTGTTAATTGACAGTTCTGGATTACAAGTGCAAATAAGTTGTACAAAACCATTGACTTCTAGAAGGTAAATATTGGGAGAAGGGTGGGACCGTTTCTGACGTTACAGGCAGAGTAATAATTTCTTTGGAGCAAGAGAGTGATGACCCCTCTTGATCTGAAGCAGTGAGTTCCGAATCGATGTCGGTTTGAATTTGCCCAACCACCTATAAAGCGTCAACCCGAAAGACCTGTATCAAACTTCTCTGTAGGCCATACGCCATTATTATCTAGTTCTACAGCAGATAAGTAGAGGAAGTAAAATGTTTTTAAACTGAATATTAGTAGTGGTGGAACAGTTGCCTGCCTGTCACTTCGGGCTGTTAACACTGCTGTATGACAATTGAGTGCATTCCTCTCAGGAGACACGAGCACAGCATTGAACAGTATGCTTCAATCGCCATTACTCCGTACCACTTTTCACTTACGCTGCTGGTGTGATCGCGAATAGAAATTACTTCTCCGTGTAGACCTAGTACATTTCCTGTTAGTCTGGACACTTTGGACAGCCAAATGTTGATAAGAAAAACCCGCACCTTCCGGTAGGAAACCAAAGTTAACATTTCAAGAGGCGTGAGAGTGTCGACCTTCATCATCAATATGAAATCGCTTTACGGAGTACAGTCGACCATGATGGATGGAATTACAGTACCATAAAATGGGTATACCTACTTTGCATCATTTTTTTTAGTTCGTAAAAATACACTATTTCAGAGACGTAAACTATATCCAACTCTAAAGGTGGTGTGTGGGTTATTAAGAATGCACGTGTGTGTATAATTTAATGCCCTAACAATTTTGTTATAAATTTTATTATGGTCTAAATACTGATGCAAAGTAAACCATGTGAACTGGTAACTTTGCCTCATTGCTTATAATTCCATATATGTCAATGAATAATGTGACCAAGCGCAAAGTTACAGTATGGAATGGCCAACTGTATGGCAAGAAATAAAGAGCACCGCCCATCGTGCATTATAGCAGTTGTGTGTATGTAGGTGTGGTGGTGTGGCGGATATGGGGTTTGAAAGTGGCCGACTAAATATAAAAATGGACATGTGTGTTCGTGTATGATATGTCACCTTGCAGCCACAACTGCAGACCACTGGTGTGTGTGGTGCTAGCCTCGAGACTCCCATCATGCTCTGTAGTAGTTGCGCGTCGTTAGCTGTGGTGGTGTGGGAGATGTGGGGGTTGAAAGTGACAGACTATATATAAAAATAAACGTGTGTGTTCGTATATTTCACCTTGCAGCGACAACTACCCACTACAGGCCACTGATATTTCTGTGTGGTATTAACGTCGCGTCTCCCGTCATACACTATGGTGGTTGCGTGTCGGTAGCTGTGGTGGTATGGGAGATGTGGGGGTTGAAAGTGGCTGGATTCCTCACTGAATGTATTAAAATGAGTGAGAAAGTACTGGAAGGATCGGAGTGAGAATGTACTCTAGAAGCTGTGATGTGTTCTCATTGGTTTTATATACCACCTTTGATTCATCTCGCAGGAGTATTGTGATCTTAGAACCATAACAGTTTGCTGCTTGAGTACATCTGTGAGTATTTTCTATAATTCTTGAATATAAAGCAGATACTTACTAAAACGGCTCCTTAACAATATCATTGGGGCAGTAATCCTAACCGGCAAAGAAAAAGGAAAATCTGTTCTCTTACCAAGAATTCAATTTATCCCAAATGTTTTATCATTTTGTTTCAATCGATTATAATTTCAAGTGAGATTAGCTTATAGTATGATTATCAGTAAGGCTCAGGGTCAAACTTTCCACTATTGAGGAGTTAATTTGAAGGATTCCTGTTTCACACATGATCCGCTCTAAGTTGCTTTCTCCCGTGTCGGACAAGCAGAAAATCGGTTTGTGCATGCGCTAGAGAATAAGACATCAAATGTAGTGAAGAATTTACTTTTATGAAATGACTTAAAATGTAAGATATTTATATACCCCGAAGAAAATAAATGAAGAAACAGAGAAAGAGTAGTCTTTTAATGCAAAATCCAACGAAGCGGGTTGTCCTCAGCTAGTCAACAAAATAAAGATTACAATAGCAAACACCGTGTACGAAGTTGCACTAACTAACTTCAGTCTTACAATTTCACCGGGAGAGTTGGCCATGCGGTCAGGGGCGAGCGGCTGTGAGCTTGCATCCGGGAGATAGTGGGTTCGAATCCCACTGTCGGCAGTCCTGAAGATGGTTTTCCGTGGTTTCCCATATTCACACCAGGCAAATGCTGGGGCTGTACCTTAATTAAGGACACGGTCGCTTCCTTCCAACTCCTAGGCCTTTCCTATCCCATCGTCGACATAAGACCTATCTGTGTCGGTGCGACGTAAAGCCACTAGCAGTTTTACAGTTTCCTTTCAAGTGCAGGAATTCGAAAAATTCCCCGTTTCCCAATCTCTTTGGAGTGGGGGGTGGTGGCTATTTCTTCAACAACATCCTTCCATTCATACAATAGTTTATCACTTTGATGGATTTTTCCGACTACGTTTTGAATAGCTTATGGCCACAAGAATTAGCACATGAAAACAGAGTAATCTAAATAGCGGGAGTATGTATGAAAGTTGTTTAAGGGATGCTCTGAAATTCCATTTACTGGACTCCAGTTAGCTTTCTGTCAAGTAGATCGGGGTAAATCTCCCGTTATTTTTGACGCAAAGTAACCAGTGAAGATGCACACTATACCCGTTTTATGGTACTCGCATGTTCTATAACTTTATTCTTCTTCTCCTCCTCCTTCTTTTTCTTCCTCTTCTGTTTCTTCTTCCTGACATTTTCGCGATTCTGTTGGAGTCAGTTCAGTTTTACTATCAGATGCCCATCCTGATGCTAATCCTACATGGAGGAAAGTACTCACTACTGTTTGTTTCTGTGGTATGGTGTATGTAGATGAAGAGAAGTGTTTAAACACGAACACAAACACCCAGTCAGAGGAATTATCTGCAGGCAGTTAAAATCCCCGACTCGGCTGGGTTTCGAACCTGGTGTCCTCTGAACCATTCGGACAAGGAACAATTTTCGATAACTTGTAATGATCTGTATATTTCCCATAAACTTTGCGTAACTTGTATACAGTTTGTCTTTCCCCTTTAAAACAAATTTTTGCAAGTCATTTTCTTTACATCTAATCTTACTTGTTATCACCACACTCGAATCTTCTTCACAGTAGGCAAATGCTAGAGCTGGACTTTAATTCAGACTACGATCACTACCTATCAAATCCTAGACATTTCCCATCCTTGAGTCGTCAGAAATCTTCGATACATTGGAAAGATGTTAAACCACTACACTAAATTAATCACCGAGCGAGCTGACCGTGCGGTTATGGGCGCGCAGCTGTGAGATTGCATTCGGGGGATAGTGGATTCGAACCCCATTGTCGCCAGCCCTGAAGATGGTTTTCCGTGGTTTCCCGTTTTCACACCAAGCAAATGCTGGGGCTATACCTTAATTACCACGGCCGCTTCCTTCTCCACTCCTAGCCCATCGTCGTGTCGATGCGACGTAAAGCAAATTATAATTTTTTTTTAAAAAAAGTTGCTACATTCGCTGTTTAGATCCTTAAACTAATTAGGTTCGTAGTCAGTTAGGCTCAACTACCGCGTATAGGATTTGAAACTTTGGGCTGACAGACTGCGAAATGTGAATCGGCGGCAAAATGCGGTCGATAACAGATAAATAGGAGTGTATCGCGAATGACCTGCATCAGGCCTCTCCGGAGGCCATACTTGGTTGTTATTTTGTTCGATTGCAGAGAAGTAGAAAAACGAATTTCCTATGTCTCTTTGTCTTGCACAACTGCATACATCATGGCATATATATATACGATATAAAAAAATAAATCTTCGTGACAGATTGTTGTCTTCGTTCAGTCTGCAAGGCTCAAGGCTCTGTGAATGAACTAAGCACCTCCAACTGCAGCTAGCTCTGTGACCTCGTTTAATTGAGTTTAACCATCGACGCTTCTCCTTCTCTCACCCTCTAGAGATCCGGCTCCATGGCTAAATGGTTAGCATGCTGGCCATTGGACCAGAGGGTCCCGGATTCGATTCCCGGCCGGGTCGGAGATTTTAACCTTAAATGGTTAATTCCCTTGGCTCGGCTACTAGGTGTTTACGCTGTCCCCAACATTCCTGCAACTCACACACCACACACAACACTATCCTCCATCACAATAACACGTACGTACACATGGCAGATGCCGCCCACCCTCCTCCATACGCCTCACATGAACGCACCACCGATGCCAATTCATATGCACAGCTTCCTCTGTCGTTTTCATTCCGAACTTAAACACTGTCTCCTCATTTCTAATGCACTGCTGCTATTGTTCCTACCCAGGGCGTAGCCGCTGGTGGTAGGGGTTTTATTAGAGATTAGACCCCACCTGCCAATTGAACTTTAACAAAAAAAAATAAAAAAAATCGCCGAAACTGACAATGAACATTCAGAGACATAATTGTAAAACCAACAGATTTGTTGAATCTAATTTCTAAGAAGTCTCTAAAGTTGGTTTTTGGACCGTAAACTGAACGTACTATTCGCGGTAAAACTTTTGACCTTGATCTGTTCTTGTTCTGTATTTTAATGTAAGATTTCGTAGTGTACTGCAATATGAATATCAACATAATTCACTTATAATGCATGTCCGCCTCAGTGGCTGATTGGTCAGCGTTGAGGCCTTCGGTTCAGAGGGTCCCGGGTTCAATTCCCGGCCGGATCGTGGATTTTATTCGCCTCCGATTATTTTTTCTGGCCCGGGGACTGGGTGTTTGTGTTTGTCCTAACACTTTCCTCTTCATATTCACACAACACACTACACTACCAACCACCACAGAAACACGCAACAGTGATTACATCCCTCCATGTAGCGTTGGCGTCAGGAAGGGCATCCGGCCGTAGAAAGGCCATATCCACATGTGCGACACATTTCGCACCCGCGACCCCACAGGTAAGTGAAAAAGCGGTAAAGAAAGAAGGAGAAGGAGAAAGAGAAGGAGGAGAAGAAGAAGGAGGAGAAGAAGAAGAAGAAGAAGAAGAAGTGTCCGTGTAATGCATGTGCGCACGACACACGCACAAGCAACTTCTTTCTTTTCTATGATCATTTTGTAACTATACCCCCCTCGCCCCTATCGGCCGATCCTGGCTACTCTACTGTTCCCACCTGTGTCTGTGTGCTATGGGTCGCGCAGCTTGAGCTTCCAGTCGGGAGATAGTGGGTTCGAATGCCACTGTCGGCAGCCCTGAAGATGGTTTTCCGTGATTTCCCATTTTCACACCAGGTAAATGCTGGGGCTGTATCTTACTTAAGGTCACGGCCATTTCTTTCCCACTCCTGGCCCTTTCCTATCCCATCATCGCCACAAGACCCTATCTGTGTCGGTAACTTGTAAAAAAAAAAAAAAAAAAAAGGGTCATGTCTCTTACTTCTTCTAAATGATGATTAAGATATTCTGAGTTCACCTAAAGAAAGCTTGTAAAGTTATGCAATTTATAGTAAGGATAGGAAAGTGCTAGAATTGGTTCGGAAGCGGTCGTGGCCTTCATGAAAAATGGTGAAAATGAAATGGCGTATGGCTTTTAGTGTTGGGAGTGTCCGAGGACATGTTCGGCTCACCAGATGCGGGACTTTTGATTTGACTCCAGTAGGCGACCTGCCCGTCGTGATGTTGAAATGATGATGAAGACAACACATACATCCAGCCCCCGTGCAAGCGAATTTAACCAATGATAGTTAAATTTCCCGACCCTGCCGAGAATCGAAGCTGGGAGGACCCCTGTGACCAAAGGAGAGCACGCTAACCTTTAGCCATGGAGCCGGACATGAAAACTGTGTGAAACTGGGAAACTACAGAATACCACCTTCAAGGCGGTAGGGTGCGAATTCAATATCTCCTGAATGCAAGCTCACAGCCACATGACGTGAACCACGCAAACAACTAACTCGGTGATATTACTGTACCACCTGGCCCCCTGCCCTCTCCATTTCTGTAAATTACACCAAACATATCAAACCTGACACTGAAGTACATTAACCCATACAAGGATGATGATAATAATAATAATAATAATAATAATAATAATAATAATAATAATAATAATAATAATATTTCGTAATCCGTTTATCCTTCATGGATGGTTTTCCCTCGGTCTCAGCGAGAGATCCCACCACTACCGCCTCAACGGCAGTGTCCTGGAGCGTGAGTCTGTGGGTCGGGTGGATACAACTTGGACGCAGGACCAATACCTTGCCCAGGCGGCCTCAACTGCTATGCTGAACAGGGGCCTTGTAGGGGGTTGGGAAGATTGGAAGGGATAGACAGGGAAGAGGGAAGGAAGCGGCCGTGCCCTTAAGTTAGGTACCATTCCGGCATTTGCCTGGAGGAGAAGTGGGAAAACCACTTGGAGGATGGTTGAGGTGGGAATCGAACCCTCCTCTACTCAGTTGACCTCCCGAGGCTGAGTGGACCCCGTTCCACCTCTCGTACCACTTCTCAAATTTCGTGGCAGAGCCGTAAATCGAATCCGGGCCTCTGGGGGTGGCAGCTAATCACACTAATCACTACAACACAGAGGCGGATGATGATGATGATGATGATAATACCCCATTTGAAATGCACATGGTCCATTTAAATACATTTTAGTACGGGAGGAGGGGATAAAAATGAAAATCCACAGCCTGTTTCCAGTCTTTCGACCGGGTCAGGGATGGAATGAATGTAGCCCCCATCTAGCTGCGAGGACAGGAATTGTGCTGGCTGCCGAAGCCTGTCGCACTCTTCTGGAGCAATCCTCAATGACTGACAGATGAAATGAAATGATATTGGAGAGTGTTGCTGGAATGAAAGATAACAGTGAAATCCAGAGTACCCGGAGGAAAACCTGTCTCGCCTCCACTTTGTCCAGCAGAAATCTCGCTTGGAGTGACTGGAATTTGAACCACGGAACCCAGCGCTGAGAGGCCGGCGCGCTGCTGCTCGAGCCAGAGGGGCTCTTACGTGGGTGGATATGAATAGTAATAATAATAATAATACAAATAATAAAACACATTTTAAATGGAATTATTGCAAATGGGTGTATTTATTATTTTACAGTATTAAGTATTAGTACCTTTTCATAATAAGGAGTACAAGCGCCTCATGGGGGAATTTATCCCCCTTATCCCCCCCCCCCTCCCGCTAACTATGCCAATGAGTTGCTACATTCGGTGGTTAGATCCTTAAAACTAATTAAGTTTGCAGTCGGTTAGGCCCAACTACCACGTGTAGGACTTGAATGATATTGTTCAGCTTATCCGATCCTTGGGCTGGCAGACTACGGAATGTGAACTGGCGGCGAAATGCGGTCGATAACAGATACCAAGAGCAGTGTAACCTTTCCACATAACTATGTGACACGTCTGACCGCTGCTGGCGCCATGCGTCTAGCCAAAACATTGTAAGGAGACTTCAATGCTTCGTCACCAAGATGATCGAGTACAGGGTACTCTTAAATAAACATTTACAGGCCTAGCCTACAACGCAACTTACATTTATTTATTTATTTATTTATTTATTTATTTATTTATTTATTTCATCCATGGAGATAAAATCAAAACCTTATGGCGTAAAATCTCGGATGAACCTTGGCCTACCAAGTGACCGCTGCTCAGCCCGAAGACCTGTAGATTACGAGGTGATGCGTAGTCAGCGCGCCGATTTCTCTCGGATGTTTTTCCTGGCTTTCTTTCTGGACCAGGGCCGCTATATCACCATCATAAAACTCCTCAGTTGTAATCACATAGGTTGAGTGGACCTCGCAGCAGCCCTCAGATCCAGGAAAATTCCCTGACCTGGCTGGAAATCGAACCCAGGGTCTCCTGGTAAGAGGCACGTCGCAACACCTAGACCGTAGGGCCGGCCCATGGTGATAGCAGCGTTGGTGATTTTCTGCTTGCTGACCACCATAAATTTTGTATTCGGAACTTATATTTTGTTCTCTTAAAAACAATTAAATATGCCGGCCCTGTAGTGTAGGGATAGCGTGCCTGCCTCTTATCCGGAGGCCCCGGGTTCGATTCCCGGCCAGGTCAGGGATTTTTACCTGGACCTGAGGGCTGGATCGAGGTCCACTCAGCCTACGTGATTACAATTGAGGAGCTATCTGACGGTGAGATAGCGGCCCCGGTCTAGAAAGCCAAAAATAACGGCCGAAAGGATTGGTCGTGCTGACAACAAGACACCTCGTAATCTGCAGGCCTTGGGGCTGAGCAGCGATCGCTTGCTAGTCCAAGGCCCTTCAAGGGCTGTAGTGCCATGGGGTTTGGTTGGTTTGATTTTGATCTTAAATGTCTTATACATTGTCAGCGAGTATCACGATGTCATTGGCAACGCGGATACTGTTTATTTGCTTCCTCTTCATATTGATTCCTTCATAAAATTCACAAATGGCGATTGTAAAATAGCTTCAGGGTGTAAGTTAGAAGGAATTGAAGAGACGATACAACCTTTTCTCACACCTTTCCTGGTGATCATGATAGTTAAGGTGTTAAGTTTATATGGCCCATGGTTGCGATATCCAGAGTGCACAATTCTCGTACCAACCTCATAAAATTCTCGTATTTTAGAAAAAAATTCCTGTACGTTTTGAAAAGTAACGTATTCGTGATATATTATAGACTATATTATGTACTATCTAAAAAAAAAGGAAAACTGATTTTCAAGGGAACTAGAATAAAAATCAACAAGATTTTGTATCTATGATTCAAATTCGACGTCCACTTCTTCTTCTGCTCTTCTTCCTTTTTCGTATTATACAGACTAACCGAAGTTATTTTCTGGTACATTTCATGTATGCCTTTGCTGGCAGGACCTAGTGTTTACTGTGCACTATGTCTTCTGGTATAGGCTAGAGCAGTTTTGTTACTTTCATTGATCTGTCTCTGTCTTATCCTTGGCTTTGACGATATGAAAGTGACTGAGGCATGAGCGATGCTAGTAATGCCAATCATTATGCAGCCAGTCACTGTTATGAATGGTGTGAAAATGTTGCTCATAGGGTCGGTTGGTGTATGCATTTCAGTGGGCATGGCAGACTGATATGTAATAGCAACTCTGGCTCGGTGAGGAAAGCAATGGGAAACTACCTCGCTCCTCATTTCCCTAGTACGCCTCTTCAGTGATGCCTAGGCCATCTATGACACCTGATGGCAGAGCTGTTGAGGATCCTACCAGTGGCATCGCTGACGGACTGAACATACATAAATACTGGAACCTTTCCCACCGTCCCCCATGACTCATGGGACCATGTGACAACAAACCAACCCTTTCGGGTCACGAACACATGGGACCATGCTCCACGGAAGTCGATAGTCAAGGGATCTTTTCGGTCTGTGCCGATTTCTCCTCATTGGGATTGTATACTTAATCCACTCACATGAAGGGTTATCGACCATTCGACCTAGCTAGATCAGAGCTACTCTCCCGTTCCTGAGGTCTGAACACGGACTCCTCAGGGCCGAAGAACGTTCGCGGCAAATAAAGGCTATAAAACATAAACTACCTTAAAGGCCTACAATGAACGGAAGAGGATTTTGGATGCTTGTTTTTCGGCAAAGAATAAGCACAAATAAGTTTTCCAAATTTACTAAGGCGCTCGTTGAAATATACACATACACTATGACATCCTTGGAAAATTAATATAAATTGACAAGTTGAATACAAATATTTAGCGACGGTAAATCCGTGCTACCATTCATCAGCTAAACTTCATCCACATTCCATAAGAATATTTATGTGGATGACCACAGTTCCTAAGGATACTTCAAATGCAAGAATACTTCCATCCGAACTAACAAGCTGATGGATACCTGATTTGACATACACAGAAAAATATACATCCCCGAGGGATGTCCAATCTCGTTGACATACTACGTCCATACCATTTGTTTTGTCTGTCTATCTCCCGTTGGATATCAAAAACTGTTGAGTGTTACACAAACAAAATATAACACAGATTACCTATTTACAGTTACAATTCGAACCATTTTCCTCCAAATATCAGTATTCCCTGGGACCGAATCCCATGTCATAAAGTAAACATTTACTCACACTAATTCAACTACCCCGGAGTGGTCATTTTATCTTATATCTACCGCCACCAAATATCTATACGTGAATTAAAAAAAATATACTGCAGAAATAATCATATGTTTACGTAAACCATGGAAAAGACACTAATATTACGCGTCTTCACCCATTGGAAGACAAATGAAATAAAAATCACACGAACACAGGCTCGACAACGAACCCATCACTTCCAACAACTACCAGTGAAGTTTTCACGAAGTCTAAATTCGCCCAGAACAGTACATATCACAAAACAAAATCACACTCTGAAAAAGAAACACATATTATACACCAACACAAAGTATAAATGGCTGTATTTCATCTCGTAGCACCCGCTACTTGAGCGAGCTGTCGGTCCCTTCAGTGCTCTATTGAGGTTCGAACCTGAGACTCTGGTCGTCTCCATCAGGGACACTGAAATAAAAACCCTAATTAACCTAATCATGTCATTGACAGTTGTAAAAAAAAAAAATACTACATTGCTTTTGGGTCATGGCTGGTGGATCGTGTGTGGTAATTACGTAAATATTCTATCTTTATTCTCACAGAAGACTGCACCGTCTTAAAAAGAAACACTTCTCGGCCAAGCGACTACCCTCATCTGCCCTCTCACAAGGACCTTCCCATTCTGGGGCCATAAATCACTCATTGTGAACGTTCCCTTCGCACAGCGGCGAGAGAGCATTTACCGCACTCAATATCGGCAACCGAGTCAACAAAATCATACAATTGAGCTAACGCAGGGTACACCTGCTCGAACCAGCTCATATTATCATTATGTCCAAGAATCATTTCTCAAATTAAGCCGCTATCTTATACCAAAAATCTCGTCAACTCTCCAGGAGTCTGGGGTTCATCCATACATTTCTTCCGTCGTACGTTTTTTTACCACAGTTACGTCAGCCTTTAACCCAAAGAACAATGTCCCCTAATCTCTCCCCCTTGAGGCGAGATTGTGTACCTGTCATTTACTACCTTATTGCTCGAGATATATCGGTATATAAAATCACCGATCAAATTACTTTCAGAAAATAATAATAATAATAATAATAATAATAATAATAATAATAATAATAATAATCCACTAACCTGTTGCTTAAAATGTATCGGTAGAAAACACTGATCAAGTTACGTTAAGGAAATAATAATAATAAAAATAATAATAATAATTATAATAATATTCAGACATGATCAAACTCAACTAGAAAATCTCTACTTTATTAGCCTAGCTAATGTGTCGGGTGGGCCAGGTTTGAACCTCAGCACATATCTTCTCGAACGTCTTCAGTTACAGCCAAACTTATACACTAGCATGCAAGAAACAAACTACTGCCTCTACTTTTATGAATTTAGTGCTGTCACTATCCCACATTAACTTCTGTATAGGCACATGTTAATGATCCTGACACCTACTAATCCCTCTCGCATTATGCAGTCACGCAGATGAAATTTACGGCATTAACCTGTTCAATTTTCTATTTATTTTCCCCCTTAAATCCTTCTCAGCACTCATAATAAAAAAAAAACATATTATATAGCATGCGCATGCATCCTCTAATAGGGGTCCCAAATTCTATACATCCTTCCTGGTTCACTTCCTTCCCATGTCTACTTATAAAAAACAAATAAAACAAGGGTCATCCGACCACTCCAGGTAATTAGCCTATCAATTACCTCATCATTAACCCTATCTTTACAGTAACTCTATTTACAAGGGGAAATACTAACATTGGAAGAAAATAGATCAATACTCAACAGTTTTTGATGTTTTCTGGCCCCCGCCCG
The DNA here is from genome assembly GCF_040414725.1 of Anabrus simplex. Lineage (NCBI taxonomy): Eukaryota > Metazoa > Arthropoda > Insecta > Orthoptera > Tettigoniidae > Anabrus > Anabrus simplex. Next base: position 204,809,149 of record NC_090270.1, on the reverse strand, counting down.
AAGCTTTCAGGGGCCTGCCATCGGTGCTCACTCCATGTCGCCGGCTCGTGCAGTTGTTGGTTCTAGGAGTGTGATGACTTTGCTGAAGTAATCCATCTTCCTGGTAAACAAATCACTGCAATTATATTTACACAATCTTGCACACTTGTTGATCACTCGACACCATCCAACTTTCCCTCTATCGTTCTAGACCGATGCTAGTTACGTGACGCTAATTATTATGGATATCTCAGCTAGTCTATTTCATTAAATTAGGCGAGCTGTAAATTCACTGTCTCCTCCTTCCCAAGTCTATCGCCTCCTACGTCCGTGACTTATATCAACCGTCCCTTTCTTATTTTCTTGTCTGGATTAAATCAGATCCTGTACTTATCATTCCCCTTTACTTGGTGTTATAATCTGTTCCGGAAACCCTGCTCTCAATGTTACATGGATTAAGCTGATAGTAGTTCTTCACACGATCTGATTTTCTTTTGAAACAAAGTTTACCAAATCCCAAAGTTATACGCCTCGAAAACTGAGCTCCCTTACTGCTACCGACATCAACCTTTTACAGTCACTACCTAAGACATAATGACAAATATTCAGAGTTTACTTCGCGATCGGATGTCGCACAAATATCTTTGTCATATAGTTACATTTCCTACTATCACTGCACACTGGAAAACACTTTTAGAAATTCACTCCCGTTTCTTTGTGTCAGTTATACAGACAAAGAAGAGGTAGACCTGGCTCGCGGACCGCACGTAGTTCCACCTTCTGAAGCTCGTTCTCGACTACTCCTCCCCCGAGAAACTGCAACAACTATATAGCCAAACCGGGAATAGGGGTGGCTAGCGTGTGTTCTCCCCACTCTGATTCTGGCCTTTCCTGGATAAACCAGCCTGTTGAAATTAGCAATACGCTAGACTGTGTGACCTGGATATGCACAAGTACGCTATGATATGCGGAACTGAATATGTTCGGCGGATCTGCCGTAATTAATTTATCGGCTCGGAGGGGAAGTAGGGAATCCCCGAAGGCATCTGGTTTTTCACTAGGCGTCAGTACGCGATGGGTATTATATAAGTTGTTTACCAACGCCTTTCGCTTGGAGAGTATTTTCTACCAGAACTCTTGACTTCATAATTCCACCAACATTCAGCACACTCCTCTAACAGGTGCAGTTTTGTTAATCAAGCCTTATTTACGCCGAAAACACATTAAATTTGGCCCGATCGCTCTGGCATCGCTGTACGCTGGCATATGTTTTCCAATATGGAGTCGCTAAATAGTGTTCTTCTCCTGCTTCTTCTATGACGTGGGCCTAGTTCGGGGATTCCTTAAGCCACCCAGTGGGCGGGTGAAGGCGCCTCTCTGGCGGGCTTCGTATTGCACAACCTGACGATACCCCCAGCATCCACACAAAGAAAGCTTGCTGCCAGCTTCCTTACCAAGCATATCACTTGAAATAAATACTAATTGTGCCGGTACGGTCACATCTGCCCCTCCGTTGGTTTCAAGAAATTTGAAACGGAGTTGCGAATTTCTTGAATAATTACTACTCAATCCGTCCTAAGATCAATCTTCTTTAGCTGCTCTAAGTTTCTGTGATTCCAACCTCAACTGGGCATTTTCTCTCTGGAGCAAGAAACATACTCGTGCCATAATGTCGCGTCTCTGGTACAACTCTAGGCACTCTTCACAACTCTGGTCACTCAAATCATCTCGTTCCTCCACCGTCATTACGTGGACTGCTGGATCTTCTTCACCATCTTCTTCTTCGTCCCCTGGATCCTCATCTTCGTCTCTCTCCAGATCGTCTTCCTCTTCTTCGGCGTTCTCGTCCACCTGATTGGCGCCTATTCTGCTGCTTCCTGGAGGATGGTATAATTTCAAATTGGCGGCATTGTATACGGTCTCAGTCGTGCCGTCCATGCTCTGGACCTTGTAGGAGTTATTATCTAAATTTTCGATGATCCGATACGGCCCAATGTATAGCTCCGCAAACTTATGATACATTTTATTTGCGGGATCGGAGATCGCTGGTCGTTTGACAAGAACAAGTTCTCCAACTCGCAATGGACGATGGTACCTTTTTCCACGCAATCGCCGTAATCGCTTCTCTGCCTGTTCTTTCAAATACTCCGCCGTCGTTTGTATGCAGAGTTCCACGGATAAGCGGGGGTCTTGAGGGCATTGGATTGCATTTACCCAGGGTCTTTTTGGAATCTCATCGAAGTGAACGACGCTTGGGATCATCCCAGTCGACTCGTGGACCGTCCCGTTCACACATTCCTCAATAATAGGAAGGACGTCCACCCATCGCCAATGTTGACGGGAACAGTAGATCCGGCAAAATTTGCCTATCTCCCGCATGATTCGCTCGGCTGGATTTGATTCGGGGTGGCGAATCGAACTCAGGTGATGCTTCACCCCCAGTCGTTCGATATCCCTTTTAAAAGCTCCGGACGTGAATTGGGAACCGTGATCTGTTAAAATGCACTCCGGTTTACCCATCCTCGGAATGATTTTATTCTTTATCTGATTGATGACAGCTCTGGTATTCGCTTTCTGTACGGGGCAAAGTTGGATAAACTTCGAAAAGACATCGACGCAAACCAAAATATGCTGCATCCCGCGTCGTGCCTTGGGTAAGGGACCGTAAAAATCTAGCGCGAAGAGCTCTTTGGGCTGTTTCGGCAACAAAGGCCGCGGCAGTTGTTTAAGCAAAAAGGTATTGTGCTTCACCCGCTGGCATATATCGCATGTCATCAATACACGGCGAACAATCTTCCTCATAATTGGCCAAATGAAGGTTTCCTTTAACGTTGAAACAACCTTATCGATCCCGGCGTGACCAATGGCTCGGTGTGCCAACCAGATTAAGTCCTCTTGTAAAACGGGCGGCACTACAATCCTGTATCGAGTGTGATTATCATCGACAAACTTATGGAGAATCCCGTTGAAGTAATTGTACCGTTCTGCCTTCTTCTCTATTTCTGAGTGCTCGGCGGTACCCGGTTGTAATTTCCGCTTGAAGAACTCGATCAATTTCCCTGTTTCCGGATATCTTTCCTGCTCCTCCCCTATAGTTTTCAACTTCTCTATAGTGGCATGGTCTTCGTCTTCCAGCTGGATGTGAAAAACAGAAGTTTCGCTGGGATTCGGGTTTCGACTTAGTGCATCTGCAATAATGTTGTTCTTTCCAGCACAATGCTCAATCGTTAAGGCAAATTGTTGGACGAAAAGACACCAACGATTGACCCTTTCGCTCGTCATTGTCGACTTGAGCATGAACGTTAATGCCTTATGGTCTGTCCGAAGGACAATGGGGAAGCCATAGATATACTTCCGCCAGTGACCTAGGGCTGTGACGATAGCCAACATCTCGAGTTCAGTCACTGTGTATTTGAGCTCGTGAGATCTCAATTTGCGGCTCATAAATGCCAGATATGTGATTTTTGGTTGTGCCTCCGGGTCCTCTTGGTACAGTACAGCACCGACCCCAATTTTCGATGCGTCTGTTTGCACAATGAATTTCTTAGAGTAATCTGGGTAACCTAATTTGATGCTGTTGGCGAGGAGTTCCTTCGTCTTATTGAAAGCGGCTTCGCATTCCTCGTCCCACTTCCAACGGTTATTTTTCTTTAGCAAATTTTGGAGTGGTGCTACGACTTCGGTATACCCAGGACAGTGATCAGAGAAGAAATTACAGATCCCTAAAAATTGCCGAACTTGCTTGACCCTAGTTGGTCTTGGAAAGTTTTGAATTGCTTGAATTTTGACGGGGTTTGGGATCACGCCATCGGAGTCAATCACGTGTCCCAAAAACAAAATACTCCTTTGACAGAACTGTGACTTTGGAAGGTTGACTTTAAAGTTGTTTCGATCCAGATCGAGCAAGAGCTTCTTGATCTTTTCGAGATGGTCCTCGACTGTCTCAGAAGCCACCAAAATGTCATCGATGTACCTTACCGTAAATGCCTTTACCTCGTCGCTAAGGTTTCTATCGAGAGCTCGGATAAGAGCAGATCCCGCGTTCATAATGCCGAACGGAAGCCGATTGAAGACGTATGTCGTCTGGTCAAACATAAACCCAGTCAAAATTTTGGTCTTCGGGTCTAACTCTACGTGATGAAAAGAGGAAGTTAAGTCGACCCCAGAAAACAACTTCATGTGCCGAAATTTCTTCAGGATGTCCTTGATACAAGGGGCTTGATCATACTCGGGGACTAAGCGTTTATTAATAGCCCTCGCGTCAAGGCAAACGCGAAGAGACCCATTCGCCTTTTCGACAATTACGAGTGGGTTCAGGAAAGGCGTTGGGGACTTCATAATTAAACCACTAGCCTCCATTTCGCCAATGATTTTACTAACTTTGTCATGATACTTTTCTGGCACCGGATATGGGCGTTGCCTAAAAGGTTCCCAACTGTTGACTACCAAGGTATATTGAAAGTTTGGGATCTTCCCCGGTCGTGAACCGAAAACGTCTTTACATTGTTCTAAAATTTTGAGTAATTGGTCCTTCTCTTTTTCCCCAATTTTGGCTTCATGAATTTTCCCTTGAATGGTTGAATCCAACGATGGTTCCTCTTCTGTCTCCAATGCTGCTATTGTCATCCCAGATTCCTCAAAGACTTTGTGGCAGACTCCGTCCAATCCTATCCCGCCTTCTTCGCCCTCCGTGCTTCCTGAACAGATCTGTGTCGTCCAAATTCTTTCCTCGGTTTCTAAGTCCTCAAAATCATTTAACTTCATCTCGGTTTGGGCCGAATCAAATTTTAAACAAATTTCGTTTGTTTCCATATTAATGTGGGCTTTATATTCCCTTAGGAAATCTGAACCGATGATGATATTATATTCAATTTTGGATAAAACGATAAATGGATGGGAAATAATGTCCTTCCCAATCTCCAGGTCCAGATACGCTTGGCTATTGCAGATTGTGGTCCTGTCCGGAATTACTCCACGAACCTTGACATTTGATATTGGGATAACCGGTATATCATTTTTGGATTGAAGTTCTTGTAATAGAATTCTCGAGACAACGCTCACGCTTGCTCCCGTGTCCACAAGACAACGAACTCGAACCCCGTTAACCCTGATGTAAATAACGGGTAGTTCTCTTATGACCTTAACGTCTGTTTTCAACTGTTCCTCCAGTAAATCATCAGCTTGCACCACCCAGGTGTCTATCGTAATGACTGTCCATGACGTCTCCTGAGGATCGATAGCTTCCGAAAATCCGGCTATCTCCCCGCTTAGTAGTTGGGCTTTTTTTAAGGCGATTCCCCTCTGTGGCCTCATACTCTGGCGCACAGGGGTTCAACCTCCCTTGATTCGCGTTATGCTGCTGTAACGCAAGACTCTCTGCCCCTTGACACTCATTGGTTTGGGAGAGTTGCCTTATGGGCTGCTCCCATATGTCTCCATTACTTCGCGCCTCGCGCAGTTCTTTAACGTAGCGTTGAGATTCTTTCTTACGGTCGTTCTGGTCTCCCTGACGATAATCTCCCCGTGGTTGCGGATTCCTATCGTTTCTAGGTTGCCATTTCGGATAGGGTCGCCGGTCCTTACGGTAATTATCTCTCGTATAGGATTGCCGACCGTAACTACGCCTATCCTCTTTCCACGGACGAGGATTCCACCTACTATCCCTTGAATGGTTATTTGTAGCGTACAACTCCCGCGTACTTGTCCCTTGGTCCTTTTGACCGACCGAATTAGGATTTCCTTGGCAGTTCACAATGTTTACCATCTCAGTCTGCCTGGTCCGCATGTGTTGGCCACCTGACGTCTGGTCTAGGTGCCGTAACACTTGCTCCATCTCAACAGCTGTTTTTACATCTGCCGCTATCAAAATACGCTGCACGTCAGCGGGAAATTGTTTTGTGAGCGCTGCCAATAGTTCGCCTTCTGCCGGAGGGTTGTCCAACTCCCTCATCTTCACTAGCTGTCCTGTGAAGTACTCGCAGAAGCGCGTCGGTCCCGTCATCGAATACCGACGTGAGTACAATTCGAGGCGCAAACCCTGCTGCGTTTGCATCCCCCAATATTTGTCTAGAAATGCCCTTTTGAAGCTTTCGTACCCGTCGAAGCAGTATCGAAACGCTTGGAACCATACAAGGGCCTGGTCCTCTAAAAATTTCTCGACAACCCGTAACTTTCGTTCAGACGAGATCCGGTTATCGCTCATGTAACCGTCCATCTCAATCAGAAATTTCTTTGGCGTCATATTCCCGCCGGGTATGAAACGTTTTGGTTTGTCGTCCGCCATCTTCACCATGTTATAGATGGGGATAGGTTCGACAGGAAGGAATGTTGAGTTATGCCCTGGTGTCCCCGCTACCTGATCTTGACTCATATTCATGTTCTGGAAGAGTCCTGATCTTTCGGATTCGGGTTTTGTATCGAACGGATTAAATCGACCTTGTTTCATTGGGCTAAATTCCTTCCCAACTTTAATTTTCCCAAACTCTTCCTTTAATTCCTGAATTATGGCTTCATGGGTGTCTACTTTGAGCTTGACCTTCTGAGTTCTATGTGACCAATCCTCGATCCTGTCTGAAAGTTTATCGTCCCTCTTGTCGATTTCTTCCCGGATCGCGGTAATGTTTACGGACGTTAGCTCTCTTTCTTCTGCTACACGCAGTTCGATCGTGTCGGTAAACTCCTGTCGTAACGCTTCGGCTTTATGGCGTACGTCATTCAGCTTTATCTGAGTTTGGGATATTTCCCGAGTTATTGCCTCAGTTTCCCTACGCTGATTTTCTTGGTATTCGACTGTCGCCTTCATATGTTCGTCTAACTGCTCCGCGACACTTGTGCTTCGAGCCTCAACACAGTCAATACGTTCAATTGCCGTATCCATGGTCTTACTGATCTCCTCCTGCTTTGCCTCAACGTTCCCTACTCGTTCTTCTAAACGTTCGGTTATCTTAATACAGCGTTCGCGATCGACTCTTAGTTGTTCTACCAATTCGTCCTGCCGCTCATCGATTCGCTCTAACCGCTTATTAATTTCTTCCCTTCCTACCTTACACTCTGTCTGCACCTGGTCTATCATTTCTTTGATGTTTTCCTGAACGTTTCCAATAGCCTGACTCAGTTTTTCCGTCATCTTTTCCTGAATATCCTCACTATTCTTATTCAGTTTTTCCTGCATATCTTCACTAGTTTGATTCAGTTTCTCCGTTAAATTATCCTGAATACTTTCACTCGTTTGAATCAATTTTGCCTGCATGAGTTCCTTCATACCCTGCATGTCCTCGCTATTCTGATTAAATTTTGCCTGCATGTCCTCGCTATTCTGATTAAATTTTGCCTGCATGTCCTCGCGCAACTCCCGTAAGAGTTCCCTCAATACCTCCATATCCATCGTAATACAACTGCTTTCATTAAAATGAGACCCCCTTCACCTTCGGACCTTGGACCTCGGGTTGATAGACACACAAAACAATGTTCATTCAAGAATGTGTTCCCCCCGTTCAACTTCGAAAAATTTTCAAAATCAAAACATTAATTCCAAAACACAGCCTCAAATACGGCTAACTCGAAGTTGCCTAACATGTACACCCCTATTTCACCGAGTGCATAAACAAGTTTTAAAAACATAGCCCTTTTCATCAATAATCAATTTTGAATAAATTAATCACGCGCGCATTAAATTACCAACACAGGTGGTATATGCCAATAAAACAGGTCATCCGTCAAGCATTGAGGCAGATACACCCGATACAATAGGTCATACCGTCCCAAGACTTTCCGTCTGAAACCTAATTTATTGCCATTTCATAATCAGCTCAAGGGCCTGAGGTTACCCTTGCTAAATCACGAGAAATCTACCTTAATATGTAAATAACATTCACTACTAGCAATGAGGCCTACATCAAACAGTACCTTCCGACTCATACCCGCGAATACGATTACCTGAAAGGTATCGATATTCATTTTTCCCCAGATTCTGGAAAATCATTTCATTGTTTCCTGGACTCGATTGAGTCCTTATTTACCTTCCGGGTACGTCCATTGCTTTGAATGACCGTCATGGTTATTGCCATGATAATAATAATAATAATAATAACCACGACATACCGGAAAATTCCTCAAATTAACATTTATTATTTACTTAGTCATTCAGATTTAACTACTGGTCCAATTACGTGCATCCAAGTATGAACTAAATCAGTTCCTTGTCATAATTGGCCATTCCTATCCATTTTAACTTAGGCATATGTGCCATGCGCCCAATAAAAGAAAAAATTAAAATCCGAAAATACCTACCGAAAAATGCCGAAAATGCCTACACGCAAATGCCGAAAATGCCAACACGGAGGGCGCCATATGGAACCTTTCCCACCGTCCCCCATGACTCATGGGACCATGTGACAACAAACCAACCCTTTCGGGTCACGAACACATGGGACCATGCTCCACGGAAGTCGATAGTCAAGGGATCTTTTCGGTCTGTGCCGATTTCTCCTCATTGGGATTGTATACTTAATCCACTCACATGAAGGGTTATCGACCATTCGACCTAGCTAGATCAGAGCTACTCTCCCGTTCCTGAGGTCTGAACACGGACTCCTCAGGGCCGAAGAACGTTCGCGGCAAATAAAGGCTATAAAACATAAACTACCTTAAAGGCCTACAATGAACGGAAGAGGATTTTGGATGCTTGTTTTTCGGCAAAGAATAAGCACAAATAAGTTTTCCAAATTTACTAAGGCGCTCGTTGAAATATACACATACACTATGACATCCTTGGAAAATTAATATAAATTGACAAGTTGAATACAAATATTTAGCGACGGTAAATCCGTGCTACCATTCATCAGCTAAACTTCATCCACATTCCATAAGAATATTTATGTGGATGACCACAGTTCCTAAGGATACTTCAAATGCAAGAATACTTCCATCCGAACTAACAAGCTGATGGATACCTGATTTGACATACACAGAAAAATATACATCCCCGAGGGATGTCCAATCTCGTTGACATACTACGTCCATACCATTTGTTTTGTCTGTCTATCTCCCGTTGGATATCAAAAACTGTTGAGTGTTACACAAACAAAATATAACACAGATTACCTATTTACAGTTACAATTCGAACCATTTTCCTCCAAATATCAGTATTCCCTGGGACCGAATCCCATGTCATAAAGTAAACATTTACTCACACTAATTCAACTACCCCGGAGTGGTCATTTTATCTTATATCTACCGCCACCAAATATCTATACGTGAATTAAAAAAAATATACTGCAGAAATAATCATATGTTTACGTAAACCATGGAAAAGACACTAATATTACGCGTCTTCACCCATTGGAAGACAAATGAAATAAAAATCACACGAACACAGGCTCGACAACGAACCCATCACTTCCAACAACTACCAGTGAAGTTTTCACGAAGTCTAAATTCGCCCAGAACAGTACATATCACAAAACAAAATCACACTCTGAAAAAGAAACACATATTATACACCAACACAAAGTATAAATGGCTGTATTTCATCTCGTAGCACCCGCTACTTGAGCGAGCTGTCGGTCCCTTCAGTGCTCTATTGAGGTTCGAACCTGAGACTCTGGTCGTCTCCATCAGGGACACTGAAATAAAAACCCTAATTAACCTAATCATGTCATTGACAGTTGTAAAAAAAAAAAATACTACATTGCTTTTGGGTCATGGCTGGTGGATCGTGTGTGGTAATTACGTAAATATTCTATCTTTATTCTCACAGAAGACTGCACCGTCTTAAAAAGAAACACTTCTCGGCCAAGCGACTACCCTCATCTGCCCTCTCACAAGGACCTTCCCATTCTGGGGCCATAAATCACTCATTGTGAACGTTCCCTTCGCACAGCGGCGAGAGAGCATTTACCGCACTCAATATCGGCAACCGAGTCAACAAAATCATACAATTGAGCTAACGCAGGGTACACCTGCTCGAACCAGCTCATATTATCATTATGTCCAAGAATCATTTCTCAAATTAAGCCGCTATCTTATACCAAAAATCTCGTCAACTCTCCAGGAGTCTGGGGTTCATCCATACATTTCTTCCGTCGTACGTTTTTTTACCACAGTTACGTCAGCCTTTAACCCAAAGAACAATGTCCCCTAATCTCTCCCCCTTGAGGCGAGATTGTGTACCTGTCATTTACTACCCTATTGCTCGAGATATATCGGTATATAAAATCACCGATCAAATTACTTTCAGAAAATAATAATAATAATAATAATAATAATAATAATCCACTAACCTGTTGCTTAAAATGTATCGGTAGAAAACACTGATCAAGTTACGTTAAGGAAATAATAATAATAATAATAATAATAATAATAATAATAATAATAATAATAATAATATTCAGACATGATCAAACTCAACTAGAAAATCTCTACTTTATTAGCCTAGCTAATGTGTCGGGTGGGCCAGGTTTGAACCTCAGCACATATCTTCTCGAACGTCTTCAGTTACAGCCAAACTTATACACTAGCATGCAAGAAACAAACTACTGCCTCTACTTTTATGAATTTAGTGCTGTTACTATCCCACATTAACTTCTGTATAGGCACATGTTAATGATCCTGACACCTACTAATCCCTCTCGCATTATGCAGTCACGCAGATGAAATTTACGGCATTAACCTGTTCAATTTTCTATTTATTTTCCCCCTTAAATCCTTCTCAGCACTCATAACAAAAAAAAACATATTATATAGCATGCGCATGCATCCTCTAATAGGGGTCCCAAATTCTATACATCCTTCCTGGTTCACTTCCTTCCCATGTCTACTTATAAAAAACAAATAAAACAAGGGTCATCCGACCACTCCAGGTAATTAGCCTATCAATTACCTCATCATTAACCCTATCTTTACAGTAACTCTATTTACAAGGGGAAATACTAACATTGGAAGAAAATAGATCAATACTCAACAGTTTTTGATGTTTTCTGGCCCCCGCCCGAAGCTTTCAGGGACCTGCCATCGGTGCTCACTCCATGTCGCCGGCTCGTGCAGTTGTTGGTTCTAGGAGTGTGATGACTTTGCTGAAGTAATCCATCTTCCTGGTAAACAAATCACTGCAATTATATTTACACAATCTTGCACACTTGTTGATCACTCGACACCATCCAACTTTCCCTCTATCGTTCTAGACCGATGCTAGTTACGTGACGCTAATTATTATGGATATCTCAGCTAGTCTATTTCATTAAATTAGGCGAGCTGTAAATTCACTGTCTCCTCCTTCCCAAGTCTATCGCCTCCTACGTCCGTGACTTATATCAACCGTCCCTTTCTTATTTTCTTGTCTGGATTAAATCAGATCCTGTACTTATCATTCCCCTTTACTTGGTGTTATAATCTGTTCCGGAAACCCTGCTCTCAATGTTACATGGATTAAGCTGATAGTAGTTCTTCACACGATCTGATTTTCTTTTGAAACAAAGTTTACCAAATCCCAAAGTTATACGCCTCGAAAACTGAGCTCCCTTACTGCTACCGACATCAACCTTTTACAGTCACTACCTAAGACATAATGACAAATATTCAGAGTTTACTTCGCGATCGGATGTCGCACAAATATCTTTGTCATATAGTTACATTTCCTACTATCACTGCACACTGGAAAACACTTTTAGAAATTCACTCCCGTTTCTTTGTGTCAGTTATACAGACAAAGAAGAGGTAGACCTGGCTCGCGGACCGCACGTAGTTCCACCTTCTGAAGCTCGTTCTCGACTACTCCTCCCCCGAGAAACTGCAACAACTATATAGCCAAACCGGGAATAGGGGTGGCTAGCGTGTGTTCTCCCCACTCTGATTCTGGCCTTTCCTGGATAAACCAGCCTGTTGAAATTAGCAATACGCTAGACTGTGTGACCTGGATATGCACAAGTACGCTATGATATGCGGAACTGAATATGTTCGGCGGATCTGCCGTAATTAATTTATCGGCTCGGAGGGGAAGTAGGGAATCCCCGAAGGCATCTGGTTTTTCACTAGGCGTCAGTACGCGATGGGTATTATATAAGTTGTTTACCAACGCCTTTCGCTTGGAGAGTATTTTCTACCAGAACTCTTGACTTCATAATTCCACCAACATTCAGCACACTCCTCTAACAGGTGCAGTTTTGTTAATCAAGCCTTATTTACGCCGAAAACACATTAAATTTGGCCCGATCGCTCTGGCATCGCTGTACGCTGGCATATGTTTTCCAATATGGAGTCGCTAAATAGTGTTCTTCTCCTGCTTCTTCTATGACGTGGGCCTAGTTCGGGGATTCCTTAAGCCACCCAGTGGGCGGGTGAAGGCGCCTCTCTGGCGGGCTTCGTATTGCACAACCTGACGATACCCCCAGCATCCACACAAAGAAAGCTTGCTGCCAGCTTCCTTACTAAGCATATCACTTGAAATAAATACTAATTGTGCCGGTACGGTCACAATACATACATTTTATGTGTTGGTTGAAACTGTACACATGTGTCGTTTTCTGGTCCCTCTTTAAAACATTCTTAGGCAAGAAGTGCTCCATTCAATGGGTTGGTTTGCAGTCTATTTCTTATTTTGGTTTTCATGAGGTTTACCTGTTTACATGTTAATAACCTCAACAGCAGAACACATGTTATTAACAAGTTTATGAACTTTAATCCTTTACATAACTTAGAATAAACCCTTTCGCAGCCAGCATTTGAATGAGGGGATGTAAAACTTTGAGCAGACCCCTTGATGTTATTCGACAGGAGTAGAATACATGCCAACACCGGATTTAACCCTCTCCCTTTCTCATTATCATCCACATGCAGACGCGGAGGTTGCGCATGGCATCAAATATAAAGACCTGCACGAGGCAAACCGAACATGTCCACGGACACTCTCGACACTAAAAGTGGTCTCAATAGCGATTAACGTGGTCCCCAATTCTGATATAAATCGTCTGGTTTGAATGCAGTTTCTTGATCATGTTCACATCTTTACTGCAAAACCCATTATTTTTCATCTGATATGTTACGATAGCGTATCTAACGTTGTGAAAAGCGTTCTCAATGAAGCGAGCAAAGACATTTGTTGTTAGTCAAGACATTTCGGAACTAAAACATGGATAGACGACAGGGCGTTCCTAGCATCATGGCCGTTTTTGAACCCAAACTGAGTTTCACTGGTTTTTCTCTCGTTTGCTCCGTAACCGTGACCGTGTACTCACTATGCTTATAAACCTGTAATCACTACATCGTTTAGAATTCGATTTCCTTGGTAGGCTGATGAAGATGGATTTCAGCCAGTTTGCAGAGATGTGTCCAGTGCTGTAGATGTGGATGGACAGTTTCAAAAGGAAGACGTTATAATTAATATCGGTCTGTTTGAGCATTTCTGTATTCATTTTATCGGGTCCGTCGGATTTGCCAGATTTTTCTAAATTTAGGGATTTTTCCTTACTCATTCTTGAGAATCTCTGAGCCATCTAGTTACTTTTCGACAGAGCGATTATCTCTGAAGATTTCTGCAACAATAGCTTTCCTATACTTTCACCAACATTTCCTTACCCACAAGAAGTTTCTTTTCATTGTCTACTAGTTTTGGCGTTCATTCGTTTCCGCCTAGTAAATGCTCTCTTATTTGTGAGCTGTCTGGTTTACGTACAGCTTATTGATGATCATACTGCCAATCCCGATATGTTTTAACTCATGTATAAGGATATAACTATGTAACGTTGCCAAAAGCTTTTTCATAATCAGTCAAACGAGCAAAGACTCTCACATTGTTCAAACATTTATCTCTCTTCTATATATAAAAGGCTCCGACTGGCTGTAATCAACGCCCAGCCAAAACTACGTGACTAAGGAAATTAAATTTTGGGGATACATTTATATTACTGTGTAGTCATTCACGAAGGGAGGATGTTTGGATATTACATCGCTAAGGGGGTGAAAAAGGGGGGTGAACTGTTTAAATGAGTACATCTGTATCTCAAAAACTTAACAGTTTACAGACTTAAAAATTGGTATTTGGAATCTACTTTGAAAATAAAGAAAGCCGTATTTTTTTGTTTTCGTAAAGTTCCCTTAAGAGGGTGAAAAATGGTGAAAAAATGGTTCAATACCTTTTATAATGATACTTATATCTCAAAAACTGAAGATGTTACAGACATGAAAATTGGTGTTTGGAACCATGCATAATTTTGTTTTCGTAAAATCCACTTAAAAGGGGGTGAACGAGGGTGAAAAATGGGTGAATTATTAAAGTGTGATTATCAGGAGTATATCTTAAAAAATGTAACATGTTACAGTCTTGAAAACTGGTAATTGCAATCTCCTTTATAAATAGAGGACCGGGCGAGTTGGCCGTGCGCGTAGAGGCGCGCGGCTGTGAGCTTTCATCCGGGAGATAGTAGGTTCGAATCCCACTATCGGCAGCGCTGAAGATGGTTTTCCGTGGTTTCCCATTTTCACACCAGGCAAATGCTGGGGATGTACCTTTATTAAGGCCATGGCCGCTTCCTTCCAACTCCTAGGCCCTTCCTATCCCATCGTCGCCATAAGACCTATCTGTGTCGGTGCGACGTAAAGCCCCTAGCAAAAAACATAAATAAATAAATAAATAAATAAATAAATAAATAAATAAATAAATAAATAAATAAAGGAGCACGTATATTTTTGTTTCCGGTAAAACCACTTAACGGGACAGGGGGCTAAAAGAACTGAAAAAGGGGTTGAATTCTTTTCATTAGGATACTGATATCTCAAAAACCGATGGTTACAGACGTGGAAATTGGTATTTGGAATCTCCTTTAAAATTAAAGAAACGCGTAGTCTTTTGTTTTCGGAAAATCCACTTAAGGGGGTGGGTGAAGAAAGTTGAAAAATGATTTGACTTATTTTTATGAGAATACGTATACCTCAAAAACTGAAGATGTTACAGACATGAAAATTCGTATTTGGAATCTCCTTTAAAAATAAAGAAACACGTATTTTTTGTTTTCGCAAAATCCATCGAAGAGTTGTACCAGGGGGGCTGTGTAAAGGACTGAAACGGGTTGACTACCTCCTATGAGGAGACATATATCTCAAAAACTGAAGATGTAACAGACATGTACATTGTTATTTTGAATCTCCTTCCAAATACAGAAACATGTATTTTGTTTTTGTTTTCGGAAAATCCACTGAATGGTTGGTGGGAGGGGGGGGGGTTGAAAAGAAGTGAAATAGGTGTTGAAGTACTTTTATTACGATATTTATCTTCATAAGTAAAATGGCAACGACCATGTGTCTGTACATTGACTATTTTGGCGAAATTTTCTTACAGTTAAGAGTTTCAGGTGTAATAATGACCATCTGCATATATTTTAGGTTTCATTTCCTGAAGGTGCACATTTTTACTCCTCTCACAAAAATCAAGATGACGACACAATCTGCCCGGCGAGGTAGAAAATTGAAATTTTACCAAATTATATGTTTTAGCCTGTAACCGACGGAAAAATTCCAAGATATTTATATTTTTCACTTTTTACCTCCGAAAAATATCAAAATATGGAGGCAATTTTAATGACGGTGCATACCTTCGTTTCGAGATATTTCGTGACTGAATGGTAAGTCGTAACACAAAATGGATGGTACAACCTGCGTTTAATTTCGTGTGATCTACAACTTTGACCCCATGACGTTTTGTCGTAGCTCTATCCCTTATGGGTTAGAAAGAACAGCATTTCACGATTTTACGTAAATTTTGCTTTTTTTGTACACTTATAATTTATAGTTTGACACACTTGTAGGAAAGACAGTCATCAAATTCGGCAGGAACATTGGCCTCGCAGTAGCCACAAGTAAGCCAAATTCTATGTTTCCACCTGTCACATAAGTATCCGAAAAGTAATGCAGTGTGTGAAAACCTTACCCAAATTTCTCCCTATTCAAACTCAATCCAACCCACAAATAGAACAGGTAGATACGAGAAAATGTAATAGAATCAGCCATTTAGACCGCTAAAGGAGACGTCTTATGGTGCAATCCGTTTGTCCATATAACGTACCATTTAGCAGCAGTTATTCTGTAAATAATAATAATTTCGTGTGGCTATTTCTACCGGGTGCAGCCCTTGTAAGGCAGACCCTCCGATGAGGGTGGGCGGCATCTGCCATGTGTAGGTAACTGCGTGTTAAGTGTGGTGGAGGATAGTGTTATGTGTGGTGTGTGAGTTGCAGGGATGTTGGGGACAGCACAAACACCCAGCCCCCGAGCCATTGGAATTAACCAATGAAGGTTAAAATCCCCGACCCGACTGGGAATTGAACCCGGGACCCTCTGAACCGAAGGCCAGTACGCTGACCGTTCAGCCAGCGAGTCGGACATTCTGTAAATGAAGGTCTGCAATTTTATAAACATGCATGTAGTTTCGTATGTCGATCTATATATATTCTTTGAAGTTGATTTGTAGCGATCTAGAATGGGTTTGTCTGTCATTATAATTAATGATTTACAAATCGATAGTAACTGTCAGCAGGAGGGCCTGCTTATGAAATCAGTACTCCCCACATCGACTTACTGGCAGTAGGAATGGGGTCCTCCTCTAAATCCTGTGTAACTAGCGTTAGTAAGGAGGGTCTACCATTGTAATAAATAATTCCCTTCTCGATTTGACTGGCAGAAGGCGAAGGAGGATGTAATTTTCAACAAAACTCCCCTATCTGATTGTGTCTGGAGGTAGGAAAGGGGCCTACCATTGTAACGAAAACTCTCCAAATCTATTGTGACCGCACAGTAGATAAGGAGCCTTCTGTTAAAATGAAAACTTCCCAACTCGATTGTGTATAGCAATAGGCAAGTGAGTCTGCCGTTGTCATCGCAACTCCGCATTGTGCACTTTACATTGGAAACAACGTATGGGAACCTCCCAGGGTGTTTCTTGGATAACGCTAACAGATGTGCATTTTTTTAAAAACATATTAACTGCGTGTACAGTAATTTACTTCGATATCCGTATACAGTGTAGAATACCGTAGCGAAGCACGGGTACATTTAATACACTTGATTTACGTCACAGACAGATCTTGTAGGGACGATGGGTTAGGAAAGGACTAGGACTGGGAAGAAAGCGATCGTTGCCATAATTAAGCTTTGCCTGGCGTGAAAATGGGAAAGCAAGGAAAACAACTGTATCATAAGGGCTGCCGACAGTGGGGTTCGAACTTACTACCTTCGGAATGCAAGCTGATAGTTATGTGATGCAAACCGCGTAGCCAACCGCTTGGTCACTCCCTTACGCAGATTGAAACTGTCATGCTTGTTTTCAATATCTTTAATCTTTTTACGAGTGAACTTCCTTTGCTTCTTTTATCCTGCTTCTTGTATTTCTTTTGATGGTCGCATAAGCCACGTCGTTGTTCCTGTCAAATACTCATTGTTCCATCAACTCAGGAATTTCTTAGTTTACCAATTTCTTTTAATTTTTTGAATTGAAAATACATAATTGTTCAACTACGGCTTCTTGAATTACATTCTTAAGATCATGCTTTGTTTCAAAAATCCTCTGACTTCAGATTGATATCCAGATTTGGAATTCTGTTGTTGAGAATGTCCCAGATTGAGTTTCGAACTTCCGGATCATTCAAGCACTTTATGCCAATTTTCTTGGTCTGGTGTTTTGTTAGCTAGATTTTCAGTCACAATTATATCTCTGCAACAACTGGATTATGGTCCCAGGTAATATCAGCTCCTGAATATGTTTTTACTTTGTTATACTGCACCCGACCCCTACCTAACTGGCACCGGCATGAGATCTACAGGGTCGCTGACAGGTCAAAAAAAATATATAAATAGGCGCTGAACTAAAGTAAGCTTAGAGGCGTACAAGGGAGGAGAAGCGGGGCATATAACTAAAAATGAGAATACATTCGAATTAAAATATTTAACTCACAAACCGGTTTATTGAACCTTAATGATAATGGGAAATGATGCATTAAATTACCCTAATGAATTACATTAAAATTTACAAATATTTGTTGTAGATTGTGTTATGGACCTCTGTCCGTTATACGTGATAGAAACGAGTACGTTATCGCGAAGCGATGTATCGTGACATATAGCGAATGGAAACTTTATCATAACACTGAGGCTATATTATCGCTAACACATAAAACTAACATGCGTCCGACCACACGTCTGAGCAATCCCTATTCTAATAAAGACCTAGATTTCCCAATGAAATGACAAAAAAAATGAAAATACACACATATGATACAACACCTGGGATCGAACCGACCCTCGCTATTTTAGGCATCGTCGAGCTGATGGACAGAACCACCACTGACCTTATGTACAACCACACATGACATAAAACACATACATGGTACATGATATGCAAGAAAAATACGTAAAAGGCACTTGATCTTCCTTCTGTCACTGTAGGCCTCCAATGCCTACGTTGAGCTTCGAACTGACAACCTCTTGCGATGAAGGCGGGGTCCTGTAATCCCTATCTAATTATACTCGTACAATTAACAACGATTCATTGGCAAACATTACCATTATCGGCCGGGTCGCTTGCTAATTACTACGCTGCTCTGGTGTGTTAGGTAAATCACATTATTTCGCCGTTGAAAGAAACCAAGTTCATTTCCACAGCCAAGTCCCTCCTTCCTCGCTTACGGGACATTCAAACAAAAAAAAGAAACACACTAGGCCAAGGCCAGACGGCGGTTGACCCTCCCTTAAGGTCAACACCCACATAACCTTCCCTTTCCAAAGGGAAGCGTAACATTTCACTCGGAAGTACATCTCCAATATCCTGCGGCCTTACCAGACTCGCGCAAATCACTTTGAATTAAACACATATCTACCCAGCAGTATCATATCATTTTTTACAACACGACTCCCGTATCATAATGGTAATCTTTGCCTGATTGTTATTATTATTATTATTATTATTATTATTATTATTATTATTATTATTGCCGTCCTACATAGCTTACCCGCTACCTTACTTATGCATGGTCATCGTGCGGAATCTATTCAGCAATTACAACACACTTAAGCACTCGCGCAGCAATTAACATCTGATTACTGACTGCTAATTAATCGATGGTCGGCACATGGCTACATTATCATCACACGGCAATACATTAATTAATTGATTACTATCCACGCGAATGGATGTTTGACACACGCTTTAGGATCATTTCTTGATAAATTTTATCACATAATCAATCTTATCTCATCACTCCCTATCTAAGTATTTCAAAGGGTGGAATTTTTGAGGTTGTCACTTTGGCTGCTAGGTCTCGTAGTGACGTGCCTTACGTACTATAGCACTTACCGTTTCACATACCATACACTTATCAAAATAATGAATACTCTAATAACTACTCTCACTGCACTCCCATAAACTAATTATTACTGGTCTTCTGACGCTCGTAAACAAACAGAATCTCCCAAGAAGTAAATAAATGAATGAATCTCCATTAATGCAAAGCTAATGTATTATATTCCCTTAATTATTTACACTCGATTACTCAGACCTGCAGTCGGTTTCCTAAGCTAAGACTTAATTACTACGCGCCCATTCCGGCGCTCTATTTCAACAGGACTACATCTTTAAATCTCTTATAGCGTCAGTTTACAATAAATATTCCCATCCCTTCTATGCATGCCAGATATTAGAACTTTGTACTCATCTCTATCACATGATGATGCCTTCGTCAACTCGGGAAGTCCATTCTGAGTTTACTCCTCCTCCATGGGCACCACGGTGATGACTTCCATTACCAATTCATCTTGAAGTTGGTGAGCCATTGTTTGATGATGTTGGAACCGCTAGCACTTAATCCTGCACAGACACAACGACACTGTTTAAGTCACACTCCGGTTAACAGCGTTCAATGTGAACGTCCGGTCACGATCTCCTATGCGACTACGTAAGATAATTATATTATAGTAATCATAATAATATGACTTTTCACGTCACGGTTTTCCAAAAAGTTAACACTGGCGTCACAGAGATCAAAACTAAACACTGTTTATGCAAATTGGATTATTTCACTTAAAATAGGAATTAATTTCACTTGAACAAAGACCTAACGAGGGCTTAACGGAGCGTAGCTTCGCCGTCGATAAGCCGCAAACCCGGACTGACGCTTGTCCCTTCCTGCAGTAGTTTTTACTAGGGAGCGATACCCCTTCCACTAATTTGCGTAGCGCCTATTCCCGGCGTACTCGAGGTAAAATAGTACGGGTGATCGGTGACCAATATCTAGTTGGTGCGATTGAGAGATAACCACTCAATTATCCTTCGGTGAATCTCTTTAAATTATTTAAAATATGTTCTGCTTCCCCTACCACACGGGGTGAAGTCCCGATCTCGAGGAGCTGTCGTGAGACTAAACAGATGGCCCAGTACTTTTCCACGCAGAAACCACACAGTATTCTTTCTTCGGCTGAAAGTTATCACGGAAGAGGACATTAAACACTCTAAATAAATGTCCCAATGACATTTATCCCTTTTAAATCGGGAGATGAGCCCCTAATTCGAGTTTTATTAATTTCTATCTCGTAGGTAATTAAGTTGGCCAGTCCGATTCCAAGATGGCTCCTATATTCCGTTTCGAAAAAGTTAGTTTCCCCTCATTCTGTGAGTCTTGAGGAGGGATGTCTTCTCTCGAGTGATGTCACAGGGAATCCACAATCATAACCCCTCCCGGGTCTAAGTTAGCTTGGCTTCATCAGCGGGGCCCCCGCTACACAAAGGCTAATACTGCGCAATAAGTCGCAGACAAAGAAATCTCGTAGAATAATTTTAAAATACACAATTTATCTATCTCAATGGTATGAATAACAATTAGTTTCGGTATGACCTCTATTAACGATATGAATATTAATCATTTTCAGCGTTCTTTCCCTTTAATAGCATTGCGTGCGTAATTACGGAGGTCGATATCAACCAAAGGTCCTTGGATCATGCCCCTGCCGGGTTCAATACACAGTTCCTGAAATGACTATCATTATGTAGTCTGTCTGATTTCTGACAATCAAAACCATGCATTCGTAACTAGTTCCTTGTCTAGCAAGATATGAAGCAATCTGTCACACCTTACGTCTGAATTACTTTTTTTTACCGAGTGAGTTGGCCGTGCGGTTAGGGGCGCGTAGCTGTGAGCTTGCATTCGGAAGGTAGTGGGTTCGAACCCCTCTGTCGGCAGTTTTCGTGGTTTTCAATTTTCACACCGGGCAAATGCTGGGGCCGAACCTTAATTAAGACCACAGCCGCTACTTTCCCATTCTTTGCCCTTTCCTATCCCATCGTCGCCATAAGGTCTATGTGGTTCGGTGCGACGTAAAGCAAATTGATTTTTAAACCTTTCCAGTTCTGTTTAAATTTATCAGCAGGTGTGTACACCTGGATTAAATTGGTATGGCTGCGGTGTCTTTTAGGTTGAAAATTACACAATAGCTGCTCAATTTGAAGATATCTTCAACCTTGGTCCTATGCCTTGTTTTCGTATCTCGATTCTTTATACTTCATATAGCGCAGCATTTCTCGGTTACAATCAAATCTCTCCAACTCGAATGCGACTGGCATTAGGAAAGGGACCTGTCATTATAATGAAAACTGTCCATCTCTATTGCGAATGGCAGCTGGCAAGCGAGCCTGCTGTTACTGTAGAAACTCCCGAACTCGACTGTGAAGGGTAGTAGGAAATGTGGCCTCCCATTATCATCTAGAATTTCCCAACGTGCACTTTACGTCGGAAACAACGTATTGGGTCTTCCCCGTTTTGTTTCTCGGATAGCGCTATGAGACGTGCAATAATAATAATAATAATAATAATAATAATAATAATAATAATAATAATAATAATAATAATAATAATAATAATAATAATAATAATTGGTGATACAAAGCTAGAACAGGTCGATATTTTCAAGTATTTAGGTTGTGTGTTTTCCCAGGATGGTAATATAGTGAGATTGAATCAAGGTGTAGTAAAGCTAATGCAGTGAGCTCGCAGTTGCGATCAGCAGTATTCTGTAAGAAGGAAGTCAGCTCCCAGACGAAACTATCTCTACATCGGTCTGTTTTCAGACCAACTTTGCTTTGTGGGAGCGAAAGCTGGGTGGACTCAGGATATCTTATTCATAAGTTAGAAGTAACAGACATGAAAGTAGCAAGAATGATTGCTGGTACAAACAGGTGGGAAAAATGGCAGGAGGGAACTCGGAATGAGGAGATAAAGGCTAATTTAGGAATTAACTCGATGGATGAAGCTGTACGCATAAACCGGCTTCGGTGGTGGGGTCATGTGAGGCGAATGGAGGAGGCTAGGTTACCTAGGAGAATAATGGACTCTGTTATGGAGGGTAAGAGAAGTAGAGGGAGACCAAGACGACGATGGTTAGACTCTGTTTCTAACGATTTAAAGATAAGAGGTATAGAACTAAATGAAACCACAACACTAGTTGCAAATCGAGGATTGTGGCGACGTTTAGTAAATTCTCAGAGGCTTGCAGACTGAACGCTGAAAGGCATAACAGTCTATAATGATAATGTATGTATGTATAATAATCGTATTCACTGCGTGTTCATTAACTTATGTAGCACTCCTTATACAAGGGATAATACCGTAGCAAAGTACGAGTAGATATGCTAGTTGTCAAAAAATAATTTAAAATTCCATTCCTGAATTCCTCTTTCTGTAATTAGATATTTGACCCAATTTGTCTTCTTGAATTCCAATTTTATCTACGTTTTAAAGCTTACAGTAGACAGCAAGTTGTACGCCGTCCATACCACTTGAATGTTTGAGAAGAATCATAAAGATGACCAGGGAGGGTATGATGTGAGGAAGGACAAACACGAGTGTCTGACGTTTATTGCCATGCGCTTATCGCTAAGTCATAAACCATCTGATGCTACGTGGCAATAAAGCATGAACTCTAGCAGTATCTAACTGCGGATCACTACACAACGTTACCATACGTAATCATCATCATCATTATCTAAAGGCTGTGCCTTGTCGCTGCAACCATTGATCTCTTCTCTCTGTGATCCTTTTCATCTCTCCATAACCTTGGCATCCCATCATCTCAACTACCTCTTCAATGATCTTCTTCCGTGGTTTCCCTCTGTCTTTCTTTCCCATCACGTTGCCTTCGAACGAGTTCTTTATGAAGTCATTATGCCGGAGAATGTAACCAAAAACTGACGGTTTTCTCCTTTTTATCGTTGTTATTAAATGTCTCTGGGTGTTTATTTCTCTAAGCACTGCTTATATTAATATTTATGAAGTGCCTGATACTGTGTAGAGATGAGAAGAATGCAAGAATGAGGAATGTGGCCTGCAAGCACGAACTTCCTGTTCTTCCCAGACAGATCGGTTCTTATCTGCTTGAAAAAGTCATTCGTGAGTGGACGAAAATGCTACAGGATGACTCTGGATTGAGAATTGGCTACAAGAAAGACAAGTTAACAGTCAACTGTTTAGCCTTCGCAGACGACCTTACACTCCTGGCATCCAGTGTGGAGGAAGCTATCCATCAACTATCCTCTCTCGACCACATAGCAGCTAAAGTAGGGCTGAAGATCGCCATCAACAAAACACAGTTTATCACCAACATCAAAGATGTACCCAAATCAATCCCACTGGGGGACAAAACAATACAAAGGACTAACTCCTTCAAATACCTAGGAGAATGGATAACCCCAAACATGAATGAAGATCAGGCCATGAACAGCAGATGCATCAAATTGGAAAATGCCTACCACCTATGTAAGAGTATATACAAATCCAAATCCCTCTCCCTTAACCTCAAAATCAGGCATTACACTACTGTAGTGAGACCGTCAGTACTATATGCCTCAGAATGCCTAAACATGGTAAGAAAAGGGCAACTTAGAAAACTGGAGCTGAAGGAAAGGAAGATCCTGAGAAAAATCATGGGCCCCATTAAAGAAGAAGGCAAGTACAGAATCAGGCACAACAACGAACTGTACCAACAATTGGAGAGCATTACAACATCTATGAGGAAGAGGAGATTGAACTTCTACGGTCATGTCATGAGAATGGACAATCAGAGGCTCACCTCCAGAATCTTTCACACCATCTCTAGAGGGAAAGCGACTAATGCCAAGTGGGCAAGACTCGTCAGAAAAGACCTTCAAGAATTGGACATTGCTCCCAGTGAAATTTATGACAGGAATAGGTACAGAACGTTGATCAGAACATCAAACTCTCTCCAGTCACTAACAGAAAAAACAGTACGTCCGGGAGGAGGTGTGAAATGGACTCAGGAGCGAAAAGACATTCACAGTGCAAGAATGAAGGAGTACTGGTCAAAGAAGAAAGCTGCTAGAGATAAGAACCACGTGGTCCATAGCAGGCCCAAACGGAACTAAAAAAAGTCGCCTGAGTAGTAGCGGAGTTGCTATGGTAACCATTGCGTCACTGGCTCTGCTGGTGAAAACCCCTTCACCCCGTGCCTCACCGGGCATGTGCATTCTTCCGATCTCCCAACAGTAGATATTTATATAATCTATACTAGCGGAAGTGGAACAGTTGTGTAAATGTAGGTTATAAAGATGAAAATGGACATCAATTAATAAGACTATTCCAGGTACCGGAGAAAGTTAAAACTTGGTGCCAGAGGACTTGATAGGTACCCCAATATCCCTAGACAAAATCCTCAGTTTTAGCCCTTTAGGCAAGCAACTCAGTGTTGTAAACATCATACGGATATGAACTAAGAATTTTATGTATATAGAATATAATAAACTATGACAATATATTCTTTATTTATTCCTAAAAATTACAATCTTTTCTTAATCATTGTTATCCGGTCGATTAGATAGGCAGTATGCCTTATTCTACCACTACGAGCGCTAATGTGAGTCAATGCAGAGTTTCACTTTAATCCTTATAACTACATTCGGTGTGGACATTTTTCAAGAGGTAAGAAAAAAAATGCATAAGGTTAGTGAACCAAAGAACACATTACAGAAAGAATTATGAAAATAAGTTTATTTGGCTAGGATTTGAATCAAAAAGAAGATTAGTAAAGAAACTAGGCTGTTTTTTCGAAACTACATTTAGGCCGGAGATGAATTTCAATTTTTTTTTTTTTTTTTTTTAGTGTGAGGGAGGTATTGAACACTCACAGTTTGAAACCTTTCCGATCACTTTAGCCCTTAAAGTTTTCACCACAGTTGAGGAAATTGCTTAATGTTACGTTTTTCGTTGTATGGAGACCTCTACTTTTTCTGCTAAGAAATGTTTTCAACTTTAAAACAAATTCCCAAATTTTCCGAGGGAGCCGTGCTGGTGAGAGGGAGCGGTCGATATTGAGGATCGGAAGCAAAGTATCAGAAGTACGTAAGTGTACGCATTTCTTCACCCAGAGGGAAACATTTCTTCTGAAGCGAGGATCCATAGTTTTGATGGATTTGAAAACTTCCTAAAACTCCAAATTAATTTTTAACACCAGACCCCTAGAACGTGTTGAGGGAAATTTTGGAGATATTAAGGAGGGACCGATACGTAATTGATTCATAAGGTTCGGATGATAAGGAAAAGACATATTTCTTTCATGAGTTCATTTTACCCGAAATCTGAAATATAAGTGCGAATGATGGATCCCTGACCCCGTTTAATGCAATTTTATTTTGCGTATAAATGTATATTTCCGCCATTTCTATTCTTTTGATCATATTGTGTTTGTTTTAGTGATATAAGGTCATATTTGCTCATATTTACAGCATTTTCGTTTAAAATCGAGGCGTCGATTTTAACAAGGTAAATGTTATCTGAGTAGTGTTTCAAACACAGGATTTCCAAATATTGTAGTAGATGTATTTTATTTTATTTTCCCGAAACAGAGAAGTGGCAGGTTTACAAGACATAATTCCGATAAAGAGATCCTGTACGAATGTTCGCCGACAGATACCTTTTTTTTAGTAAAATAAAAAGAGAATTGCACCTCAGAGTGATGATAATGAATGTACAAAGTTTTAACTTACCACTTGTAGATCTGTCAGTTTGCGTGATTAAATGTCTCTGCTGTATTATCGCTTATCACTTTTTGGCACGTTTAATGTTACGAATACTATAATACTTCCTACCCATCCCTAAAATGCCTAAGTCAATTGTTTACCTTTTTAGGGCATATTTAACTAGTTTTAGGGCATATTTGCTTACATATTTTGTACTTCTTTAGGTGATAAACTTCCGAACCGTATTGATCAATAACAAAAGCTCCATTGAAGTGATCCTGTTCGCTGGCAGTAGGTGAGTGGTGGTGGTGATTATTGTTTTAAGAGGAAGTACATCTGGGCAACCATACTCTATATAACACTAATCAGAGAGAAAAAATGGAAGGGGTCCGACACTTCGAAAAATGAAGATATCGGCCAAAGGAAGACAAGGGTCACGAAGGGCGTGAAAATGAAAGACTCCCTACCCCTCGCAAACCTAATAGCGTCGGGGTCAGAAAGGAACAAGAGTTGACCAAGGGAGGTCGGATAGGATAGATGAACGTGAGGAGCCTGGCACAAGTAAGTGGAAGTAATGCCAGGACACTGCTTAGGGCCCCGTGGTCGCCAACCCACGCTCCAAAGTTCAGAGCCCCTGGGCCCCTTTTAGTCGCCTCTTACGACAGACAGGTTTTTCCGTGGGTGTTATTCTACCGCCCCCACCCACAGGGGGAACAGTAGGTGAATCTGCAGTATACAGTAAGGCATCATTGATGTTGGATCCGTGGTAGAGTGTCGGCCTCCGAATTCCAAGATAGCGGGTTCAAACCCGGCAGAGGTAGTCGGATTTTTGAAGGGCGGAAAAAAGTCCATTCGACACTCCATGTCGTACGATGTCGGCATGTAAAAGATCTCTAGTGATACATTTGGTATTTACCCGACAAAATTAATTACATCTCAGCCATAGACGCCCAAGAGAGATCCGGTTTACTCTGTCTGTCATCTAGCGGACCTAGAGTAAAACGAAACGTCGAAATTGACGAGCATACAGCCAGATGGCGTCAAATCGAAATGTCTGCACACGGTAGCTGAGGCCATACGATTATTATTATTATTATTATTATTATTATTATTATTATTATTATTATTATTATTATTATTATTATTATAACTGAAGGACGTTGCTGTCGGGGTCAAAAAATATCAGATTTAATAAAAATAACCTAGGTACATGTTACAAGGTTTATTGAAACCTTGTGGTTAGGTAGAAACGTGTCGTCTCAAAACTCACGAGTCTCAAAACTCACGAGTCCCAAAACTCACGAATTCCAGGAAGATGATTAGTAAGAACAGGTTTCTCTGCCTGGGCCAGTCTCAAAACTCACGAGCAAGGCGAATTCTTCTTTAAATGAATAAATGTCCACCCTATTAGTGATGGGATAATTGAATACTCTTAATAATCGAATAACTTCCGTCCGATTATTTAAATAATCGAATGAATAACCAATTTAAATAATCGAATGAGTTTCAAATATCATTCATTTATTCCGCGCAGAATAATCGGATGCGTCATGAATAATATTTTTCGGTTTAAGTGTGTCGGGTAGATGATCTATTGAAATAAGCGAATAGATGAACTCTTAAAGAAAAATAGAAATACGCTTTTCTTCCAAGTGAATCTCCAAGTATTGAAACTAAATGAGTGAATTAACTGTCTTGATCTTAAATATTTCTAAATGAAATTCCTCATTCAAGTAAATGCCGCCTTCTGGCCGCATAATGGAACTAAGTCGCAGTACTATCAACTGACAGTTTCTTTTAACTTGCAGCGGGCAATACTTTATACCGGTACCTACTTTAATTTTGTATCGTCCGGCTGCATGCATATGGTTAGCATGCTGGCCTTTGGTCCATGGGGTCAAGGGGGTTCCGGGTTAGATTTCTGGTCGGGTCAGAAATTTTAACTTTCTTTAGTTAATTCATATGGCTCGGGGACTGGCTGTTCGTGCCGTCTTCAGCATTATACTTTATTTTAGGTAGGGCCTCATCCTCACAGACGTGCAGGTCGCCTGTACGGCGTCAACTCTAAAGACCTGCACCAGACCTCCCGGTGAAAGGTAAAAAAATATCAGCTTTTAGACAACAGCAAAATATTTTAATAATAATAATAATAATAATAATAATAATAATAATAATAATAATAATACACATCGGTCTCTTTAATTCACCAGCCATTATTCTTCCCCTATGGGTCGGGATGGCAGAATAACTTCCACAGTATACCCTGCCTGTCGTAGGGGAAGCGTGAGTCACCGCGCACCCCATCCCTCCTGCGGTCATCGCAAGCACCTGCTGTCCGGAGTCGTGAATTTTGAGACTCATTAGAATGTTTACTTTAGCAACCAGTTTGTATTCGTGAGTTTTGATACTACTTGTAACTAATTTTTGCCCGTGAGTTTTGAAACTCGTGAGTTTTGAGACATAACCGGTAGAAAACACGTGTGTTCCTACTATTTGCTATTCATGTTACGTCACACCGACTCTGACAAATACCGAGCTTGGTAGCTGCAGTCACTTAAGTGCGGCCAGTATCCAGTATTGGGGATATCGTGGGTTCGAACCCCACTGTCGGCCGCCCTGAAGATGGTTTTCCGTGGTTTCCCATTTTCACACCAGGCAAATGCTGGGGCTGTACCCTAATCAAGGCCACGGCCGCTTCCTTCCCACTCCTAGCCCCTTCCTGTCCCATCGTCGCCATAAGACCTCTCTGTGTCGGGGCGACGTAAAGCAACTTGTAAAAATAAGACAAAAAAAAACTCTGACAAATCTTATGGTGACGGTGGACTAGGACTGGGAAGTAAGTGACCTTGGCGATAACTAAGGCTCAGCCTAAGTATTTGCCGGGTGTGAAAATGGGAAACAACGGAAAGCATTCAGGGCTGCCTACAGTGGGATTCGAACCCACTCTCCTGAATGTAGGTTAACGGCCACATGCATTGACAAACGTAACAGTATATAATTTATAGTCGTTAAGAAAACAAACAATGAGCGCCTGGTGTTGTACGTTCCTCGCATTTAAAATTTTATCTGACAACTTTATTTTTAATCAAAATATAATTCATCCCCATGAAGATGCAAACCCTATGAATGCCCACAACAGCCGGGCTAAATAGATACTTGGTAGGTTCGATCCTGGCTCAGTCCGGTGATATTTGAAGGTGCTCAAATACGTCAGCCTCGTGTCGGTAGATTTGCGGCCACGTAAAAGAACTCGTGCGGGACTAAATTCCGGCACCTCGGCGTCTCCGAAAACTGTAAAAGTAGTTACTGTGTCATAAAGCAAAACGACAATATTATACGTATTCATGATACCCACAACAAACATTATTATATCATCAGGTTTGGTTGTTTCTGAGAAAATTGTACAAGTGAGGTACTTACTACGTACCTCACGTTCTTTTTTTAATAGTGATTGTACGTATGGACCTACAGTAGTCCACTTTTAAAAAATTAACATCAACCGTTTTCCCGGCTTCGCCTGCTTTGAAGTCAGACTTAATTAGATTTGTGCACTGTTGGTAATGGTAAACATCAGTTCAGTAATGACTCCGATCACCGTCTTCGTCACTTGTCATTTCACCTTTCGGCCTCTACAGTATATCAGTTAATATGCCGGGCTGAGTGGCTCCGGCGGTTGATGCGCTGGCCTTCTGACCACAACTTGGTAGGTTCGATCCTAGCCCAGTCCGGTGGTATTTGAAGCTGCTCATATACGTCAGCCTCGTGTCGGTAGATTTTCTGGCAGCTAAAAGAACTCCTGTGGAATAAATTCCGGTACCTTGGCGTCTCCGAAAACCGCCAAAAGTTTTTTTTTTGCTAGTTGCTTAACGTCGCACTGACACAGATAGGTCTTATGGCGACGATGGGAGAGGAAATGGCTGGGAGTGGGAAGGAAGCGGCCGTGGCCTTAATTAAGGAACAGCCCCAGCATTTGCCTGGTGTGAAAATGAGAAACCACGGAAAACCATCTTCAGGGCTGCCGACAGTGGGGTTCGAACCTACTATCTCCCGAATACTGGATTCTGGCCGCACTTAAGCGACTGCAGCTATCGAGCTCGGTCTAAAAGTAGTTAGGAGGACGTAGAAACATTATTACTCTTATTATTATTATTATTATTATTATTAATATTATTATTATTAGTTAATATGGCCATGGACGTAGCAAGCTAACAATTCTTCTTCTTCTTCTTTCTCTGTTTACCCTCCAGGGTCGGTTTTTCTCTCGGACTCAGCCAGGGATCCCACCTCTACCGCCTCAAGGGCTGTGTCCTGGAGCTTCAGACTCTGGGTCGGGGATACAACTGGGGATGATGACCTTTACCTCGCCCAGGCGGCCTGCTATGCCGAACAGGGGCCTTGCGGGGGGACGGAAAGATTGGAAGGGATAGACAAGGAAGAGGGAAGGAAGCGGCCTTGGCTTTAAGTTCGGTACCATCCCGGCATTTGCCTGGAGAAGTGGAAAACCATGGAAAACTACTTCCAGGATGACTGAGATGGGAATCGAACCCACCTCTACTCAGATGACCTCACGAGGCTGAGTGGACCCCGTTCCAGCCCTCGTTCCACTTTTCAAATTTCGTGGCAGAGCCGGGAATCGAACCCGGTCCTCCGGGGTTGGCAGCTAATCACACTAACCACTATACCACAGAGGCGGACAAGCTAACAATACTTTTTATATAATATGTTCAATCAAAACTACTTCTTAACCGTATTGGGTTCATTCTTCTTGTATGGCAGTTAAAGGTGTTTTTTCCGTTTCGTTATGTTGTGAGTTATTTTTTCCACATGGGTGCAAAGTTCGTGATTGTGCCGTCTCCTATATTCCCCGTTTACTTTTACTGGGCCCAAGAATTTTCTTACAATTTTCCTTTCCTTCACTTCCAATTTCTCTTATTAGTCTCTTCCGATGCATTGCAAGGCACTCTGCAGCGTACGAGGCCTCTGGACGGATGACTGCGTGGTAATGTCTTAACTTGGCATTTGTAAGCATGGATTTCTTGTTGAAATGGTACTGTACATGCATTTCACCTCCAGTGGGGGTGTGCTGTGAAAAGAACTGCACCGCCTCGGAAGAGGACACAAGTTTACTTTTACTCTTATACATTCTCTCGTTTATTATAGATTATGTCGATTCCATTGGCAACATATGTTTATCGTTGAATTAATTTTCTTAAAAATCATTGCAGTTTGTAAAGTGTAGCGAATTTATCATTTTTGGGCTTTGGAAACCATAAAAAGGATATATTTACTGTGTTAAATGAAAACAGATTTATTAATAGAAAGTTATTAGTGGCTTGATCGGAGAAAGGTCCTAATTTACTAAGCATGTTTAAACATATTTGAGTGAAGTTGTGACTTCCCCTTTCGGAGAACAATCATTGAACGAGAAATGCAACCATGCAAGCTAAGGGCGCCAATCTTTAAGTTGATGATAAGGTGATAGTGCACTAATCATTAAGCAGGAGAATTAGAAATCAAAAGGCTAATTAAGGCAGATTGATTAAAGTGAACTAGAAAAATACTATTTATTATATTGAATATAAATGACGACGGTTTAACGAGAACTGAATTTAAAATAGGAAATGAATTTAACAAAAAGTTGAATGACTCTACTTCGCGAAAACTTGCAATATTTTTAACTCGCTTGCTCACCATGTAGTCTTGTTCTGCTGGTCCTTGGAAAGCTTCCATCCTTGTAGCTGGAACATCACCGGTCGTCTTTGAGATATCTTCATCTGCAGCTAAGTACCATTCCTGCCTTGCAAAGTGCACCGACCACTAATTGGAAGATGGCTTCGACACTAACATTCCCTATTATGCTCTATCCCATATATTGGAGATGAGCCCTAAGTCATAGTTAGAAAAACCTCCTTGGGTTATGTGGAGAGGATACTCAATTAATAATCCTTCCAACTTTACTGAAAATGTGCCCTGAAGTTTCATTTCTAGTTTAATACTACCTATTGTCTTAGACTGGTACAAACCGGTCTAGTAGCCGAGCTGTACGTACTTCCTGATGAGAGTGGCTATACACCCCTCATTCAGAAATTCCTAAGTACCACGTCGTGGTAACGAAGTAGTTAATGTAGAAGTGATAAACTATCACACTAGTCCACTATGGTACAACAACCATAAGACAAGTTCTCAGACCTACAGCGAAATACAAGATCGAAGAATCAAGAAGATTAATAATAACGAATGCAGAAGACGAATGATGCCAAGAGCTCCAACACGCCCTTTTATAACCTTCTCTGGCTCTAATTACAGGTCGCTACACGTGGTCCAATCAGTTGACACGTCTCTCCCCACTCCAGATATTAGAGTTGATGGGTCCCAACCAAGATATCAACTGTTCTTCTATTAGCCCTTTCACTCAGTATCCATGGCAACATGACGCTCCTTTGAAAATATAGGCGGTGATCAGTTTGAATTATTCTGGTCGAAATACGGTAGCTGTCGTTACAACGCTTGAACACGTGCTCGCTTTTCCCAGAATTTGATGTCTAAATTTGTCCTTCCTTCTTCCTCGGTGATGTGGCAAGATAGAGGAAATCTACTGCAAGTTAAATTTAAACGAATGTCGCAAGAATCTAAGTGAATATTAGGATATTCAGCCCTCGTTTACAAGTCGTAGTTACAAAGTAATGAAATGATAGTGAGCAAATGATCAACCATGAATTATAATACAATTACATACCAAGATAAATATCATGACGTTAAATTCCTGAATTAATCACACATAATAAAATTAACATAATTACACTGTGACGTCTGGAACGTTACAAAGTGAGGAGCCAATTTATTAAAATATGTTCTTAAATAAAGCCAGTAAAGCAGCCTAGATGGTTACATCGTTCAGTGTTATCGGAAATAGGTCCCTGAATGTTAGTAGGTCTACGCTCAGGGATATAATTTTTCATGGCCGAGAAAGAAGCGAATGTTTTGTACAAAGTTAGTGCAGTTAAGAAAATTATTTCAGCTCTCCGCTGAGCAAGTTGGCTGCGTGGTTCGAGCCGTGTAGCAGTTAGCTTGCATTCGGGAGACAGCACTGTCGGCAGCTTTGAGGATGATTTTCCGCGTTTTCCCCAACTTCACACCAGGGAAATAGTGGGACTGTACCTTAATGAAATCCACATTCACTTCCTTTCTAGTCCTAGGCCTTTCCTTATCACATCGTCGCCATAAGACCTGACTGAGTAGATGCGACACGACTACAAGATAAAAAATCTTTCAAGTCTGTATATATCTGAAGTTCTGGAAGGTAAATTAGATCGTTGTGGTATCAGGAGTTGAAATGATCATTAATGTCCCTTTTATCGAAATGTAAGGCATAGAAATGGATACACTGAACATTCAAAACACCCAGTCAGTTCTAAGATGTAGTAGATTTTTCCGATAAAAGATTTCTGAAAATCAGATCGATGATACCTGGCTTGCGATAAATTTCAATATTTGTGTTGATGAAATTGCTAACTTCATATTCTCTGTGAGAAACATGGCTGTGGTTGCTTGGCCTATCTCGCATAACGGTTCTCATCACGGGTAATGTATGCCTGTGTAGACTGCATGGTTGTGTCCCATTTGCGATCACTCCCATTACAGTGGAAAACAAGACTGAAGAAAAACCACTTCGTGTCCCATTTGCGACCACTATAAAGTTGTCAGCAACCTATCAGGGTTTTCCAACGTCCATGCAGCAGGGGGACTGTTCATTAGGGCATACTCCACACAATCTCTCTCTTCAAGGTATTTTTGAGATAATATTTGTCTATAGTTTTTAACATATTGTAATTTTTCCAGCTGTAGACATTCATCGCTGATGTAGCTTTTCTTGTTATGTTGTCATCTGCGTGCTTACTTACGACATGCAGGTCATTGAGACAAAGAAAGGCAAGCCTTGTGCTTTATATAATGGATAGTCTTACAGAAAATTACGAAAAAGTCTGGGATGTTTGGTGACACGGATTTTTTTTTCGCTGGCATTACATCGCACCGAGATGGATAGGTCTTATGGCGACTATGGGATAGGAGAGGGCTAGGAGTGGGAAGGAAGCGGCCGTGGCCTTAATTAAGGTACAGCCCCAGCATTTGCTTGTTGTGAAAATAGGAAACCACGGTAAACCATCTTCAGGGCTACCGACAATGGGATTCGAACCCACTATTTCCCGAATGCAATCCAATTTTTTCGCGCTATCTTTATAGAATTTTCATATTTCAACTTATTTTGATCTAAATAGTTTCTTAACATTAAGTTATAGAATCTTGTACATCTAATCCGAGCGTACAGACAAAAATTATCATTTTATTTATTTACTTGAAAGTAGGCTGAGTGGCCGCGCGTTTTAACGCGCTACAGCTATGGAGCTAAGCTCTGCATTCGGGAAACATGTGGTTTGAACCCCACTGTCGGCTGTTCTCAGAATGGTTTTCTGTGGTTTAATATTTTCACTTCAAGGCAAATGCCGGTGCAGTTCCTATCCATAGGCCAGAGCTGAGTCCTCCCACCCCTTACCCAATTGCATTCACCATAACACATTTCATCGTCATTATCTCCTCAGCCGTGGTTGGTGCCAGGAAAGGCATCCGGCCATAGAAACATCCCGTATAAATTAATCTCATCTCGTCCCCGACCTGGTATCAAGAAACAAGACTACGGGGTAGACATACATACAGATAGATGAAAGTAGGCTGTTTATATTTTAAGCAGCTGCTTACTTCACGTGTCAGAATGAATGTTTGAACAGTTTGAGCATTATTTAAGCAGTAATTTAATAGTGTCCCGTATTGTATAAGAAAGTGTAAGTTACCTATTTGAGATGAGCTACAATTGCTTCAAAAAGGATAGCACGATCGAAGAAGCAAAGTGTTACAGGAAAATCCTTTGTTTTGAAATTGGAAAGTGTAAAATTCAACGGTTTTAATACGCCCATATTTTGTCTTATTTCTTAAAACTCATTTAACCGCCTTTACACCCACAACCATCTGGTAACTCTAAATAAAAGGTTCACTTGAGTCCTGTTTATTCTGTCAGTCCGGATATTAACGCATCAGTCTCATATGGTAAATATAAATAATTTAATGGGTTTCAACATACGATTCGTAAGAATGCTAGTATTTAGTTTCGTCAGTTACTTGAGGGATGTCCTCCTGTCCCAGTCCTTCAGTAGGGAATTCCCTCACAGCAACCTGACTGTTTGTATGTCACTGATAAGAGTGATCGCAAATGGGACTGATCGCAAATGAGACGACACCGACTGCATTTGAAAATGTTGGAATCTCCGAGGAAATCCAAAGGGGCGTGTTGCCTGCCTGTGAAATTCCGTTTTTACTCTAACAGGAGAAATCGGAAATATCTTGGCTGGGAAAGTGCTAACTGTGTCGCCATAAATCTCCTACATGCTAACTACATTCGATATGAAGTGCCCTTCCGCCCTTCAAACATCTGACTAACTCTGTCAGGTTTGAACCCACGATCCGGAGGTTGACGCAATGCCGCTAACCCACAGAACATCTTCAGCGGCGCCCGGGCTTTCTGTGGTAGCTGATATTAGTGAAACTGCTGATGATCCTATTGGGCGTCGTGCTGAGGACTCATACATGAAATTTTATGTCGGTACCTCCATTTCCGAATCGTCACACAAATCAAGAAACGTTAGATTCGGAAATTAAGTCGTAAAAATGTCTATAAATATTCTTACTTGGGTAGTAGAATAACTCGTAAGTCAAGACATAAAAATTTAATTAGCCTAAACATGGAAGCCACGGTCGCTACCTTCCCCATCCTTCCATTACCGAAAATGTACTGTATGTGTTAGTTGATGTTGATCTCGTGTGGCCTCTGGAGAGGCCTGGTGTAAGTCTTTGCATTTGACGCCCGTGGGCAACCTGTGTGTGTGTTTTGTTTTTAAGTCAGTTATTAACAACATGCTCCATAACAGAAAGTAATACTACATGATTGTATATACATGATGACAGTACCCTATATTCAATTAATTACAATGTTTTTTGCCAATATTAACTGCTAGCTTGTTGTAAAATGTCAACATTTATTTTGTTTAGAAATTTAGAACATTCATTTAGGTATTTGCCCACGATTTCGTATTTCTCCAGCGGCCAGTGTGCCCGCTGAGTTCTTAGCACTTCAAAAATGTTCACCTCTCTCGGAATTGAGTAACTTACAGTCTCAAAGAATATGGTCAACGCACATGTACGTAGGTTTTCTGTTATTTTGAACCTAAAGATATATTCACCAAATATCCCCTGGCCTGTTGTCATAGCTGTCACATTAACTTAGGTTTAGTTTAATTTTCATTTTACCGAGCTCGATAGCTGCAGTCGTTTAAGTGCGGCCAGTATCCAGTATTCGGGAGATAGTAGGTTCGAACCCCACTGTCGGCAGCCCTGAAGATGGTTTTCAATTTTTCACAACAAGCAAATGCTGGGACTGTACCTTAATTAAGGCCACGGCCGCTTCCTTCCCACTCCTGGCCCTTTCCTGTCCCATCGTCGCCTATAAGACCTATCTGCGTCGGTGCGACGTAAAGCAACTTGCAGTTTAGTTCATTTCAGTCTAATCCCTACATTAGGAAGGTGTGATTTTGTTATGCTTCCAACTGTAGTATTTTCCCACTCGCTCTTCCACAGTCGAATGGTTTCCTCTCTCAAGTCTTGTTTGATTGTACAGATAGGTGTTCGATTGTAAATCACTTCTAAGTCCAGGTTGTTTGCAGCTTGTTTGTGTGCTTTTATGATAATGCGATAGGGAGAGGGTGAAGCCCAGTGTCGGCACATAGCCTACTCCAGTCGTATAACACGAATGGGTCTGCTCAAAGCTTAACGTCTCCATCCGACGGAGGAATCATCAACAGCGCCATATGTCCTCACTCCATATGAGCACTGCGGAGAGGTTTGGAATTGAATCGAGCCCCGCTGTCGACAGCCCTGAAGATGGTTTTCGGTGATTTTTCCATGTGAACACCACGCAAATGCTGGGACTGTACCCTAATTAAGGCCAAGGGCGTTTCCTTCCCACTTCTAGCCCTTTTCTATCCCATCATCACCATAAAGGCAGGATTCCACTGAGGCAACATTTGGGCGACATAGAGCATGCGGCAGGCAACGAATGTTGCTATTTGTAGCATGCGGCTTGTTATCACTGCGGCAGAAAAGATGTGGTATGCCGGGTGTAGCATGCGTCACTTATGGAGACGTGTCGCCAGCTACAAACGTTATTCCACCAAGGCAACAGTTTCTCACCCGACTTCGACCGAGCAGGATGTCTTTGCAGACTATTGCGATTATTGTTATTCAGCACGGTCGTAGGAGAAAACGGCCCCGGTGGTGAAGGCGAGAATTATTCGTTTGATCTAACCAAGTACAGCATTAATTATTTCAGAAGCTGTTGGCTGACGACAAAGCGAATTTAAATTTTTTTACACGGATGTGCCAGGAAGATTTTAATTTTTGTTAGAGATGATTGCAAAGTCCGATACCAATTTTCGTGAAGCGATACCGCCAAAAGTTATACTGTTGCTTACCCTTCGATTTTTGGCTACTAATGGCAGGTGTATTTCCCTGATGTACTTGTTTCGAGTTTCTGAACCTAGCATCTCACGAATCATTCCGGAGGTGTGCACGACTTTAATTAGTGCCCTGAAAGACTTCGTAAAGGTAAGTACATTTAAGGCAATTATATTTATCTGAGAGCTGTTTCAACTTATCCATCTTAATACTGAAAATGAAAATGAAAACCTACAACCCGTTTTCCAGTTTTAGACCGGGTCAGGAATATAATAAATGGAACATATATAGGCTATTATTACAATAGGGTCGCCACTTCCAAGGTGATTATTAATGACTGATAAATGCAATGAAATGATAATGGAGAATGTTGCTGGAATGAAAGATGACAGGGAAAACCGGAGTACCCGGAGCAAAACCTGTCCCACCTCCGCTTTGTCCAGCACAAATCTCACATGGAGTGACCGGGATTTGAACCACGGTATCCAGCGGTGAGAGGCCGACGCGCTGCCGTCTGAACCTCGGAGGCTCCCCATCTTAATACTATTGCTCTTATAAACGCTCAAAGTTGCATTCCACAATTCCGGAGCATTGTGGTAATCCTCAATTACATTCACAGCTTTTTCAATAGCCCACTCCATTTTACCGCACGGAAATTGTTGCACCGATCCACGTACTGTCGGATCCCGGGCGACACTGTACAACAAGCACATTTTTGAAGCATGCGGCACCAGATAGTGTTGGACAGGTTACAACATGTCTCACGCCACACAGCCGCACGCTACATGTCGCGCCGTGTTTCCTCAATTGAAGGTCGACTGCAGCATGTGTCCCTGTCGCATGCTCCATGTCGCCCAAATGTTGCCTAAGTGGAATCCCGCCTTAAGACTCATCTGTGTCGGTGCGAAGTAAAGCGAACCAAAAAAAAAAAAAAAAAAGGGGGAATTGAATCTATGCTTCTGGGACGCAATCTCGTGATCAGAAATTGTTGTAAACCACCACCTATCCTCTCCTGCCGGCCAGCATTCCGATGGTGAAAATTTCTTCCACCAGAGGGACTGGAGCCAGTTAACCACGGTGTCATACCATGAACACTTTAAGTCTTAACGATGATCGCCACCAGGCAATATTGTGTGATAGTGCGACGTTAAACCGCAAGCAAGGGAAAAACAATAATGGTTTTGTATATATGTTGGTCGTGAGCTACTGTTTGAACGGGTGTGGACACGCCCTCCTCAGTACAGAAATAAATGCAGAAGAGCTCAACAGCGAGACGTTTAACCTCTGGATCCCCTCTGCGCGGGTTGCGTGTCAGCCATGATCAATATGCGACCCAGACCATCACTCCGTTCCATGGAGAGACAAACCCCACGACCTTGACCATTACATGCAGCAGTCTATCTATTTCGGGCTCGTTAAATCAGGAAGCGTATCTATTTGCAGAACTCGCTGTATTGGGAGCCGAATCGAACCAGAAAAGCTGTAAGATCACTGCTCATTGAATGTAATATCTCTTGGACTATTTGCCGTGCGAGAGAGGCAAGCTGCAGCGAATACTTTTTGCTGTTTGTTTTACGTCGCTCCGACACAGATACGTCTTATGGCGACGATGGGATAGGAAAGGTCTAGGAATGGGAAGGAAGCGGCCGTGACCATAATTAAGGTACAGTCCCAGCATTTGCGTGGTATGAAAATGGGAAACCACGGAAAACCACCTTCAGGGCTACCGACAGTGGGATTCGAACCCACCATCACCCGGATGCAAGATCACAGCTGTGCGCCACTAACCGCACGGCCATCTCGCCCGGTTCAGCGAATACTTACATTTCCCGAAGACTTAGCACCCTGTCCTCATTAAACTCGCCGACTACTACTTTGATTGTTTTAAAAAGCCAAAAAGGTTGATCGTTACCCTGTGTTGAAATGATATTCTCGTTCGATGGCTCACAATGCGCGATTGTACTGTATTTGTTTCCCAAAGCCAAAAATCGAAAGAGTTAAGGTCAGGCGAACAGGCAGGCCAGGGTATTGGTTCTCCCCGATCAATGAATGAAAATGGGTTTTTGCCCATCATAATAAGACAATACCATAACGCACTAGTAGGTTTACGATCAATGTTTTGATAGGAACGTATTTCCGTTGTTTGTTGCATACGACCCTCCGTAAATTATTGGAAGTTCGAGGATAGGATATTTTTTCCTTCGTTTGTTGAGTGCTGCCTCATCTGTAAATACTGGAACCTTTTTCATATGTACTAGTGTGTGTATATATATGAACTACCTGGGTGTTACTTTAGACAGGATTTTATGCTTCAAAGAACATTCTACAACATCCTAGAAAGACTGCTCCAAAGTTAAGATTACGAACAATATTCTTCAGAGAGAGTGTGGTACCACTTGGGGATCTACAGCCGACACCATGCGCACCACTGCCCTTCGCTGCAGAAGAGTGCTGTTCTCCCGTTTAGTTAAATAGCCGACACACAAAATTAATTGATATCCAGCTTAATCAAACGATGCGCCTTATAACAGACACAATTAAATCAAGTCCTACCTTCGGTTACCAGACCTGAACCACATCCGTCCAGCTGATGTCTGACCAAAAGATTCTTTGGGAAACGAGGTTTGTTATCAATGTCCAGTTGCCTATTCATGAGGATATCACCACAACATAAACAAGAGAATACACTCAAATCAGTCAGTCCAAATGACCGGATCCCTAGCAAACACATTCAACATACTGCAGACCTGGAAAGAAGATTGGACTGAAAATTCTCCATCCCACTGTCATTACTACCCTGGATCAAAATCGAGGCAAGTGGTTTCAGTCTGCCTCGAAGAACATGGCTTACCTAATAGACCAGGGATGGCGAACCTTTTCCAACTGGTGTGCCATTTGAAGTCTGGTTTATTATTCTCAACAGTCTACTGTGCCACTTGTTATTTTCGTTTGTAATGGCCACCTCCACACCCCCACCCCCACTCCCACATCACCACCGACTTCCATCCCTAATTCAAAATTGTGTTTCATAATATGTTATTACTTATACATATACACATTGTAAAATAATACTTTTTATTGCATGTTTCGTGGTCGTATTTTGCCAGTAGCGCAAAAGTACTTAGTAGTCATGTCATTTATGTTAGGTTCACTTCTTGTCTTTAATAACACACGAGAAGCACTTAGATCTGAAGTAAAATGGTTTATAACTGTTGACTTCACAACGTTCATTGTAGACAACAGCTGCTCGCAGGCGTATGCTGACCTAAGCAAGGTAAATAGCAACATTTGTGGCAGGCTGTTCCACTGTTCAAGTATTATGTTCTCCGATTTCTGAGAGAATATTCACCAACAACAGCACACTCGATTGTCACCATTGCTTCACCAAGGTGTACGAATTTGTTTACCGATGCACTGCTTTCTTAAAATTCAGTTAATTCCATTTCTAAACTATCAATATCTAACCACTCAAAAAACTGACATTAATATCACTCATGTTGTGCAATATGAGGTTTTGAAATAAAGTGCAATAGTTTCTCCAAATCTCGAAATTGGGATAATCTCTTGGCAACTATTTGTCTTGCAATTTGAAAGCAATAAACAGTTGCTCACTAAGAATAATTACGCGATGCTGGCAACCACACGCATGCCAAACTTCACTAATCGACCAATGTAGATCAGCGAATGGCTCGTTTGACGTTTATTTCACTTGGCTTCCGGACCTATCAACGTTGAAGTGTTGCCATAGTACACGTTCGAATGGAAGTAGGTTTTTAGTATTTATTACTTAAAAGTGAAACAGTATGACAATACGATGCACGAGATATGTATAGTCTATAGTACAAGACGTACATAGAAACATTAATGTGTGCATGTGGTGTGTCACGGAAATCCTGTTCGCGTGTCAGTAGGTGACACGCGTGGCATAGGTTCGCCATCCCTGTAATAGACTTTAGAGAGCTCAGAATGCTTGTATTCGCTTCATAATGAACACTCCAAAAATTCATCATTCCATGAGCTAAATTGGCTTCTTTGCTTCTACTCCACAAAACAATATAAAACAGACACCTTATCTAACGCATTCTTTCCAGTTGCTCTCAATCATTCATAACATCCTGACCAGAGCTGCAGCTAACCTAATCCTCAAAATACCAAATCACAGATCCACTTTCTACAAAAATTCTTTTGTTGTCAGTACAATTCGAATATGGAATTCGTCGCCCATTCATCTAAGTGACACCATATCTGAACCGGTATTTAAAAATAAATGTTTGGCAGCGGTACCTGGACGGGTCAAGTTGAGTGTAAATACATGAATTCCGTTTTCCTGTTTTGTTATTTCATTCCTCGTGTCATTAAGTTTAGTGCTAAATTTGTTTTTATTGACATCAAGACAAGTTTCTTTATTCTGGATAATCTATATATATAAAATAGCTTGTCCTGACTGACTGACTGACTGATTCATCATCGCCGAGCCAAAACTACTGGACATAAAGAAATGAAATTTTGGGCATAGATTCATATTAAGATGTAGGTGCTCGCTAAGAAAGGATTTTTGGATGTTCCTTCGCTAAGGGGGTGAAAAGGGGGTTGGAATTTTAAAATGAGTGTATCTATATCTCAAAACTTTGAAAGTTTACAGATGTAAAAATTGGTATTTAGAATCTCCTTTAAAAATAAGAAAATACGTATTTTTTTGTTTTCAGAAAATCCCAATAGGAGGGGTGAAAACGGTAAAAATGGGGGTTGGATGCCTTTAATCAGAATACCGGTACTTATATCTCAGAAACTGAAGATATTACAGACCTGAAAATTGGTACTTTTGATCTCTTTTAAAAATAAAGAGACATGTATTTTTTTGTTTTTGAAAAATCCAATTAATGGGAGGGTGAAAAGGGGGGTGAATTTTTAAAAACAGTGCATCTATATCTCAAAACTTTTAAAGTTTACAGATGTAAAAATAGGTATTTAGAATCTTCATTAAAAATAAAGAAACACGTATTTTTTTGTTTTCGGAAAATCCCAATAGGAGGGGTGAAAAGGGGTGAAAATGGATTGAATGCATTTAATGAGGATACTTATATCTCAGAAACTGAAGATATTACAGACCTGAAAATTGATACCTTTGATCTCTTTTAAAAATAAAGAAACACGTATTTTTTTTTGTTTTTGGAAAATCCAAATAATGGGGGTGAAAAGGGGGGTGAATTTTTAAAATGAGTGTATCTATATCTCAAAACTTTTAAAGTTTATAGATGCAAAATATGGTATTTGGAGTCTACTTTAAAAATAAAGAA
Source organism: Anabrus simplex (assembly GCF_040414725.1). Taxonomy (NCBI): domain Eukaryota; kingdom Metazoa; phylum Arthropoda; class Insecta; order Orthoptera; family Tettigoniidae; genus Anabrus; species Anabrus simplex. Next base: position 204,766,317 of record NC_090270.1, on the reverse strand, counting down.
ACACTTTTTTTTTCTTTTTCGGAAAATCCCGATAGGAAGGGTGGAAAAGGGTGAAAAAGAGGTTGAATGCCTTTAACGAGGCTACTTATATTTCAGAACCTGAAGATATTACAGACCTGAAAATTGGTATTGGGGATCCACTTTAAAAATAAGGAAACACGTATATTTTCGTTTTTGAAAAATCCGGATAATGGGGGGTGAAAAGGGGGGTGAATTTTTAAAATGATTGTGTCTATATCTTAAAACTTTAAAAGTTTACAGATGTAAAAATCTCCTTTAAAAGTAAAGGAATAAGTATTTTTTCGTTTTCTGTAAATCCCAATAGGAGGGGTGTTAAAGGGTGAATAGTGGGTTGAAGGCCTTTAATGAGGATACATATATCTCAGAAACTGAATATATTACAGAACTAAAAATTTGTATATGGGATCTCATTTAAAAATAAAGAAACGCGTATTCTCGGAAAATCCAATGAAAAGGGGGGGGGGAAAGAATTCTAAAATTAATTGACTTAATTGTATGAGAATACATACATCTAATAAAAACTAAAGTTGTTACGGACGTGAAAATTGGTATTTTGATCTCCTTTAAAAACAAAGAAATACGCGTTTTGTGGGGGAAACCATCTTGCGGGGCGGGAGTGGAAAGGAGTTGAATTCCTTTCATGAGGACACATAAATCAAAAACTGAAGAAGTTAGAGTCGTGATAATTGGTATTTAGAAGATCCTTTACTATTAAAGAAACAAGTATTTTTTGCCGGAAAATTCACTTAAGGGGGGTGGGGGGAGGAGAAGTGTGAAAGGAAGTAAAAAAAAAGCGAATTATTTTTATGGGGATACTTATATCCCAAAACTCAAGGTAATAGACGTGAACATTGGGGTTTGGAATCTCCTTTAAACATAAAGAAACACTCCTTCTTTTAATTTTTTTTTTTGGGGGGGGGGGAGTAAATGAACTTAACGGCGGTGGGGTGTAAAAGGAGGTGAGACCAATTGATTTTGCTGTTCATAATGTACTTATAAGGAGCCTCCGTTGCTCAGGCGGCAGCGCGCCGGCCTCTCACAGCTGGGTTCCGTGGATCCCGGTCACTCCATGTGACATTCGTGCTGGACAAAACGGAGGCGGGACAGGTTTTTCTCCGGATACTTCGCTTTTCCCTGTCATCATTCATTCCAGCAACACTGTCCAATATTTCATTTCATTTGTCATTCATCGATCATTGCTCCAAAGGAGTGCTTCGGCAGCCGGCACAATTCCTACTGTCGCCGCTAGATGGGGCTTTATTCATTCCATTCCTGACCCTGTCGAATGACTGGAAACAGGCTGTATATTTTCGAAGTACTTATTCTGATCATAAACCGATCTTTTTAATCTTTCCTGGGTTCGTTTTCAACAGCCAACTTTTCCTTCGGAGAACGTTCTTATATTACAGTAGATTCTGCTGGCATATGAATAAAAATTTAAACACATTTGAAATAAACGATAGGAATGAGATTGACCGTCCAATTGTTCACTTCTATAATAAGGTCAATAATGCACGGAAGTATGTCATTCGTATCGCCAGAAATCCCGCACACTTGCCTACGCGCGACATTGGTGCTGGTCACATTCTCAACAATAACAATGGCAGCAGATGTAATTTACCGCCAAGTAGCGGTCTTGCATCTTGCTGTGAGGTCCAGAACATCTATAATAATAATAATAATAATAATAATAATAATAATAATAATAATAATAATAATAATAATAATAATAATAACGTAAATCCACAGCCTGTTTCCAGTCATTCGACCCGGTCAGGAATGGAATGTATGAAGCCCCCATCTAGCGGCGAGGTTAGGAATTGTGCCGGCTGCCGAAGCCTGTCGCACTCCTCTGGGGCAATGATTAATGAATGATAGATGAAATGAAGTTATATTGGAGAGTGTTGCTGGAATGAAATATGACAGGGAAAACCGGAGTACCCGGAGAAAACCCTATCCCGCCTCCGCTTTGTCCAGCACAAATGTCGCATGCAGTGACCGGGATTTGAACCACGGAACCCAGCGGTGAGAGGCCGGCGTGCTGCCGCCTGAGCCACGGAGGCTCCAAGATTATTATTATTATTATTATTATTATTATTATTATTAATGCCCTGAATAGAATAAGAACAAACCAGGTAAATGCGCTGATTTTCATTTCAAATTGAAAAATTTCCTTCTCCATAAGTGCTCCAGTAAATAGCGTTAATGAATAGACATATTGGGTTTGGTTAGTTTGTGATATGTAATGTTGTGCGCTAAATAAGTGAATAAATCAGTCAATAAATAAATGAATAAAATACAAAAACAAAATAAGAGTTTTCTCTGTATTTCGGTCAGAACTTCTAAAAATAAATATTTGTGTGTTGATCATGTCCAGAATAAGAAGGAAATGCAAAGTTTAGAAACCGCTCAATAGAATTAAATGATAATCGATATTTTAGGTGACGGAGGAAGGCACTAAAACCTAGGTTATAGATAATGTTATTCACGCTAGGGTGAAATAGTAGTTTAAGGGAAGGTCTAAAAATTGACTCTAAAAATATTTTTGATTTTATGCACAGTACAAATTGATCCTGTCCGCCTCTGTGGTGTAGTGGTTAGTGTGATTAGTTGACACCCCCAGAGGCCCGGGTTCGATTACCGGCTCTGCCACGAAATTTGAAAAGTGGTACGAGGGCCACTCAGCCTCGGGAGGTCAACTGAGTATAGGGAGGTTCGATTCCCTCCTCAGCCATCGTGGAAGTGGTTTTCCGTGTTTTCCCCACTTCTCCTCCAGGCAAATGCTGGGATGGTACCTAACTTAAGGCCACGGCCGCTTCCTTCCCTCCTCCTTCTCTATCCCTTTCAATTTTCCCACCCCCCGCAAGGCCCCTGTTCAGCATAGCAGGTGAGGCTGCCTGGGCGAGGTACTGGTCATCCTCCCTAGCTGAATCCCCGACCCAGAGTCTGAAGCTCCAGGACACTGCCCTTGAGGCGGTAGAGGTGGGATACCTCGCTGAGTCCGAGGGAAAAACCGACCCTGGAGGGTAAACAATTACGAACGAACGAATTGATCCTACGACGAATAATAACGGAAATATTAAATATATTTAATTACGTTTTATTTAATTCCTGCTTTTCATCGTAGTTAATCTTGCCGAAGTATCCTTTTGTAAAAAAAAAAAAAATGAGGAAGAATACTATAGATTCTGAATTTCCCTGCCTTGTACTCTTTTAATCGTAGTAGAAAGGTTAACGGCCCGATATTAGAATGTATTTTCTGTCCCAGATCAGATCGTGAGCAGGCGAAAAGTGAGAATCTGTACCACTTTTCATTTGAACGAGCCTTTCATGTAATAGCATTGGTCTTAAAGGTAAGATTCGCCTCAGTTAATTATTTTCAGACAACAAAACTTAACGGCATAGTCTCATTTTAACTGAAATTAGTCTGGGTGTATTCAGATGAGAATATTGACGACATTGCGTTATTTGAGTTGGAAGTATCCTACATGGTCGAGCTGTCCACGATAGCTAGTATTACATAAAGGGCGAGAGTTGAGATGTGCTGCGTCAACTCCCGGCAGTAATCCTGGCTGACTGCAGCGAGTTTCCCCTTATGTGTTTTATGTCTGTCGTGTAAAGCATATACAAGACCTTTCTCACGAGAGAGAGAGAATGTTCAGGGGCGCAACAAATGCGATACAGGCCCGCCTGCCAAAATAAAAATTCGGACCCCCTTAAATGAAATGCAAAACCTACGAGTATCTAATATAAATTACATTCCAGCAGGTAGGTAATATGCAATTTATTGTCAAATTACATAAACAAAGGGATTATTAACTACTTTAAAATTATTAAAAAATAAGTTTTACCGGGCAAGTTGGCCATGCGGTTAGGGGCGCGCAGCTGTGAGCTTGTATCCGGGAGATAGTTGGTTCGAACCCCACTGTTGGCAGCCTGAAGATGGTTTTCCATGGTTTCCTATTTTCACACCTGGCAAATGCTGGGACTGTACCTTAATTAAGGCCACGGCCGTTTCCTTCCCACTCCTAGCCCTTTCCTATCCTCTCGTCGCTATAAGACCTATCTGTGTAGGTGCGACATAAAATAATTATTAAAAAATAAGTTTAATATGTTTAATTTGGCTACCTGCGTGGTTTAACGGCTAAGCTGCTGAACCTTTCACCTCTTAGTTGTTAGTACTTAAAATTGATTTCATTTTTCAGTAACTACGGAACTGTACTCTGGTACCGATACCGAAGTCTCAGTTGTGATAATTTATTCGATTACAACACAGAAAAAACGTACGGATCCATGGCTAGATGGTTAGCGGGCTCGCCTTTGGTCCAGAGAGTCCCGGGTTCGATTCCCGGCCGGGTTAGGGATTTTAGCCTTCATTGGTTAATTCCGATAGCTCGGGGGCTGGGTGTGTGTGTGCCGTATTCATGATTAGAATTCATCATAAGCAAGGCCCCATCCTCATAGACGCTCAGGTCGCCTATACGGCGTCAACTCGAAGGACCTACACCACTACACACCATTATTAACATCAAAAATATTCGAACAAAATAAAATTTTAAAAAAAATGTTCACATAAAGTTAAGCCTTCGCGCAAAGAGAGCTCGTTTGAAACTGAATTGACTGAGTGTTACTACACTATGCATTATGCAGTGTTGTCGAATAAATGTGGGACAAAAGTAAAATGTTCAGCAAAATGTGTGTATAATACGATCGCACATTCAAATACACTTCAAGAAAGTATCATTTTCTAACTAAAATATTATATTTGGTATCAATTTTCGTTTCTGTAATTATTTTTGAATAATTTGGTGCAGGTCTCTTTTGTAAGGAACGTTTCGCGGTGTTGCGAGAGATGGCAAGAGCAAGCACTGTTCACAGCTATGCTGTAACAACTGCTGCTAGATGCAACCAAATGGCAATTTCTCTACGTCAAAATTGTGAAACAAACTATTTAGACTGATTCTACAAAATTGCCCGGACCATTTCCGTCCAGACTGGCATTAGGCTAGATATATATTTTGTATTTCTTTTGCGGGGAGAGTACAGGTCCCCGTTAAAGACCCGGGCCCGCCTGCATTGCAGGCCCTGCAGGCCCTAATCTTACGCCCCTGGAAACGTTCTCAATTTTCTTCCGCTGATATTCTTCATCATCTCTACCTTTGGAATAAGATAAAGCAACTTACAGAAATGTTTCAATAGAATTTTCTTCGCTTGTAGTGTAGCCAACGTCGTACTGGTTCAGCGCATTGGCTGAATTGTCAGTATGTTGACCTTCGGTTCAGAGGCCTCCAGGTTCGATTCTCGATCAAACCAGGGAATTTAGGCACATTTGATTAATTTCCCTAGCTCGAGGGCTTAGGTTTATAATCGTATTAATACAGATCTTTCGTTACAAACAACACACTACACTACCGACCACTACAAACAAACGCAATAGTGAATATAACCCTCCACATGGAAAGGGTATCCGGCCTTAAAACTGGGATTAATAAACATTAGTGCCGATCCCTCAAAATTGGAGACAAGGAAACTTTTTTACATTTTATACAATTTGCTTAGCACTGACACAGATGGGTCTTACGGCGACGATGGGATAGGGAAGTGCTAGGATTTGAATGGAAGGGACCGTGAGCACTGTAGCTTTAATTTAGATACAGCCCCAGTATTTGCCTGGTGTGAAAATGGGAAAACCACGCAAAACCGTCTTCAGGGCTATCGACAGTGGGGTTCGAACCCACAATCTCCCGAATGCAAGCTAATAGCTTCGTGACCCATACCCCACAACCACTTGCTCGGTAGAAGAAGTAATTTAACATTCAGACATGGCCACGCAGGGATGGGAATGTGAAGATAGCGGCCGTGGTCTTAATTACGGTACAGTCTTAGGATTTGCATGAAGTGAAATTGGGAAACCACGAAAAACCACCTATAGGTTTACCAACTGTGGGATTCAAGCCCCCCATCTCCAGAATGCAAGCTTACAGGTACGTGGCCCAAACCGCGTAGCAAAGCCGCTCGGAATGTTCCAATTGAGGCCTCGAATTAATTCATATCGGATATTTAGAAATGTAGTTGCAGCTCGGTCCATGCGAATGAATTTGTCTTAATGCCGAAAGGCTATATATAATCTTATATTTTGGAACATGAGAAAAAAGGGGGGGGGGTTGATAAGAAAATTAGTATTCCCAAGACAAAAGTGATGTCAGTTGAGGAGAAATCTAAGAGGACTGAATAACTCGTAGGGAATACGAAACTGGAATAAGTGGATTATTTAAAACACTTATGATGTACTTTTTCCTAGGATGGTAGTATAGTAGACCTATGCAAAGTGGAATCAAGGTGTGGCATGTCTAATGTAGTGAGCTGCTTGCAGTGTATTCAACAGTATTCTGTGAGAAAGAACTGAGTTATCTTCGAAATTAGGTTTCAGATCGGTTTTTCAGTACGGGAGTGAATTAAGTTGGAAGTAACAGACATAAAAATGCATTTCTTCTTCTTGCTAGCCTTTTTCCTAATTTCCTCGGAGTAGGAACTTGTGGCGATTTGGCTCAGTTTTACAGCTCGGTGCCCTTCCTGACACCAGTCTTATATGGAGGGATGTAATTGACATTGCATGTTACTGTGGTGATTGGTGGTGTGGCGTGTTGTATATACATGAAGAGAAGAGTATTGAGAAGAACACAACACACAATCCCCGAGCCAGAGGAATTAAACATGCACAATTAAAATTCTCAGTCCGCCTAGGAATCGAACTTAGGGTTCTTTGATCCGAAGGCTACTGTGTTGATCAATGAGCCAAGGAGCCGGACCTCGACAGACACTGCATTACATTACAATTTCGGTTCTTCCGTGACATCGAATGGAATTCCACTTCCATTTAACAAATCATGATCTCCATAGATTCGATTGGGCGCATACGGACAAGGAAAAATAAAATGCTAAATTTAGATTTGTTTATGTTGCGGTTTGTTTTTATCACTAAGACAAGTACATGAAGTTCTCGCGTAGGATTGTGATGAATCACCGAACGACCTGACCGTGCGGTTAGGGGCGCGCTGTTATGAGCTTGAATTCGGGAGATTGTAGGTTCGAACCCCCACTGTCGGCATCCCTGAAGATTGTTTTCCGCGGTTTCCAATTTTCACACCAGGCAAATGGTGGGACTGTACCTTAAGGCCACGGCCGCACCCTTCCCATCCCTAGCCCTATCTCGTCCCATCGTCGCCATAAGACCTATCTGTGTCAGTGCGACATAAAGCCAATTGTAAAAACAAATGATGACATTCCCATATGAAATAAACCAAACCCGGGCCACCGAGGACGGCAGCTAATCACGCTAACCATTGCACTACGGAGGCGGACATAGTAAAAATGAGCATGCTTGAGAAACGCTAGGTTTTGCAATCTCTCCAAACGTAAATACGGTTGTATGAAAATCCTCACTCGAAGGCCTAAATTATAGAACAATTTTACTGAATAACTAGATTTTTGTTTTTGTTTTAGAAGACGGTTTAAATATTTTTAGTACTTAACCGTACTGTAGTTACACGTGTACTTACACAATTATTCTTTGGGTTTCTGACACAAAAATCGTTGTACAAAGAATGACAAAACTGTTTCGAAACGAGCTAAAGTCGAAAGTAAAACTAAACACGTACTTTTATAAATCGATTTTTGATGTTATTATTTTGTGAATACTAAAATCATACCAATACAAAGGGAATAGGTTTTTATAAACCTTACTGGCAGTTGTAATAAGATGTATCTCTTGCTTTGCAGATATCTGTATATTCTACAGTGCTCAAAAATGTTTTGCATATCAAGATGTCACACGGTATATGTCGGTAGAGTGTCGGCCCAAGGCCCCTGTTCAGCATAGCAGGTGAGGCCGCCTGGGCGAGGTACTGGTCATACTCCCCATTTGTATCCCCCGACCAAGAGTCTGAAGCTCCAGGACACTGCCCTTGAGGCGATAGAGGTGGGATCCCTCGCTAAGTCCGAGGGAAAAACCGAACCTGGAGGGTAAACAGATGATGATGATGATGATGATGATGATGATGAGAGTGTCGGCCTCCGGATCCCAAGATAGTGGGTTCAAACCCGGCAGAGGTAGTCGGATTTTTGAAGGGCGGAGAAAAGTCCATTCGACACTCCATGTCGTACGATGTCGGCATGTAAAAGATCTCTGGTGACACATTTGGTGTTTACCCGACAAAATTCATTAAAATCTCAGCCATAGACGCCCAAGAGAGTTTCGATTTACTCGGTCTGCCATCTAGTGGGGGCCTAGAGTAAAACGGAACGTCGAAATTGACGAGCAGACAGCCAGATGGTGTCAAATTGAAATGTCTGCACACGGTAGCTGAGGCCATACGATTATTATTATTATTATTATTATTATTATTATTATTATTATTATTAATACCTCAAACATATTTACATTATGCACAGCAGTCTAATATGCAAGACACACGGAGACACTAAGCCTTGATCAGGTTCGGTATTTGTCAGATATGAAGCATTTGCCGTATCGGTCAGTTCAACATCATCACTTGTAAGGTTGGTGGTGTACAGACAGCTCGTGTACGACTGAGGTAAATATGACAAGAGAACCCATTTAGGCTACTGACCACATTCGAATTGTTGCAAGAAGAATGGCGACGAATGAATGTTGCTACTCGTGTTGGAGTGAGTCAGTTGTGTCCCCAGAGTACGGAAAAAGTTCAGGAAGAGACAAACGCTTGCTGATGGACAACTGGCAGGACGCCCACGCAAAGAAACTCTCAGGGAGAATCGGTACTTGTTGCTTTCAGAACTGCTACCGCCATCTCGTTTCCCGAAATTGTCGGATGATCAGCGGAATGAACGTGTCAGATCAGAAAGTGCGAAGTCGGCTGCACGACGGAGGATTGATATCAAGGAGGACTGTGCCAAAAGCTCCTCTCAAACCACACCATAACGCAGCTAGTGTCAGCTGGGCAACAACTCATAGCCCATGGCATCAAGAACACTCGAAGTGCACACTCTTTTCTGATGAGGTCGTCATAAGCTTGCAACCATACAGCAGGATCATTACAGTCTGGAGACGATCCGATCAGTTGAGAGATGGAACGACTCTCTCGACGTACGCCTTTAATTCTTATCCAGAGTAACATGACTGGTCTGGTATAGAGAGACAACGTCCTCCAACCTTTAGTAACAGGATTTGCTGCAACGAGCGAGTTGACCGTGCGGTTAGGGTTGTTTACCTGTACATTTGCATTCGGAAGATGGTATATTCGAATCTCACCGACGGCAGTCCTGATTTCCAATTTTCACACCTGGCAAGCGCTGGGGTTGTGTGATTAGGGCCACAGCCACTGCCTTCCCAATCCTAGCTCTTAAAAAATTGCTGCCGTTGTGGGCGAGGGCTTTACCCCAGTAGATGAGAAGGCTTGTGCCCATCGATCTAGAGTGGTCAATCAGTCCCTTGAGACACATGGCATACAGCGAATGATATGGCCGGCAAATTCTACGGACATGAAAATTGGAAAATTCAAGATTCAGACCTTAACAATTCTGGGCTACAAGCCCCTAAGTTACAAATTTACAATTGAAAGTGGTGTTATTTAGTTAAGGGCAGAAATTCCCTAATCCAAGAGCACTTGATCCCCAAATTACAATATCTAGCCTTCCAGAGGCACTCTTTACTGTTACAAAACTTTGAAAAGTGCTTACAGGCTCTCAGTCTCTTCCAGCCTACTCAAGCCAACATCAAAAACTTACAATCTCTGGCCTCTCAAGGCACAACTTACAAATTGAAAATAAATTATACAGGGGTATCTAGTACCCAACCTACAGGGCCTTTGCGAAAAAGAAAAGGTTAAATAAACGGCCCGAACACAAACTGAACGGAGGCGTACACTGCGCTCCGAGATAATGAAAAAAATTAAAATCCTACGGGGCTCTCGGCCGATGAAACAGGGGCTATTCCCATTCTACTGAGGTGGCTTGCATGGAAATTACTTTAACACATTACAAGAAAACACAGTTACGAAAACGTAATCACCTCAAACCAAGATGAAGGGGAGCTCGAGAGGGTAACTCACTCTCTATCACCGATTTGCAGTTAGAGACTTTATGAAGTTTTACATTAGTCGAAAGAAAATTTACATTTTAGAAAAGTAGGTCACATAGTTAAAGATTCGAACCTTCCCCTCAGATAAAGTTGCGGAGACAGCAAGAAAGATAGAATTTTATGTGGCCATTACCTTATAGATGTTCTGCTGACCGAAGAAAGAGGCGCCCCGCCTCTTGCCTTAACACACACACTTATAAGGACGCTGATCAATTGACAAGGAATTATGAAAAGCCGCAGTTTATATACCCTCAGGGAAGGTTCGAGAGGATTCTGGGCTAATCCGTACACACCCTCTCAGTTTTATTGGTTAAGTTCAAAAGTTACACTCAAAATCGAACAAGAAGCCTGTGATAGGTTGAAAATTAATTACAGAAATTTTTCATTGGCCAGATTCAAAACTGGCAGAAAGAAAAAGAAGTGCTGTCAACCCAAAAATAAATTAACATAGATTCAGTTATGGAAAACCTAGGAATATGAAACTTCTTTAAGTTATAAGTTCTTCCACCTTGCACCAGAGTGCATGATCAGAGTTTTTGGTAGTGTCACCTGTGGAAAAATGTTCGAACTTCTTGATGTGTAGCAAACAAAACAAGGAGAAATGCAGTCAGTTTAGGAAACTTCACAATAACAAAATTACTTAATATTTCAGAGGTGACATCTTCTGATTAAAGTTCCATCTTCATATAGTATCAGTTTCACCTTTTGATCGATAGAGGAGTTTATTAGGGCGGTTATTTGAATGAGCGGTGTTGAGGTGTACCTCCCGGTACAACTATTATTATTATTATTATTATTATTATTATTATTATTATTATTATTATTATTATTATTATTATTATTATTGCGTTGTTAAAACAGATATAACTCATATATCACATTTCTCAGTTTTCTACTTACCCCTACGAACGATTGTGAAACGTAGGACCCACCGAGCTCGATAGCTGCAGTCGCTCAAGTGCGGCCAGTATCCAGTAATCGGGACATAGTGGGTTCGAACTCCACTGTCGGCAGCCCTGAAAATGGATTTCCACGGTTTCCCATTTTCACACCAGGCGAATGCCGAGGTTGTACATTAATTAAGGCCACGGCCGCTTCCTTCCAATTCCTAGACCTTTCCTATCCCATCGCCGCCACAAGACCTATCTGTGTCGATGCGACGTAAAGCAAAAAAAAAAAAAAAAAAAGAAGTAGGACTTCACCATAGTTTCCCCGACTCTTTCAACTGCAAGAGTTAAGTTACTTTCCTTGTAAGACAAATTTCTCGTATATTATATTTTATTACTGGTGATTTTCTTAGTGCTTAGAGACAACGATAATTCACAGCTCTTGTGTATGTTTGGCGGTGTTTCGTGCAGAGAGAATTCGCAACTCAAGTACTCTGTAGATTTGCGAATTGTTGGACATTAGAGACAGGAAAGCATAACTCACAACCGAAGCGCTCCTGTCTCTTAAATATTTTGGAGACACATTAGCAATATCAGTTCGACAATGGTGAAGTAGGTCAGTCTGGCTTTTTTTGTTCTCGTGGCGGTGTGTTTAGCTCCGCCCTCATGTCGAGCCCGCACCTGCATTCCTAACTTCCTTTCTTCCGCTACTGTGGGGACTGAACAAGTCGATCCACCGCGAACGAGAGATGAATAACTAGCGTGTTGTAAACAAGACACAAGGCGCCTGACTGTAAACTTGAAGACGACCCCTTCGCAGAATTCTCCGCAACCACCTATCCACTATAGCGCAGAGGTTTCCGCGCTCTTGCTGTCGTGGCAACCCATCAGTTGAGAAAATCTGCACGCGCCTCCCTGGTAGAAAATCAAATGTTTATCAATAAAAATAATATTATATTGTCGCCTTTACAAATACACTTTTGCCATATACTTTGTCTTTTTTATAAATCTTGGATTACATCACGTAAAAGTCAGTGGTATATTCAGTTGATTTTTGTTTGTTAAATCACGGAGAAAAAAAATGAAATGGCGTATGGCTTTTAATGCCGGGAGTGTCCGAGGACAAGTTCGGCCCGCCAGATGCAGGTCTTTTGATCTGACTCCCGCAGGCGACCTGCGCGCCGTGATGAGGATGAAATGTTGATGAAGACGACACATACACCCAGCCCCCATGCCAACGAAATTAACAAATTAAGGTTCAAATTCCCGCCCCTGCCGGAAATCGAACCCGGGACCCCTGTGACCAAAGACCAGCACGCTAACCATTTAGCCATGGAGCCGGACACATCACGGAGAAACGGCTCAATAAAATTTCTTGAAACTACGAATTTAAGTTTAGGGATATCCGGGATGTCCTGATTAGTATACAGTGGCGTAGCAGTATTAAGGGGTCCAAAGCAGAAAATGTCGCATTTCTGCGGTAATATTAGCTGTATCGTAATAAAAATTGGCAAAATATAATTTCACATTTTTATTTTGCATACGTTTTCACGGTGTGAGGAATAAGAACGGAGATATTTGCCATGATTTAATTTTTCACAGATTTTCATTTATCTGCTGAAATATTTGTTCTATCTAAAAAGTCTAACCTACAAGTTTAGGATACAAAATTGATAGGAAATCCAGTTTCCAACCCTTTATGTCCACGTTTACCGTAAGAACTACTATATAGGCAAAACAATCGATGCTGGAATGTTATTTCATTGCGTTGGTACGGTATGTGCTCAAAAGGTGTATAATATCAGGCCGTTCAAACCCTAAAAGACTAATTGTTTGTCGGTTGATGTAGCCATCAAGATCAATAGGGATTTCATCTGAAAACCGTATCTTGAGGAAGAAATCTGGATCCTCATACCGGTACGTAATGTTTAATACTCGGCTGCAAGTCTGTAATCGGGCTCGGGCTGATGAGCTAGGTGTTAAGCACCTTTTAACACCAAGCATCACGCAATTGAGTTCGCTTTCCGTTAGACGCTCAGCAGTTTGAATGCGGTATGTAAATCCACGCAGTTTTTTAATCATCGGCCGAACAGACCATTTCCTCAAACAGGGTTTCAGCGATGTATGTTGTAAATTACGCTTTGGGGACAGTAACACCTGTTGGAGAAGTCGGCCATTATTCTCGTTTGTGGCGACAGTTCTTGGACATCCTATTATCCCCTTTTGTTCCTATTGAACTACGCATAGTATGAAATTCTCGGGTCTTCTCGACAGAGGAGAGCCACACAGTCTGAATCCGCCAGCTGTAGAAGGCCTATACTTCACCGCTCTGAGTCTGCTATATAGCTTCTGCGGACACAGCGATATTCTCATTTGAAGGCTCGACTCACTTTTTGTTAGCACAGTGGTCTAGTAGACTAGTAGTCTTTTTTTTTTCTACTGGCTTTACGTCGCACGGACACAGATAGGTCTTATGGTGACGATGGGTCATGGCCTTAATTAAGGTACAGCCCCACCACTTGCCTGATGTGAAAATGGGAAACCGCGGAAAACCATCTTGAGGGCTGCCGACAGTGGGATTCGAACCCACTATCTCCCGGGTGCAAGCTCAGAGCCGCGCGCCCCTAACCGCACGGCCAACTCGCTCGGTGACTAGTAGTCCAACAGTTTCCGTTCCGTTATGGAGCAGTTGTACGAATGGTGGTTTTGATTATTTTTTTTTAACGGGGAATACGATGAGGTAATCATTCCCTTGGTCTTAGTCCTGTGAATAATCAAGGTATCTGGTAAGGGAAGTGCCACGAAATGTGTGAAGACTCCTTTAGTCTCGTATACCTAATACCATCAAGGTTGGAACAGAACAATATTTGTCGAAAGATGATGGGATAGGAAAGATGAAAGTGAAGAGTTTTGCACAAATAATTTGCAGCATTGTCACTCAGCAGGGAGCCTCGTAGTAACCAATCTACACTCCCAGCTTGAGAGTCCCTGGGCGACTATGAAGCAGAAATACCACAAGAACAACAATACCGTCATATTTATAGCAAAATGAAGCTAACATTCCTATCTAACTGTAGATTATTATTATTATTATTATTATTATTATTATTATTATTATTATTATTATTATTATTATTATTGTACCGGGCGGTACACCTCCGCTCCGCTAATTCGAACTTTGCGCCAGTTGAAACTCCTCTACTGGAGGAAGCCTGAACTCTAACAACCATGTTAATTCTAAAGTTTATCAGAAGATGTCATTATTTTAAATTTTGAAGTGTTCTGAACTGTGTCAGTTTCGATTCATTTTTGTTTTCTCTGTAGCAAGAAGTGTGAACATTCTCTTCTAGATGACACTACTTAAGAACTACAAGGGTGCACTCTAGTGCGAAGTGAAGGAACCTTTTTTTTTGAAGAAATTTAGTATTTATAAGTTTGTTCTTTATTAAATTTCTTTCAGCCATTGTTTAAGTTGGCAATGTTAATCCGTTCTTTCCGCCAGTTTTGAAATTGGCCAATCGTAAATTTCTGTAATTAATTTTCCACCAATCCTGGTTTTCTTCTCCTGTTTTGACATGTAATCTTTTGGCCGTCCAATAAAAAGCTTGTGGGCGGGTGTTATCATTCATGAAAGGTCTCGAATGTTCCACGAGGATATATAAACTGCTGATTTTCTGGTCTCCGGGCCACTTCAGTAACATCTCTCAAACTGTAATTATGTAGCAGGGGGCGGGAAGCGCCTGCAGCAGTTCATCCATAAGGTAATGGCCTTTTAATAACTTATTTTCTTGCTAGCTCAGCAGTTTAACTCTAGCGACAGGCTCGAAGCCTTTACCATGTAACTTTCCTCTAAAATGTAAAAGACTCTTGGTATAAATTCTGTCTCTTTAAACTAAAAATTGGGATAGAGAGTGCCTAACCCTCTCGAGCTCCCATTCATTTTGTTTTGAGGTGACTACGTTTTCATAACAGTTTCCCTTCTACTCGTAATGTCATAAAATTTTCTATCGTGTCGCCTCCGTAGAATGGGATTAGCCCTTGCATAAGCGGCCTAGGGCCAAATTAGGTTTTAATAAAGTGTATTAGGAGTGCAAGTACGCCTCCACTCAAATTGGTATTTTGGGGCCATGTCATTGTCCGGTTTCTTCGCTGAATAGGCCTCAGTAGGTTGGGTATTTTTACCCCTGTGTTATTGTACTTGGAGGACAGCTTGAATGTGGAGTTTGGTGTGGCCTTTGGTGGGCTGGAACTTTGAGAGCGAGTTGCTCTTTCTTAAAATTTGGTTTCTGTGTGCCTCGAGGAGGCTTTACCGTGTAATGGGGAGCAAGTGCTCCTGGGCATGATTGGGATTTTCTGCCCCTTTGTTAAATCTTGTATATAAGTAAAGTTGGGCTTATAGCTCAAAGATTGTAAGTCTGGGTCTCGAAGCCCAAATCCTGTAACAACTGTAATTGTACATTCTTGATTTATGGCTAGGCTACTAAGTACCTGTTATATTTGTTATTTCTTGATCTTGAAAAGAAAATATAACCTTGTTAAATTTTAAATTAACTTTAATTTCGTAGATTGAGACGTATTCATCCCAGCACCTTCTTTCACCTCTGCTGATCCACCAAACCACGGTAACAAGTGGTAGCAGAGCGTGGTTGAATGGGTCTCAAATTAGCCCCTTTTGACGGCTAAACATTACTTTGCTCTCGAACTCTAACAATTTTCTCTGTCGCTGGACTTTTCCTTTTCATTTTTCAAAATTGTTTAATTTTTGTCATCATATCCGGCCCTCGCGATGTCCTCCATCTCAACTATTTGCGCAAGGGGGAGTTGATCTATGAATTAACTATTAGAAATGTGCAACCTGGAGGCACGATTGCGGTAGACACAAATGAGCTTAGAGAGTCCCTTGATTTGCCCATTTCCATCCCCACTTTGGGAGAGAAAGAAATTGACGACTCTCTCTCGACGCTCACGGACAATACAACTGAGCTGGCCTCTGTAATTACCTTTTTTGAAGAAAATGACCCTTCTCCTAATCAAATTAAACGTGTGCAAGCCAGGTTATTTCATTTTTCTAATAGAGTTAACGACCTGTTGTCTCTCAAGTTGAATGACATTCAAAGGAAGGAAGCTAGTGCTGTTCTCGAAAATCTTTCAGAATTGTCCAGTAAGTTTACCCTATTATTAACTGGGGAAGTCCCTCCCAAAACCGACCAACCTGCTACGGTAAACGTAGTTCAAGAGGAAGAGTCTTCCAAAGGAGAAGGAAATAGGAAAGCTGTTGGAGCTCAACAAATCTCTGCCCCATTAGACAACGAATCTGAGCGTCGTACCTCGTTGAACAATGCACGTTCTGAATTAGCTTCTTTGCCACTTAAACCTTTACCTACTATGTCACCCGGGTTCAGCAGCTTGCCTCATCCATTAGCAATGTTGCTCAGAGGTATTTCTAAGTTTTCGGTTAACTCTACCAGTGAAGTTATTTCATTCTTAAGGTTTTTAGTTGAATTTCAGGATCATGCCCTTGTTTTTCCTCTTTCTCCGTGCCAAATTTTGCAGATCATTTATCCCTATGCAATTGGTGTTCTCTCAGACAAAATAGTCAGGGCAATCGCTGAACAGTCATCTATTGATGACTTTCATGCACACCTTCTCGCAAACTTCATTCCGGCTCGAGCTAGGTCATCGCTTATTCAAAAACACTACTATCGGGTACAGCGTCTGGACGAAAGTCTTGCCGACTTCATCCAGGACATCAAATTTTATACAAGGGTGTTTGCTCTTCATTTTCCTGAAGATCAAATTGTTCAGGCTATTGTAGAAGGTATTTCACCACCTTACAGATCATACTTGTGTTTTGCGTCGCGTCCGCAAACCTTCGCTGAGCTTGAGGCTATGGCTGTCTCAGCCGAAGGAGTTAGATACGTCGATACACTGCGTGTCGCGAAAGAACCCCCTCCATCCTCTAGTAGTTTTCGGCTTCCTCCTCGCCGAACCGTCACTGCCCGTAAATGTTACGCTTGCGGGTCGCCTGACCATCTTCGCAACAAATGTCCATTGATCAAATCAAGTAGGACAAATAATGGAGCCAGTTCATCTCTAGGCTGTTATAAATGCGGCGCGTTTTCCCATATCGCTAAGAATTGCTCAAATTCTAATAGCACCCCCTCCTGCTCAACTTCAGGTGCAACTTCCACCAATGCCAATAATAATAAGTGACTAGTGGCGTCGGCTGAGTCGGCGAACCCTTCTTCTTGAGGCTCAGCCCTAAGTAAACATACCAAAAGTTCAGGGAAAACTCTGGCTTCAAATTTATCCTTTGAAGGCCCTAAGGAATGTCTTAGGATTGCGGCGGATCCCCCCGCACCTGTTCCTTTTCTTAAAATTGAGGTGAATAATGAGCCTATAACTGCTCTTCTAGATTCAGGCAGTGTTTGTTCCATTATTTCGGCTGAATGGTATTCGAAATTGAAATCTGTTTGTAAATTTCCTGACTATTGTTCGTCTTCGGTTCAATACGTTTCGGCTAATTCCTCTCCATTAGAAATTTTGGGCTCCTTAAAAGCCAAAATCCGTATTTCAAATTTACTTGGAAAGTTAGATTGTTTATGGGAAAGCACTTGTCTTGCCCCATTATATTGGGAGCGGATTTCATGTCTTCTACTGGTTTAGTGCTCGACACCCAGAGCAGATCGTGCACATTCAAATTGGCTTCTAATTGTAAAATCCCTTTGTTAAAGTGTAATTCTGTATTGTGTTCATCTATTTCGCCTACCCAGGATGAGATATTGATAGACCTTAGACATCTACCTGAGGAGCAGGCTGACAGTATTCGTAAGTTGTGACAGTCGTTTCCAGAGGTGTTCTCTGATACCCTTGGTGTTACTGACCTTATTGAATACAAAATTGAGGTCACGGATTCGATTCCTGTCCGTTTTCCACCTTATAGGCTATCTCCACCTAAAATGAAGGCATTGAAAGAAATCATCGATCAAATGTTAAAGGATGGTATTATTCGGCCCTCTAAGTCAGCGTATTCTTCGCCTATTTTTCTAGTCCCGAAACCCCAAGGTGGCTTCAGGCCTGTCATTGATTATAGGGCTCTCAATCGGAAGGTGGTGTTACAATCTGTGCCCCTTCCTGACCTTCATTCTTGTTTTTCATGGTTTCGTAATGCTAAGTTCTTTACCATCTTGGATCTGAATCAGGCCTATAATCAAATTCCTCTGGCTGAAGAATCGAAACATCTTACAGCGTTTGCCACGGATTGGAATCTGTATGAATACAACCGCGTGCCTTTCGTGCTCCCCACGGGAGCAGCGGTGCTTACGAGGCTACTAGACAGGGTCTTCTCCGACATCAAATTTGAGTACTTGTACCACTATCTTGATGATGTCGTCGTATTTTCGGAGACATTCGAAGAACATCTAGATCATCTGAAAGAAGTTCTCATTCGCCTTCGTAAGGCTGGGTTAACTGTGAAGTTATACAAGGTCGCCTTCGCTAAGCCCGCGATGCCATTTCTAGGGCATATTGTGTCGCCCGATGGTGTTGCAGTCGATCACTCCAGAACGCAGGCCATCCGTGATTTCAAGCCTCCTAAGGACATCAAAGGGATTGCCAGGTTCATTGGTATGGTGAATTTCTTCAGGAAATTTATTCCTAACTTCGCTAATAGAGCGGCGCCCTTGAACCTTCTTCGTAGGAAAGGCATCAAATTCGAGTGGGGGCCTTCTCAACAAGCCGCTTTTGAAGACCTGAAATTAGCTCTCTGTAATGCCCCTGTCCTTGCTATGCCCGATTTCTCGAAGAAATTCATCGTCCAAACCGACGCGTCGTCGTCGGCGGTAGCTGCAGTCCTTCTTCAAGAGACTGAACTAGGGAGGCGCCCCATCGCCTATACATCTAGGACTCTATCGGCTCAAGAAGCCAAGTATTCCATCTATGAGCTCGAAGGTTTGGCAGTCTTATTTGCCTTAGAAAAGTTCCGTCTCTATCTGGAACATGTCAAATTCGACCTGGAGACTGATAATCAAGCCTTAAGCTGGGTCTTAGGTAGGCCGCGTCGTACTGGTCGTATACCCCGGTGGGCCATCCGAATTTCTGCCTTCCAATTTGACGTTAGGCATATCAGAGGTACTGAAAATGTTGTCGCAGACGGACTCAGCCGTATGTTTTCCAACGACGTCGAGACCCATGAACCGGTCGATAGTTCATCACCTCCCGAGTCCATACTATTGGAGGTTAATGCCATCTTAACAGATGCTCCCATGCTCTTTAGGGATCTTGAGAAATATCAACGTGAAGATCCGACGCTGGCTCCGATCATGGAAACCCTTTCTTCTGGGGAACATGTTGTCCCTTATGTCTTGAGGAATGGTGTTCTATGTTGCCCGTCGAGGCATGATAAGAAGATGAAGGTAGTGGTTCCATCCGTTCTTGTGCCAATGATCTTCAAGTACTATCATGAGACCCCATTAGGGGGGCATTTAGGCATCTTCAAAACCCGGGAAAATATCCGTGAAATGTTTATTTGGAGGAAATTCGTGAACTAGTTAAAGCTTGTAAATCTTGTTTGCTTAGTAAACCAACCATGTCCACCAAGGTAGGCCTTTTGTCTTCTCATCAAGCGTCGCGCCCAATGGAACGACTCTATATCGACTATGTAGGACCCTTCCCCCAGTCAAAGGGGAATGCCAACAAGTTCATCCTTGTATGTGTAGATGGTTTTACAAGATTTTCTTGGTTATTTCCGACTAAACTGGCTACCGCCTAGTCCACCATCACTTGTTTAAATTCCATTTTCGCTTCTTTTGTTCCGTGTCAATATATTGTATCTGATAATGTTAAAGCTTTCACCTCCAATTTTTTAGTAAATTCTGTTTTGATCTGTCCATCCCTCATGTGACAACTTCTGCTTATTATCCTCAACCATCTCTGGCTGAACGGGTTAATCGTAATCTGAGGTCCGCGCTGATTGCCTATCATCATGAAGATGGGTGGGACACGTCCCTACATTGGTTAGCTTTTGCCTTGAATTCGGCGGTTCACGAATCCCATAAGTTTACTCCAGCTTCTTTGATGTTCAAATTTGTTCCAAACACGCCGCTCTCTAACCTTTGGTCTCTGAGTGACATTCTACCTGAGACAATAGAGCCTGATAATATTAAAGATCTTTGGAAGAAGGCTAAAGCCAATCTTAAAGTGTCTCACGGAAAGGTTAGGGAAAGATATGATCGTGGACGGAGACCCACCAATTTGAAGGTAGGTGACCAGGTGATGGTCAAAAATTTGGTTCCCGCGGGCAAGCTTGCCCCCAGATTTCATGGGCCGTGCATAATCCTAGATTTTCTTACGCCGGTTACGTTGTTATTAAGCAATCCAGCCACCAAGAGGATATTTAGGGTTCACCTGTCGCAGGTGAAACCTGTGTAACTTCCGCGCTAATGTAGCTGATTGTATATTTGTTTTAACATTTTGGAAGTATTCGGAAGGTTGTATTTTTGGGGGGGTTCATTTTGAGGCTTTCTGCCCTTGGAATCGGGTTCTTTGTATTTAAGTATTTATTGTAAAACCTTCCCCGAACAGTTAAACTGCCATCCTGTCCTTGCCATGGCCATTACCATGCTCCCGTCTCCTGCTCACATAAAACAGTGGCTAAGTGAAATGAAAAACAAAACCTCCACGCCGCTGGCCCCTCAACCTCACCACAAGGACTGTACCCTAAAATCATCTGGTCCAACAAAGTTATGTCGCCGCGATTTTAATGTTTCAGCGCCCCCGCAGCCGCGCGGCGCCGTACCGCCACTGAGGTGGAGTACGGACCCGCCCCTCTCCAGTGAGGCCAACCAGTGTACGGCGAGCCGGAGTCCTCCTCCCGGCCAAGGCTGATGTGCGGCGCACAACCTGCAACTTGCCCGCGACCTGTATTTTCGCCGCGGGCGCGGCGTGCTTCAAATCCACTACTCCTCTCATAGTGCGGGCGAGCGGTATCTCAGGGTACTTGAGGGGTCCGAGCGGTCTCCTCTGGACACAAGCAGAGGCGGCTGGTCTGGCCGTCAAACGTAATCAACATTGAATGTACTTAATTAGCTACATGGACATTTAATATCAACAATTACTACATTTTTGGATTCAACTGCAATATCTGGTGGACTTAGAAAATTTTTCTTCCCTTTCAAGAATTAAAAGTTTTCCTTCTGAATTCAACTTCTACAAGCATAAAGACATTACTTCAAAAGTAACTACAAAGAATTTTGAAACTGGATCCAATCATTTAAGAAAATTTGGTTGTAAATACTTCTGCAATTAACTTCTATATCAACATCATAACTTGGACCTTATTTTAAAACAAAAGTCTATGTTCTTCTGTGTTACCCCTTGGAGCGACTTTTGGGGGGGGGGGGGAGGTCTGTACCGGGCGGTACACCTCCGCTCCACTAATTCAAACTTTGCGCCAGTTGAAACTCCTCTACTGGAGGAAGCCTGAACTCTAACAACCATGTTAATTCTAAAGTTTATCAGATGTCGCTATTGTAAATTTTGAAGTGTTCTGAACTGTGTCAGTTTCGATTCATTTTTGTTTTCTCTGTAGCAAGAAGTGTGAACATTCTCTTCTAGATGACACTACTTAAGAACTACAAGGGTGCACCCTAGTGCGAGGTGAAGGAACCTTTTTTTTTGAAGAAATTTAGTATTTATAAGTTTGTTCTTTATTAAATTTCTTTCAGCCATTGTTTAAGTTGGCAATGTTAATCCGTTCTTTCCGCCAGTTTTGAAATTGGCCAATCGTAAATTTCTGTAATTAATTTTCCACCAATCCTGGTTTTCTTCTCCTGTTTTGACATGTAATCTTTTGGCCGTCCAATAAAAAGCTTGTGGGCGGGTGTTATCATTCATGAAAGGTCTCGAATGTTCCACGAGGATATATAAACTGCTGATTTTCTGGTCTCCGGGCCACTTCAGTAACATCTCTCAAACTGTAATTATGTAGCAGGGGGCGGGAAGCGCCTCTTTCTTCGGGCAGCAGTTCATCCATAAGGTAATGGCCTTTTAATAACTTATTTTCTTGCTAGCTCAGCAGTTTAACTCTCGCGGCAGGTTCGAAGCCTTTACCATGTAACTTTCCTCTAAAATGTAAAAGACTCTTGGTATAAATTCTGTCTCTTTAAACTACAAATTGGGATAGAGAGTGCCTAACCCTCTCGAGCTCCCATTCATTTTGTTTTGAGGTGACTACGTTTTCACAACAGTTTCCCTTCTACTCGTAATGTCATAAAGTTGTCTATCGTGTCACCTCCGTAGAATGGGATTAGCCCTTGCATAAGCGGCCTAGGGCCAAATTAGGTTTTAATAAAGTGTATTAGGAGTGCAAGTACGCCTCCACTCAAATTGGTATTTTGGGGCCATGTCATTGTCCGGTTTCTTCGCTGAATAGGCCTCAGTAGGTTGGGTATTTTTACCCCTGTGTTATTGTACTTGGAGGACAGCTTGAATGTGGAGTTTGGTGTGGCCTTTGGTGGGCTGGAACTTTGAGAGCGAGTTGCTCTTTCTTAAAATTTGGTTTCTGTATGCCTCGAGGAGGCTTTACCGTGTAATGGGGAGCAAGTGCTCCTGGGCATGATTGGGGTTTTCTGCCCCTTTGTTAACTCTTGTATATAAGTAAATTTGGGCTTATAGCTCAAAAATTGTAAGTCTGGGTCTCGAAGCCCAAATCCTGTAACAACTGTAATTGTACATTCTTGATTTATGGCTAGGCTACTAAGTACCTGTTATATTTGTTATTTTTGATCTTGAAAAGAAAATATAACCTTGTTAAATTTTAAATTAACTTTAATTTCGTAGATTGAGACGTATTCATCCCAGCACCTTCTTTCACCTCTGCTGATCCACCAAACCACGGTAACAATTATTATTATGTTATTGTTTTTACATCCCACTAATTACTTTTACGGTTTTCTAAGACGCCGAGGTGCCGGAATGTTATCCCGCAGGAGTTATTTTACTTGGCAGAAAATCTATCGGCACAAGGCTGGTGTATGCGAGCACATTCAAAAACCACTGGAGTGAGCCAGGTTCGAACCTGTCCAGTTGGACTCAAAAGGCCAGCGCTCTACCGTCTGAGCTACTTAGCCCGGCAACAGTACATATATTGTATTTGGAAATGTTTAACAAAGGCGTACGTAGTACTTTAAGAAATGCCACGCAAATTCAAACCTTTTATAATAGTAGAGATTGGGACAGCCAAATGTTATTGTTACTATCTTCTCAGCAAGATGGCCACAGTTCGAATGCCGTTCATTGTACGTATTGTTTTAATGAATAGTTCCTTCTCTGTGATTCGGATTCCACGTACAACTGAAAGTCACGTGGTTGTGAACACAATGTCAAATGTCATGTAAAACTACAAACATACCTGCGTGCTTCTTTTCTAAAGTGAAAGAACTATCAAAATATGAGACGTATTTTAGATACCAATGGATAAACAATTCTGAAAACTAATACTAAGCAAAGCTCATTACCGAAGACCAGAACATTTTGAAACATGTCTTTATTTGTACGTTGTAAAAAAACAGATAAAACACACACAACACATTTCTCAGATTATGAAACGTAGGACCACCCTATTTTCTAATCCGAATACCTCTTCGAATCTTTCAACTGCAAAACTTTCATTATAACTCTAAGCGGGAACTTCAGTTACTTCAGTTACAATTTTCTTTTATATTACATTTTCTTACTAGTGGTTTTCTTAGTGCTTAGGGACAACGATAATTCTCAGCTCTTTTGTACGGTAGGTTTCGTTCGTGTGTTCAAGTGACTAAAATTTCTCGACATTGGTCATACCTGGGTGAGGTATGTACAAAACAAAGTAAGCAAGCAAGCTAGCTACCTTGCAGTTTGTACGTAACTGGTGATATCATGATCATGGCCACCAGTTATACGTGGAATCCGAACCACGGTGACGTGATTTCATTTCAAAGTTCTTCACGTGCATTGTCCGGGATTCGAAGCGCGGCTGCCTTGGACAGAAGCCAATGACTACCCCACTCGACTATGTTGTCCCTCTGGTACTCGTGTGCAGTGCAGGCCCTGAGTTTCACTCAGCAATGTGTTTCTCCAGAAATGGAAAAATCTTCCCTAAACTTCTTGACTTTCTGACGAGGAATCGAACTCAAGTTTTCTTCCTGGTGAACCGCATACATTTCTGCCATCTTAATAACGCAGTTCCAGTTTTAATTAGATAACACCCGTAATTAGTATAAGAGTATAATTCGTTTTTTTATTCAAAGAAGAAGCTCTTAAATCTCCTCCAAGGAGTGAAGAAATTCAGGAACGATCGTGCCTGTAATAGATGCAGATGAAGATTTTCATACGAATCTGCTTAGAACAACTCCAGTCTGTCACAAAAGGTCAGACAAAGGTATCTTTCTTTCTGGTGTGCGGAAGTCATCGAGAGATTTGAAATGCGTAAAAATCACAAAGGAATGAGTTAGAATTATAAACAAAATAACGCAAACTTTGTATATTAGTTTTGTAAATATAGAAACATTTGTTTCTGCTCATAGTCATTTCATGCTGTGTAGTGTCATGTAAGGTGGAGGCTGAATGTCGTCAGCCTGATGACAACGCCATGTGTCCGGCGCGACAAGAAGGCTTAGCGGCGGCTAAATGAATTTGCTGAGCACATTAGACGTGCGCTGTAATTGAAAGCCACCATCTGCCGCCGTCAACTGTGATAAGCGAACAACATTAGCCGTGTGCTGCCACCTTCGTTCATGGGTTCTTCTCTTGTTACGCCTCCAGTGTTACGTACGACTATGTCCTAACTTATACACTAATACAAACAGTAGTCCACAGAAGATAAATGAAGTAGTACTTTCAGAATAAATGGACACTATGAACTCGATTATCTATATCGCATATATCCCCCAAAATATCTCCTTCATCGGAAATTCTTCAAAGTCGGTTTTAAAAACAGTATTTTTCCAACTCTGTACTATTTTTTTTTTTTGCTAGTTGTTTTACGTCGCACCGACACAGATAGGTCTTACGGCGACGATGGGACAGGAAAGGGCTAGGAGTAGGAAGGAAGCGGCCGTGGCCTTAATTAAGGTACAGCCCCAGCATTTGCCTGGTGTGAAAATGGGAAACCACAGAAAACCATTTTCAGGGCTGCCGACAGTGGGGTTCGAACCTACTATCTCCCGAATACTGGATACTGGCCACACTTAAGCTACTGCAGCTATCGAGCTCGGTACTCTGTACTATTTAATAGCACAAACAGTAATTGTAAGTTTATTTATTTATATTTATTCATGCTCACATTGGTCATACCTACAAAGTTTTGTTGAATTAAATGTAAAACACCTTCTTAAAAAAAGGAGGAATGAGTAACCATACAAATTTTCTGGTGGAATATATTATCATTTTAACAAAATTTTACGAAATCTTTGATAAACTAATTCACAAAATATATAACTTCGCACAACCTTGGAGAATTATTAAAATACATGATTATGTCGAAAAATTCGTAGAGAGCGGGTTAAATCGGAAAATAAATGAGATGACCCCTCTACTTAAGAAGAACTTCAGAAATAAATAGTAATAATAATAATAATAATAATAATAATAATAATAATAATAATAATAATAATAATGTGTTCCTTTAAAATTGCAAGCATCTCGACAACCCTCTACTTGCAGCTCTGCGGCGTTGTTTAGTTCCAGACCTCTATCATTAAATGAGTAACAACTGAGTCAAACTATATTCGTCACCTTGGTCCCCCTCTGCTTCTCTTACCCTTTATGGCAGAGTCCGTTATTATCTTTTGATTGTCTGTCATCTTCCATTAGCCTCGCCTGACCCGACCACCGAAGCAGGTTTGTATGTGCGGCTTCATCCATCGACTTGATTCCTATCCAAGCCCTGATTTTCCATTCCGAGTACCCTCCTGTTATCGTTCCCAACTGTTAGTACCAGCAATCATTTTCGCTACTTTCACGTCTGTAACTTCCATCTTGTGAATGTAATATTCTGAGACCACCCAGCATTCACTATCGCAAAGTCGGTCTGAAAACAAACCGACGTAGAGAGAGTTTCGACCAGGAGTTGACTTATCCTTAGAGAATGATGTTGATCGCAACAACGAGCTCAATGCGTTACCTACGCTGCACTTCGATTCAATTTCTCTTTTTATACTATCATCCTGGGAAAATAAACATCTTAAATACATGAAATGATCCATCAGTTCCAGTTTCGTATTCCTGACCTGACACTCATTCCTCTTAGATTTCTTACCTAGTGACTTCTCCTTCTTCTTCTTCTTCTTCGGGTGTCGTCTCCATTAGTGAAGGTTGGCTATAATTTTGGCGAAGCTAGTTCGCTGATCGGCTGTTTGCACTGTCTTAAAATCCAGTCCTAGCCAGTCCTGAAGGTTCCTCAGCCACGAGTATCTTCTTCGAACTCGACCTCGTCAGCTATCATCTTTAAGAGATTGTACGTTTCGTTTCCGATGATATGTTCTAAGCAGGCTGACTTTATTTCCTTGATTATTCTGATTACCTCTTGATCCTTCTTCATGGGCTTCATTACATCTGCACCAGAGACATTTTTGGTCAGCTAAATTCGCAGCGTCCTTTGGAAGATCCAAGTCTCTTTATGGTGGTGTGTTTGAATGTCTCTGTCTTAACACTGAATACACAAAACTTCTGAAATGTTGAATCTTACCTCAAGGCTGATGTTTATGTCGCACAGTGGATTGCTCACCTTCACAAAGCTTGTGCAAGCCATTTCTATTCGATCAGGGATCTCTCTGTCTCGATCTGAATCATCAGCGACCCAGCTACCTAGGTACCTAAATTTGCGTACGTGTTCAATTTGTCTGCCATAGATGTTAAAGTGGACCAATGTGCTTCAGGTTATACTGATGGCCATAACCTCTGTCTTTTCGATGTTAATTCTGAATCAAAGTGCGTCACTTCAGACACCATCTTGTCTATCAAGCGTTGTAGACCCTCAGAACTGTCAGCAAAGATTGCACCTTCTGCCTCTTGCAGTGCAATTTGCAAGACTGATTATTATTATTATTATTATTATTATTATTATTATTATTATTATTATTATTATTATTATTATTATTATTATTATAATATATAATTCGCTGGGGCCATCAAGGCCCACGTTAAGTCTTGTTGCATTTGACACTGAACTTGGCCTTCTTTAGAGACCAAATTTCCCTCATTCTTTGCGAGTGGGCCTGCTTACGCTCCACTGTCCAAGGGGCTCTTCGGCTGCTCGTCTCGGTTTAGCCCGTTCGTCAATATTTTCTTGCGGAAGAGATCTCTGTTAAGGGCGTCTTCAGCTGAGATATGTAGCATTTGCAGGTCTTCTTTGGTATTTCTAAACCAGGGAATTGTGGTTTTGGGGTTTGAATCAAAAAAGTGAAAGATTTCTTTAGTTAACTTTCTTCCGTCCATTCTTTTCAGATGACCGTAAAATCGTGCCCGTCTTTTTCTGATCGTGTCGGTAATTTTCTCTATTTTGCTGTAGACTTCCTTGTTGGATCTCTTTTGATGGATTCCATTTCTGTACTTTGATCCCAAGATTCTTCTCACAATTTTGCGTTCTCTTTTCTCCAGTTCTTCAAGGAGTCCTTTGTTGGCATTTAGAGACAGGGTTTCGGCTGCATATGGAACTACTGGCTTCAGAACTGTTTCATAGTGACGTATCTTGGTGTTTTGGGAAAGGCATTTTTTGTTGTAGATTGTGCGGGATGTTTGGTAGGCTATTTCCAGTTTGCGTACTCGCTCCTGAAGTGCTTCTTTGTCCAGTCCATTTTTCATGATGATCTCACCCAGGTATTTGAATTTGTCTACTCGGGTGATGTCCCCGTATTTTGTATGGAGTTTTGGTGGAGCCTCTTTGATG
Source organism: Anabrus simplex (assembly GCF_040414725.1). Classification (NCBI taxonomy): domain Eukaryota; kingdom Metazoa; phylum Arthropoda; class Insecta; order Orthoptera; family Tettigoniidae; genus Anabrus; species Anabrus simplex. The sequence goes on along the minus strand of NC_090270.1, from coordinate 204,738,368 downwards.
TTAGTCATTACTTCTGTTTTCTCAAACGATATCTGCAAACCAGTTTGTTCGGCAATTTCCTTTAAAATTTCAACTTGAGCTCTAGCGGTTTCTATGTCGTTTGAGAGAACAGCAATATCATCGGCAAATGCTAAGCAGTCTGTTGCGATCCCCTTGGATTTGGTTCCTATTCTCAATGGACTGTAGTTGGTTTCCTGTAATCTCACCTGCCAGGTTCTGATGATCTTTTCAAGAACACAGTTGAAGAGTATCGGGGATAGCCCATCACCTTGTCGGACTCCTATTTTGATGTCAAAGGAATGCGAGAGACATCCGTGGAACTTCACCTTGGATTTCGTATCGGTCAGGGTAGCTCTAATTAATGCCAGCAGTTTCAAATCAACTCCAAATTCATTTAAGATGTTTAGCAGGACTTCCCGGTCAATGGAGTCGTACGCTTTCTTAAAGTCCACAAAGACACACATACTGCTTGGACCTTAGCGTACAATATCTGATGATCGTTTTGAGATTTTGGATCTGTTCAGCTGTTGAGCGACCTTTTCTGAACCCTGCTTGGTATTCACCTATTTGATGTTCGACGTGTGCTTCCAAACGCTCCAGGATGGCAAGTGATAGAATTTTGTAAGTCACGGGTAGAAAAGATATTCCTCTGTAGTTGTTGATGTTCTTCATGCTGCCTTTTTTGTGTAATGGATGGATCAAAGCTATTTTCCAATCTTCGGGTAGGGTCTCCTTGTTCCAAATTTCTTCTATTTGCTTTTGCAAGATACCAAGTGATTCCTCTGGGGCATATTTCCATAGTTCTGCTACTACTGAGTCTTCCCCCGGCGCTTTGTTATTTTTGAGACGGGCATTGTGGCGCTTGATTTCATCTCTGTCGGGTGGTCTGGAATCTGGGTACCTGAGTAAGGGTTCCTTGGTCTCAATGGCGCTTTGAGGTTTAGAGCAATTAAGTAAATTCTTGAAGTAATCTGCCAGAATGCTGCAATTTTCTTCATTTGATGTCGCCAGTGTGCCGTCCTTTCGCTCAAAGCATAGAGATGGTGGTTTATAGCCAGTGAGTTTGCGTTTGAAGGCTCTGTAGTACTCTCTGCTTTCATTCTTCCTAAAGTTTTGTTCTATCTTTTCAATGAGAGATTTTTCGTATTTACGTTTCTCACTTCTGAACACCCTAGCTGCTTGGGCACGTTGGGCTTTGTAGGTTTCCCAATCATTTTCTGATTTCGTAGAGTAGTACTGTTTCCACGCATTGAGTCTTTCTTGGAGGACTGATTCGCAGGTACTATTCCACCAGGCATGCTTTTTGCCTCTCTTGATTTCTGCAACGTCTTTGGCGGCCTCAACAAGGAGACTTTTGGCGTTGTTAAAGTCAGTATCATTTGGTCTAGCCTTCTCCTGGAACTCCTCGACCCTTTGCCGAAGTTTATCATTGTCGAAGCGTGTGATCTGTTTGGTTGTCTTCCTTGTGTTTGCGGGAATTGGTTTGAATTTGATAAGAGACATATAATGATCTGAGGCCACATTGATGCCTTTCTTTACCTTGACATTCATAATCTCAGGGCTGTTTCTCCTGGAGATTGCAACATGATCAATTTGGAACTCTCCGAGAGCTTGGACGGGAGAACGCCAAGTCATTTGCTTTCTGGGTAGATGGCGAAAGTGGGTCGACATGACCTGCAGGTTGTGATTTTCGCAAATGGACACCAGTCTTTTGCCGTTGGGATTGGTTCTTTTGTGAGCAGGGTAATTTCCTATAACTCTCTTGTACTTCTGTTCACGACCTAGTTGGGCATTGAAGTCACCCAAAAGAAGCTTGACATGGTGTTTGGGGATTTTGTTTAATTTTTCATCCAGTAGGTCCCAGAAATTATCAACTTCGTCTGGATCAGACTTGTTCTTATCGTTTGTAGGAGCATGTGCGTTAAGTAGGGCGTAGGTTTTCTTCGCGCATTTAATTGTGAGTATAGACAATCTGTCATTCACAGGTTCGAAATTTGCAACCGATTTAAGGATCTTGGTTCTAACAGCAAACGCGGTTCCAAGCATCACAGCTCCATTGAGAGTTCCTCTTTGCGCTTTGCTCTTGAAAAATCGGTAGCCTCCGGATTCAAAAATCTCTTCATCTGGGTACCTTGTTTCCTGTAGGGTCATTATGGATATCTGATTTTCGTGAAAAGCTTTGGTGAGGGTTTTCAGCTTGCCAGTTTGTGTAAGTGAATTTATGTTGAAAGTTGCTAGAAAGGTTTTAGATTTTGGCCTGAGTTTTTGACTCTTCGGGGTACACCGAGACGCTCCGACTCGTCTCTTGCATGATGTCAAGTCTCCCCCAGAATCCGAACGAGACTCGTGCGCCGTGGCGTTCACGACGAGGGATTTATCCGAAGATTTACCCCCTGGGGTATATTTCTTGAAATGTTGTGCCATCATGCTTTTTGACTTGACTTTGCTTTGGACGGGTACCCATCCTTTTACAACTAGGGTTGTTAGCCCTAGAGGTTGCCTCAAGATGTTTTCTGGCTTCTGGTCATTTACCAGTCTTCGCCGTAACCCTGGCAAGGGACCAGTTTTTTTTTGACGGTGGTATTTTATTTCCCTACTACCCTCTGACTCTGCTGGCGGCAGAGCCAGCGAGCTTCCCCAATTCCAATGGGACGCGCCCGATGGAGGTAACCGGTAAATCCCCACACGGGATTATTATTATTATTATTATTATTATTATTATTATTATTATTATTATTATTATTAACTACTTGTGTAACGTCGCACCGTCTGAACCGGGAGAGACCAGGCGCTGAAATATTGTCTTCAAAAGGAGTTTGTTATAGCTCAGTTTCTCACAACAAATCTCTCCGCAAGAGTGTAACCGGGAGGGGTGGGAGGGAGAAATAAATATCCCCCTACACTGAACGTGTTAAAAAAAGTAAAACAATGAGAAAATGGAAATATTAAGTCTTGATTACAGGCTGTAAAACACACTCACAAACACACTATGCCTGTCAATATCTCAGGTTCTATTAAGCCAGCATTTATGAGCCGCGTTAACCCATTTCTGTAAGAGAAATCTTATATGGGTGGACCCTAAGCCGAATGAGTACTTCAGTAGTGTGATATGCAATATAATATCATAAATTGCGGTCATTGTATAGGCTATGTAACTTCTTTACCAGTGGGGGATATGCTTGAGTGCTGGAATTTATTGAGGGGAGTATTCGGGAGAATTAGAGTAATTAGGAAATTCATACTGAACCGGCGGTGAAGATAAAGATGAGTGTTGCACAGAACTGGTCAACATTTAGGTACAAAAGGCTGGAAAGAAGTGACAATTTTTAGTAAAAGTTATAAGACAGCATATTAGGTAGTGGAAGAGGGCTAGACAAGATACAGATAGTGAGTTCGAATCCAGTAGCCCTATATGGAGAAAGTTCTGAGGTTACTGTACCACCATAACTAACTTAAAGGCCCATACTCTGGAAATTATAACTTTTGAGATCATCTGGAAATATTGTATTCTATCAAGGCTCTAGGATGTACTTACGTGAATTTGTAAACCTAGGAATTTGTAAAAGAGTTAAAAAACTTTCATTCTTTCTTTCTTTCTTAATCCATTTACCCTACAGGGTTGGTTATTCCCTAGGACTCAGCGAGGGTTCCCACCTCTACCTCCTCAAGGGCAGTGTCCTGGAGCATGAGACTTTGGGTCTGGGGGGAGATACAACCGGGAAGGTGGATCAGTACCTCGCCCACGCGGCCTCACTTACTATGCTGAACAGGGACCTTATGGGGAGGGGGGGGGGGAGATCGCAAGGGATAGACAAGGAAGAGAGAAGGAAGTGGCCTTACGTTAGGTAACATCCCAGCATTTGACTGGAGGAGAAGTCGGAAACCATGGAAAAAACATCGAGAATGGCTGAGGTGGGAATAAAAAAAAACCTCTACTCAGTTAACCTCCCGAGGCTGAGTGGATCCCGTTCCAGCCTCGTTACACGTTTCAAATTTCGTGGCAGAGCTGGGAATCGAACCCGGGCCTCCGGGGGTGGCAGCTTATCACACACTAACCACTACACCACAGAGGCGGACTAAAAAATACTACAGAACAAAATGTTAAAAAATAACTAACATCTTGCAGAAAAACACGTCAGGGCGTATAGCAAGGCCTCATCAATTTGCCACCAACATTTCTTGTCCGTATTAAGAAAAAGTTTCTGAGAATTAACATACATACATTTCCCATATTAATCATGGCGACTCAGGGATTACTGCCCCCCACCCCACCCCCCACCCTCCAAACTCTCACCGAGCGAGTGGCTGTGTGGCTTGGTTGATGTAGCTGTCAGCTTGCACTCGGGATAGAAAATATGAAAATCTACGGCATGTTTTCAGTCATTCGACCGGGTCAGGGATGGAATGAATGAAGTTTCCATCTAGCGGCGAGGATAGGAAAGCCTGTAGCACTTCTCTGGGGCAATGATAAATGAATGACAGATGAAATGTTAATGGAGAGTGTTGCTGGAATGAAAGTTGACAGGGGAAACCGGAGTACCCGGAGAAAAACCACAGCGCAGAAGATGGTTTTCTTGGTTTCCAATTTTCACACCAGGCAAATGCTGGGGCTGTACGTTAAGGCCACGGTCGCTTCCTTCCAGCTCCTAGGCCTTTTCCTGTTCCATCGTCGTCATAAAACTGGATGCAGACGAAGAGTACAACCACGGTACACCCTGCCTGTCGTAAGAGGCGACCAGAGGGGCCGACCAAGTGATGATGAGTTTGGAACCATGCGGTTATCTGTGATTAGTACCATCACGCGAGGAACACCCTGGCTCGACGTTACCTGCGATTATTATCACTATGTGAGGAACACCCTGGCTCGACGTTACCTGCGATTATTATCACTATGTGAGGAACACCATGGGTCTACGTTACGTGCGAGTAGTGCCAGTATGGGAGGAACACCATGGGTCTACGTTACCTGCGAGTAGTACCAGTATGTGAGGAACACCATGGGTCTACGTTACCTGCGAGTAGTACCAGTATGGGAGGAACACCATGGGTCTGCGTTACCTGCGAGTAGTACCAGTATGTGAGGAACACCATGGGTCTACGTTACCTGCGAGCAGTACCAGTATGGGAGGAACACCATGGGTCTACGTTACCTGCGAGTAGTACCAGTATGGGAGGAACACCATGGGTCTACGTTACCTGCGAGTAGTACCAGTATGGGAGGAACACCATGGGTCTACGTTACCTGCGAGTAGTACCATCACATGGGAACGCTATGGGTCTAAGTATACATTACCTGTGATTAGTACCACTATATGAGGAACACAATGGGCCTACTTTACCACTGATTAGTACCATTATGGGAGGAACACCATATGTCTACGTTACCTGCGAGTAGTACCAGTATGGGAGGAACACCATGGGTCTACGTTACCTGCGAGTAGTACCATCACATGGGAACGCTATGGGTCTAAGTATACATTACCTGTGATTAGTACCACTATATGAGGAACACAATGGGCCTCCTTTGCCACTGATTAGTACCATTATGGGGGGCCGGTGACCTGGATTTTGGACCCCTTTGGACAATGAGCATCTTCTCAGAAAATAAGGCATTATGAATCGGATTCACTGATTGTTTTGGATTCTTGGCCATTTTTCATCATTATTCTTTTTAGATTCTTGTCAGTGGATACATTTTGAAGTTTTAGTTATCGTTTCATGTCGTCCGACTCGTTGGCTGAACGGTCAGCGTACTGGCCTTCGGTTCAGAGGGTCCCGGGTTCGATTCCCGGCCGGGTCGGGGATTTTAATCGTCTCTGATTAATTCTTCTAGCCCGGGGACTGGGTGTTTGTGTTTGTCCCAACACTTTCCTCTTCATATTCACACAACACACTACATTACCAACCACCACAGAAACACGCAATAGTGATTACATCCCTTCATATAGGGTTGGCGTCAGGAAGGGCATCCGGCCGTAAAACAGGGCCAAATCCACATGTGCGACACAGTTCGCACCCGCGACCCCACAGGTGTGGGATAAGCGGTAGAAAAAGAAGAAGAAGAAGAAGTTATCGTTTCATGTCGTTGCACCTTGTATCATTAGGACCAATGACCTAGCTGGTAGGTCACTTTAAACAACAAATATCATCGTCGTCGCCGAAAGACCTATCTGTGTCGGAGCGACGTAAAAGAAGCTCTTTTAAATCTATCACTTTTACCCGGATATGGCCTTTTTTTCTACTCATCAAGAGAGATCGGGACAGATGTTTGGCCTCCTTTTGGAGGGAGAGGGTGTTATAGAGGGTGTTAACTTCAAAGTACAGAAATAAAATTCTCACAATTGTAACTACAAAGGGAAATATCTAGAAGTTCATCTCTCTTTTGTTGTCGCCGCGGGGCTGAAGAATTTGATTTCGAAGCATTTCCAACAACTGGCGTCGGAATTATCGGAAAAGATGAGCTCCTAGGCGGAGAGTTTATAACAACACGTGCGGCTTACTTTGAATTTCATGATATCAGGAATTAAAACTGTAAATTTCAATTGTTCTACTCTTTGTTGCTTGTTGGCTCTAGAGGAGTGAAGGAAGCATCGTCAATTTGAACTTGCGAGCGTTTTAAATGAATATCTGGATACTTTAGACAATAATTATGCTGATGATTAGCCTGCCAATTAACATATTCGATATTTTGCATTTTTGATTGGTTACGAAGACTTCACCCCACAATAACAGAGAATAATGTTATTTACACATAAATATCATTACAAATATTCGAATGTACATATTTTATAGTATGAAGAACTTTAGCTGTACGGTTAGAATTCAAATTATCCCTTGGGCTGAGTGGCTCAGACGGTTGAAGCGCTGGCCTTCTGACCCCAGCGTGTCAGGTTCGATCCTGGCTCAGTCCAGTGGTATTTGAAAGTGCTCAAAATACATCAGCCTCGTGTCGTAGAAATTCAATAATACATAATACAGTTATTTGCTTTATGTCCCACTAACTACTTTTACGGTTTTCGGAAATGCCGAGGTGCCGCAATTTTGTCCCGCAGGAGTTGTTTTACGTGCCAGTAAATCTGGGGTGTTCCAAATTCTTACGTTCCTCATCGCCAGATGTTTCATTCCAGGCTTGTATCAATGTCATACACCTGTCGATGTCATATGTTACGTACACATGTTATGTGACCCTCTTAGACTGATCCTGATGGTTCGGTCAGCTTCCGCTTCGAACGCTAGCGCTGTGCCACGTCCGAGGAGCCATCTGGTGACGAATGGGCGTACCATTTCCACATCTATTATAACGTCTATATTTCAAAACGTCATTGTTTAAGAAGCCTTTCTCGTGGACAGTCGAGATTTTCTTCTGATGACGCAGAGCACAGTTCTCTGCGAAACGTAAAGAATTTCACCTTATTTTCTTGACACGGCATAAGCCAGAAGCCTATACATTATCATGTCTATAAGAACGGGCAGTGAAAGCATCAATGGTAACAAACCAACGTAATATTATGACTAGGGTTGGCAGGTGTTGCGTATTATACGTGATTTCCTGTATTTGAAGATCTAAAGTACTGTCCCGCTTTAACAGCTTACGGAACGCCCTTTTTTCCCCGTGTTTAAGCAACTCACTTCTGCCATGGTTATAATTATCTGTTCACAGTAGAACTTACCGACAATGCATTTCAGTGCATTATTCTTCATACAGTGATTCTGTACTATGATTGAAACTTGTAGTGGGCGAAAGAGCGAACCGCTGGCACCGAGCCCAAGTGCAGGCAGGACTCACGGAAGCGAGACACAGAGACATATGGTTTATGTCAACGCAACAATTTTATTAATGAAACCCTGCATTGTTTTCATTTTCAAATTATTTTAGCGAAAACTGTTAAAGTTGGAAGTTTATGTTGTGCTGTGGTGGGGTGAGAATAAGAGTGTTCATACTATTGTTGTTATAATGCACGATTAAGGAAGATTCAGCATTATTGAAAAAGGCTAAAAGTGATGAAAATATGGGTTTTAATCTTTTTATATAGGATATGAAACAGCAAAATACTGTAATAAAATGCGTGCCTACAATGTAATTATAGTACTGTAAATGATATCTCAGTGTTTTACTGAGCAGATGTCGTTATGTCGTGTCGATATATGTCGACATAATAAAATAAAAATGCATAGTTACTACAATAAATTATTTTTACAGCGGTGCATAATACCAAATTAACACATTTAGATATGAAGTTAAATTATATGAACAGTCTTAGAAGGGAGAGTATGAAATAAACATGACACAGTATGCAAAATAATATTCTGAGAAGAGAAATAAAGTGGTTAATTTATTAGGTCATTTAAAAACTGTGGATTCAATGGATGTCATTGAAATCGTCAATTCTTTTGCATCCCAGAAATTATGCTGCATGGTCCAGTTTCTTTAATAATAATAATAATAATGTTATTTGCTTTACGTCCCACTAACTACCTTTTAAGGTCTTCGGGGACGCCGAGGTGCCGGAATTTAGTCCCGCAGGAGTTCTTTTACGTGCCAGTAAATCTACCGACACGGGGCTGTCGTATTTAAGCACCTTCAAATACCGCCGGACTGAGCCAGGATCGAACCTGCCAAGTTGGGGTTAGAAGGCCAGCGCCTTAACCGTCTGAGCCACTCAGCCCGGCTCCAGTTTCTTTAGAATCAAATGTGAGTACTGTAATGTCTCAAAAATTTAAAAACAAAAGATAGAAACATATATTTACGTCGTATTTCAATCCCAACAACATATTAAACATTTAAAATAAAATAGTTTTGTACTCTTGTAGTAGGCCTATACTAAATGGATATAGGTTGCATTGAAATGTTGTATTTAAATTTATATGCGTTTTTGATAGGTTTTACATAATTTATTTGAGGGGGCCCATTTTTTCCTGCAAGCAGGTCCGTATCATGTTATTTATTTTATTTATTTATTTATTTATTTATTTATTTATTTATTTATTTATTTATTTATTTATTTTTATCAGGTGGCTATCAGCTGGCTATCAGGTGGATTATCTCTCTAAGAACAAGTAGAAGAATGAAATCAGACATGTGCAGAAAACGGATATAATATTCAACAGTATTCGTTTTATAGGAAAGTATCACATTCCAATTCAAAGTTGATTTGATTCATTGATTCAGAGACAAGATATCCACATTATATGTCTTTAATTTTTTATTATTATTATTATTATGTGCGTATGGACCCAATGGATCACGCAAAGCTCTAACGATTCTGTTTTCTGAGTTGCCAAACAGCTCTCATCCTTTCTCCGTGGATCCTTTTTCGTTCTTCTGTCCACTTTGCTCCAGTCTTCTTTTTCACTTTGTTCTCTGGTTGCACTTTCCATCCATTACTTTTCTTCCTGTAGAGGTTTCTGTCCGCGGTGTCACTTGAGTCCATATGGGCTTTTTCCAGATCCTTCTTCACTTCCAGTACCCATGGAATATTTTTTAGATGTTCTATGTAGGTGAGAATCTTGTGTGTCAATCTACTTGCGGGCAGTCTGCGAACGTGCCCATAAAATTTCAGACGTCTTTTGCGGATGTCTGCTGCAATGTTAGAAAGCTCTTCTGTCGCTTTGCGTGACCTCAGTCTATATCCATCTTCTGTTTTTCGGGGGCCGAGAATTTTCCTCAGGATAATTCTTTTGGGCTTCTTTGTGGCACCCAGGGTGCGAAATCAGAAAGAAATGGGGGGGGGGGGGCGGGAGGGGAAGGATCATTAGGGCTTAACTACTAGTGTTTATTTTAAGCAGTATCCGGCGGGGAAGGGGTATATAATTCCCCTCTAAGTAAGTTACCCCCGCCCTATAATTAAATTTTAAATCTTTTTGTTTGAGTTCTGTTGTTATAACAAGAATGATAAACATTAGAAAGTTATTCCAATCGGCCGAGAAATTTATAAGAGACTGTCGCTTTCTTAAGAAGGGCGATTTGTCCTGACTTATTGCTTTATTAGTGGAACCTTCCTCCACCAGGGCTATGTACTGACTGAACAAATTTGTCAGTTTGTACACCCCATAAGTGAATATTGTCCTGTTGGCTACCTATCGGAAACACACCCTCTCCAAGAAGTACAGGAGTGGTGTGAGCTCGAGCTACTTAGAGCGATGACAAGGGAGGAGGGCTTGAAGTAAGTCATATTTTTGCCCGGATTTGAGATGAACTTCTCAGAGTGAAACGTGAACAATAGGCTGCAGGTGCAGAGTCACCGCTGCGTTGTTTTATTGCTCAATGACCGAGCTCGATAGCTGCAGTCGCTTAAGTGCGGCCAGTATCCAGTATTCGGGAGATAGTAGGTTCGAACCCCACTATCGGCAGCCCTGAAGATGGTTTTCCGTGGCTTCCCATTTCCTGTCCCATCGTCGCCGTAAGACCTATCTGTGCCGGTGCGACGTAAGGCAACTAGCAAATAAAAAATAAAAAAATGCTCAGTGTGTGGGAGTAATTCTATGATTTCTATATTATGTGTATTATTGCTATTTATGAAAATATGCGCAGTAAAAAAACTAACTTCAATAATATGTGTTCTACACTTTCCTCATTTTATAACGAAAGAATATATATATATATTGCTATTTGCTTTACTTCGCACCGACACAGATATGTCTTATGGCGACGATGGGGTAGGAAATGCCTAGGAAGTGGAAGGAAGCGGCCGTGGCCTTAATTAAGGTACAGCCCCGGCATTTGCCTGGCGTGAAAATGGGAAACCACGGAAAACCATCTTCAGGGCTGCCGACAGTGGGGCTCGAACCCACTATCTCCTGATTACTGGATACTGGCCGCACTTAAGCGACTGCAGCTATCGAGCTCGGTAATGAAATAATCCCCCCGGGCAATTTTAGTGTGGGGGGCTTTGAGATAAAATCATCGGTAGGTGTGGGGGTTGAGGAATGTAATATGTTATACTTCCAAGTAACTCTTAGTAATTAATTTTACTATTCAATATTTTATACAAAAGTATCATACACTTTTTACGTCTTTGTTCCAAAGTTTTAACACCGAAGTGTGATAATATTATAGAGCAGGACAGAAATCTCGGGTACTCGTGTGACTGTTTCCAGTACATATATTTTAAAAACTGCTTTTGTACTCTATCAATTAATTTGATGTACTTAATGTCTGAAGGACTCCAGATAATAGAGTCGTATTCTAGTTTCGGTCTTAATAATGTGTTGTATAAGACAAATAACGTTGTGCGTTAAAAATTTAATGAGTTTCGAAATATAAAATCCAGATTCCTATAGGTCTGATTAACTATATATACAATGACTTCCTAATTTCAGATCAATTTTGAACGGAATATCTAAATCCATTTCTTGTTTGACTTCATTCAAGACGGAACCATTGATGTAATAAGTAGAGCCGATGTGCCGGCGACATACTCGTTACGCCTCTGGCAGTATGCGCAGCAGAATACAGTAAATTCGTTACAGAGATGGTTCTGTTGCAGCAACCTGAAACCGATAAGTGCGTGCCTGGACTAACGGCCGCCTCCCGCCACTGTGTTTTTCCTCGTCGCTAACCATATAGCAGCTATCGATCTCTCGATCTGCCGAGTTAGGTGTGTGCGTGCGTGCGTAAGGAAGCCCTCAGAGAGCACGCTCCATCCCGTACTACGTCTTCTCCCCTTCACACACGAAGGGGCCGACGCGCTGTCTGCGTATTAGCTGCAGGGAGCGCCAGCGTATTGATCTGGCTGCACCGTACTGGCCTAGTCTGGTGTGGCATTGAGTGCGCCTGCACCGAGCTTCACCAGCTTTGTTTACGCGTTTTGTAGTCGTAAAAAAAGACTAGTGTTAAATAGTAGGCCTATATTTCCCTTGTCATTAAAACATATATATATATATTATCATTATATACCGTTATGCTTTCAGCGTTCAGTCTGCAAGCCTCTGTGAATTTACTAAACGTTGCCACAATCCTCGATTTGCAACTAGTGCTGTGGCCTCATTTAGTTCCTACCTCTTATCTTTAAATCATTAGAAACTGAGTCTAACCATCGTCATCTTGGTCTCCGTCTACCCTCTTACCCTCCATAACAGAGTCCATTATTCTCCCAGGTAACCTATCCCCCTCCATTCGCCTCACATGACCCCACCACCGAAGCCGGTTTATGCTGGTTTATGCGTACAGCTTCATCCATCGAGTTCATTCCTAAATTAGCCTTTATCTCCTCATTCCGAGTACCATCCTTATGAATAAGATATCCTGAGTCCACCCGACTTTCGCTCCAGTAAAGCAAAGTTGGTCTGAAAACAGACTGATATAAAGATAGTTTCGTCTGGGAGCTGACTTCCTTCTTACAGAATACTGTTGATCGCAACTGCGAGCTCACTGCATTAGCTTTACTATACCTTGATTCAATCTCACGTACTATATTACCATCCTGGGAGAACACACAACCTAAATACTTGAAATTATCTACCTGTTCTAGCTTTGTATCACCAATCTGACATTCAGTTCTGTTGTATTTCTTACCTACTGACATCAATTTAGTCTTCGGAAGGTTAATTTTCATACCATTCTCATTGCACCTATTTTCAAATTCCGAGATATTAGACTGCAGGCTTTCCGCACAGACTGCCATTAAGACCAAGTCGTCAGCATAGGCCAGACTGCTTATTACATTTACACCTAACTGAATCCCTCCCTGCCATTTTATACCTTTCAGCAGATTATCCATGCAAACTACGAACAGCAAAGGTGAAAGATTACAGCCTTGTCTAACCCCTAACTTTTTTAAAAAAATAAAGTTTACCGATAATTTAATGTTGTGTGAGGTAGCGCATGTGTTCGCCGAAGTCGGTAGTACTCTGAGCAGCATAGCCAGGATTGGCCAATGGAAGGTGGAGGGGGGGTTATATTTACAAAATATTGATAGAACATAATGAAGGTGCTTTTGCACGAGTGGTGCACCCATGCATGACAGTCATTATAAGGTCATTGATACAGGTGAATTACGTCGATATTCTTCAGATTGTGGTACAGGACAAAATCTTACATTAAAATACTGAACAAGAACAATATGAAAAGATCAACAGTTTTTACAGCGGATTGTAAGTTCAGTTTACAATTCTAAATCCAACTTTCGAGGCTTCTTTAGAAAATAATTTCAACAGATCTGTTTATTTTACTATGATGTATCTTTGAATTTTTATTTCCTTTATTGTTGATTGTCAGTTCCTGTTTTGTAAAAAATTCTATTGGAGGGTCTAACCTCCTCCTCCCCCCCCCCCCCCCCACCAGTAACCCTCCCCTGGCTACGCACCTGAGTACTGCTACGCACGTGGTTAGCTTGTGTTTAGGGGCCGATGACCTTAGATGTTATGTCCCTTTAAACAACAAGCATCATCATCATCAGGTTGTGTTTACGTTGAGGTAAAATTCTCCCAGATAGAATGTAATCTCAAGGTCGTTGACCCCTCTATTGATTTATCTCGGCACGAGCTCCCGAAGAGAGGTCTAAATTTGCTGCGCAGTCTCCCCTAAACCTTCACATTTTCCCACGCACGTGACACTCAAACGCTCAACAACCACCGCCTTCTTCAATGCCTTTGTTGGAGCCTAGTCGTGAATGACGGAATAGTAGCGAGCGTTGTCCATAATTACTACCCAGCTCTCAGGCAGATTACTCCTAAATGAAAATTAAAACGAATTCTGAAATATGACATTGTAAACCTGAACACATGCACAATTAAGGTACGAATCAATTTACTATAACAGCATGTCACTCCATAATTTCTACCCCACTTTGTACAATGGGCACTGCCATAGAACTTTCCACAGAATCCCATTTCCAGCCTTTCCTCACGAGATTTCATAGAGCCACAGATACTCAGCCAACTACGGTAGATTTACCACGTAGTGAATGAATTACTGTTTAAATCTACTTGTCTCTCATTAGGCGTTAACTGAAATTTCTTAGTTCTACTTTACATGTATGTGTGTTGGGTATTCAGTCCGAAGGCTGGTTTGATCCTCTACAGTTCCACCAAAAGCTATCATAGACAGTCTAGGCGTCACTGAAGAAAGATACTAGGGAAATGAGGAGTGAGGTAGTTTCCCGTTGCTTTCCTCACCGAGCCTGAAGTTGCTGTTGCATATCAGTCTGCCAAGCCCACTGAAATGCATGCATCAACCGACCCTATGAGCGATATTTTCACACCATTTATAACAGGGACTGGCTGCATAAGGAATGGTATTACTAGCATTGCTCATACCTCGGTCACTTTCACATTGTCAAAGCCAAGGATGAGACTTAGACAGGTCAATGAAAGTAACAAATTGCTTTAGCCCATAGCAGAAGACATAGCGCACTGTCCACACCTACATCTTGCCAGCAAGGACTTCTACTTTACATAATTCACACGAATGATGATAATTCATAAATTTTCGAAAATGAAGGTAAATGGGTGCCAGAAGTCACAAAATAATCCCTCAAATGTTGATGATGATGATGATGATAATAATAATAATAATAATAATAATAATAATAATAATAATAATAATAATACAGTTATAGAGCATTGAACTTTTATCTCAGATTGCGTACACATGCTGCATGTCTAGTATTCTGTTGGCTGGGCCTTACCAGATACCCTTTTAAAACAGCAGAAAATAGCTAGTGACCCTTAGTAAAGCTTCTTTAAAAGAATTTGAGAAATTTAGAATATATATATTAAAATAAAATGACACAATAATATTAATAGGGCAAGAATTAAGACAGCCGTATTTTAAAACTTGAAACTAATTTGTCGTTGTATTTGCAACTTACTGCCATTTCTCCTGGCACTTGTTAACCAGCAAGACCTTCCGCAGATCTCGTTCAGTACCACGTCCGTTGTGTTCTGTCGTCCTTGGTTCACTTCTCTTGCTACTCTGTCCACATTCACATTCCCAGTTGTAGTTCTCTACTCATTAGACCGGCCTCCTAATCTTCAATTTCCTTGCCGAGATAAGGAACCCGTACTTATAAGTAATAATCAGTTAGTCAAGACCTAGACACATGACTGACCTAGTAACGAAGAGTGCCTAAATCGTAACAACTTCGTAATGTAATAAATACTAAGCGGTTCTGCCTCCTAGCATTTGATGAGTGGTGAAGATTTTGGTAGCATACACACACACATCAAAAATTGCTTTGCATCACACCTGTATGTCATTTAACTGTGTTGCGATCTTGACCTGTCCTATGCAGTCTGGAAAGACGGCACTTTGGATGTTTACCAGGATTACCTGATTGAAAAACTGGAAAAAATCCAAAGAAAAGAAGCTCGATTTGTTCTGGGTGATTTCCGACAAAAGAGTAGCGTTACAAAAATGTTGCAAAGTTTGGGTTGGGAGGAATTGAGAGAAAGAAGAGGAGCTGCTCGACTAAGTGGTATGTTCCGAGCTGTCAGCGGAGAGATGGCGTGGAATGACATTAGTAGACGAATAAGTTTGAGTGGAGTTTATAAAAGTAGGAAAGATCACAATATGAAGATAAAGTTAGAATTCAAGAGGGCAAATTGGGACAAATATTCATTTATAGGAAGGGGAGTTAGGGATTGGAATAACTTACCAAGGGAGACGTTCAGTAAATTTCCAATTTCTTTGAAATCGTTAAAGAAAAGGCTAGGAAAGCAACAGATAGGGAATATGCCACCTCGGCGACTGCCCTAACTGCAGATCAGCATTGATTGATTTGTAAACATACAACTGCACGTACCGCAACACACAGGCAGAACGACACATTCAAATACGGGTCACTTTCGCAGTTGACGTTGTGTGGAAGAAGCATTAGAGATGTGTTCTAAGCAGTGTAGGATGGCACGACATGCAATGACGATGTGTGACATAAACACACATATCAAGGAGGATGGTCAACAAGGGCATTTGCTCGACGTGCGGGTCGTAATCAGTGATGTGGTTCGATCATGGAAGTGGTACAGGAGGAACGTTTGATGACTTCCCGTGCACAAGTCGTCCAAGGGCTATGACTGCAGTTGATTACAGTTACCTTCGAATTTCAACTCGGAGGAACGCTGAACGCAATGCGACACGCTGAATAATGATATTTGGGCTACCACAGGTCGCAGCATTTCAATTAAAACTGTGAGACCGCCGGGCTGAGTGGCTCAGACGGTTAAGGCGCTGGCCTTCTAACCCCAACTTGGCAGGTTCGATCCTGGCTCAGTCCGGTGGTATTTGAAAGTGCTCAGATACGACAGCCTCGTGTCGGTAGATTTACTGTCACGTAAAAGAACTCCTGCGGGACTAAATTCCGGCACCTCGGCGTCTCCGAAGACCGTAAAAAAAGTAGTTAGTGGGACGTAAAACAAATAACATTATTATTATTATTATTAAAACTGTGAGAAACAGGTTGCAGGAGGCACAACTTCACATTCGATGCTCTGCTTTCAAACGTAGACGTTATGGGGCACGGTCTCAAATTATCTCTTTAGAATTGGCATAAAGTCCTTTTCAGCGGTAAGCCTAGTTCCTGCCGATTGACGGCAATGTATTTGGAGGCCGTCTGACCAGGCTTCACGTCTCAGACACACTGTCCAGCAAGTGCAGCAAGGTGGTGGTTCCCTGATATTTTAGGGTACCATTCTGTGGGGCCACCGTACGCCACTCCCAGTCACGCAGCTCAATATCACGGATATAAGACACAGGGACGATATTTTCCGACCCATAGTAACATCGTATCACCATTCTAATGGATGATAATGTGCGCATCAATCGTACGGTTCTCGTTAATGACTTCCTTCGTCATCATGATATCGCTCGACTAGAGTGGCTGTCGTGTTACCCGGATATGAATCCTATCGAACTTACCTGGGATAAATAAAGAAGCCTGTTAATGGACGTCATGACTCACCAACCACTCTGTGAAATCAACACCGAATCACTATTGAGGAGTGGAACACTTTGGACCAGCATTACCTCGATGAACAAGTGGACAGTATGCCAAGTCGAATTTGGGCATGCAAGGAGGCGTGTTACCGGTATTGAAGGTACTGGTGTGTGGTTTATTCGGTACCGGTAACTCAATTTGAGAAAGCAAAGCTGAGTTGTATTAGAGGATGTCATTTGTTGTTTGTTGACTGTACGCATCTCCTTTCTGCTGTAAACAGTCGGGAACCGTTGGTCCGACTTGATGTATGTTGTGGATTGACTGAGATGGATTTCATCGCCTCAGTGTAACTTTTCCAGTACGTAGCGTCCGGCTCCATGGCTAAATGGTTAGCGTCCTGGCCTTTGGTCACAAGGGTCCCGGGTTCGATTCCCTGCAGGGTCTGGAATTTGAACCATAATTGGTTAATTTCACTGGCACAGGGGCTGGGTGTATGTGTCGTCTTCATCATCATTTCATCTTCATTACGACGCGCAGGTCACCTACGGAAATCATATCAAAAGATCTGCACCTGGCGAGCCGAACTTGTCCTCGGACACTCCTGGTACTAAAAGCCATACGCCATTTCATTTCATTTCAGCATGTAGCGAGGAGAAAAACCTGTGACGAGTTAGAGCAAAAGAAGGCGTGCTATGTATGATTTGAAACTAAATTAATATGTCCTCATTCTCACGTAGCTATTGACGTGGGGAAGCGTTGGTTTGCATCAAGGATTTGACTAAAACGGCGAAATTTCCCAAATCGTACAGACTTATGTTTCCTAAATAGTGTACCGGTACTTGCATTTGACGTAGTAGAGAAAAACAAGTTACCACATCACGGTCAAGGCCTGGTCTATAAAATCGTGGGAAGACAAATTAGTGAAGTAGGCATCCTAAAGCAACTTCCATAATTTGAGCAAGAGGATTCAATGTGGAAGGACTAGACTAATCTTTTATTCATGTTACAGACACAAGTTCATTCCTACCAGAATATTCATTGTCGACGAAAATAGGTTCTGAATGGTATAGAAAGGAATTAAAAAAACAATGGTTGCTCTGAAGTTAGAAAAAACAAATTGGCGTGATCTCCTGCGAAGGGAGTGCAGTGAGCACAACAATGGAACAATGTTTCAGTGCCTCCAGTTACATTTCACCAATGATTATTTTCAACAGGCAGAGGATGAGTTTTGAAGTATCTTTTAGTGCTCAACCGAGTAACAACTTCCAAAACATAAATTCGGAACTTTTTGTGAAATCCCTGAAACACTTAATTTCCTATATCCGCTCCACAAATGAAACGTCAGTATTGTTGTTGCAGTATTGTTGTTGCAGTATTGTTGTTGCAGTATTGTTGTTGCAGTATTGTTGTTGCAGTATTGTTGTTGTTGTTTGATAGGCATACAACTCATACTTATTGCGATTAGTGTATTGTCCAGGGAACAGTGTTTGTGGCCTAATTTAGGAACCCAATGATACAATTTATGAAACCAGTTTCCTAGTTTGTACTGGGAGCAAACTTCAAGGAAATTGACTCTGTATATCTTCTACTGGCTACCTCCAAACCTTGGATTATTGGATATGTTTTCAAACCGAATAAAGATGTTTTAATAAACCTGTAATTAATCATTACAATTTAAGGATCAGTTGTGAAAAATGGTACGATTTACACAATCTCCCCCTATTCAGCCATTGTCACATGATTTTGGAAAGAATACGAAGTTGAAATCACAGGTATAAGTATTCCCCCCAAAATGCGAAAGAAACAAATGTACAGAATTATCTTGTGATAAGATGCTGCCAAACGGTGGACAAATTTACACTTACTTGTTGCCAAAGTCAACTCTATTACACGTCATGGAAAAATGAAAGATAAAGGATTCTACTGTTCGTAATCTCAGCCCTTAATAGGATAGGGTGATTAAATCTATGCCCGGGGAACATTTAATCATAGCCTTTGCAGACTGAGAGAAAACCAGAACTAGAGTATGTCTCCTCAGAAGTTGTCATTTCTTTTTTAAATTTCTCCGACTACCTAAAAGGGAATCGAGCCCATGACTTTACAGATAAACCCAGTGCGCCTTTATTGACTTGGCCATACTCCAAGCAACTTTGCTTCTAAATTGACAGTTTACAAATACGTGACCAATGTTATGTAGACCTTTGTTACCAGCACTCTGTTTCTATGAGAACTGCTGATACAATACGGCCGAGACATGTATCCCCTCATACAGTCCTGACGGGCCTTGGCCCACCAAGCGACCGCTGCTCAGTTTTATTACGAAGTGATGCATGGTCATCGCGGCGAATCCTTTCGGCTGTTACTCATGGCCTTCCAGACCGGGGTCGCTATCTCAGTCAGATAGATCCTCAGTTGTTCTCATCTAGGTTGATTGGACCTCGAACCAGCCCTGAGATTCAGGTAAAAATTTCAGACCTGGCCGGGAATCGAACCCGGATCCTGTGGGCAGAGAGCAGGTCCGCTGCTAATAGAACGCAGGTCCAGCCTTCGAGACACATGTAGTTTGTAAAATATAGTATCCTGCATGAGTTAGCATTATACCGTTGTAAGGAAATGTTTTGAAGGCTAATAGCACATTGCGTACAACTTCCACCGGGCGAGTTGGCCGTGCGTTTAGGAGCGCGCAACTGTGAGTTTACATCCGTTAGATAGTGGGTTCGATCCCCACTGTCGGCAACCCTGAAGACGGTTTTCCGCGTTTTTCCATTTTCACACCAGGCAAATGCTGGGGGCTGTACCTTAATTAAGGCCACGGCCGCTTCCTTCCAACTCCTAGTTATTTCCTATCCCATCGTCGCCATAAGACCTATCCGTGTCGGTGCGACGTAAGGAAAAAAAAAACTTTGGAGTTGACTCTTATGGGTGACCTGCGCTCTGTGAATAGGGGGTCCTAATGGGATGAAACATAAAGTTGAAGACGGCAAATATTCCTAATCTCCTAGCCAGAGAAATTAACCAATAAAGGACAATACCTGGGACCTTGCCGGAAACCGAACCTGGAAAATGTTGGATGAAAGGCCAGTATGCTAACCAATTAGCCATAGTACTGGACATCCGATACTAAAATGAAAAAGGTAAATTAAATAAGACTGAGGAAATACATTTCTAACTACTGGTGGCTGCTGCACGAAGAAAGATGCATTCGAAGGAATCATCCACTAATATCAGGGTCGTCGGAACCCTCTATTAATGTATTACTTTGACTCTCACCAAAGAGACTTTCTACGCAGTTCTCTGCCACACCATTTTCCCACGTCTCACATGTCGCTCGAACACTCGAGAACAACAGCCTTTTTGTTATCATTGGAGCCTTGTCTTGAATGACGGAATAGTAGGGAGAACTGTCCCTATTCTCAAGTAGGTTATTCTTTAAAACTCAAACGAATTCTTAAATGGCGTTGTAATCCCCTGTTTTCTTGAACCCGTACAGAAACAGACACTAGAGTACGAACTGATTTACTACACCGGTATGTCGCACAATAATGTATCTTTCCTTATTGCATCAAATCACATTTTTTCCTGATGTGATACTGGTTCTCAGTGACGACATAGTGTGTGTCCATAGGAATTTATCATTCCTAACTCGTTACGGAACTCTAAAATTAATGTTATAACCGGAGGGAGGCGGGGGATCCATTCTTGTTAACGAAAGAAATAATATTAATTAATGGCTAGTGTATAATAACTGAAACAAAATTATTTTCTCATTCATAAAATAAACTAAAACAGAAACAAAATTTAAAATTTGCTTCTAAGTAGCACCGACGCAGATAGGTCTTATGGCGACGATGGGATAGGAAAGGCCTAGGAGTGGGAAGGTAGCAGCCGTGGCCTTAATTAAGGTACAGCCCCAGGATTTGCCTGGTGTGAAAACGGGATGCCACGGAAAACCATCTTCAAAGCTGCCGACAGTGGGGTTCGAACTCACTATCTCCTGGATGCAAGCTCACAGCTGCGTGGCTCTAACCGCACGGCCAACTCGCCCGGTAAAACAGAAACAAACACCTTACCTTATGACTGCGGTGTTGTTTTGGAGGTGGTGCTGATGTAATTCCACGGCAAACGAAGGAATGGCTATACCTAAAGGGCTATATTTGATACAGACAAAAAGGACTGAACACAGACATACTCGACCGAATTTCATACACAGTTTAGCCTGTGGATGGGAGACGCAGATGAAGAATACACCCACGATATGCCCTGTCTATGGTAAGAGGCGAATAACAGAGGCTACCAACGGATGAACCATGAAACAATCTGTGATAAGTACCATTACGCTATGGGTCGACTTTATTTGTGATTAGTACTCTTATATGTGCCTGGTTGTGCTCCCTCTTAGAGCAATAATCACTACTACCTGAGGAACCCGTACCGCTACTGCCCCCAGCTGGGTCTGTGATTAGTACCATCGGGGGAGTAGTAGCATTATATGAAGAACATCATGGCTTTGTGTTGTCTATGAGAGGTGCCATAATGTGTGATAGATACACCGTGGGTCTACATTGCCTATGATTAGTACCACTGTGTGAGGAACCTCATGGTCTGTGTTGCCTGTGAGCAGTGCCGTTATGTGTGACATACCCTGGGTCTACATTACCTGCCAATTAGTACCACCATGCGAGAAACACCATGATTCTTCGATGCCTTTGATTAGTACGACTATAGGAGAAACATCATGGTTCTGCTTTGCCAGTGATTAGTACTATTGTGAGGGGCCAGTGACCTGAATTTAAGACCCCTTTGGACAACAAGAGTCATCCCAGAAAATAAGTTATTTGAATCGGATCCAATTATTGTTTTGGATTCATGGTCAGTTTTTCATCATCATTCTTTTTAGATTCTAGTCAGTGGATACATTTTGAAGTTTTAATTATCGTTTCATGTCGTTGCACCTCGTATCATTAGGGGCCGATGACCTAGCAGTTAGGCCCCTTTAAATAGCAAACATGATCATCATCGTCAAACACCATACCCAGTTTGTAGTATACAATACTGCATCACAGAAACATTTGGTGGTTTGCTATGTAGCCGGGCATTGGACTATTTAATTTAATCTATGGTCTTCATTCTCGGTCAGGTAGGACTTTAATCCACAGAATACTCCGTTCAGCTTTTCTCCAAGATATAGTGTACAGCACTGTAGATTGTATGGAGTGCCATTTTATAAAGCCGTTTGAACTCAGTGAGTTACAGTGCTGAATGAAAAGAAGACAATGTTGACAACCAGATTTTGACATCGTGGTCTGTCGATACACTTAAATATTAATGAGGGCCTGTCATTGGATGGATGACAAGACAACATTGACAAGTCTACTGAGAAGTTAAAATGTTCAAAACATAGGACAATCCTCGTCAATTAGTCAGTGAAATGTATAATTCTCATTTGTTTTTATTTATTAATATACCGGGCGAGTTGGCCGTGCGGTTAGGGCCGCACAGCTGTGAGCTTGCATCTGGGAGATAGTGGGTTCGAACCCCACTGTCGGCAGTCCTGAAGTTGGTTTTCCGTGGTTTCCCATT
This sequence comes from Anabrus simplex, assembly GCF_040414725.1. Classification (NCBI taxonomy): domain Eukaryota; kingdom Metazoa; phylum Arthropoda; class Insecta; order Orthoptera; family Tettigoniidae; genus Anabrus; species Anabrus simplex. Next base: position 204,715,914 of record NC_090270.1, on the reverse strand, counting down.
TTCACACAAGGCAAATGCTGGGGCTGTACCTTAACTAAGGCCACTGCTACTTCCTTCCCACTCCTAGCACTCTCCTATCCCTAAGACCTATGTGCGTCGGTGCGACGTACAGCAATTTGTAATTTAAAAAATATTTTAATCTGCCTGAAATTTCTGGTGACCACAAGTCTAAACATGCACAATGATGTTATCGCTGCACACTCTTGCCTTCGTGATGCAGGTTTAAACTTGTTCGATAAAGCTATGCCTTGACATAGGAGTTGGAGGAGGAGGAGGTGGAGGAGAATAATGAGGTCTTAAGAGCCTATGTATAGCCACCATTGTTTAAAGATGACAGCTGTTAAAAGAATTTTTCAAATTACTGTCACCACATTTCAAAGGTATGAGGTTTAGTGCTGTTAAGATACCTGCACGATGCTCTGTTGATTAAAGATGAGAGCTGTAAAATATATACATAGCACGTAGAATTTTACAAACGAGAGCACGTAGAATTTCAAATTGCACTCCACTGCATGCATAACAGCAGCCGCCATCTTGCGCAGTAGCCTCTAAGCTAGATTTCTTCATAAGAGTAGCCGTCATCTTGTGTGAGCACCCCTAGGCTGTCTCATAAGGAGCTGTGTATAGTCACCGTCTTGTCGCTGCTATCTTGCACAAGCACCCCTAGGGCGTCTCATAAGAGTAGCAGCCATCTTGTACAAGCGCTCTTAAGCCGTCTCATAAGGAGCTATGTATAGCCGCCATCTTGTGTCCGTCATCTTGCGCAAGCATCCCTAGGGCGTCTCAAGCCATCTTGTGTGAGCACCCTTCAGCTGGCTCATAAGAGCAGCCGCCATCTTGTAGAATTAGATAGCCGTTAATGCCAAAGGGCCTAAGTAGGAACCGAACCGTTGATCTCATCATTACACTGTTTCTCTTATGCTATCATATTCCTGATACTGCGAACGTGGGTATTAGGCAGAAAAAATTTGTCCGTTTTGCTCTACGACGTATCGTTTTGAAGATAATTAACATTTTGCATTTAAGCCCCACATTTAATGAATCGAACCAGCACGGCACGTTATACTCTCTACCATAGCTAGACCTGATCATGTTACAAAAACTTGCTTCAATACAAGCTAAAACAGTGCAAATGCCAAAGGGCCTAAGTAGAAACCGAACCGTTGATCTTATCATTAGACTATGTTTTTCTTATGCTATCATGTTCCTCATACTGCGAACCTACGTATGAGGCGGAAAAATTTTGTCCGTTTTGCTCTACGATGCACCGTTTTCGAGATATTCAACATTTTGCATTTAAGCCCCAAATTTAATGAATCGAACTAGCACGGCACGTTAGCCTCTAAGCTAGCTTTCTTGATAAGAGCAGCAGCGTAAGCACCCTTAAGGCGTCTCATAAGGAGTCGTGTATAGCCGCCATCTTGTGTCCGCCATCTTGCGCAAGCATCCTTAGGGCGTCTCAAACCATCTTGTGCAAGGACCCTTAAGCCGTCTCATAAGAGCAGTCGCCATCTTGAGCAAGCATCCCTAGGGCGTCTCATAAGGAGCCATGTATAGCCGCCATCTTGCGCAAGTATCCCAAGGGAGTCTCATAAGAACCTATGTATAGCAGCCATCTTGCGTAAGCACCCTTAAGGAGTCATGTATAGCCACCATCTTGTGCAATTAGCGTCGAGAGATGGTTGCTGTAGAATTTTTCTTTTTAAATTATCCACAACCATATTTCAAAGGCAGTAGCTAAAGAGTGCAACACTGAGGTTTGCGATGCAAGATGCCGAATGACAGCTGTGACGTAGAAATTGTCTACTACTACGATAAAGATAGCACGGTGCTCTGTTGATTAAAGATGGCTGCTGTCAAAAAGAATTTTTCAAATTGTCCGCCACCACATTTCAGCCAAAGAGGGCAGCACGGTGCTCTGTTGATTGAAGGTGGCGGATGACAGCTGTCAAAAAGCACGTGGGTTTGTTTCCAAACAAGAGCGGGTAGATTTTTTAAATTGCCGCCACCACATTTCAACTAAAGAGTGAAACACTGTGCTCTCTTGATTAAAGATGGCGGATGACAGCTGTCAAAAAAGCACGTGAGTTTGTAAAGCACTTAGAATTTGCCGGCACCGCATTTGAACTAGAGAGTGCAGCACGGTGCTCTCTTGATTAAAGATGGCGGATGGTAGCTGTCAAAATAGCACGTGGCTTTGTTTCCAAACAAGAGCACGTAGAAGTTTTCCAATTGCCGCCACCACATTTCAACTAAAGAGTGCAGCACTGTGCTCTTGATTAACTCGCGCTAGTAAGGTTAAGTTGGTAGCACTAAGGTTTAGGCCCGTCAATATGGCAGTACTGAGGTTTGCGATACGTTGTTGTCTGTCAAAAAGCACTTGGCTGTCAAAAAAAGCACGTGGCTTTTTTTACCAATTCAGATTTACCGCGGGAGGAGGAGCAGGCCCCTGGGAAGGCCTCCCGGGTGGCGGTGGTGGAGGAGGCCCCTGGGAGCCCGGTGGCGGTGGTGGTGGCAGAACCATCCAATTACACTTGAGAGCGCCTTTTCTCGCGGGCTTGGCTTCAGCCACAACTTTCCATTATTTGCCGGGCTATCTTTCGCGAGTTCGGTTCTGACCACATGCCGATCGAGAACCGGAGATGTTCCATTTGTCCGACATGCTACAGATAACGCGACTTCTTAAGTGAGTTTAATAGGATGGAAAAATGCAGATGCTGTCAATGAACTGTACAGGACACTGCGGTTTCAATATAATCACATTAAATGCACGAAGTAAAGTTTACTGTTCGATTAACGATGTATCGTTGATGACGTTTTACGTACAAGTACCGAAAAATCGCTTTTTGGCAGTCCAAGGGTTACGGAAATGCGAATCTTTAATCGGCTAGTATAGCTCTTATCGAGACAATAATTCCTGTGTCAGGAAATGCACAGTGTTTCTGGTTCATCCGCTAATTAAGAGAGGTGTCGCCTCACAGCTTAGGGGTGGAGCTATGTATCTCATTCACTCAAGCATGGCGGGCACCTTGTGCATTCCACACGCCCCAGTTAACCAACCTCAGTGGCGCAGTCGATTATTTCTCTTTTCGAGATACCGAGTTCCCAGCTGAGGTCGGCGGCATTCAATAGAGTGACAACTGTACGTCGCCGTTTTCTAACACATTAGGGGAAATTAAAAAAAAAAAAAAGTTTTACGTCACACCGACACAGGTAGGTCTGGAAAGAAAGTAACTATTTCTACATAATAATGGTACAGCACCAGCATTTGCCTGGTGTGAAAATGGGGAACTACGGAAAACAATCTTCAGGGCTGCCGACAGTGGGGTAGAAACCCTCGAAGGCGAGCCAACAGCTTAGCTGTTTAAAACACTGTTTAAAAGAACTACTGCGAGAATTCTTTCTTCACCCACCCCGCACCCCTTAGGGTCTCTGCAGACCGTTTGTTCTTAGAAAAGACGTTGAATTTATCATTATTACCGGGATGGTTAGCCGTGCGGTTAGGGTCGCGTAGCTCTGAGCTTGCATACGGAAGATAGTGGGTTCGAACCCCGCTGTCGACAGTCCTGAAGATGGTTTTCCGTAGTTTCCCAATTTAACACCAGGCAAATGCTAGGGCTGTACCTCTAGGCCACGGCCACTTCCTTCTCACTCATAGCCCTTTCCTAACCCACCGTCGCCTTACGACGTATCTTTGTCAGTGCGACGTAAAGCAAATTGAAATATATATATTATTTTTTCTGTGGTTCAGTGGTAGAGTTTGACTTTGTAGCGGTAGTCGGATCTGTTAAGGTCCAGTGAAAGAACGTTCGGCTCTCCTTGTGCACGATATCGAAGTGTAAAACATCTCCGGTAGCTCATTTGAGGTGTACCTGATAAAAATGGCAGTCATAGCTGTAGGTCGTCCAGTAGAATTCTAGTTCTCCTTCTGCCGGGCTGAGTAGCATGGACAGTTGAGGCATTCCGACCCCAACTTGGCAGGTTCGATCCTGGCTCAGTCCGGTCGTACTTGAAGATACTCAGATACGTCAGACTCGTGTTGGTAGATTTACTGGCACGTAAAAGAACTCATGCGGGACTAAATTCTGGCACCTCAGCGTCTTTGAAAACCGTAAAAGTAGTTAGTGTGACGTAAAAACAATAACATTACTTATATATATTCTTCTTCTTCTTCCAAGCTTACTGGCGTAATCACTTTATGTGGACTTGACCTAGTTTTACGGTCGAGGTCCCTTCCTGACGCCAACCCTATGTGGAGGGATGTATTTATTATTGCGTTTCTCTGTGGTGCTTGGTAGTGTGATGTGTTGAGTGTTGATGACTAGTGTGTTATGACGAACACAAACACCCATTTCCCGAGCCAGAGGAATTAAACATACGCCGTTAAAATCCTCGACTCTCTAGAAATCGAACTCAGGGCACTCTGAAGTGCGTGCCAGTACGCTGACTATTCAGCCAAGGAGTCAGACCCCTGTTTCTCGACCAACACTTGAACACTTGAAAGAGAATGTCATACTGTATATGTCATGAGCAAACAGCCTAAAAAAGTCAACCTGCACAAGATTGCTGAGGCCATACGTCAATTATTAAAACCTAGAGGTCTTCGCTTGCCTGCCCCAGCTAGACAGTCAGCTTATAGTGGAGTGTTTCGTGGTCAGCGTGACCACACCGTATATAGTATTGCTTGGCTTTCGTTTCAGAGCCCGCCGTCTGCCACGTCAGACAGTTCTTAGCTGGTCTCATGAAGCTGAGTGCAACCTGTTCCAGGCCCAGTAGAGAGAAAATGGAAGGGATCCGACACTTCGCAAAAAAAAAAAAAAAAAACCCACATCGGCTAAAGAGTACAAGGGCCACGAAAGGCGTGAAAATGAGACTCTAACACCGTCGAAGTAGGAAAAGAACAAGAATTGACCAAAGGCGGTCGGAAAAGATAGATGAAAGTGATACAAGTAAGTGGATGCAATGCGGGACTCGGTTGAGCGCCCCGTGGTCGCTAACTCATACTCCCAAGTTGAGAGCGTCTGGTGCCCCTTTTACTCGCCTCTTACGACAGGCAGGAGATATCGTGGGTCCTATTCTAACCCCACCCCGACCCACAAAGGGACCTCGGGTAAAAGGCAGGCACACTATCCTTACACCAGGGGATGGGACATATATTATAGCTCAGTTACCAAACTGTCTGTTCTTTGTAAAATTCTAGAATACTGAACATTACCATCTTATAAAATAATATATACAATTTTATGACTACCAAACCAAACCAAACCAAACCAAACCAAACCCCATTTCACTACAGCCCTTGAAGGGCCTTGGCATACCAAGCGACCGCTGCTCAGCCCGAAGGCCTGCAGATTACGAGGTGTCGTGTGGTCAGCACGACAAATCATCTCGGCCGTTATTCTTGGCTTTGTAGACCGGGGCCGCCATCTCACCGTCAGATAACTACTCAATTCTAATCACGTAGGCTGAGTGGACCTCGAACCAGCCCTCAGGTCCAGGTAAAAATCCCTGACCTGGCCGGGAATCGAACCTGGGGCCTCCGGGTAAGAGGCAGGCACGCTACCCCTACACCACGGGGCCGACATATTTTGTGACTACAGTAGCACCAAATATTGTTTCGTTGCAATTTTAATTTGCGTGGGTTTAAGGATCACGTTTTTCATTACTGTAACAGTTGACCTTTAAGTTGATGGCCTATTTCTAAATTCAGTAAACTCAGTATGCCTGACGCGGGTGTATAACAAATATTTCATTACCTAAAATATCTATGTGTTTCATTAATTTAGAAATGGACAGGCTACTTTTAATAAACTAAATTACTGATGCCGAATGGAAGCCTGTTCAATTCACTTTTTAATTCAGGAATCGATAGGAACAATACTGTGTTTCCCTGATGAGTTATCATCTAGGAACCATTTGTGATATTAAATTTTCAAATTGGTACAGTGTCAGGCCGGTGCTTGGTGAAGTTGGTCCAAGCACTCATTTTCCATACTTGGAATTTGCGGGAACGAATTAAGGCGCAGTCGGTTTGCATTTGAGGCTTCAAGTACGAGAATCTCGTATCAGTCGATTTCGTGGCATGGTCAAGAACCTCGTTCATGACAAAACTATGGTAGGCCTACTTCAAAATATCATAGAATCTATAAAAATTGAAAAGACTTCAAACAACTTATTCATGATTCACGGTTAGTCAAGTCCAACGAACGGCTGAGTGACCCGCGTTCTAGTCTGTAAACTTTGTATATGCTTGGAATCGAACTCGTGGCCTCCATGGAAGTCAGACATTCTACCTCCACAACACGGAGCTGACATTTCACAACAGGGACAATATGTGGCTGTCCGGTATCTCTTATGATGGATAATCAAGGGGAAAGAAAATTGTAACCCCATGAATACTGATACAAGGAAGGTGTCAGCTAGGTACGTAGACGATACCGGTTGCAACCTAATCGTATTCGTCATTCGGGCGCCCCCATCTCATTGTTCATGGACGAACCACAAAGCCCAGTAGAGCTTGGTTATTATTCAGTCTGATGTGGAGTAATGTGAAATAATCGCTTCTGTGAGCATATCAACGTTTGAGAGGGTACGCACGATCAATCTAAGTGAGAGTGGGTTAACTTGCAGACTGTTGCTGCACGTGATGGCTGTACGGCAGCAGCGCCTGCAACAAGTCGAACTCGACAGTACCTTGTGGAAGAACCCCTGCAGCATTTAGATGCCCCGAACAGACCCCCGAGCAACAGCAACGGAAATTCCAGGCTGGCACCACACTAACAATCGGTTATCGTTTGCGTGGAGCTGGCTTACGATGCTATGTTCCTGCAGCAATTGTTCCACCGACCCAATAACATCGACTTACGAGGCTGAACCAACAATTGGCATAGTGTCGTCTTCACTGATTAATCGCTCTCTTGCCTTTGACGTAATGATCGTTGCAGTCATGTCCGACGGCGTACCGCGCCGATCTAATTTTCAAGAGGTGCACAGGGCCAACAAATAGGCATTAGTGACTGTTGATAGTACAATGACAGCTCGACTGTATGTGGACAGGGATGCCAATGCAATGTTGTCCCTTCGAGTAGCAAATGTGATGTTTTACAGGACAGTGCCCATCCTCAGGCTGTAGGCATCTTGAGGGAAGCTCTCCTAGACATTACCATTTTATAGTGGCCCGCAAGGTTTCCCGACTTAAGTCCTATTGAACATTTGTGGGAAGTGATGGGTAGACGCCTAGAAAACTCCCTTCAGCCACCCCGAACTGTGTGCGAACTGATCCTCGCGGTGCAGCAAGCACTGGCTGCGATTCCGCGGGACTTATTACTCCATAGATCCCGATAATTATAATGAAATTTGACTGCACTCGTGGTTCAAAAATGGGCAACTGGCAACGATTATACAAGAAAAAAATACAGTAGGTTAGCAATGCATTTAGCTATTAAAATTGCTTGCTAATATGGCAGAAATGCGCGACGATTCTGCGTCACATCCGGGACACCGAGGAGGAGGCTGAAAAACCGGGAATCTGATCACACTAGATGTAGCTGTCCATGTCACACTGGTCTTCTACTACTGCATCTAATATCCCTTTTAATGTGTTTTGCTATACCTAGGTATGGATTCAAGTTTCAGCCTCCCACTACCATTCCTTTCCCTCGTTTCTCTGCAAAACAGAAAGGCTGTTGGTGTTTCAGGACGTACATTTTTGGTCAAATTTCACTAAAAATGAAATGGCAAGCAGCTTTTAGTGCCGGGAGTGTCCGAGGACATGTTCGGCTCTCCAGGTGCAGGTCTTTTGATTTAACTCCCGTAGGCGACCTGCGCGTCGTGATGAGAATGAAGATGAAGACGACACAACACCCAGCCCCCGTGCCGGCGAAAATAACCAATGATGGTTAAAATTCCCTAAAATGCCGGGAATCGAACCCCGAACCCCTGTGACGAAACGTCACCACACTAACCATTTAGCCATGGAGTCGCCTCAATATTACACTAGCCAAAAATAGCAATTATCTCTTTTCAGTTAATTGCTAATGTTTCACTTTCAAAATACCACGCTCCACAGAAATGTCTTCAAAACTCGTTCTAATCCGAATATCTATGAGCTGGGCTGAGTACTCGTAGCTTAGGAGGTAGAGCGCTGACCTTCTGAGCACAACTTGGCAGGTTCGATCCTGGCTCAGTCCGGTAGCATTTGATGGTACTCAAATACGTTAGATTTACTGACACGTAAAAGAAGTTCCTCTGCGGTACAAAATTCAAGCATTCGATGTCTACGAAAACCGGTAGAAATGATTGTAGTTAGTGGGACGTTAAACAAATAACATTCGATTATATATTCTTTGCTTCTGCTATAACTGGTTACTTTACTACTTAAAATCACATAGAATTATTTTCTTCTTCCTTTATTTATTTATTTATTTATTTATTTATTTATTTATTTATTTATGTATTTATTTATTTATTTATTTATCTGGTTACCCTCCAGGGTCAGTTTTTCGCTCGGACTCAGCGAGGGATCCTATCTCTACCGCCTCAAGGGCAGTGTCCTGAAGCTTCAGACTCTGGGTCGGGGGATACAACTGGGGAGGATGACCAGTACCTCGCCCAGAGGGGGCTTCACCTGCTATTCTGAACAGGGGCCTTGCGGGGGGTGGGAAGATTGGAAGTGATAGACAAGGAAGAGGGAAGGAAGCTGCCGTGGTCTTAAGTTAGGTACCATCCCGGCATTTGCCTGGAGGAGAAGAGGGAAACCACGGATAACCACTTCCAGGATAGCTGAGGTAGGAATCGCACCCACCTCTACTCAGTTGATCTCCCGAGGCTGAGTGTACCCCATTCCAGTCCTCGTACCAATTTTCAAATTTCGTGGCAGAGCCGGGAATCGAACCCGGGCCTCCGGGGGTTGGCAGCAAATCATAATAACCACTATACCACAGAGGCGGACTTTATTTATTTATTTATTTATTTATTTATTTATTTATTTATTTCCCCACCTGCCCCACTTCCCCCAAAGCCTGTTGCAATTACAGGTGGGCTTTGCACAGTTTTATGGCTGGATGTCCTCCCTGACGCTAACCGTTAGTGGAAGAATGTAAAATTACGTACACACATTTTCTTCTATAATTACGTTTTTATGTGGTGGTTGATAATGTGATGTTTTGTGTGTAAATTTAAGAGATATGTATTCAGACTAACATGAAGTCCTAAAGCCAGATAAATTAACCAGACGTGTCTTAAATACGGTCTACCCTAGGAATCGAATCGAATCCGGGACTCTGTGAAACGAAGGCTGCTACGCTGTTCTTTCAGCTAAGAAGCTGGATTATTATTATTATTATTATTATTATTATTATTATGATTATTATTATTATTATTATTTCTTCATACCTTAGTATGCTGTTGACACCATTCCCTCCTCGTCATTATTTAGGCCTATCCAAGTATTTTATCGATATCCTCCTCTAATCCTTCATTGTCTTCCAGACATGCAAATCATAGGGTAACATAAGTCGATAGTAAAGAAAGTGAATCATTTCAGTGCTTTGACTATGTAATTTGCTCCAGTTTAGAATACAATGTACGAAGTTCCTCTGGAGCAATGAGGCATGGCGCCTGCTGTCTCGGCGCCAATAAAATGTCAAACGAACGGATTTATAGGATATTCTATTATGATCCCACACAAAGGAAGTTCGTTAAAAGAAATTACATGACAGTAAAATGTTTGTTTGTCAATTAAGATGGGAATCCGGTGATTTGGACACAATATTTTCGTTTCTGTAAAATTCCTGTACAAAGCTACGAGTTTACCTACACACTTGCGATGGTTCATAACACGTTTAAGAACTTTAAATTCGTAAGTCAACTTCTAAGTGTAACTTAAGAGCTTATCATTCTGCCAAACTTCTTCCTTTTCTTCTTTATCTGTTTACCCTCCAGGGTTGTATTATTATTATTATTATTATTATTATTATTATTATTATTATTATTATTATTATTATTATTATTATTATTTCGTATTGCAAAACAAGGATACATTGTAAATACATATAAATACATATTTCTTAAATAAATATGTAATTTACAGGTCAGCATTCAAAACTTAATGTCCAGACTTTTCAGCCAGTCCACTGCTTCTGTAGAGGCACTATGTAATTCTTGAACAGATCCACTGAATCTTCCTTTTGGGCAGTCCATAACAACGTGCTGGATGGTCTGAGGCACATTATCACAGTCGCAGAATGGGTCTTCAGATTTTCCCCTCGGACTCAGCGAGGGATCAAACCTCTACCGCCTCAAGGGCAGTATCCTAGAGCTTCAGACTCTGGGTCGGGATACAACTGGGGAGGATAATCAGTACCTCGCCCAGGTGGACTCACCTGCTATGCTGAACAGGGGCCTTGTGGGGGGATGAGAAGATTGAAAGGGATAGACAAGGAAGAGTGAAGGAAGCGGCCGTGGCCTGAAGTTAGGTACCATCCCGGGATTTGCCTGGAAGAGAAGTGGGAAACCACGGAAAACCACTTCCAGGATGGCTGAGGTGGGAATCGAACCCACCTCTACTCAGTTGACCACCCGAGATTGAGTGGACCCCTTTCCAGCCCTCGTACCACTTTTCAAATTTCGTGGCAGAGCCGGAAATCGAACTCGGGCGCCGGGGGAGGTAGCTAATCACACTAACCACTACACCACAGAGGCGGACCTGTCGAACACACAAGTTAAATATAAATATGTTATGCCTTTCAACGTTCAGCCTGCAACCCTCTGTGAATGTCCCAATCGCCGCCACAGTCCTCTATTTTGTAATTAATTCTGTGACCTCGTTTTGTTATACCTCTTACCTTTAAATCGGTGGAAACTGAGTTTAACCATCATCGTCTTGGCCTTCCTCTACCCCTCTTACCCTCCATAACAGAGTCCATTATTTCCCTAGGTAACCTATCCTCCTCAATTCGCCTCACATGACCCCACCACCGAAGCCGGTTTATGCGTACAGCTTGATGCATTCAGTTCATTCCTAACTTAGCCTTTATCTCCTCATTCCGAGGACCCTGCTGCCATTGTTCCCATCTGTTTGTACCAGCAATTTCTCGCCACTTCTATGTATTTTACTTCTACCTTATGAATAATATATCCCGAGTCCACCCAGCACTCCCATAAATCAAAGTTGGTCTGAAAACGGACCGATGTAAAGATAGTTTGGTCTGGGAGCTGAATTCCTTCTTTCAGAATACTGTTCATCGCAACTGCGAGCACACTCCATTAGTTTTACTGCACCTTGATTCAGTCTCACTATATTACCATCCCGGGGGAAACAAATCCTAAATACTTGAATATATCTACCTGTTCCAGCTTTGTTTTTTAATCTTATATCCAGTTCTCTTGGATTTCTTACCTACTGACATCAATTTAGTCATAGGAAGGCTAATTTTCATACCATACTCATTGCACCTATTTTAAGTTCCAAGATATTAGACTGCAGGCTTTCGCCACAATCTGCCATTAAGACCATGACTGCTTACTATATTTCCATCTAACTGAACCCCTCCCTGCTACTTAATACCTTTCAGCAGATGATCTATGTAAACTATGAACAGCAAAGGTGAAGGATTACAACCTTGTATAACCGTGTAAGCAACTTGAACCAAGAACTCATTCTACTGTCAACATACCTGAAAAAAAAAAAAAAAAAAAAAAAAAAAAACACCACCACGCATTATAAACAAGGAATTGAAATGTCGTATGGCTTTTACTGCCGGGATATCCCAGGACGGGTTCGGCTCGCCAGGTGCAGGTCTTTCTATTTGACTCCCGTAGGCGACCTGCGCGTCGTGATGAAGATGAAATGATAACGAAGACAACACATACACCCAGCCCCCAGGCCATTGGAATTAACCTATTAAGGTTAAAATCCCCGACCCGGCCGGGAATCGAACCCGGGACCCTCTGGACCGAAGGCCAGTACGCTGACCGTTCAGCCAACGAGTCGGACAACAAGGAATTAAAACGCACATTATTAAACAAAGTGATATCTTTCGTTCTCGAAAGAACATCATCAGATTCTATCAAATCACACTCAAATATTTAGAATATTTATGTTTATTCTTGCTCCAATGTATGCTAGAGTAGTGACAAAGGAGGTCATCATTAAGATAAGTTCCAGATTTCAAGTTCCTAAAGAGAAACAAACATAAAAATTTGAGCGTGATTTGATAGAATCTGATGAAGGACGAAACATGTAATTCATTGCTTTAATAGTGAGTATTTGTATTCCTTGCTTAATAGTGTGGTTTTCTTACAGTTATCTTATAGAGTAATATTTATATTGAACCTGTGTGTTTGACAGTCTGAAAATCTTTTTAGTTAGATTTCACTGAGTCGACATTGGAAAGTATGGCTTCCTTATTAACAAATAAGTCAACTTCATAACCATTCTTGAAACAATTTTATAAGTTCTCTTTATTACCCGTTCTAAGAAACAATTTTATATTCACAAGTGTTCTTTATAATGTTTAAGAAACAGATAAAGTCTTCTTTATACCAGGTTTTAACAAAGGTATTTTCTTCACAAATCGTCTTTATAGTACTTCCATTTAAATAGAATTTATTCACGAATGTTTTCTTTTTAACCTTTTTAGGAACCATTGTTGATTAATAAATCCTCTTGTTAACGGTTAAGAAACAGTTTTACATTCATAATTCTATATTTGGAAATAATTTTGTGTTTACAGCACGATTTTAGAAACCATTACAAATGCATAAGTGTACTTGTATTTGTAAATCTCTTGTGTGTGTGTGTGTGTTGTGTTGGGTATTCAGCCCGAAGGGTGGTTTGATCCTCCGCAGCTCCACCAACAGCTTTAACAGATAATCTAGATGTAACTGAAGAGGCATACAAGGTAAATGATGAGTGAGGTAGTTTCCCGTTATTTTCCTCACCGAGCCAGAAGATGCTATTACATATTAATCTGCCAAGCCCACTGAAATGCATGCACCAACTGACCCTATGAGCGATATTTTCACACCATTCATGACAGCAGGGACTGGCTGCATAAGGAATGGTATTACTAACATCGCTCATACCTCGGTCACTTTCATATTTTCAAAGCCAAGGATGAGACTGAGACAGATCAACGAAAGTAACAAAATTTATTCTAGCCCATACTAGAAGATGTAGTGCACTGTAAACACTACATCTCGCCAGCAAAGGCATGTAAACTTCTTATGTGCCTAAATTTAATGGTTTATTACCACGTTTGTTATTAATACACAATATCGCGTATCGTGATTTGGTTGAATCCCCAAGGACTTCCAGTGTTGGTGATATTACAGTAGTAAATATAACTCCTGAATGGAACTTGATCAAAGGTAAAACCATTAAAATCCCTTGAGGGAGTGGAAGGGAAAGTCTTTTGCTATCTATAACCTTGATATATTTCGACTTCCTGACAGAGAATCGAAATCACGTCCTTCCGGGTAAACGCCTTTACTGTCTTAAATATTCAGCCTCTGAATGGAGCTTGTGACGTCAATGAAATTCTACTGTTGATATCTAGATTTTTGCTTTTATTGTTTGCCTTACGTCGCACCGATACAGATAGTTCTTATGGCGACGATGGGACAGGAAAGGCCTAGGAGTGGGAAGGAAGCGACCGTAGCCTTAATTAAGGTACAGCCCCAGCATTTGCCTGGTGTGAAAATGGGAAACCACTTAAAACCATTTTCAGGGCTGCTGACAGTGGGATACGGACCCACTGTCTCCAGGATGCATGCTCACAGCTGCGCGCCTCTAACCGCACGGCCAACTAACCCGGTGATATCTAGTTTTCGCTACAGCCTGGGCCTAGTTATTATCACTTCTCTTTGTGCTTTTCCCACGTTTACACCTGGCTAATGCTGTATCTTAATATTAAGACCACACAGCTGCTTTCCTAATCCTAGCCCTTTTCCAATCTCTGTGTCGCCGAAAACCTTCGATTTATTTGTGCAACTTTAAAAACCACTAGCTCCTCCTTTTTTCTATGATTAGTGTTAAATAGGACTGATAAAACTGCTATTTTGCTCCTCAAAACAACGTTCACCACATTCACAATCCAATTTCTTTCTAAAATAATACTTAAGAATAGAAGGAATGAGAGTTGACCAAGAGAGGTCAGGTAGGAAATATGAATGAGAGGCCTTACACGAGCAAGTGGAAGCTACTGTATGTAGTCACAACTATCCTTCACAAGTTTTGAGCTCCTGAGTGTCGACCTTTCTTCATATCTCCTTCTAAAACACTGCGTCTCCAGCTGTTCGCCTAAGCATGCGTCTTCTTGCTTGTGAAATCCACGTCAAGTATTGCCTGCCTAGATTGTTGTTGTCGTGTCGTGGTTTGTACTGGAATCTTTCTGGGCTGGGGTTTGATGCCACTTCGTTGTCTAAAGCCAATTGGATCCTTGATTTAATATGTGGCAAAGCTCCATTGCATGTGCGAGGTTCGAACGCACACCTCTCCGCGCCCTCATTAACTCATCCGTCTTCACGGGGTCGCGTTCAGTCCGAGTCTAGAGAACAGGCTTAAAGGGGGTGGAGTAAAATTTAGGTTACTCCATTCTACTGCCAATGGAATTCTTAAAAAGAACTGCTAGAAATTAATAATCTTGGTGATTAAAAGAAATACAAAGAAAAACCGAAGAATATTACATGAAACTGTACAGTTGGTCAATGGACCTTAGTTCGGAGGCGAATCTCCGACCAAACATTAGTAAAGGCTTCATAGAAATGATTTATCATTCGCTAAGATGAGTAGACCTCATATTTACTATAACTGAATATAGTAATCGTGAATGCGACGGGTAATCATCAAGTCTCCTTCCGACACCGGGAGAAATATTACACAATAAAATTAAAGCTAATTTTGAGTGGTTATTTGTAACATGACATCAGCACAACTAAGACAATAAAATTGCAAGATCCACGAACCTGCTACGGCAGGGGGAGAGGTGATACTCCCACGTGACGCGTCCCAGGTGGCGATAAGCGGGGTCCTAACCAGCTTGCCGGTGGACTGGAGCGAAATAAAATAGCTCTCGCGGACTAAACACACTACCCCCTGTGGGTGGGGGGACGCAGACGAAGAATACACCCTCGGTATCCCCTGCCTGTCATAAGAGGCGACTAAAAGGGGCGCGACCGAGGTATGATCGAATTAGGACCACGAGACTACTTGTAATTAGTACAATCACGCGGGGAACACCACGGGTCGCCTTTACTTGCGAGTAATACCAAAGATAAGACTTTTTGCAGATGATGTTATTCTGTACAGAGTAATAAATAAGTTGCAAGATTGTGAGGAACTGCAAAATGATCTCGATCATGTTGTGAGATGGACATTGGGCAATGATATGATGATAAACGTGGTTAAAAGTCAGGTTGTGAGTTTCACAAATAGGAAAAGTCCTCTCAGTTTTAATTACTGCGCTGATGGGGGGAAAGTTCCTTTTGGGGATCATTGTTTTTTTTTTTTTTTTTTTTGCTAGGGGCTTTACGTCGCGCCGACACAGATAGGTCTTATGGCGACGATGGGATGGGAAAGGCCTAGGAGTTGGAAGGAAGCGGCCGTGGCCTTAATTAAGGTACAGCCCCAGCATTTGCCTGGTGTGAAAATGGGAAACCACGGAAAACCATTTTCAGGGCTGCCGATAGTGGGATTCGAACCTACTATCTCCCGGATGCAAGCTCACAGCCGCGCGCCTCTACGCGCACGGCCAACTCGCCCGGTGGGGATCATTGTAAGTACCTAGGTGTTAATATAAGGAAATATCTTATTTGGGGTAATCACATAAATATGATTGTAAATAAAGGGTACAGATCTCCGCACATTGTTATGAGGGCATTTAGGGGTTGTAGTAAAGATGCAAAGGAGAGGGCATATAAGACCCCAGCTAGAGTATGGTTCCAGTGTATGGGACCCTCACCAGGATTTCGTGATTCAAGAACTGGGAAAAATCCAAAGAAAAGCAGCTCGATTTGTTCTAGGTGATTTCCGACAAAAGAGTAGCGTTACAAAAATGTTGCAAAGTTTGGACTGGGAAGACTTGGGAGAAAGGAGACGAGCTGCTAGACTAAGTGGTATGTTCCGAGCTGTCATGGCAGAGATGACATCAGTAGACGAATAAGTTTGAGTGGTGTCTTTAAAAGTAGGAAAGATCACAATGTGAAGATAAAGTTAGAATTCAAGAGGACAAATTGGGGCAAATATTCGTTTATAGGAGGGGGAGTTAGGGACTGGAATAACTTACCAAGGGAGATGTTCAATAAATTTCCAATTTCTTTGCAATAATTTAAGAAAAGGCTGGGAAAACATAGGGTATCTGCTACTGCCCTAAATGCAGATCAGTAGTGATTGATTGATTGATTGACTGACACTGTCAGTGATATATATACACTATGTTAGGTAGCAAGAGCGTGTGAATCAGGATGGGCTTTACAGTACCCGTAATTAGTACCACTACATACGGAACACCGCGGGCTTATGTTGCCTGTAATTTGTACCATTATGTGAGAAACACCACGGGTCTGGGCTTGGCCTGTGATTAGTACCACTATATGAACGATACCTTGGATCTGCGTTGCCTATGATTAGTACCCACTATGTGAAGAACATCACGGGATAGTACGAGTTCTTGTGATTAGTTCACCTATGTGAGGAACACAATAGGTTTGCGTCGCCTGTAAGTGGCGCCGAAATGTGAGAAACACCATAGGTCTGCGTTACAGTCATGTGCGTATTACATTACCCTTGAGTAGTACCATTATGTTAGTATTACCACGAGTCTACGCTACTTTTGATTAGTACCTCAAGATGACTAATACCACAGTTCTACTTTACAAGCGATAAGTACCATTATGAGAGGCCGATGACCTGGATTTTCTACCCCTTTAGACAATAAGCATCATCGATTCAGGATTGTGCTTTAGAAGCAGTCCCTTGGTCAGTAACACTATTGTTTCACGCTAGTTTCTCGGAATGTGGGGCATTGCGGGTCGGATCCACTGATTGTTTTACGTTCATATTGATCCATTCATTCTTCATCACGTTTTGAATTCTGGTCAGTGGATTATTTTGGACTTTTAAATTGTCATTACATTTCGTCTCATTTCGTACCATTGGGCGGGGGGTGTCCTTAAACAACAAGCATCAACATCATCATCAAAATTACAAAATCCACCAAACAAAAATCAAGACAAACAAACACTGGGTCAGGAATCGAACCCAGGACATACAAGAGAAAATACCAGGGTGGAACCTGCACTAAAAATACGACGAGAGGAGTAAGTACAAACACATGGAACCTTGGCTGTTCCTCAGGAAAAACTGAGTGTGACGACGTCCTGAATCGCCTGGGACTCGCACTGACAGCCTTCTGCTGTCACCAGCAAGATGCTGAAACCACTATATTTAAAGGAAAAGAAAAAGGGCTCCTATAAACTGGCGTTCATTAATTGGCTAAATTGCATTGCGGTAACCAATGTGCAAACATTTTGAATATTTGATAGGTTTTGCAATCTGCGTCCAAAGAAATATCATAAAACTTGGTGGCTGGCAAGCTAACTTAATTCCTCCTTTCGACCTTTCGCAGCGAAGGTGGCACCAAATCTTTTCCAGTCTCAATCAGCTGTGGTTTGACGGTGACACATTGCCGAGACTCTCTTCTTTCTTTCATTATTAATAGAACTCTTGCAATATCACTTTCAGTACGGTAATTCCTCGTATCTCAATATGATTCGCGGCATTATTTCGTAGACCACACTAAATTTTCTGAGCTAATTCCTCTAGCACGATCACACATTATTATATCTTTGTCAAGACCTTATCTTTTTTTTTTTTTTGTTGGCTAGTTGCTTTACGTCGCACCGACACAGACAGGTCTTATGGCGACGATGGGACAAGGAGGGGCTAGGAGTGGGAAGGAAGCGGCCGTGGCCTTAATTAAGGTACAGCCCCAGCATTTGCCTGGTGTGAAAATGGGAAACCACAGAAAACCATTTTCAGGGCTGCCGACAGTGGGGTTCGAACCTACTATCTCCCGCACTTAAGCGACTGCAGCTATCGAGCTTGGTCGTTATCTTTTAAGCCAAACCAAATCCCTTAAGTGCGGCCAGTATCCAGTAATCGGGAGATAGTGGGTTCGAGTCCCACTGTCGGCAGCCTTGAAGATGGTTTTCCGTGGTTTCCCATTTTCATACCAGGCAAATGCCTGGGCTGTACCATAATTAAGGCCACGGCCGCTTCCTTCCAACTCCTAGGCCTTTCCTAACCCATCGTCGCCATAACCTATCTGTGTCAGTGCGACGTAAAGCAAATAGCAAAAAAAAAGAACATATTATTATTATTATTATTATTATTATTATTATTATTATTATTATTATTACCGTGGTTTCTTGGTGGACAGAGGTGAAAGAAGGTGCGGGCTTGAATGGGTCTATCTACGACAATCAAAACATTAATTAATAGCTTTAAAATTAGAGAGTTATATTTCTTTTCTACTGTTTTATAATTTTTTCTTTGAAGCTAAATTTCAACAAAACACGTCGTTCAGCGACAGAACAAGATTTCAGGTACAATAGTTTAAATACAAAGTATAAGAAATCAGAAAATCAACAAAATTGCCCATTAACAATACGAGCTTAACGTTCCCAATCTTACAAACGTTCCTTGAGCACTATGGCTCCATCCACTCAACAGTCAAGAAGACAGGTCTCCCAATTTCCTAACACCTCTGCAAGAAAAGAAAGAGCATCTATGCCCTATGAATTTATCAAGGAGACTGCGCTCCGAACCTTATGCCCTTATTGCCTCCTCAAAGCAACCTTCAACATTTACAACCCGAGCATTTTTGCTCACTAAAATTTACACTTTCCAGACCTCTCGAGGCACAACCTACATTTTACAATTCAATCAGAACTCATTCTTAAACTCTCAATAGTAACCACTTAACATAAATGATTGACTTTTACAGGAGTATCGAATACTCATTCTACCGGGCCTTCGTGAAAAAAAAAAGCACAGGTTAAAGTTAATGGCCCAAAAATCAAAATGATGTGGAGGCAGACACTTGTACTCCTTGAAACTTGTCCTAGTTGGGCTCACTGCCCGACGTTACAGAAGCTAATCCTATACTACTGAGATGACTACCTTAAGTGCGGCCAGTATCCAGTAATCGGAAGATAGTGGGTTCGATCCCCACTGTCGGCAGCCCTGAAAATGGTTTTCCGTGGTTTTCCATTTTCACACCAGGCAAATGCCGGGGCTGTACCTTAATTAAGGCCACGGCCGATTCCTTCCACTTCCTAGGCCTTTCTTCTCCCATCGTCGCCATAAGACCTGTCTGTGTCGGTGCGACGTAAAGCAAAATAGCAAACAAATGAGGTGACTACATGCAGAAAATTTAAGTTACAAATAGGAAACGGTTACAAAATTGTAGTCACCTCGAAGTCAAGTTGATAGGTAACTCGAGAGTGTGTCACGCTCTCTATTCCCGAATTTAAGATAAGTGCTTTTCGGCTTATTTGAAATGTACAGTAGAATTTTACAGTTTAGAAGATTGGAAATTTAAGGTTACATTATTAAACATAATAAACCTTCCCCTCGAGCTAGCTTTCAGAGGCTATCACATAGATATTAAATAGCTGCCATTACCTTAATCTGCAGTAAAGCTCGATGAAGGGCGAGACGCCCCTGTCTCCTGTATTAGCACACACTCAGTAAACACTGAACGATCAATAAGACCAGGTGGCTCGAAATGGTACCAGCTTTTATACCCGAGAGGAAGGTTCTTGAGAGATCTGGGCTAAAGCCCGACACCCCCCCCCCCCCGCCCCCAACTTTATTGGATAATTAAATAAGTATAAGATGAACATTATTGATGGAAAAATACACGTACTGTGCCCTTTTCAAGGCAACAACTGCGGTGAACTCTTCCTTCTTCTGTGCGCCGGCTGCTCCTGTAATAAATGACATTTAAATGATACTCACCGCTGCATGTAGACTCTTCTTCCTCAGCCGTGGACCGTCCGTTGGTATCCCCGAAGATAGGCCACCCGTCGATCAAGGAGTGAGGAAATGAAAAGTAGGGGTAAACTAACTATAAAATGACGGTACCCAAAGACTGACTTAAAATTTAAATAACAAACTGATTTATTGAATAAAGTGCAAGTGCCAAAAATGTAAGTGAACTAAACTGGTGAGAAATGTAAACAAAGTGAAATAAAATGAGACTAAGAAAATTAAAGATTGAGGATCTGCTTTACAATAACACCATTATCTGCCTAATAAACTGACTGAAGGTCAATCAAATTAATTAAAATATTCCAGACTATGTTGACACTGTCTCCAAGACGATAACGTGAATAAATACGAAACTCTGGTCAGAAATACCACCTCACTTGAAGTACAGAATTATATTACGTAGAAAATATCTCTCAAAATAAATTAAAAGTAGTTGAATCATAATAAAGCAGTTAGTTACGTCATCAATCCACTGACTCAGAGGAGTTATCAAATCTTAAACACATGTGGCTCATTTGGGAAACACCCAACTTAACATAATCGTGGATTGCACTAACCAAGTGTAACACATAAGGAATAATTCGAAGAAAACAGCCATGAACATCACACTTCATTTACCACATAACCACTGTCTTATTCAAACACCTCGTGATTAAACAAAATAAATTATTGAAACATGAATCTGAGTGTTACAACCACTCATCTAATTTTTTAAACTTCATTTGCATGACTGTGATAGCCTGGACTTCTTAAAATAATCCAAAAGATTAGGCCAAGTGCCTCATGTTTACATTTCAAATGACAGCGATCCTTGTACATTAAAATTTTACTGAATTTGCCGCTGACTGCATTTCATTATGAATTCATTATTTGTGGTACCACCACTAGATGGAGGCAGATGCCATCTTATTTACCTCATTCATTGCGGCAGTTTCTATACAACTGGTTTATTAAAGATCGCTTCATTTCTTAAATAAAATGTAGTGGATTTAAGAGGTTTGGTAATTACTGAATGCCTGGTATGAGCATACCACTACTATGGTTTTGACTGTGACCTAATCGATGATCCTTTAACCTAACATCTGAAATCTTATTTACATAAATAAATCTGTTAACGGAGAAACACTGCTCCAACATAAGAAAATACAGAAATCAAAACTAGCCTTTCTACACCTATCTATTTACATCAAACCAAATATAAATAATTCACATACGATCACATCCTACAAATAAACGGTAATAAAGTACACTCAGAAAGAATAACAAATAAACAAAACTAGATCCCAACATCGCGGCCTACTGAGAATTAATAAGGATGGAATGCGCAAAACAAAATCGGAGTCTCCAGAAAATATACCCCGCTGCGAGTAGCAAAATATTGCGAACTTGACGGCAATCTCTAACCTCAGACGACAAATGTCTGGCCATGATACTATTTAACCTCTATGGACAATAATTACTGTTATTTCATGTCATCCATAACTTTACATGACTATCAAAAATACACATTGATTCGTCGCTCTGCTCACATGTACAACGGCTAGCATGTTTTGCCGAGCATCTACTTTCCCTGGAATTATTTTAAAACAAATACAGGCTTCTGCCTACAATCATAACCCATGTCGTAACGTATTTAACACTCTTGGTTAAATTATACACCTCTCAAAATAAATCCTTTACTCATCATTAATCTCGACGTAGTACTTCATAATACGGCCTCGCTCGTATCCGGCGGGCGAAAAATCTGTCGTGCACATCACTATTTCTTACGACAGTTCATGACATGGTCCAAATATCACATTTCCATTATCAACGTAGATCATCAGGGATATTACTCATCTAGCTCGATCTCTCGATCATTCTCTGCTTCACCTATCACAAAATATCAGAGCTGACTCATCAATGGCTTCCTGGCACTCACTGCTTCTAAAAAAAAAGACGAGATTGCCTCTCAAAACACAGATATTGAAAGATGTGTAACCGCAACTACACAGAAATAAATACTCGCGTCTACCAAAAATCGTCGCAAAAATACACGGGATAAGAACTACCAGAAACGGTCATCTGAAGGATGATTCCACAACATAAAACAAGCTGAAAGCGCAAAATAGCAAAAATAAACATTAAAATCAACAAAACGGCGTCTACAAAATCACAACTCCAACAGAAATATGATTCAAAACCAACGATCTAATAACATGTTGATCATTAATAATTATTACAAATTGGCATTACACTCATTGAGATCAAATAATAGAGCATCCTAAACTGTCAAAGTGACACACAGCAGAATAATCCATAACAAATACGCAAACACATCTACATAAAGGAAGTGCGGAAATAACCCTAGCTGAAAGTGCAACAATATTATTATTATTATTATTATTATTATTATTATTATTATTATTATTATATTACTAATATTATTATTATAGTTATAATTATGATTATTAAAATGTGAATTATTTACAATCCTACCTAACAGTCTAAGCTACATTTGATCATCGATTAGGCACGGTCCTACATATTTATTTACATTATTTATTGATGCTCATACCTGGGTGATGGAGGCACGTTGGATTACCCTCCGGACTCCGTCATGGTGAATTAGAATTCCATCTTGAAGCTGATGTGGTATTCCAAATTTTCACACACGCAAACTTGATACATTTTTATCATGCCGTTACACACGCTTACATTAACATAAAACACTCGCATTTTCTCGCACTCCAGTGAAGGTTAGACGATAGCACTGCAGACTCCTGTCGTGAAGTTGGAAGTTCTTCTCCGCTACCTGCCTGAAAAATCACCTGCTGATCTGCACACCGCTCTCTCAGCTTTTGTTTACATACAGCTTACCGATCATTCACCCCTCCGGACCATAACAGTTTGCTCAAGGTCTACCACTGCGGCCTTTATTAAAGAAAAGTCATTCTCCTCCCTGTCTGCCTTTACTAGTTTCTCCCCGCAAACATTTCGCTTGCCCAAAATAGTTTATTAAGTGGTAAAAGCAAGCTAACGTACAGTTTCCAATGATGTGGAGAAATTTTATGCTGATTGTCCTCCCAAAACGAAGACAAAAATAGCTTTCCAACAAATGTCAAACTACCCGTGGATTAGAGAGGTTTTATGTAATTATGCTGAAAAGATGGACTTGTCCCTCTCGACTCGTGATGTGAGTTCATTTAAGCCAAGTGTTGAAAGTGTAGCTCTTGCCTGTTATCTCTGCATAAATAGTAAACGTTTGTTAAAGTGTTCATTTCTGAAATGTTACTCTCCCAAGAAAAATAATACATGGCTCTCTCAAATGCCAACAAGTGTGTCTAATCGCTTTCTTACCAGCCAAAGTATAGTTCAAAGCTGACTAACTGAATTAGCTGACACACTCTAAACACACTGAAGATTCAACTAACTCACGAACACAGAATACAGTGAAATACACAGTCACACCGTCACACTGTGCCACTGTCACTCTATCACTCTGTTACTCTGACACTCAAGATTCACTGAAGAATCAACACCCTGGTCGCTGGGGTTTTTGTAATGAGTTCTCCCCCCACCTTGAAAATAGTTCTGTGGAAGGGATGTGGCGTAGTAATCTAGCCCTCGGGAGCGCTTTATCGTACATCCGTAGGTTAAAGTTTCAAAATTTATGTACAAAAACTTCCTAATTTCGGTCTGACTTACTTGTTATATTGCGCCGTGGGAAACGATCACAGGATAATCCACACGACGGCGCGCGTCACCGGCGTTATTTCTTCCAGCGATTGGCTCCTTCCCGCCATGACAGTTCATCTCCTGGGCAATCCTACTATTCCGTGTAGAGTTAAAATTCTATTAATTAGGCACTAATTAACCACAGATTCGCACTGATAAATTTCCAAATATTATAAAGAAGTCAGGACACTGTTTTTCACCACTACACCGGGCTTCAGATAGCGAAATACTGACTGTAGATTCCCGCTATGACAGTTCATTCAAATTTAGAATTTTGTGATTGGCTGAGACTTTCGCGCTCTTCGTAGCGTGGATGCTTCCATTTCCTCCCAAGGGTTGGTGGGTATTGTCGTTGTCTCTTTGTCCTTGCTAAGTAGATCAGGCCTCAACGCGTGATTTTCTCGTGGGAACCAAGTAGAAAGTTGTCACTCCTAGGCGGTACCATAAAATTTATTGGATGGAGTACCGAGGGCGGTTTACAAGTTGCTCGTGCTCTAAGAAGAGTTTCGTGGATTTTACTTGCCGACAGACTGGCGCCGGAAAGTTCCTTTGTGATTGCTAGATTCACAGCCTACTGTAGTATCCCATATGCGAAATATTCAACTTTTAATTTGTAAATTAATTACGTAAATTCGCTTATGGGTGCAATACAAAATGTCCTATTGGTCGTTTTTAAAGTTGGCGGAAAGAGATCGAATTGTTGAAAACTGTGATACACAAAAAACAAAGACAAATCAACTCATTTTAGGAAAACTTAAAATAACAAATTACTTTGTAGTCTTAATCGTTCCTCTTCACACTAGAGGGCATAACATACGTTTTTTGTAGATACATCTTTGAATAAAAGTTCAAACTTCTTGCACAAGTTGTTGCAAATTTATTTTGAACATGGCATTCTTCAAGGTGCTTCATGTGAATGAACGGGGTGGGTGTACCTCGCGGACAATATTATTATTGTTGGTTCTCTTACTAATATCTTGTCATACCAAGTGTTCGCAAATATCGCTCCCTTATGGGAACATTAGCTAATATAGAGGACGGCATTCAAGTCCAGGCATGTCACACTACGCAGTAATCATTATTATTAATCTATTATGGCTGTGCGCTGGTGACTGGTATGTCCAGGCTCCTGGGTTCGGTCACCATCTTCTGATCCGTGCTGCTAGGCTGCTTCCCAATGGTAGTAACTGCTGTAAAAGAAGACTTCGTTAAACACAACTTCTCCTCCGGTCAGTCAGGTCACTTTAAGACTGAGTGCCTTTCAATTCCCTTCACTTCTGCAAGTCTCATTTCGTGTACTTAGCGAAGTACTATCCGTCGAGTAATGGTCACTTACTGACCTACTTATTAAATACCCCGGGAGTACTTTATTTACAAAGGTAACTCAATTCTCCCCATCTAAAGCACTCTCGAAATACGTCTCTAGCTATACCATCCCTTCTTCAGAGATGTCGTATCCAAATCCCACATACATTTTAAGTGAAAACTGATGGACATAAACAATGTAAAAATCCCCAGAAACTGTTTCTCATCAAATGAACAAAATATAAGCACTCAAGATTGCTTTTTACCGTAATGATCCTTGATCTGGCCAATACTACATATTAATTATAATATTTACATATGTACAAACCCCCGCATTCACTAGCTACGTAATTATTTAAGGTGTACTCATCCTACTCCTGTGTTGTACTTCATTCGAACCTCAGTAGGTTCATTTGGTGATTTAAACCTCTATTATGGCTGCGCACTGGTGACTGGGATGTCCAGGCCCCTGGGTTCGGTCACCATCTTCTGATCTGTGTTGCTAGGCTTCTTCCCAATGGTAGTAACTGTTGTAAAGGAAGACTTCGTTAAACACAACTTCTCCTCCGGTCAGTCACGTCACTAGCATATGGGGGTTAACTTTTCCGGCTCTGAATTACGGCACTGTTCATAGTTTGAAACTCCCACACCTTACTACCTTATTGGGACTAATATCCTTGCACGCCTTTATTCATAAGCCCACGGCGTAAATTTACCTGTAACTGTTTTTAAAAGTATGTGTTCTATTCACGACCGCGCCATTATTATTTTTACTACCATTTACACGATTCACGTTTGCAGTTCAGTTTATACTCCATGTTGACATCACGGACATTGTTCATTCGGGATATCTGTCATAAAGTTGACCTCCGCGACATTTGTTTGAACCAACAAGGTGACAATATCTAAGCAGATATATAACCCATTCATCACTCTTCACTTCCACTATGCCCGGCTACATGGCTAAATGGTTAGCGCGTATGCGTTTGGTCACAGGTATCCCGGGTTCGTTACCAGGCAGCGTCGGGAATTTGAACCATAATTGGTTAATTTCACTGGCACAGGGACTGGGTATATGTGTCGTCTTCATCATCATTTCATCCTCATCACGACTCGCAGGTCGCCTACGGGCGTCAGTTGAAAAGACCTTCACCTGGCGAGCCGAACTTGTCCTCAGACACTCCCGGCACTAAAAGCCATACGCCATTTCATTTCATTTACTTCCACTATCAAGTGGCTATGCATTTTGGGTCAAGTGTTTGTAAGCTTTCATTCGGGAGAACGTGGGCTCGAACTCCACTGTTGGCAGTTCTGAAGATGGTTCTCCACAGTTTCGCCACTTTCACACAAGGCAAATGCTGGGGCTGTACCTTAATTAAGGCCACGGCCGCTTCCTTCTCACTCCCAGCGTTTTTCTATCTCCCTGTCACCGTGAGTCCGGCTCCTTGGCTAAATGGTTAGCGTGCTGGCCTTTGGTCACAGGAGTCCCGGGTTCAATTTCCGGCAGGGTCTGGAATTTTAACCATCATTGGTTAATTTCGCTGACACGAGGGCTGGGTGTATCTTCATCATCATTTCATCCTCATCATAACGCGCAGGTCGCCTACGGGTGTCAAATCGAAAGACCTGCATCTGGCGAGCCGAACTTGTCGTCGGACACTCCCGGCACTGAAAGCCATACGCCATTTCAGTTCATTTGTCACCGTAAGACCTATCTGTGTCGGTGCGACGTAAAGCAAATTGGAAAATAAATAATTACTTCCTGTGAGTTCACATATTTCAAACAATAAACCATTAGAAAAACCAACAAAATTCTTAGTTTCATTTGGGAAACACGACTCTTTTTCGGCGACGCTGGGTTTATAGTGACCTTAGACTTAAAAGATATACTCTATCAGGCAGTCTCTAGTGTGAAAATCGGAAAGCACTAACTTCGGGGCTACCGACGGTAGGGTCAGATTTCACTATCTCCTGAATGTATACTTAGAGCTTCACGGCCCGTATCGCGAAATTATCACTGTCAAGTAGCTCCTCTGTTACCTCACGTAGGCTGAATGATCCACGAACCAGACTGCAGTTCTAAAAAAAAAAATTCTAACCTGTCGGAAATCAGACACTGGACCTCCAGGTAAGAGGCTGAATCACTACTTCTATACCACGGAGCCGGCATTTTATTTTCCGACAGTCGGTTCAGTGCTCCCTTGGTCAGTTTAAGTCTTGATTCATGTTTACTTACGCTTCTAACACGTAACTATATATTCGAATAACACTTTACTATGAATACATGTCGACATCTGTGGTGTAGTCTGTGAGTTTGGCCTTCGCTTTCTGCGAGAGCAAATTCGATCCCCGCTAAAGTGTTTACATATAACTCCGTCTTATTTCCAACATGTTATATAAATGCTGTGTGATAAAACTCCACCACTCTGTTGTTCCTTAAAAGAAATAGCAAGTCCTGGCAACGAGTCGATCACTTAGTATTGATTCCATGCTGTCGGGCTGGTTCGTTCACTGAACCTTTGACAGACAGAGAAACTTCACCAAGTAAACATTTACTGTCCTTGGATATTGTTCGATATATTCCTGGACACTGGCAATTGTTCGTTGTTATTTTCATTTTTGGTTGTTAATTACAGCACTACCAGAAGATGATCATTAGGATATCTGTCCGTATTTTATACACTGATTAGCTGCTCCCTGTGGATCAATGGTATAAGATCGCCGGGCAAACCTTGCCAAAGTGGTCTGGACTTCGAAAGACCGAAAATAAGCATTGGACATTCCACATCGTGCGATGTCGGCATGTAAAAGACTTCGCGTGACATATTTTGTGTTATCCGACAACATTAATTAAAAGTCAGACACACATCATCCAAGAAAGATCTCGTTTACACCGCCATCTCATATAATAAAATGGAACGTCAAAAGTGATGTTCAGCCAGCCCAAAATGACGTCAAATAAAAATACCTGCACACGTTAGCCGACGCCATAAATTACTTTACTTTGTTCTCCTTCGTTTCGACCGTCTGTGGACCACGTTTGACGATAACTTTAGCCTGCTCCAGGGGCTGCCTGGCCGAGGCTGTAAAGGCGTGCTTTGCTCACCCGGAAGGACGTGGGTTCGATTCCCAGTCAGGAAGTCGAAAAATTTAAGAAATGAGATTTCCACTCCCGGAGGTGCATATGATCCTGAGGTTCACTCAGCCTACACCAAAAATGAGTGCCAGGTTAATTCCTGGGAGCAAGGGAAACCTGGCGTAGAGTTAACCACTCTACCCCATCAAGTGCCGGGGTTACGGATAGTAGAAGCCTTTACCTTCCACCCCTCCAAGGGCCTTCATGGTCTGTACGGAGATGACTTTGCTTTGCTTTGCTTTAGCCTTCTCTTCCTTCACTCTTTGTCAGTATATTTTCTTTCTTTCTCCTACTTCCGTCTTCTGTTCTTCTATATAGGATCCCCCTTTTCTCACTACAGTAGTGTCTCCCCAGTCTGCTCGAAAGCACGGAAATTTTTGACGAGTTGTCTCAATTGATTTCTGTCCATGATATAATCTTCCGGAATCCCCATCTTCGCCAAATCAACCTCACTTATTCAGCTCTGGCTTTCTCTTCCTGAAGAATTCAAAGATTCTCTTCGTTAGTCTGTCCAACCTCAACAAGTGTCCACAGAACTGTAACCTTCTCTTCCTCATTATTATTATTATTATTATTATTATTATTATTATTATTATTATTATGCACTAACTGGCCCCAAGGTGTAGGGGTAGCGTGCCTGCCTCTTATCCGGAGGCCCCGGGTTCGATTCCCGGCCAGGTCAGGGCTGGTTCGAGGTCTACTCAGCCTACGTGATTACAATTGAGGAGCTATCTGACGATGAGATGGCGGACCCGGTCTCTAAATCCAAGAATAACGGCCGAGAGGATCTTTCATGCTGACCACACGACACCTCGTAATCTGCAGGCCTTCGGACTGAGCAGCGGTCGCTTGGTAGGCCATGTACCTTCGGGGCTGTTGCGCCATGGGGTTTTGTTTGGTTATTATACACATTGATTTGTCTGCTCTAAGTTCCTAAACATTTTTCTTGCAGTGTGTCCCCACCTATAATAATGGTGAACCTAACACCGAAATGTGTAACTGTAAAACCCGAGACTTGAATCGGTATAAATGAAATGTCGTATGGCTTTTAGTGCCGGGATATCCCAGGACGGGCTCGGCTCGCCAAGTGCAGGTCTTTCTAGTTGACACCCGTAGGCGACCTGCGCGTCGTGATGAGGATGAAATGATGATGAAGAGAACACATACACCCAGACCCGAGCCATTGGAATTAACCAATTAAGGTTAAAATCCCCGACGCGGCCGGGAATCGAACCCGGGACCCTCTGAACCGAAGGCCAGTACGCTGACCGTTTAGCCAACGAGTCGGACACTTGAATCGGTGAAACCCTGGTGTTGACGCAACATCTGAAAAACTTCACGAACTTCATTTGGCAATGATCTGTGCAATTGAAGATGTACTGGTCAAGAAATGGAAACTGCAGTCACCGGGAAGGAAAACAAGATGCCATGTTTGTGTTCAGCAAGCTTCGGACAAGACTTCGAAGAGAAATGCATGAAGGCTAACCTTGTATGTGGAAGAAATTTGTACAAATCTTACACTGAAACCAGAGTTTTGTGGGCTAGAGCGACATGTTCTATGTCGCTGGACAGTCGCCTACTTTAAGGTGTCAATGAGAAGTTTTTTGTTGTTCATAAATTAAAATGTCAAAATTGGTATCACTTGCATACTCCAACTCCTCTGTGATTAGTATCATCGGAGGCTGATTACTCTGTAAGTAGTACCATTATATGAAGAACACCATGGGTCTGTGTTGCCTGTGGAGTGGTGCCATAATGTGTGATACACCGTGGGTTATATTGCTTATGATCAGTGCCACTATGTGAGCACCACCATGAGTATACGTAGCCTATGATGAGTACCACTACAGTATATGAGGTACACGACGGATCTAGCCGGTGCCTAGGCTGTATGTGAGGAACACCGTGGGTCTGCGTTGCTTATGAACAGTGCCGTTGCGTGTGACATAATCTGGGTCTACATTACCTGTGATTAGTACTACTATAAGAAAAACATACTAATTCTGCTTTACCAGTGATTAGTACTACTATGAGGGGCCTGTGATCTGGATTTTGGACCCCTTTGGGCAACAAGCATCATCCCAGAAAACAAGAATTTTGAGTGGGGTCCAGTGATTGTTTTGGATTCATGATCATTTTATCACCATCATTCGCTTTAGATTCTAGTCAGTGGATACATTTTGAAGTTTTAATTATCGTTTAATTTCGTTGCACCTCGTATCATTAGGGGGCTCATGACCTAGCTGTTAGGCCCCTTTAAACAACAAACATCATCATCGTCATCATCATCATCATCATCATCATCATCATCATCATCAAGATTAAGCTTGATGGATGGAGCCGTGAGCATAAATTGGCTTGGGAGGTTTGTTTGTATAAGGCGAATTCATGAGGATAGGTTACCTACAGTAAGAAAATGATCGACTCGGACATGGAGAGTAAGAGAAGTAGAGGAAGACCAAGGTAACGATGATTAGACTCAATATTTTATGTAAACGGGTGTGGAAGTAAATGAGACCACTAAGTTAGTTGCAAGTTGAGAATTATAGAGGTGCTTCGTTCAGCCACATAATAAGCTTGTAGATTCAACGCTGAAAAACATAAGTCTATAATGAATGGTATGTATGTAATATTTTCGCTTGACTACGGATATCTTTCACTGAGAGGCCACTTCATTTCTTGTCAGGAATAACTTCGCAATACCGGATTCTCCAGTAATAATGAACCTGTCACGGTACTTCGAGTGCTCGGCACGCTATATCCGTGTTTCATGTGTTAGGGGCTCTGACATTATCTCGCGACGTAGTTTTAAAGGAGAAAGTGCGGTCACTGCTATCTCTGCACTTCAAATAAGCTGAACGAGTCGAGGAGTTGAACTCGCACGCTATGTTAGAAGAACCACGAGATTTGCTGCTAATTAGCTCGTAAGTAAGCAAATTACAAGCCAAAGAAATACAGTAAAAATCTAGTGTCAGATTACTGTGATTGTGAACGACGTAAATGGATGGCAAACTCAGACTTGGTTAAAATTCCCGACTCTGCCGGGAATCGAACCCGCGACCCCTGCGACCAAAGGCCAGCACGCTAATCATTTAACCATGGAGCCGGATTCCGGGGTTGGTTTCTACCTCGGACACGGCGAGGGATCCCATCTCTGCCATCCCAAAATTTGGCCTGGGAAATACAACTGAGGAGAAGGACCAGTGCCTCGCCCAGGCAGCTTCACCTGATATGCTAAAAAGGGACCTTGTGGGGGGAGGGGAAGATTGGAAGGATAGACAAGGAAGCGGCCGTGGCCTTAAGTCAGGTATCATCCCGGCATTTGTCTGGAGGAGAAGTGGGAAACCTCTTCGAGGATGGCTAAGGTGGGAATCGAACCCCCTCTACTTAGTTGACGTCCCGAGGCCGTGTGAACCCCTTTCCAGCCCTCGTACCAGTTTTGAAATTTCATGGTAGAGCCGGGAATCGAACCTGGTAACTAATCACACCAACCACTACACCACAGAGGCGGATCCAGTTGAGATTCTAAAACTCACATTTTTCCTTCACGCTGAGCAGGGAGACGATGCGGTGGTGCACAGACTAGCAATCTGTGTTTGCCACCCATTTAAGACTCATAATCACAGTAATCTTACACTAGATTTATATTTCTTTTCTTATAATTTGCTTAGTTACTTCTAAATTAGTGGCAAATCTTGTGCTTATACCATTGAAGATAGCCTGAAACTATACAGTATGTGTAAGAATTAGTCCTATAGAGTATTGTAACAAAAGTCCGTTAGACTAAATGTGTATAAAAAAGTCTTCAACTAATTAGCTGCATGTTTCCGCGTCTTCCCCTATGTGAACCACATTAATTTTTAAATCTCGGCGTTAAAATAATGATAGGGACAGAATCGTTATTTCCATGCAAATGGTGACGAGGACAGAAGCTACTCCTAGACCGTAATAAATGGCTAATAATACCATTTCAACTTTTATATGTTCGAACATAGACTGTGATAATTCGTCACTGAGTGACAATTTAACACACAAACAAAAACAGATGCATATATCTAACATCAGTCACAGTACTGGAATTATCTCCCAGAATGTTTCGTCTGACTCCTGACACTCAAGGTTTATTCAAATGTGTATCACTGTAATACACAAAACGAGCAAATTTTCAGTTCCACTTAGTCACCTTACCCTGTGGCTGGGAGACGCAGATGAAGAATACACCCACGGTATCCGCTGCCTGTCGTATGAGATGACTAAAAGGGGCCCCTTGGGAGCGTTGGTTGCCGACCACGGGGCCCTTAGCTGAGTCCTGGCATTGCTTCCACTTACTTGTGCCAGGCTCCTCACTTTCATCTCCCATGTGCGACCTTCCTTGGTCAACTCTTGTTCTTTTCCAACCACGACGGTGTTCGAGTATTCGAGCCCTAGGGAGTCTTTCATTTTCACGCCCTTCGTGGCTCTCGCCTTTCTTCATCCGTTACTTTATTTTTCGAAGTGACGGATCTCTTCTTCTTCTTCTTCTTCTTCTTCTCTCTATCTACTCCCTGTGGGTGGGAGCGCAGATGAAGATTACACACGCTATCCCCTACCTGTCGTAAGAGGTGACTAAAAGGGGAGACCAAAGATGATTGAATTAGAACCATGAAACTACTTGTGATTAGTACCACTATGTTAGGTACACAATGGGTTTGTGTTTAGTAGCAGCAGAGAGTGATCACTGTGGGTTTCCAGCACCTGTGATTAGTACCACTCTATGCGGAACACCACGGGCTTACGTTGCTTTTGATTATTACCACTATATGAGCGACACTGTTCATCTGCGTTGCCTGTGATTAGTACCCACAATGTGAGGAACACCACGGGATAGTACGAATTCCTGTGATTAGTACACCGATGTGAGGTGCACCATGGGTTTGCTTTACCTAAGAGTGGCGCCATTATGCGAGAAACACAATAGGTCTGTATTACCTATATGATGTACTGTACCGTATACTGCCCTAATTTCGGCCTAGCTCAGGGCTAGAAGCGCGTGGTACGTCCGGATAGGGTCAATAGAAACATCTAATAAAATACACCAAAGTATATGGACAGGTAATACGTACATATAAATCTAGTGAATGAGAACTCCAGTAATCAGGTAAACTGGATTTATTAAACTAAAAACATAGATAGGAAACATTCTAAATAAAACAAATGATCAAAAGAACAACGGATCGCTGGTTGTGTCAGTCAAAGAAAAGTTTACACGCATTTTTACATAAATTAGCATTGTTAAACACAACGTTTACAAACACTATAGGTAACGAACCCGAGATATTAAAAAGAATTTCTCCTTGCATGGAATAATTTGAGTTTACATATATTTCCTTCAGTTACTCGCTTTCTTAAGTCCCCAGTTCTTTGTCCGAGGGCTCGATTTCCAAACCGTTCATGATATGTGATAGTAATACCCGATCCACTAGTAATGGCCTAAATTAAATATATACTCCGATCATTTGAACACAAATATGTAAAACACTTGTTCAGGACTGCATCTGAATCACCCTTCCAAAATGGTCACCGACTCTATTTACATGGGGTCCAAATCCATGATCGCAGATTAAAAGGGGCCCCAGGGGTGAACCTTTCTTCCCAAAGATAGTCATCGGACTATGTCTCCCCATTATCAAACAAATGACAACATTACAACAAAGAAAATAGCATACTGGACACAGCTATACAAATCACAAAATGAAATAACCAAAACCAAAGCACACAGAATGCACACACTGAAATTGATAGTGCTTTCGGGTCAAGAACCCAACATATCCTGGCACTGGACATCACATATCTCATGTAGATGCAGCATAGCAGTAGCATTTGATACGGCAGTGAAATCAGCTGGTCGGCAAGATAAACATAAACTAACTAGGGCTTTGTGGACATGCGATTCATTAGCATAACGGGACAACTGGTAAAAAAGTTCACTATTCTTCTCCGCCCAGCGTACAGCTGAGGCAAGGGGTGACTCCCTGTGGCAAGAACAATAAATTGGCACATCGACTCTCGACAACATTCCCAGTGCTACAGATAAACTCACAATTCTGGCCAGCAAAATTACGGCTCACTGCCTAACATAATCTCATATATAACACGCCAGCTCATTAACTCAGCATCATCCTCCCAACCCCATGGCACTACAGCCCTTGAAGGGCCTTGGCCTACCAAGCGACCGGTGCTCAGCCCGCAGGCCTGCAGATTATGAGGTGTCGTGTGGTCAGCATGACGACTCCTTTCTTCTTGGCTTTCTAGACCGGGGCCGCCATCTCACCGTCAGATAGCTCCTCAATTCTAATCACGTAGGCTAAGTGGACCTTGAAACAGCCCTCAGGTCCAATTAAAAATCCCTGTCCTGGCCGGGAATCGAACCCGGGGCCTCCGCGTAAGAGGCAGGCACGCTACCCCTACACCACGGGGCCGGTATCATCATAGATCCAAATATACCATCAAGGCTTTCATAGCCTATCTCTTGTCACCTCAGCCCCGTAAGTATCCACAGGCAATTCTCTAGCCTCACATAAATAATCGACGACCGGTACATTTCCATGAATTTGCCTGCCACCACACCTAAGGACCCTAATCTAATTTCGGCGTTGAAAGATCTTCCGTTGCGTATTCTAACACCTGAAATTCATGCATCATGCAATAAAACATCCTAGCATATACTGTCTCTATTCTGATCCTCTTGAACTGTTCGACACTGGTGGCGCACAGACCATTAGATTTTTTATGAAGAATCTGCCCATACCACTCTGTCTTAAATCAACATAAACCGGAATAACATACATATAACAATAACACACACCTATATCTAACCTATTCTTTCCCTTATTTCCGATCTAAATATTTACAACACATAGCTCGGGGACTTGGATTGCAAGCAGTCCTGAAATTAATTAAATTTACAGAAATGAGCAGTACAAATGCCACTCTGGCTTACATTTAAAGATTAATTTACTTATTTAAAATGGCCCTAAACTAGAGCACTTCACATGCTTATAGAACAAAAGGACTTAACTTGGTGGCAACCTCTCCATCAGCGGCGAATCACATTCCGCTATGCCAAGCGTGCTTAGCCCATGACTACTATGCAGAGCGCAGGGATGAAAGTCCTCTTGTCGACTCCTGGATTGTTCATGGCTGCTGTCTCCTCGATGTCGGCTATATCTGGAACTGTTGAATTAAATTAGAACCATCCACTTCTCCGCTTAGTATGCTCAAATGCACGATCGCAACCTTAGTACTGGCTAAGAATTGACTATAGCCTCCGCTTAGATTTTAGTCCGATCTACGCGGCACTAAATTAAGGGCATTGGACCGGCTTGCAATCTCTCCTTGTCAGCGGTTATACATTAACGAATCGCACACGTTAATTTCTTGTGCGCGTCGTTTATTACTGATAAGTGCAGACCGCCATTAGCTCTTTTAAGTTAAATCACCACGATTCTATTTCAAGTCTAACAGAAACTTCACAAAGTTATTGTCTTATCGGCTCGCAATCACGACAGAACACACTCGGCGTTCAAAAAGCAATAGCAGGACGCTTCGTTTCTCTGCCCACCCTTTATAGTCTCACAAGGTTTCTGGCTCCAAGGGGAAGTACCAGCAAACAGACCCTCTTTCTTTGTGAGAATCGCTAGATGCTAACGGCTGCTCCCGTTAATTCGCATATACCTCAGTTTAGCATAAGTAAATAGTTTTATCAGCTCCACTTATTCCATAATTATCATTTTAACTATTTCTGTTGACAATTCTGTAGAATTTATCTTAGTGACGGATTAATTGATTAAAATTCAGGTGATTCCGCCCCTGGAGCGAAAATTTTGTCAACCTGTGCCAAATGCTCGGTGTATCCCCTCGTTCAAACCTCACCCTTCCAAAGTTTGCTGTTCGCGTGGGTACGCAGCTGTTGGGGTCTACATGATCGAGATCACGGCTTGCGACTCTGGTCCAACTAGAGGAATTCGTTCCTTCCGGCGCACTACGGGGTTGTCACAGCCTATGGCACAACCATCCACGGTTCCTTCCTTTATTCCCCGCGACTATATTTAGTGCTTGAATAAAATTACGCCACAGTGTTGTAATAAATAAATTGGTGCATATATGATATGATTCAGTACAATACTTGTTAGTAGTACCATAATGTTTGGAACACCATAAGTTTACGCTACCTTTGATTAGTACTGCAACTTGGGAAATACCATGGTTCTACGTTACTAGCGATGAGTGCCTTTATGAGGGATCGTTGACCTGGATATTGAACCCCTTTAGACAACAAGCACCATTCATTCAGGATTGTGCTTTGGAAGCAGTCCCTTGGTCAGTCATATAGTTTCTGAGAAGGTGAGGCACTGCGGGTCGGATCCACTGATTGTTTTAAATTCATATTCATCAATTCATTCTTCATCATCACGTTTTGAATTCTGGTCAGTTGATGAAATTTGTAGTTTTAAATTGTCGTTTCATTTCGTCTCATTTCGTACCATTAGGGGGCGATGACCTAGATGTTAGACCCCTTTAAACAACGAGCATTATCACCTTAGTCACCTTCTTCATTAACTTGAAGGACACAATCGCTTGGGCTCGCAAA
Source organism: Anabrus simplex (assembly GCF_040414725.1). NCBI lineage: Eukaryota > Metazoa > Arthropoda > Insecta > Orthoptera > Tettigoniidae > Anabrus > Anabrus simplex. The sequence goes on along the minus strand of NC_090270.1, from coordinate 204,679,071 downwards.
ACTTGGTCGACGTGGGTGGAGCTATGCGTAAAGGCTACATCACTTAGTAAGATTGGAAATTTGAGGAAAAGCTATACGTAGTTTTTTGCGCTGAATCGTTATTTATTTTTTTAGAACTATATGTTTTCAGAAAAGTGACTTACACATTCTTTTTTATCTCCATATTGTTCCCCTAACACCGATAGGAACGCTACATTATTATCACAAGTTGGATGTTAGAGGAAATGACTGGATTTAATGGAAATACATAAACATGTATACTTCACTCCACAAGGTGGTTTACAAAGTGACCTCTGCCCAGTAACACGTAAGTATCAAGAATGTTAAGAGCGAGCTGCCCTAACGTTGACCTGTACACTTTAAGCTGTGAGTCCAGGGCACTTGTACGCGCGTGTTATACACACTCCACGTGGTGCCACACCCTACTTCAAATCTCATCATTGCATGATACTCTTGAGGCACAGCCCAGAGCAAAGTGTAGCTTCTACCAAAGTTCCAGCCTCATCCATGGCTGATAATATGTAAGCTGCTTGAGTATAGGCGGTGCTGAGTAATGACACTCCAAGCTCAAGCAGTGTGTCTGAGCGTTATTAATGGTGTTGCTCATAGGGTCAGTCGTGCTGCAGTAGCATTGTCTGACCCAGTGAGGAAAGCAATGGCAAACTATCTCACTCCTCATTTTGCCTAGTATGCCTCATTTTGGTGCTGCCATTGGTTTTTGTGGTTTTCCTATGACTGCATATACTTTGGTGGTACTGTTTGAGGACCCAACTAGCCTCTGGGCTGATGACCTGACGGACATGATGAGGTGGGCTAACACAACAACAGGGCGATGATGAACACAACGTATAACAAACAGCACCTCCATTTTACCTCAAAAACTAGACGTCATAGGACGCTGAAAATTTACATTCAAGAACTCCAAAACCCGAAAAGCAGCAGGAATAATTCGTGACCGAAAATTCCCCTGTGGTTTGGAAAACGGAGAGTGAGTTTGCGGATCCGAAACAGTTCATAATTGCAACTGAAATCATTTCTGTTACCGTAGGGAGTTCATGCTTTGTGTTCATTGCGCCTCATTTAAGTGAGACTACCTGGGCCATTTGGAATAAAGAATTCACTTATATGCATATGACGGTTTTCACAAAAGTATACGAAAAGTGGAGTAGGCTACGTTGGGACACGGCAGACGTGAATTCGTCGTGTGATTGGAGAGAGTTTAAAATATACGTAGTAGTTTCAACCGTGGTTAATTTCAAGAACGCAATATTACTTTTGTTCCCATTTTAGTATAGGGACGTAAAGTTCTAGATCAGCATGTTGTGCAAGGTAGTCAGGATTTATGAAAACTAAAGTTGGGATGTTAAGGAAAATTTATATTTGCTTCCTCAGGTAATTTTCCCCGAAATCTGGAAAATAACTGTGAATAATAGATCCCTGGCCCCGTTTGATGTTGCATATAAATGCATATTTAGGCCATGTTTACTGCTTTGGTCATATTTTGCTCATTTTAGTGATATGAGGTCATATTTGGTCATATTTGGGGCATTATTATTTAAAATGAGACGTCGTTTTTAACAATGCAAGCGCCCTCAAGATGGTTTTCCGTGGTTTCCCATTTTCACACCAGACAAATGCTGGGACTGTACCTTAATTAATGCCACGAACTCTTTCTTCCCATTCCTAAGTCTTTCCTGTCTCGTCGTCGCCATAAGACTTATCTGTGTCGGTGGGACGTAGAGCAAGTAGAAAAAAAACAAGGCAAGTACATGTTATCTGCGTCGAGTTTCAAACACAGGATTTCAAAATACTGTAGTAGATGTATTTTTCTTTCTTTACCCGAAACATATCGGTAGCAGATTTAAAAGACATGATACCGACAAAAAAAAGGTGATGCACGAACGTACGCCGACAGATACTAAAAAGCATGCTAATACTTCGTTTTAATAACTTTTTAGGAAAACAGAGTGAAAACTACGCCTCTGGGCTCATAATGAATGAATGTACGAAGTTTTAACGAACCGACTGTACCTCTGTCAGTTTGCATGATTAACTGTATCTGCCGTATTATCGCTAAACACTTCTTGGCACGTTTAATACCAGCTACCTATCTCTAAAATGCTCATCATACACTTCCTGACAAAAAAAAGTCAAACACCCGGAAGGAGTGGTCCAATATTATCCTATTTCGGTATACATGCATACCTTTGATGCGTGAGCCAATGATTAGATTTGCAAGGATCTGTAATTTAAAGAACGCTCACCAGAGTGCATTCGTAATGGCACCGTCCTGTTGCTGATAAGTTGTTACCAGTCAAATGCTGTGAGTCAGGCAGTTAAGCAAGACGTGCAGAGAGGAGTACGCACAGTACGAAGCACCCGCGATGCCTCGCAGACGCGTTAGACAGCCTGTCCATCAACTGGCAGCATTTGACAGAGGCCGCATTGTGGGATTGCATGAGGCTGCTTGGTCGTGTCATGCAATAGCCAGTCATGTGGGCCATTCAGGTGGTACAGTGGTCCGATGTTGGACTCAGTGGGTACATGAGGGCACCCAATCACATCGTTTGAGTCGACCAAGAAACACCCCGAGGGACGACCATCGTATGGTCCGCCATGTGTTGAGGGATCCCATAACTTCGGCACCCGCCATCCGCGAACATGTACTGGAGACTCTACAACATCCTGTGAGTTCCCGCACGGTGTGTCGACCACTACATCCGCCGGATTGGAGTCCTACCGTCCCATGTGTCGGTTGCCGTTGACACCAGAACACCAACGCCTGTGTTTGGAGTGGTGCCTTACCCGGGAGGCATGGACAGATGACGACTGGCGTCGCATCATGTTCAGTGGTGAGTCCCGCTTCTCCATAACCTCCGATAACCATCGTGTGTGGGTTGGGCGGCGTCGAGGGCAGAGGGCACATCCTGCCCATATTGTGGAAAGACACACTGGCGTAATTCCTGGCATCATGATGTGGAGAGCCATAGGATATGCGTTCAGTTCACCTCTAATAGTGCTTCGGCGTACTTTGACGGCATAGCGATACGTAAGATATTCTGCGTCCGCACGTCCTACCCATAATGGCACAGCACCCTTGGACAGTGTTCCAACAAGATAATGCTCGTCCACACACAGCACGTGTGTCTATGGACTGCGTAGAGCATGTTGAGGTTCTCCCGTGGCCAGCAAGATCCCCGGACCTCTCATCATTGAGCACGTGTGGGATGGCATTGGAAGGTGACTCCGTCCCAGTAACAACCTGCGGGATCTGGAGGGACAGCTGCAACAAATGTGGACGAACTTGCCTCAGGCTGTTTGACACCATTCCGAACCGCATAAGGGCATGCATTGTGGCGCGGTGCGTGGTGGGGGGTTGGCTGCGACACCCTGCTGACCTGACACCAACATTCCACCTGTAACTGCCAACGGCCTTGTTTCTTTCATCCTATCAGTTCAGTTCAGTACAGGCACGTGATCTTTCGGCATATGTAGTTTTTCACTTTTAACCACTCCTTCTAGGTGCTTAACTTTTTTTTGTCAGACAGTGTACTTTAACCTCCTTGGGTCATATTTAGCCGCGTTTTTGGGCTATTTTCTTGCATATTTTGTACTTATTTAGCTTATAAACTTCCGAACCCTGATGATAACTCACATTTATTAAAATTAGTCATTTAAATACCTTTAGCGAACACGGTAGAAGAATATACACAATTAATTTTAAGAATCTGAGGTACGCGTTCGCACTTATCGTCCATTATAACTTATTTTTAAACCACACATGATTAGCTGAAAATTTACAAGGGTGTCTGAAGGGCTAAGTTAATACACATTACATGAATACCAAAAATTCTTTAAAGAATATAAAAGACGAAGGAAAGGAAATGCAAAGAAAATGAAGGATGATTACATAGTTATGAAAGTAGAACAGCTAACATCCTTCTTAGGATGTTTTAACCACACCAGCATGCGTTGGCTTACTATAGTATGTATCTTGCTTAATGAAATATTAGGCCTACATGTTAAATACAAAATCAAAAGGTCTAGGAAATTGACCTCGAACAAATGCGTAGTAAACTTAACAAAAATTTTAATTTGCACAAAAATCCAAATTATGAAACTCTTATCCAAGGAAATGGCATGTCCCTCATTGGAGCCAGAGCCAACTCGGATAACACATCTGTTTCAACCAAAGCCCATCGTAGAAGTCCACACCCCTCCTGGCACCCACGAGAAGCAATGCTTCAAACAAACTTCCTGGCGCAAAGCAGAAACTCTTGCTTCATCTGTCCTGGTTGCGGACCAATCAAATTACCCAATTTCAAACAGGCTGTTTCATGACCAATTAAATTTAAATCCTCTTCCGCTGTGATGTTCTCGAGAGTTCAGTATCTTCGCCGAAATGACCACCAGAGAGCACGGTGTCTCAGTGCCTCAAAGTTAGTTACACTCTTACGCAATAGTTTGCAGTATACTTAAACACCGTTACACACATATAGTACAATAAATAAAGAACGTACAATAGTTTTGTATTATAGAGTTGCAGTATTGACTCGCGTATTTCTCCTTCTTGTGTATTTTTACCTAGCAGTCTAGTAAACAGTGTTCAACTTTTAAAATTGTATTTATAAAAAAATCTCCCTTTCTTCTTTGAGTTCAGAATTTGAATTTGCCCAATTCTAAAAATAAACTCGTCCAGTGAACTTCCCTCATTTTAAAAATGATCTCATCAATGAAATACGGTAGTTAGTCGCTGTTTTTAAGATCGAAAATTTGCAGTAGTCCGAGGGCGTATATTGTTAGTCTTGAGCGAAATACCGTGAATTTTCAAAACAACGGTTAGAGATAAATATTGTAGTTACACAGCTTAATTTAAATTAGTGTAAAAATACCCTGAAATTAACGGCATCAAACCCATGAGTAGCCTACCACTATAGAAAACTGAAAACTAAAAGAAGAATTTTGTTTTATGGGATTATCGGTGACGATTTATAGTAACAGACGAACTTGAAGCGATTTCCGACGTCAAAAACAAGACACTTCAAGGTTGCCAAAGGAAATCATAGATATTCTTTCAGGGTTTTCCCTTGGACGGTACTCAGCTGCCGCGAGTGTTGCAGACTCAGCAGGCGTAATGAGACTATGTCTGTCTCATTCGTCTTTACCGAGGACTGGAGAAACAAAGCTGAGTGGAGCAAATGAACTATGCCCTCTTTTATTGTCATCACTAGCCCAAAAGTTAGTATTATTCAACCTACTACCATCAGTGTACAAATTTCATGTTGGTTCCGTATTGACAATGTAATATACATACAGTACATTAAATTCTTATAAAGGAATTTTTTTAATGGTTCCACCTATTCAATACCGTCTCGTTATAGTAAAAAATTATTTAAAAAGCCAGGACGTGTTTCGGCCTATCATATTTGGCCATCTTCAGCAGCTATTAAAATTAAGCTATACACTTCGAAAAAGCGAGCGTCACTACTAACAGGCATATTAAAAGAATATATTAAATATACATTAAAATTACACATTTATTTTGCAATAAAAACGTCCACTTTATCGAATATCTAATTGCTGATTGCAAGGTGGAGAATTTTCAGCCGGTTTATTATCAAATATTTGAGTGACATCTTTTCATTGGTTTGATAAGAAGAAATCACTTGAACATTCACATCTTACAATCATCAATTCATCACCCGTTAAAGTGGACTTTTTTATTTCAAAATCAAGATGTATTTTAATATGTTTTTGATATGTTCTTTTAACATGTAACTTTGTAATGACACTCACTTTTTTAAAGTGTATAGCTTAATTTTGATAGCTGCTGAAGATGGCCTCTTTTGATAGGCCGAAACATGCCCTGAACTTGTGAAGAAATATTGACAACAACCAGACAGGTATTGACTATTTGGACCAATTAACGAAATCCTTTTACAAGAATTTGTATACCACAATCAAGTCGTGCTAGTCAGGGCAACTCTGTAAAATGTCCAGCCAATCATGAGCCTTGTATCTTGTAATATTTTGTTTCTCACTATTCCATATTCTTCCCTATATACTACTTACAAGCTGCTTGCCTCTCTTACTCAAGACGGTGAAATCAAGTGTTTTAAATCTGGAAGGACGTGGGTTCGATACCACAGCCAGTAAGTAGAGCAATTTTTGAAACGAGACTTGCACTTTCCTGGAAAGGAGCAAGTCCCTGACGTTCGTTTCACTATAGACAACATATGTGAGTCAAACTCCATCATTCTAAATGTGGTTATGCATGACTTCTTCATATCAACTACAAACGAATATAATGAATATACAGAGTCTCCCTTATAAACTCAGACCGTTCAGCGGCGTTTTTACTTTCTGAGATGTAAGCAGCCGTACGGGAGGTGCGTGCACCTTGCAAGGTGCATGCACGTGTTCGACTTAGCATCAATGCCCAGTTTGAATCTCAGCTGTTAACATTGTGAGACTGTTATCATTTCAACACCGTATTTTCGTATGTAAAAGTAATTTTAATTACGAATCGGCTCAACGGGTACGCGATGCATTTGTTCAGCAATACCACCTTCATGAGCACAGATTCACGTAATTGTAAATAAATTTGAAACTACTGGCTCAGTGCTCTATACAACAAACCTGCGCACACACGAACAGTTTTAACAGAGGAAAAACTAGATGACATTCGTGGGAATCTTGAACGGTCACCGAATAAATCACTCGCAAAACTAGCACAACAAGTAGGAGTTTTGCTTTCTTCTGCGCACAGAGCTACAAAGCTGTTACACATCAAACCGTGCAGGTTTACACGGGCCCATTGTTTAAAAACCTACTGATCCAGCCACGAGAGTGAGATATTGTGTGTGGTATCTTGCATCATTGAATGATCGTTTGTTCGACCCACACCTTGTGTTCTTTTCAGATGAGGCCTGTTTCATCTTAATGGTCGTGTGAACAGTCAAAACTCTCGCTATTGGTGTGTAGAAAATCCTAATGGTGTTTATGAAGTCCCTTATTATCAAGGATGACACTTCCAGCATCTTTTATAAGGTAAGGTTTCGCTTAAAGCAGGGCGGCCGCACGTGTTGTGATGTGGGCTGAGGCAGCTGTTGTAGCCCAGAGTACAAACACCGTGCGCTCGGTCTGGGTTTAACGAGAAACCCTGTACAATGTTCGTCGTCTAAACATGACGGTCAGTACTTCCAAATCCTGAGACCAATATTTGCAGGTACACAGGTTGTTATACAAGGCTTTACGAACAGTAAGAAAATGGTTCTGATGACCATGATGCCCATACACTTCACCAGATGCCACAGTAACATCTAACGTTCATTATCCCGAATGTTAATCTCAAAAGCCTTCATAGGCTCTCTGAAACTCGCTCTAACGCGGTCGTCTTGTCGGATGGACGAAGACAATGTCTTTCTCTACTAAATTATAGATTTCTATCGCCGATTTAATTGAGTTCTATCGATTCAACCTTCCAGTCGATATAATCCTATCCCCCAGACGGGATCTCATCTCACCCAATTTAATTGAAGCTTAAAGGTTTCTGTCAGTTCGAAATAGTGTATCTTTTATCAGATCGTGATATGACAGGGAAGACGTCGAGGACTTAGACATGAAGAGTCTATTCGAATTTCACTTGCTACAGTTTACAGTGGAGGACAAAGGTTTTAACATCTACCGGGAGCCTGACCTATATATAGGTAATATTCCTGTTACTATGATAGGAAGTACTGCTTGAAGAATACGGGCTCAGACTAGCATCATGTCATGCGTTACCGCTTGGATATATAGGCATTAAAAATTAGCAAATAGGAAGGCAACTAAGCGCTGAAGTGGGCCTATGGACGTGCAAAAGGTAAATATATTTTACTCTAGCATTGTTATGAGCTTATAGTTTCCTAAATCCATTCAGCACTTCATAAGAGCGACATTTCTCGTTAAACTAAGGATTGTCTGTACGGTCAGCGTTGACTCTTTTCTGTTCAGGGGGTCCCGGGTTCGATTCCCGGCCGGTTCGGCGATTTTAATCGCTTCTGATTAATTTGTCTGGCTCCGAAACTGGGTGTTGTTGTTTGTCCCAGCACTGTCTTCATATTAGGAAAACACACTACACTGCTAACCACCATACAAAACACGCAATAGTGATTGCATCCCTCCACATACGGTTGGCATCAGGAAGACATCAAACAGGTAGAAGAACTGTTCCATTACCATGGAATTAACCAATTAATTCTTTGATTAATTTAAAAGGCCCGGGTTCGATTCCCGGCTCTGCCACGAACTTTGAAAAGTGGTCAGTTGAGTAGAGGGCGTTCGGTTCCCACCTCAGCCATCCTCGAAGTGGTTTTCTCTGGTTGCCCACTTCTACTCCAGGCAAATGCTGGGACGCTATCTAACTTGAGGCCACGGCCGCTTCCTTCCCTCTTCCTTATCTACCCATTCCGATCTTCTCACCTTCCATGCCCCCCCCCACTCACAAGGACCCTGTTCAGCATATAAGGTACGGTCGTCTGGGCGGGGAACTGGTCCTCCTCCCCAGATGTATGCCCACAACGCGAACTCTCACGCTCCAGGACACTGCCCTTGAGGCGGTAGAGGTGGGATCCCTCGCTGAGTTGGAGGGAAAAACCAACCCTGGAGGGTAAACTCTTTAAGAAAGGAAGAAAGAAAGAAAGAAAGAAAGAATAATTTAAATATTAACTTTTTTCGATTACTGAGAATAATGCCAATTAATAATCAATGATTTTTTAATATTCTCGGACAGTAAACGTGTTCTATTTTCTTGGAGAATATTTTCGAACATCATACGACGTAAAAGGGTAAATTCATTTGGTTCCAAATTCGTTTCATCACCTACGTACCGGGCCTTGTAGCACATGGGGGATATTTGTAATCTTTTTCCACCCTGTAACTTATCACTGGTGGCAGCTACCTTCCCACATGCTTTCTGGAGTCTTCCTTTGACTTTCTCGACAATCCCTACTGCCCTTACCGGGTTTTATGCCACTTTTTTCCCGCTCAGAAAATCTTCTGGTAGTTTGCAGAATTTCGTCTTCAGGAAGCCAAATCTTTGCGAACTGACGGGTTGCAGATCGCGTCCTTGGGTTGGCGTGGATCCAACTGATTATATAAAACCGCTTTCGACTAATTCTTTCTTCGAGGTCGCTGAACTAAATTGCGACTTTTGTGGCGGAAACAAAAAATATCCTACTCCTGTCTGGCGGGGTTTTAATTTTCATCATACCGCTATCCAAACTGAAAGTTGAGAAGTAAACAACGGATGCCGTTTCTTGAAAATTCCGAGAATCATGCGGCGATGGGAAACAGCGTGAAGGAAATTCAACCATAATTTTGCATTCATGGAAAACGAAGAACATACCCAATCCCTTAAAAGGTACTATATAGCCAATTGTTCTTAATAATATTATTGGTTTCACGTCCCAGTAACTATATTTTTATGGTTTCCGGGGACGCTAAGGTGCCGAAATTTTGTCCGCGGGAGTTATTTTACGTGCCAATAAATCCACCGACACTAGGCTGACTTATATGAGCATCTTCAAGTACCACTGGACTGAACCAGGATCAAACCTGCCAAGTTTGACTCAGAAGGCCAGCGCTCTACCACCTGAGCTGCATAGCACGGAATATTTATTCTTCAAATAGGTTTGTTTGTTTGTTTGTCCAACTCCTGTCCCGTTTCTTAACGGGGTTGGGTATGAGGTGCGATGAATCTCTCGTGGCGGGTTTTTATGACCGGATGCCCTCCCTGACGGCAATGTCATCAGATGAGTTATAGATGAAATGTATAACTTGATATATGATAGTTGGATTTTTGGGGAGGGGGGCGTGAAACCTGGCGCCGGCACATAGTCTACTCCTGTCGAATAGCACCAAGGGGTCTGCTTAATGCTTATGTCTCCATCCGGCGGACGAATCACCATCAACAACATAATATGCCCTCACTCCGGAGACGTTTGGAACTTAGGCTAATCCAGACTTTTGGCACGCAATCTAGTGATTAGAAATTGTATACCACCACCTCCCCTACCCTGCCGGTGAACATTCTGTGGTGAAACAGTTTCGACCAACGGGACTCGAACTGGCTAACCACAGTGTGAGATAGTTTAGACCATGGCGTAGTTTTACGGTCAGATGCCTTCCTGACTCCAACCTTACGCGGAGGGATATTAACACAATTGCGTGTATTTGTCGTGGTTGGTGATGTGTTATATAGCGGTGAAGTCTTGTATTAATACGAACGAAAATAGTCTGTCTCCATGCTAGAGAATTATCTCCGACCCGACTGGGAGCCGAACTCGGGGTTCTCTGAACCGAAATCCAGGACGCTGAACATTCAGCCTAGGAGCCTGGGAGATACATCTCCTGTTATAGTGGTACACAACATTAGTGCTGAATTTGTTGTTTAGTTGTTTCATAATTGCAATGTAGAGAGCTCTCTGCAGTTGCAACCTCTCTCGCACTTTATTGCATACACAGGTGTAGAGCGCTGTTGAACGAACTCCCGGTATTCATTAACGAAAAAGAGATAAAATAGTAATTAAACTTTATGTTCTGTTAATTTCATTTAGTCACTATCTTCTCGTCCATCGGCACTAAATATTCGAAAATCTCGCATATGAATGATCCTCCTTGCAGACGTTTTTACACAGTTTTGAAGTTAGGATTCTGAAGGCAAAAGATAGAAATATTTGGGTTTTCTGATTGGTACACATTTTAATACAATAAACCTAATAATTAGAAGAAGAAAAACAAGAAGAATATAATTTGGTTAGCTGAATACACGGTACAGGTCGTGAGATGTTGACTTCGAGATCCGTCGTTTCTCATTTTCGTACCAAGTTTCAAGAGGATGCGCAACTGTCAGGTATTTCGAAGAATGTAGGTGTGGGTAAAACACAGGGAAGGGTTACAAAGGGCGTGAAAATGAAGGATCCTCTAGATTCGCAAATCTAATACCATCCGGATTAGAAGAAACTAAGAGATGATTAAGAGACATCAGACAGGAAAGATGAACGGTAAGTGAAAGAAATGTCAGGTACAGCTACGAGCCTTGTGGTCGCCAACCCAGGTTCCCAATTTGAGAGTTCCTTTGAGCCCAATTTGAATCGCCTCTAAAGACAAGCAGTGATGTATTCTACAGTCACTACCCACAGGAAAAACATAAAAGCTGTAGCCTACTTTAATTAGCCGGTACCGCGGTTCGATTTCCGGCCAGGTCAGGGATTTTTGCCTGGATATGAGTTCATGTTCGAGGTCCTGTCAACCTACGTGATTATAATTGAGGAGCTGTCTGACGTTGAGATAGCGGCCCCGGTCTTGGAAGCCAAGAATAATGACCGAGAGGATTATCGTCCTGACCACATGACGTCTTACAATATGCAATCGTGCTGAGCAGTGGTCGCTTGGTAGGCCATGGCCCTTCGGGGCTGTTGCACCATGGGGTTTGCTTCTACTTTAATTGGGCCAAAGTCGCTTCCCTCAAGATCCTAGCCCTTTCCTATCTCATCACCGAAAACCTACAGTATGTATGTATATGGGGCATTAAACAAAAAAATAATATGAGATATGTTCTAAAATGAAATTTATACATTGTCTTTCGTGGAATCTTCCTGTTGATTATGCGGTTCCCATAATTTTCGCAATATTTTCATATATTTCAAGGCTGCAGTTTGTCACCACTCCTTTTCAATGTTTACATAGAACAAGAGATAAAGGAAATCAAAGAGGAATTTGGAAAAGGAATCACAATCCAAGAAGAGGAAGTCAAAACCCTGAAATTTGCCGATGATATTGTTATTTTATCGGAGTCTGCAGAGGATCTGGAGAAATTGCTGAATGGTATGCGCACAGTTTTGGAGAAAGAGTACAAGATGAAAATAAACAAATCCAAAGCAAAAGTAATAGAGAGCAGTCGAACGAAGTCTGGTGACGCAGGAAATATTATATTAGGAAATAAAAATGAAGTAGATGAATACTGTTACTTCAGTAGTAGAATAACTGATAATGGCAGAAGTAAGGACATAAAATGCAGACTAGCAGAAGCAAGGAAGACCCTTCTTAAGAAAATAAATTTACTCACTTTGAACATTCTTCTTCTTTTCCTACCGCGTGTCCCACGCCTGTGGGGTCGCGGTTGCGAACTGCATCGCACATGGGGAATTGACCCTGTTTTACGACCGGATGCCCTTCCTGGCGCCAACCCTATATGGAGGGATGTAATCACTATTGCGTGTTTCTCTGGTGGTTGGTAGCGTAGTGTATTGTGTGAATATGAAGAGGAAAGTGTTGGGCTGGACACAAACACCCAGTCCCCGAGCCAGAAGAATTAATCAGAAGCGAGTAAAATCCTCGATTCGGCCGGAAATCGAACCCGGGACACTCGGAACCGAAGGCCAGTACGCTGACCATTCAGCCAACGAGTCGGACGTTACTCACTTCGAACATTGATATAGGAAAAATGAAATGGCGTATGACTTTTAGTGCCGGGAGTGTCCGAGAACAAGTTCGGCTCGCCAGATGCAGGTCTTTCTATTTTACTCCCGTAAGCGACCTGCGCGTCGTGATGAGGATGAAATGATGATGAAGACGAAACATACAGCCAGCCCCCGAGCCAGCGGAATTAACCAATTATGGTTAAAATTCATGACCCTGCCGGGAATCGAACTCGGTACCCCTGTGACCAAAGGCCAGCACGCTGACCATTTAGCCATAGAACCGGACATTGATATAGGAATTAGATGTTTAAGACTTTTGCCTGGAGCGTGAGGTGGAACGTGGACAATAACTCGCTCAGAAATGTGCTGTTACAGAGGAATGCTGAAGGTGAGATGGTACACGTACTAAAGCGAATTTTTTGCTATTTGCTTTACGTCGCACCGACACAGATAGGTCTTATGGCGACGATGGGAGAGGAAAGGCCTAGGAATGGGAAGGAAGCGGTCGTGGCCTTAATTAAGCTACAGCCCCAACATTTGCCTGGTGTGAAAATGGGAAACCACGGAAAACTATCTTCAGGGCTGCCGACAGTGGGGTTCGAAACCTCTATTTCCCGTATGCGAGCTCACAGCTGCGCTCCCCTACCGCACTGCTAACTCGCCCTGTACTAAACCGAATTGGTCAAAGGGGAAAGATTTGGCGAAATTTGACCAGAAGAAGAGATAGAATGATAGAACACCTCTTAAGACACCCGGAACTTCTTCAATTGGTTTTTGAGGGAAGTACGGACGGTAAAAACGGTAGGGGTATGCCAAGGTGGGAATATGACAAATAGATTAGAGCAGATGCACGATCTAGTAGTTATGTATAAATGAAAAGGTGAGCACAGGATAGGGTGGTATGGAGGGCTGCATAAAACCAGTCTGTGGACTGCTGATCCACCAACAACAATATTTAATATGTTAATTTCATCTAATCTAATGTACTTGATCGTATTCTAGGAATGTGCCTATTAACGTGATACAGGAACATCTCGGGTGGCGGAAACTGCCTGACTTCTCCGGGGTGACTAGAATGAAATGGACTGGGAGAAACCTTTACCACTTAGTGCAACAGCTTCGAAGGGCCATGGCCTACCAGGCGACCGCTGCTCAGCACGAAGGCTGCAGATTATGAGGTGTCGTTTGTCAGCTCGACGAATCCTCTCGGCCGTTATTCTTGGCTTCCTATACCGGGCCTACATAGGCTGAGTGGACCTCGAACCAGCCAGGTAAAAATCCCTGACCTGGCCGCGAATCGAAGCCGGTGCCACAGGTTAAGAGGCAGGCACACCTACCCCTACATTGCGGGGCCGGCAGACTGGGAGAAAGGGAGATATCAGCCCACTTCCGCTTTGTCCAACATAAATTTCACTTGAATTCAACGAAATTTGAAACTGGAAGCCGTCTGTAAAGGCTACCTTCCAGCTGTATGAGGCACAGAGAAGTCATCTTATATTCTAATTTCTGAATGATTTTGTTCGTTTTAATACTGCCGTAACTCTTCTAATGAGGCTCACAATCATTCTATGACGCTACATTTAGCGAACAATGAGCACGAGCGTTGAGAAACGGACCTTGGTCGAGACACGAGTTGGAACATATACATCACCATGAAGATAAATCATACCATCTATTGAAAGCGTACAATGGAGACAACAAACAACAGTTGTCGAGTGACGTAGCTGCCGTTTTCACAGCCAATTCTCTCCGCGACCTTAAGAGACACATGGGCTGTACCAGGAGGTCGCCGCGGACATTTGGTACCCTACAGCTAGAATGAAGTTCTGTCTAACCAGAACTGAAACTGTAGATTTACCAGAAATGGAGAGAAAATCTGGATATTCATCTAGAAGAGAAAATGTAAGAAAATTCACCCAAGAAGGATTCCACGCAGGTGAAATTGCTATTCCATTCCAGAGTAGAGTCGCTCAAAAAAAGAAAGATAATCGCATTGTAAAAGTTCCTTGCGGGTACACATTTCTCGGAAACAAATTAATTTACAGACATAATATTTGTTGTTGGCACCACAGCACGTGTATCTATATGGGGATGAATTATATTTTAATAATAATTAAACTGTCGGGCTGAGTGGCTCAGACGGTTGAGGCACTGGCCTGACCCCAACTTGGCACGTTCGATCCCGGCTCAGTCCGATGGTATTTGAAGGTGCTCAAATACGTCAGCCTTGTGTAGATGTATTGGCACGTAAAAGAACTCTTGCGGGACAAAATTCTGGTTACACGGCGTCTCCGAAACCGTAAAAGAAAGCAGTGGGACGTAAAACCAATAACATTATTATTATTATTAGTATTAGTATTATTAAGTCTGATAAAATGTTAAGTATAAGGAACACACAACGTTTTAAAGTTGCTTTACGTTGCACCGACACACATAGGTCTTATGGCGACGATGGAATAGGAAAGGTGGGAACATACAATGCCATGGGAAAGGAGTAATAATACCGAGTACGATGGCGGCGTGGTTTTGAGCCACTTAGCTTGCATTCGAGAGATGGTGGGTTCGACTCGCACTGTCGGCAGCTCGTGAAGATCATTTTCCGTGGTTTCCCACTTTTGTCTAAGATGCATACTGCCGCTCTATCTCACTTAAGACAACGGTCACTTCCTTCCTTATCATAGCCCTGTCCTAACCCATCGTTGCCACAAGACCTGTCTGTACCGAGCTCGGTAGCTGCAGTCGCTTAAGTGCGGACAGTATCCAGTATTCGGGAGATGGTTTTCCGTAGTTTCCCATTTTCACACCAGGCAAATGCTGGGGCTGTACCTTAATTAAGGCCACGGCCGCTTTATTCCCACTCCTAGGTCTTTCGTATCCCATCGTCGCCATAATACGTATCTGTGTCGGTGTGACATAAAGCCAATACCAGAAAGGTTTCCATGCTGATGACCTAGCATTTCCAGCTTATTACCAAAGTCTTCCCATGACTTCTTTTTGGATTCAACAATTATTTGCTTCGCTCTGTTTCTTTTATATATGTACAATTCCTCGTCTGCATCAGCCCTTGTTTGGATCCATTTCTGATAAGCCTTCCTTTTACGTTTACAAGCTGCTGTTCCTAGGCATTTCCTTGCTGTTTCTACTACAGCACCCATGTATGCCACCCATTCTCTTTATATATCCTAAACCTGCTTACTGTTCGGAACTTCTCACTAAAAATATCCATGTACTTTTTTCAAATTTCCTCGTCCTGGAGATTTTCTACCCTTATTCGTTTGCGTATAGATTTCACTTTTTCTATTCTACTCCTAGAGATTCTTAGTTCACTGCAGATCATATAGCGGTCTGTATCATCGAAAAATCCCCGGATAACGCGTACATTCTCAACAGATTTCATGAAATCGAAGTCGGTTAAGATATAGTCTCTTATGGATCTGGTATCCCTAGCTTCCCATTTGTAGAGGTGAATCGCCTTATGCTTGAAGAATGTATTCGCAAATCCTTAACCCATACTAGCACAGACGTCTAGCAAACGCTTACCATTCCTATTAGCTGCCATATCTACCCCACATTTACGAATCACCCTTTCGTATCCTTCAGTTCTATTTCCAACTCTCACATTGAAATCGCCCATTAGCACAATCCTAGCACTTGGCCCTGACTACGATGTCACTCAATGCTTCATAAAACTTGTCAACATCCTCATCTGCACCCTCACATGGTGAATGCACTGAGACATTTCTCGTCTTAATTCCTCCAACTGCCAAATCTACCCACATCATTCGCTCATTTAAGTGTCTAACAGAAACTACGTTGCGTGCAATAGCGTTCCTGATGAACAGTCCTACCTTATACTCAGCCCTTTCATTTTTAACACCCGTCAAGTACAATTTATAGTCTCCTATCTCTTCCTCGTTATCTCTTCTTACCCGAATATCTTTTACTGTAACCCAGCACATCCATATGCATCCTCTTTGCTGACTCAGCCAGTTCTTCCATAAGCCCCATTAATACTGATAACACACCATCGAATTCCATTTCGTTCGCCAAGTAGTTTCCAAGGAGTCTCTCGTCTGTCGAATGGGAGTGGGACTCCGTTACTCGCATAGGTCGGAGGCTTGCTTAATATGTCTTGAGCTCAGTAAATTCTGTGAAGCAGGATGCTACCCTACTTACACATAGTCCAAGTGAGGATCTCTCTTTTAACGAGTTAGGAACAGCCGGCGGATTGTATAGTCCTAGCCGCCTGAGCACAAGGAGGGCTATGACTCAGAATATGTACGAGCCGCCCACTCCCATTCCGTAGCAACTGATATCCCGACACTCAGAACCACTTACCAGGCCACTCAGCCGTTGCCCATGGTTCAGGAACTAGGATGTGACTACAGTAACCCATGCCATGAACAGTTGTTTTATAATAATAATAATAATAATAATAATAATAATAATAATAATAATAATAATAATAATAATAATAATACTAGCGTGTAGCGTTCGAAGAGGCCTGGTGCAGGTCTCTTGAGTTCACGCGTCGTTTAGGCGACCTGCGCGTCTGTAAGGATGGGGTCCTTCCTGTCATGAATTATTACGGTGTAGACGGCACAAATACGCAGGCCCGGAGCCATTTGAATTAAACAATGAAGTGGCCGGATATCGAACCCCCGACCGTCTCAACCAAAGGCCGACACGCTAACCATGGAGCAGGAAGTAATAATATTAGTGGCACGATTCGAAAAAGGATTGTCTGTTATAGCCCCGTGACAAGAATGAGCCCAGGCAGGATATGTCCGAGTGGATATTAACATACTTTCAAGATAAGAAAACCAAACGGGCATGGTTCACAGACGTTGAGGAATATCTACGAAAAATGGAAAATTCTCATAAAGATATCCAGGAGTGTGTTCCGCTTAAGGAAAAACTACGTACGCACAAATGTTTTCAGGAAAAGCCCAAGCCGAAGACAGGGAAGGCGTGGACCCAACAGAGAGAAGAGCAACAGCGGAGGCGAAGCATTGGCTGGCAGTTAAAGCTCGGAAACGGAGACAGTTGAACTGACGTGGTCCCTAGTTGGCCGAAACGAAGGAAGAAGAAGAAAATAATAATAAATCATTTCCTAACTTATTTTACGATTTTCGGTGACGCCGAGGTGCCGAAAATTTGTCCCGCAAGAGTTCCTTAACGTGCCGGTAAATCTACCGACACGAGGCCAGCGTATTGAACACCTTCGGATACCATCGGACTGATCCGGGATTGAACCTGCCAAGGTGTGGTCAGATGGCCAGCGCTCTACCATCCGAGCTACTCGGCCCGGCGTATGTTTTAGTCCTGCGTCCCTGTTGTTGAGATGCATGGCTGAATGGCCAGCATAGCTGCCTTCGGTACAAAGGGTGCGGGGTTTGACTACCTGCCGCCGAGGCTTTTAGCCCCGTCTAGTGAATTCTTCCGATTCAGGAAGTGGGTGTTTTTATTTATATTATTTCATTTATATACTGGATGGTTCACCAGTCCCTTATTTTTTCGGAGGTAGACAACCCAAATAACGCGTATAACCTAAATATCCTTATAATTTAGTATACTGATGACCGGCTGAAGTGCGAGTGTCCGAGTACTAATATGAGGGTTATTATCGACAGCGTCCAAAACAGCCTCTTCATTTGGACCAGACGTAATAGGAGCATCTCTAACGGAAGTTACCCTTCCAAGAGTCTAATTTGACGGCAATCTTCGTTCAAGGTTTCCGAACTTATTTGTAGTCGGTAGTCTTCTGTCAGGAAAATGCTCGTGATAGAGACTTTGCGACTGGACTACGTTCTGCCTTGTTTCCCCCATAAATGAGCAACATATCAACGTACTCGTCACTGGAATATATCGTCAGGAAATGAATAAGTACTTTGATGTGACCTCGCAAGTGTGGATTATTATTTGTGTGCGCTGGACTCGGAAGGTTGTAGATTCGAATCCCATGCTGGCCATCCTGAAAATGGTTTGCCTCGGTTTCCTTATTACCTTATTAAAAGACCAAGGCCGATTTCCTTCCCAATCCTTCCTCTACGCATCCTTACGCGAAAGATGCGAAATCAGAGCGCATCCCTTAAAATCAATAGAAAAAATTGATTATTTTACTGAACCCTTGAACTTACCGTCCCATCGTCTGTCGGCCACAGCTGATGCAATAGATCAATATTTAACTCTTAAATCTGGGGTCGTAGCGGGTATATTTCGGTCACGATCTTGACCAAACGATGGGGTTCACAAGAGAGCCTAACTACTTGAAATGAGGAGCGCATATGTACTTACTAGATTTTATTAAATTATCAAATCCAAAAAAAAAATGTGTTTAAAAACTCATTCATCAGAAAAAATATTATATAACACTTAAACGCAGTAACATTGCAATGCGTGAATGTTATCTTTTTAGATTTATCGAAGAACTTTCTTCAGAGGAAAGTAGAAAGTATCACAAATTAGTGGACAGCGAAAACTAGAAAAAAAAAATAAAACCTGAAAGTCGGGCACCTTTTGATCCAAACGATAACTGAGAATTAATCCACACGATCAGTGGAAAATCTGACATTCAACAAGTAGAATTCCAGATTTACATTTAATTAAGGTTATCCATCAGTCTAATACCCTGTCGGATATGGGAACACCTGCCGAATGGACACTTAATCGAACCAAATTGACTATCAGTTGCTTTGGATAGGTTGCGAAATATTACTGGAAAGCATGGTGTTCACTACAAGTTAACAGCAACAGTCATAATTAAAAATAAAATTCCACCATGTATTGTCATTACGTGACACCCTGAAGTTATGAATAATCCCGATGCTGAAACGTGCATCACCCAAACAGCTGTTCAGAAGGAACCAACAACAAATCGATCCGAGGGGATCTAACGTTACATCGTTCTGAAGGAACAAAAACTGCGAAATGCAAGAAACACTTATTCATTATGCATTTAGAAGAAATGCTAAACACTGAAGTTAAAGAAAAAGTGGTAAATCACTTTAAATTATTCGTATAAAACCAACTGTCAGGTTATAAACGGTTATGTAAAGCTTAATAAACTTACAAGTCCACATGACAAAATAAAATTCAAAAATACCAAAGGGAAATCTAAGGAAATCTTTCCATTCCCACAATTATGACTACCATTACAAATCCGTCTACCTATGTTTGTCCCAATAAACTAACTACAAGTTAATGATAGACCAAAGTCTCACCTATTATAAAATGAAAGAACGAAAATTGAAAATAAAATATATTGACAGCTGACGAATCGAAACCGCGTTCGTAGCGCAAGTCCTACCTAATAAGCTAAGTGTCAACACGCACACTATCAAAGTATATCGGACATCTAAACGATAAAGTAATTGTCAAGAAATAAAATTTAAAATACTAAAGTTCAATGAACTCGAACGTGCGTAGCAAACAGCGGTAATAGTCTCCGTTAACTCAGTATCCATGCTGGACAACCTCACGTTTATGTCACTAGTGGTTCCATGATCTTATGTAAACACCTTCTAGCTAGTAAGGATTGTGCCGAAACATGGCCTCAATATTACTTTGCTAACACTTCGCATTACAGACACTACTGCAGACACTACCATCGTTCAAGTCACTTGGCCAAACACTTAACCTAGGACTTGACTATATACAGACGACACCCAAATCCTGTCGTCGAGCCTAGATAGTGTCTACACACCCTAACAATAACATCTATATACACACGCGAAATTCTAAATCTATAGTTGAACGTAAACTGGGATATCTACTCATCCGTATACTCCTATGATACGCGCAACGTTCTAAATCTATCGTCGAACGGAAACTGGTATGTCTACTCATCCTCTACAATATCAGGCGAAATCGTAACTTCAAACATAATTACTGATATTTAACTTGAAAACTTGTCGAAACTATAGCTCACAATGAAACAAATCCTTGCCACAGAATGAACGCAAGTCTGGAAATACACCTAAGTCCATTCTCGTCAATAAAACGTGAAATTGTAAAATTAATAACGTGCGGCTACTCAATCCACGACTCAAACACGATCTCAACACACGCAGTGAAATTTGGAAAAATAATAATAAATTCAGCACTCGTCTAACTTTACGTGAATATCGCCAAAACAGTAATCATCACCATTGTAAAATCCGCAATGTAATTCTAATGTGAAGCCCAAAATCGCCTATCATATCACTGTTACAAACGTTTCTATCAACGGAACTATCCAGTGAAGCGAAATTTATTGAATCTACACAGCCAAAGTATCACTTTAATAACGTCCAATATCTCATCCCACAATGTTTTCGATTTAATGATCATTTCGTCTCGTGATATTAAAAATATATACTGAATGGAACCGTGTTTCAGAATGCCCTTCTGCTTGTGAGGTCGCTTACTATAACATGCACTATGCTGATGTTACGTAAATCGTCATTTGGACTTAACTGCCAAGAGCTACAATCTTCTACAGAAATTGTTTATCACGGGAAGTTCTTGCCTTGAAATCATAATAGGCGTTACAACGCACTCACTTCAATTCTGACCACCATTAAATCAATCAGCTGTTCAGGATTGCTAACGGAACATCATATACAGCCTGCCTCAGAAATATCACATTTATTATACAGCCTGCCTAAAAAATTATTCTCCATCGCCTATCATCCCAGTGGCATTACTCATGAAATACAGGCTTCCCATGCCTTCAACGTCTTCACAACTATTCTCTTAACATTTCATTCCGACACAATCCGTTTCTTCCTGTCCCAAAACCTTTCAAATCTTGGTACTTCCATTACGAACAATTTTATAAGAATCTTTTCATTCATTTCATTACATCTTTCGGACCTCAAGGACAAAATAATGTACCGTCATTTCCTATATCACAAAATACACGGTGTCACAAAAATTAACTTCCTATGAATAAACTATAACTTTATCAGACTTCACTGGATTTCGAAACGAACGCAAATCTTACTCGACATTACTGTTACATACATGTTTTATCATAGAAAAATGTTACCCTGCTGTAAATATTATTATTATTTTCTGAACTCATACGATATTCGAATTTATCATGTTCAGCACGACTGCATTATCGTTATCACATTCCTAACTTTTATCAACTTGACCAATATCTCAAAGAATTTTAACACATAATTTAAACTTCGCATTTTACAGTTTCTCAACGAGATTTTTACCACCTTGAAGAGTTTCACAAAACGACAAGAAATATAAACACTTCACCTAATAATTTTAAAATAGTATTTCGACACACGCACTGGAAAATGTTATTGGGACAAACAAATTCTATCTACAACATTAATACAAAATATAGACAGACCTGAAATGTAGTCATCTTTGAGTTCTGGCTACATTTTAGCCAGCTGACCTCAGATTCAGCCGCACATGATTATAGAATACATCATCTTCTTATAGATTACTTAAAAATTACACAGATTTTACACTCGCTATTAATTAACAAAAACACAAATGACGCACTCTCATCGTTCGCTATCATGCGAACGTAGTTCTCTCTCTGCTGACGACTGCGAACTGTCTCCGTGGACTCTGTTCTCATCCACCCTATTAGGCCAGGTGTTTCAAAAGATAACAAAATCAGACCTGTCTCTGACTAGCCTCCAAACCTCCTTTGACAATCTCAAACACACAATGCAATAAATGAAATCAGCTACGTATTTTAAGTAGATGTCTATGCCTTCACGGTTTTTCGTCGGCGGAAGCTCAGGAAATTTTCTATCACTTTCAATCAAATACTCTACTTGAACCACCTACATGAATATATAACGTAAGTTATTTTTAAGAAATAAATCCTGCACTTTCTTGTAGACGAGCTACGTGGGTTCCTCCGCCCAGACCTTCAGCTAGAATGTGTAAATGTGGATGGAGGGGATTCCTTTTATAAGACTAGAGGTGACGCTACCCCGATCATGAAGCCTGGTGGTGCAATCCTCTAATTTCATAACCACTGGACCAATCTTCCTGACATTTATTCCAAAAATTCCATTAAAATTACAATTCGCAATGGTGATGTTTTTATATTTTCCCCATACTTACAACGGGCGTAATAAATTTATATCTGACATGTAATTGGCGCGCTTTCTTCGGATATGACCTTCACACGTGCCGCAAATCCGCCAGTACGGACGCCAACTTCTCCCCAAGCTTGACTTAATTCCTGTTGTTCCTTGTGGAACATAGGGCATCAACAAAGCATCTCCATCTGATCCTGTTGTCAGCCAACCTCTTCACCTCTCTCCAGGTCTTGCCTTCTTCCATTGCCTCCATGTGTACAGATCTTCGCCACGTTTGTTTGGGCCTTCCTCTCCTCCTTTTACCCTGCGGGTTCCAATCCAGTGCCTCTCTCTCGATGGCTTCATTCCCTTTCCTCAACGTATGCCCTATCCATTTCCATTTCCGCCGCTTTATCTGTATGGCCATCTCGGTTTCACCAGTCCTTCTCCATAGTTCATGATTGGAGATTACTTCCGGCCAGAAGATGTTTAAAATCTTCCTTAAACAGCGGTTGACAAAGGTCTGCAACTTGGAGGTAATCACTTTAGTCACCTTCCAGGTCTCGGACCCATACAGTAGAACAGCCTTGACATTACTTCGAAAAATGCGAAGTTTGGTCCTGATAGATATTTTGTTGTTCTTCCATACCGGATAGAGCCGAACAAAGGCACCGTTCTCTTTTTGTATACGTTGAGAAACATCCTGTACTGCTCCTCCATCTTTGGAAACTACACTGCCCAAGTAGGTGAAACTATCCACATCCTCTATAGGTTCATCGCTGAAGACAAATGGGTCTAGTTTGTTGGTGTTCATCCTTAGGGCCTTGGTCTTCTTTGAGTTAATCGTTAGTCCCACCTTTTTTCTTTCTTTTACCAAGTCTTCAATCTTTGATTGCATTTCACCATGTGCCTCAGACAGGAGACACACATCGTCAGCGAAGTCTAGGTCTTCTAACCTATTTGCCAATCCCCACTGGATACCACGTTTCACATTTCGCGTTACATTTCTTATTACCGCATCAATCACCACCAGGAACAAGGTTGGCGAGAGGATACAACCTTGACGTACTCCTGAACGTACAGATATAGGTTCAGATACACGGCCCTCATGTATGACTCTGCATGTATAATCACGGTATGTTTCCTGAATGAGGTTGGTAATTTGTGATGGCACACCATACCGCTTCACTTCCTTCCACATAGCTTCTCTGTTGATCGAATCAAAAGCTTTTTCGAAATCGATGAACACTGCATAGAGGCGAGATGACCATTCAGCACACTGCTCCAGAATTATCCTCAAGGTGTTTATTTGGTCTACACACGAGCGATTTGATCGAAAGCCTGCCTGTTCCCGTCGGAGCCTCAAGTTGATATGCTCCTTAATTCTGTTCAACAAAACCCTGGTGAAGACTTTGCCAGGGATTGAAAGAAGCGTAATGCCCCTCCAGTTGTTACAGTTTGACATATCGCCCTTCTTTGGCAACTTCACCAGCAACCCACATTTCCAATCTGTCGGCATTTCTCCATTAAGCCATATCTTCTCAAATAGCGGCTGCAACATATTGGCAGTGGTATCCATATCAACCTTCATGACTTCTGCTGGAATATTGTCAACACCTGCTGCCTTACCAATATGTAACTCTCTCAATGCCCGCTTGATTTCCTCCACTGTAGGAATGCAGACTTTAATCCTTGGGTCAGGCTGGGATTCTTCCTCTTCTTCACCTTCTCCTGCATCTACTTGCTCCTCCAAGGAGTGGTTTAACACTGCAGAGAAATGTTCCTGCCATCGCTTCAGTTGATCCTCGGAGTTTGTTAGGAGGACACCATCTTTGTTTCTGACTGGACGGTTTTTATGCATCTGCTTCCTTGCCAGAACTCTGGTGATGGTATAGAGTTCTCTAAGATTTCCCTTTCTGGCTGCCTCCTCTGCTTGTTGAGATAGGTCATCTATCCATTTCCTTTGATCTCTCCTCACACTTCTCTTTACTTCCTTATCCTTCGCAGCATATTTGGATTGCAATTCTGCCTTCCTTGCTCGTGTCTTACATGCATTCATTACTTCCTTTATCTCTTTCCTTTGTCTGATAATTTCCCATGTCTGGTCAGTCATCCAGTCTTTTTTCCTCCTGTCCTTAAAACCCAGGATATTTTCACTTACTTCAGTAAATACAGATCTAGTCTTCACCCATTTTTCCTCCACCTCAGTGAGTGCTTGGAATCGATTCTTTAGTTCTATCCTGAAGGCTTCTTTCACATTTCTGTCATCCCTTAGCTTTCCAACATCATATCGCTTCCTTATTTGCTCTATCCTTCTCTTTTGTGCCTGTATCTTCATTCTAAAGGTAGCCACAGCAAGATGGTGATCACTGCCAATGTCTGCACCTCTCTTATTCCTCACATCCAACAATGAACTCCTCCACCTTCGTCCAATAGCCACATGATCTATCTGGTTTTCTGTCCTATGATCCGGTGATACCCATGTCACCTTATGGCAGTCTCTATGTGGAAATATAGTACCACCAATAACCAAATTGTGGCTTGCACAGAAGTCCACAAATAGCTGTCCATTCTCATTTCGTTCCCCTAAACCATGCCTTCCCATAATATGTTCAAGTCCTTCGTTGTCCTGTCCCACTTTTGCATTCAAATCTCCTTCAACTAGGATGATATCCTTCCTTTTCTGTTTCTTAACCGTTCTATTAAGATGTCCATAGAACGTCTGTTTGTCCTCCTCCTCCGCTGACTCCGTAGGTGCATAGCATACTATCAACACAATGTTTCTAATATTGGTCTTAAAACGTGCCACTATTATCCTTTCCGTCACTGGGTACCACTCCATAAGGCTCCTCTTGGCCTCCTTATCCATTAATATACCCACACCTCCATAACTCGCTCCGTCGCCCTCGGGTCTTCCAGAGTATATAAATGTAGCTCCATCATGGGTTGCCAGTTCCCCAAACTCACTCCATCTTACCTCACTCAAACCTAGGATGTTCAGGCCATAACTCCTCATACATGCCACTGCCTGTCGTAGCCTTCCACTTTCCCGCAGAGTCCTCACATTCCATAGCCCAATTTTCGTTAGCCTTTTCAAGCCAAAGGTCGTCATCTTCGGATCCGTCCGGTTTCTCATTGTTGATGTTTCTGTAATAAGGTAATTTAAGGTTGTGCGAGTTATTGGCCCACAGCACCCGAGCTTGGTGGTGGGGCTGCCACCTACGCCTCCAAGCCTGCTGTTTTCTGTTGGGGTAGTCTCCCTTAGCCTTTGAAGATCCCTCTTCACCACAAGGCAGTGGTTTTCCTCTTTATTTTACCCCAAGAGGAAGGGTTACCTCAGCCGCCAACTTTGCCGTACCAAAGGTCTCCTTCTCCGCCTCAGTTGCCGTTAAGGACTTCACCAGAGCCCCGTTAGCCGTTACTTTTCAGGGTTCCTGTAAGGCCTTCACAGCTACCGTAGCGGTCCTGGGGCACACAAGGTCCCCGCTGTACTTCATCCTTACAGGCTATCCCCTACTTCGTACCGTTGCCCGTCCCCCACGACGTGGACGAGGGGTTGGACTTATGGGGGACCTCCCCAAGCTTAATTACATTTAAATTCACCCTGTGGATTCTGTCTTCATTTAATGTTTATTAATAATTTCAGTCCGTTATTCCCGGATTAACCATGTCGCCAAAATCTCTCGTTGTGAAGGTTTTCAATAAATTGTTAAATTAGTCAGTACTCGAAATCAGCCGAAGCGTCCCGGCCTTTCACGAGCGGGTGGCTCGCTCGCTGTGGTGAGTTTGTTCCCACGGAGGGTGCGAGAATCTCGAAATGAAACAAGGCTACTCCCACAAAAGTTATTTGTAGCTGAAATAAATATCTGCAATTGAAACAGACATTCAACGTATTAGGTCGTGTTACGTACATGTAGTATATGTTGAAGAGATGCTAAGTACAGAACAAAAATGGCCAGCCGGACAGCAGTGGGATCCGAACCCACAACCTCCCGATTCAATATCTGCAATTATTTATCATCGTAGAATTATGGGCTCAGTATCTCCGCTAAAAAGTAGCACCTCTGTCGTTCAAGAAATTTGCCTTATGCTGGATTCGAACCATTAAGCTGCCGATACTCACACACCGTGTGCTCCAGCCCTTAACCGATTCTGCCACGTAGACCTGGGTAACTATCTCATCGGACCATATTTCTTCGACGGACATCTAATGGGAGTACGCTACCTTCATTTTCTTCAAAATGAACTGCCACAGTTGCTAGAGAACGTGCCACTGCGCGAGCGATAACGAATGTGGTTTCAACAGGTCGGGGCTCCACCTCACAGACCAGTAGTTGTCCGGAACCATCTTTATGCTTCATATCCAAATAAATAGCCCGTCAGATGACCCGATCTAATGCCACTTGACTTCTTCCTTTGGGGTCACTTAAAGCAGGTAGTGTATGCACAGGAGCCTGAAGATCCTGGTCATTTTCGGCAACTGACCAACGGGGCATGCCAAGCTCTTACACCTGGCATGTTGCAACGTATAAGAATGCCTTTAAAACGTCGTGCTGAAATCTGCATAAACCAAGGTGGTCAACATTTCGAACACCTGTTGCACTGAATATGCAGGGTACATTACTTCCTACCTACAGACCATCATGTCTTAGTCCAATCTAGCTACATAACATCGGATAAAACGATCCTTTTCAGGATCATGTAAAAATTCATTCTAACAAGAGGACATGTGGCCTTATTACAGTCAATGTAAACGGCGTTAATCGAAAACAAAGTGCTCCAGCCTATGAATCCAACCTACTAACAGATCATCATCATCATCATCATCAGGCTATGGAGTGATGTTTCGACGCGGTTTCACACTAAAGATGAAATTAAAGCAGGAATGGTGTGCTTTCTGTGAGATAAGGTCGTTATGCACAACATCACAGTAGTCAAATAAGAGCATTGTTAGTGTGTTAAGTCTTTTCTTGTTGCTAGAGGAAGGAAATTTCTGGCTTTTTCCGAAGGATGGAGGAACCGATACTCACTTCAGTACATGTGTATTCCTAATCCTCATCCCTTTTCTCTACGGGGTCTAGTATGAAGTTAAATGGATCTTCGTAGCGAGTTTTTAAGACCGGATGCCCTTCTTGACGTCAACGTCATCAGAGAATTGAATATATGACGTGGGAGAGGGTGAAACCCGGTGCCGACACATAGCCTACTCCTGTGGAATAGCACCAAGGGTTTACGTCTCCATCCGACGGACGAATTACTATCAACAGCGTCATATATCCTCACTCCATATGAATACTGCGGAGAGGTTTGAAATTGAATCCAGGCTTTTGGCACGCAGTCTAGTGATTAGGAATTGTATGCGAGCACCTCTTCTACCCTTCCGGGAACAGTCTGATGGTGAACAATGTTTTCGACCAATGGGACTCGAACCGACCTACCATGGTGTCAGGAGCCTTAACGATCATGGTCAGCAGGCTATTCTTTTCAGGACACGATCCTTACAGATTATAAACAATAAGAGTGAAAGATTAAAGCTTTTTCTCACCCTAGTGACTACTTTGAACCAAGAACTTATGTTGCCATTAATTCTCGCTGTGACCTCATTGTCAACATACATTAATTTGATTGCCTGTCGTATTTTTTTTCGCTCGGTAGTTTCTTGCTGGTCCTCCTCTGTCGTTTAGTGGTTATTGTGATTAGCTGCCACCCCCGGAGGCTCGGGTTCGAGTCCCGGCTCTGCCACGAAATGTGAAAATTGATACGAGGGTTGGAACGGTGTCCACTCAAGCCTCTGGAGGTCAACTGAGTAGAGGGGGGGTTCGATTCCCACTTCAGCCATCCTGGAAGTGGTTTTCCGTGGTTTCCCACTTTTCTTCCAGGCAAACGCCGGGATTGTACCTAACTTAAGGCCACGGCCGCTTCCTTCCCTCTTCCTTGTCTATCCCTTCCAATCTTCCCATCCCCCCCCCCACAAGGCCCCTGTTCAGCATAGCAGGTGAGGCCGCCTGGGCGAGGTACTGATTATCCTCCCCAGTTGTATCCCCTGACCCAGAGTCGGAAGCTCCAGGACACTGCCCTTGAGGCGTTAGAGGTGAGATCCCTCGCTGAGTCCGATGGAGAAACCAACCCTGGAGGGTAAAGAAGAAGAAGAAGAATATCTTGCTTCTCTTGTATAACTATAATAATGCCAAGACAGGCATCATACGCGCTAAGTTGACCAGGATTCCCCTTGCTCGAGGCAACATCATAGGTGAAAGGACAATAGAAGGATAACCGGCTGCATAGAGTACATGGTGTTCTAAATTGCGGTACTAGATTCTTAAACCGCCTGCTGTGTAGTCGTAACTCATTCATTACACCACAGGGTACTCTCTCCCACCGCCTCATTGTTCTACTTCTTGTACTGAGCTATGACTAACATGACGAAGAGCCTCGGGGTTCAATGTCGGTTAGGTGAGCAGGTAATTGGTTGCTTCACCTGATCCTATCAGACAGGCTGCAGACAACCTCGAATAGCCTTGCGCACCTGCTGCCTTACAACCGACAATGAAAGGTGTAGACACTCTACGGCGTCTTACGCAATACAGGAGTACAAATCTATCCTGGCTTCGAAAATACTCATTTACATAGCGTATAAAAACTAGAATGGGTTATAAAATGCTCATTCACTTAGCGTATAAAAACTAGAATGGGTTCGCAAATACTCATACTCGTCGCATATAAGAATTAGAACATCTTCAGAAGTGCTTATTCATGTGGAATATGAACATTAGAATGAGTTCGGAGATACTAAAAAATGTAGGTTTTTTCCCCAAGTTACTTTACGTCACACCGACACAGATAGGTCTTAGCACATTCAAATAACACCGCGCTAAGCCAGGATGAGAACCTGCCATATTGGGTCAAAAGGCCAACGCCTCAACCGTCTGAGCCACTCAGCCCATCTATTATTATTATTATTATTATTATTATTATTATTATTATTATTATGTTTCTGGGACCCTACTAACCACTTCTTTTCGGTTTCTGTAGACACCGAAGCGTCGGAATTATGTCCCAGGAGTTCTTTTATGTACTGGTAATCCTATTGACATGGAGCTAGAATATTCGAGCACTTTCAGATGCCACCGGACTCAGTTGGGATCGATGGGAGAGGGAAGGGCTAGGAGTGGGAAGGAAGCGGCCGTGGACTCAATTAAGGTACTGCCCCAGCATTTGCTTGGTGTGAAAATGGGGCAGCTCAGTGAAAAACGTAGCGTATAAAAGCTAGAATGTATTTGGAACTGATACAAACGAGCAAATTCATAGCGCAACAGCCCATTAAGGACCTTGGCTTGCCAAGGCGATTGCTGCCCATCCAGATGACGTGCAGAAATTAGAGTACACATGATCAGCGTGACATGTTAAACTTTATTGCAACCGAGCTCGATAGCTGCAGTCGCTTAAGTGCGGCCAGTGTCCAGTATTCGGGAGATAGTAGGTTCGAATCCCATTGTTGGCAGCCCTGAAGATGGTTTTGCGTGGTTTCCCATTTTCACACCAGGCAAATGCTGGGGTTGTACCTTAATTAAGGCCACGGACGCTTCCTTCCCATTCCTAGGCCTTTCCTGTCCCATCGTCGCCATAAGACTTATCTGTGCAGGTGCGACGTAAAGCAAATAGCAAAAAATGTATATATTGCTTGTATTTTGCGACCGAGATCACTGCCTCTCACAATTCCTGAGTCAGTTTCATGAGGCTGAATGCATATCATTCAATTCCTTAGCCCAGAATTAAAATTAAAATCTTTGGAGTGATCGCGTATTGAACTCGGGGCACCCAGCCGCTGCACCATGGCTGAGGTGATACAAGTAGCATTTCTTTTGTTAGTGGTTTAACGTCGCACTAACACATCGAAGGTTTTCGGCGACGCAAGAATGGGAAAGGTGTAGGAATAGGAAAATACGTTATCCATAGTCGCATATAACTAAAAGTTTGCTCGATTCATAGCACATTTTGAGTGAGGGTTGTGCCACCATTTTAGTCACCATTCACTACTGGCTGAAGTCAGGAACTACGGAAAATAGTGTACGTTCTAGAATGGCCGAAATGGGATTTTCACCCACAGTTCTGTTACCAACTGAGGGCATATTTGTCTTTATTCCACCAAGTCCACCTTGAGTTTGCAACAGAGTCGGGAAACTAGCTTGAGGAGGGGATTCGAGAAGTTACATTTTAAAGGCGCCTGAATGAAAAGCTTTGCATACCATTTGTTCTAGAGTACTGAGGTGAATCAGACATTCTAACATAGTCAAACATTGTCTATGAACCGTTGGTCTGGTACAACCGTCCATGACATTTCATTCAGCCTGCGGACAAAATAATAATTGTATACTTGTTGTTTAAAGGGGCCGAACATCTAGATCATCGGCCCAGTACTTATATAACATGTGTTTATTTTCATATTCGTTTTGTCCATAAGCCAACGACCGTAGCCGTGTTGAAACACCGGATCTCGTGAGATCTCCGAAGTTAAGCAACATTGGGCGTGTTCAGGAGTTGGATGGGTTGCCACGCGCTGTTGGTGGGGGGTAAGGGAATGGAAGAGCGGAAAGGAACTGGCCACCCTACCGCACGTAAACTCCGGTTCAGGAACACCTCTGCGGAGGTTCGGACCTGCCTTCGGGCAGAATAACCCTTACCTTACCTTTGTCCATAAACAAGGTGCACTGTCAGAAATAAGGTGTCTTAACAAGATACTGTATTCTATTCAAGACCCTCCTCTACCTGTCTTTACAACTCAGCGACCCACGCCAGCAAATTTAGCAGAGTCCCATCGGCCGGCCTATTGTTTAACTACCCACTATGGTCAGTCGCCTTGCCAACGCACTATTGTTAGCAATTCCAGGTACTTCAGAACTGTTGTAAAGAGACCTTCATTAGCGTCCTTGAAGCCAAATGTTCCTGTTTTTGTTGGTTTCTTGGTTGGTCAGGTGGCTGCAATTGAAAACCTAAATACTGTGATGGCAGTGGTATGGAACTGAATCACGTCTGCCTCCGTAGCGTAATGGTTAGCACAGTTACCTACCGTCCTCGGAGGAGCGAGATCCATTCCCGGTTGTACCAGAAACTTAGGAATGGCAGGAGGGCTGAATGAGGTTAAAATAGTACACGCAGTTCACGTGCATTGCGTGTGTGCCTGAAAGAGCTGCACCATCTCGGGATGAGGACACGAGTTTGGGCTCGTGGCTAAATGGTTACTTTGGTCCAGAGGGTCGCTGGTTCGATTCCCGGCATCAGGCCTCTTTGGAGGCCACACACCATTATTATTATTATTATTATTATTATTATTACACCGAGCTCGATAGCTGCAGTCGCTTAAGTGCGGCCAGTATCCAGTATTCGGGAGATAGTAGGTTCGAACCCCACTGTCGGCAGCCCTGAAAATGGTTTTCCGTGGTTTCCCATTTTCACACCAGGCAAATGCTGGGGCTGTACCTTAATTAAGGCCACGACCGCTTCCTTCCCACTCCTAGCCCTTTCCTGTCCCATCGTCGCCATAAGACCTATCTGTGTCGGTGCGACGTAAAGCAAAACTAGCAAATTATTATTATTATTATTATTATTATTATTATTATTATTATTATTATTATTATTATTATTATTATTATTATTATTATTATTATTATTATTTACAAGCAAATGGACCACTAAGGATCACGCTACAACTTCATTTATTTCTCTTCGTGCAGAGTTTTCTCTTTGTCCAATATTCCTTCATGCGTTCGCTGGCCTGCTTCCGTTGTTCATCTGTCCAGGCTCTTCCAGTCTTCCTAGTTCTTCCTGCAGCTTGAACACCTTCCAAATTCTTCAGTGTGTTCCTAAACGTATTCCTTTCCAACAACTGGTCTTCCAAGGTGCGTAACCTTTCCAATATCCTTCTTCGTTTCCTTAATCCATGCTGTAGTGGTCTTTTTTCTCCAGAAGTAATGAAATATCTGTTTGGTAAGTCTTTTTGCGTTCATGCTGTACAGATGTGTTAGAAACGCCAGCCTCCTTTTCTTCATGGTCTCTGAGATTCTTTCCACCTTCTGGTAAACTTCTTTGTTGCTCCGAAGATCCCATCGGCTTTCAGTTTGGATAGCTCCCATAAGGATTCTTCTTTCCAGGACCTTTAGCTTCTCCGGCTTGATGATCATGGACAGGCATTCACTGATATGCAGGCATTCTGTTTTGACCACAGTGTTCTTATTGTAGATGTTTCTTGTCAAGCCGTGTGCTCTCTCCATTTTTGAGATCCTATTATTATTATTATTATTATTATTATTATTATTATTATTATTATTATTATTATTATTATTATTATTATTATAGTCCTAGAATATAGGATCTCCCCTATATATTCCCTGTGTTTAGATCTAATACTGTGCCTTTTAATATGCCTACGCTTCTTACCTTAAAAAAGTTGAAAACTGAGTCTAACGTCCTTTTTTACGACACTTCCTGGTTTTCTTGTGGCGGGTCGAGTTGCGCTCATCGTAAAATTTCCAGCACTCACCAGTAAGTTGAGGAGGAGGAGTGTGGGTTCACCTTGATAAGAAGAGGAAGTCATGGGTCAGTCCTCCTGAGAACAGGTTGGGTGATCTCTTCAGTGTCCCGTGTGGATGTTTGATTATGACTTCCTGTGAAGAGGCATAATCGGGAAGACAGGCGTGGAGGTGTTTGGACATTTATTTACAAGGGCTTCATAATCGTGACCAAAGCACTGCCATCCACAGAGAATTGACATAGCCTGACAAAATAAATAAATAAATAAATAAATAAATAAATAAATAAATAGCACCCAGAAGGCGAGAAGGAAACGAAATAATACTTCCCATTTTGAGAGGGTATGTGATGTCATTTCAGTGATTGCAAAATGGTCAAATTTACAAAGAACTTGGCGGTAGGAGCCCGCTTATCAATATGACGTTGCATCCCTCCTGATCTGGATGAAAATACTGATTCGGTTGGAAAGGGTGTTATAAAGCTCTCGTTTCTACTCCTGATGCAAGCCGGCCCCCAACTATTGTAAAATGGTCCTTGCTATCATGGATACTGGCACTTCCAGGGGGTCGACACTCGATGTGGATTTGGCCCAGTTTCATGGTCAGTTGCCCTTCCGGACGCGAACCCTATGTGGAGGGATGTAATCGCTATCGCTTGTTTCTGGTGGCTGATAGCGCGGTCTGTTATATGTAAATGAAGAGGAATGACTTGAGACAAATACAAATACCCAGTCCCCGAGCCAGAGGAATTAACTATACGCAATTAAAATTCTTGGACCTGGGGGTGGTGGCATGATCAGCTCAGTTGATGGCTTCCTACCCGGGAGGCTGAGGTTCGAATCCCGGTCGATCCTCGGTCCAGATTTTCATCTCAAATCATGTAGCGTCAGGAAGGGCATCCGGCGTTAAACCCCCGGGCAAAACCAAAACTAGTATGGGTGGCTGTAGCGACCCCAGAAATAACTGGGATAACCTGAAGAATGTTATTTAGTTAAATCTTCGGCCTAGCCGGAAATCGAATCCAGGACCATCAGAACCGAAGACCATTCAGCAAAGGAGCAGGACAATCATTGTTACCTCAGTCCCATGAGGTAATATCCCGAGTTCAAAGAGGCTTTCACTTCTGCACAGCAAAGACATTCTAAAAACAGAGCACTGTAAAGATCATTTCGTTCACTTCTTTTTAACAAAGTACAGATGATGGCAACTGCGAACTCACTTTGCTTTGCCACATCGTGATTCGATTTCATTTACAATTCTACCATTCTTCCACCTGTTGCTATTTCTTTTCGGCTGAAGTTATTTTATGTCTTTTGACACAAACCAGAGCAAAACGTAGCAGCCACCGAAGTCTTACCATGGCACATTTGCAGTTTCTCTACGACTGGTACTATCTGAGTATTCGGCCAGCTTCTGGGCTGAAAACTTACGAGTGCCATTCTGAGAGATGCACACCAGGAGTGTGATAACGAAGCGGCATGGTCACTAGTCTCTCACCAAGGCGGCTGTGAATCGAATACCGGCCAATATATACGGGATTTTTAAAATGAAAAATCGCTGCCCTGTGGTTAAAATTCCATGTTCCAGATTCCACGGCTATGACCACGATATCAACATTATCGTAAAACTGCAAACTTTTTTACTTTGCTTATAATACACACCACTGACCTCTATCGCGCAGTCAGTCGTTCTTCTTCTGTTCCCAAGATAGCGGGTTTGATCATGACTCAGGTCGCTGACTTTTGAGCGTGTTTAAATACGACAACTCCGTATTATTTGGTTTCTGGCATGTTACAGATCTCCTGCAGATGTACATAAATATTCACAAGAACTTCAGCACACATACTGTGTGTGACAACAAGGATCCTGAATTTTACAAACAAACAAAAACCGCTAATAGATGTTTTTTTTGCTAGGGGCTTTACGTCGCACCGACACAGATAGGTCTTATGGCGACGATGGGATAGGAAAGGCCTAGGAGTTGGAAGGAAGCGGCCGTGGCCTTAATTAAGGTACAGCCCCAGCATTTGCCTGGTGTGAAAATGGGAAACCACGCTAATAGATGTAATGTTACGACTTGGAAAATAATGAACTATTCGTATGCACAAATAAAAAAAAATTGTGTGGACTTTACGGATTGCAACAGATTCATAGGGAATTATCACACAGAGTGAATTATGAAATATAAAGGTGGTGGTGCAGAATGCTTTACGAGTCTTTGATAATTACTATTTCTGGGAATACCTAACTCTATCAAGATCTTCTTCTTCTTCTTCTTCTTCTTCTTCTTCTTCTTCTTCTTCTTCTTCTTTTCCTACCGCTTTTCTCACACCTGTGGGGTCGCTGGTGCGAACTGCGTAGCGCATGTGTATTTGGTACTGTTTTACGGCCGGATGCTTTTCCTGACTCCAACCCTATATGGAGCGATGTAATCACTATTGCGTGTTTCTGTGGTGGTTGGTAATGTGGTATGTTATCTGAATAGGAAGAGGAGAGTGTTGGGACGGACACAAATACCCAGTCCCCGAGCCAAAAGAATTAATCAGAATTAATCGGGAATCGAACTCGAGACCCTCTGAACCGAAGGCCAGTACGCAGACCATTCAGCCAACGAGACGGACCTAACCCTATCAAGATATTCCAGGTGCAGTTTGTAGTACCTCCCCTGCTACCAAAAATCAATCCTTTAACTGACCAATGCTCAAGTCGGGTGTTATAATATTCGCTTAAATATGGAAGGACCGAGCTCTATAGCTGCAGTCGCTCAAGTACGGCCAGTATCCAGTATTCGGGAGATAGTGGGTTCGAACCCCACTGTCGGCAGCCCTGAAGATGGTTTTCCGTGGTTTACCACTTTCAGACCAGGCAAATGCTGGGGCTGTACCTTACTTAAGGCCACGGCCACCTCCTTCCCTCTTCTAGTCCTTTCCTATCCCATCGTCGCCATAAAACCTATTTGTGTCAGTGCGACGTAAAGCAACTTGTAGTAGTAAATATTTGAGGTATGGTTCATAAATCTTTCTATTCTGTGTCAACCTCAATCGCCTGCTCAAAGTCTCTTTCAAAACGAATAAAGAGATCCAACACTAAAGCAGTGTGCTTTTTTGGATGAATGGCAATGACCCCGTAGAAGACACACAGTGAACTTCGTAGACTTGCCACTTCATTTTCGTAGAACTGATCTAACTCTGTGATGGCGATTATTTCTTTGCACTGCTCCCTTGAGACAGGTACCAAACACTTGTCCTAAGGTTTCAGTCTCACCACAGTCAGGATGACGGCAGCGAGTTGTACTTGCGCACGTTCCAGGGACTGCTCGAACCGTCGAGATGTTGGACATTTTAGGGCGTTTTTCCACTCTGAAGACGATAATCCACTACGATTATTCACCCAAAAGTTGGGTTTGGGTAAGTCAGCGTATACTGAGATGTCTCTTCCTCTCAAGGAGAGAAAAAATGAAATGGCGTATGGCTTTTAGTGCCGGGATGTGTCCCGAGGACTTCGGCTCGCCAGGTGCAGGTCTTTTGATTTGACGCCAGTAGGCGACCTGCGCGTCGTGATGAGGATGAAATGATGATGAAGACGGCACATTCTCCCAGTCCCAATGCCAGAGAAATTAATAAATAATGGTTAAAATTCCCGACCCTGCCGGCAATCGAACCTGGGACCCCTGTGACCAAAGGCCAGCACACTAACCATTTAGCCACGGAGCCGGACTCCCTTAAAGTTCTTCTCAATTGCCTGCTCGTCCAGTGTTGACTATGGTTATTGAATCCACGTTAAACATTATTATTATTATTATTATTATTATTATTATTATTATTATTATTATTATTATTATTATTATTATTGACGTAATATAGGCTTTTGGGCTTATGCCGTGTCAAGAAAATAAGGTGATATTCTTTACGTTTCGCAGAGAACTGTGCTCTGCGTCATCAGAAGAAAATCCGGACTGACCACAAGAAAGGCTTTCTAAACAATGACGCAGAGCACAGTTCTCTGCGAAACGTAAAGAATTTCACCTTATTTTCTTGACACGGCATAAGCCCAAAAGCCTATATCATGTCTATAAGTACGGGCCGTGACACGGCTTAGAATAGTAAATTTAATAGACTAATGGTAAATAGAGTGGCTCCTTGGCTCAAGGGTCAGCGTTGAGGTATTCAGTTCAGAGGGTCCCGGGTTCGATTCCAGGCCGGTGGGGGGATTTTAATCACTTCGGATTAGTTCTTCTGACTCGGGGACTGGGTGTTTTTGTTTGTTATAACATTTTCCTTTTCATGTTCAGACAGCACACACCACAGAAAAGTGCAATGGTGATTACATCCCTCCATAGGGGGTTAGCGTCAGGAAGGGAATCCGGAAGTAAAACAGGGCCAATCTGCATATGTGTGAGTCGCAATTCGCGCCCTCGACCCCACTAGTGTAGGAAAAGCGGTAGATTATTATTATTATTATTATTATTATTATTATTATTATTATTATTATTGTTGTTGTTGTTGTTGTTGTTGTTGTAAAAGTTGTACGTACCCCACATCTTGAACTTTGTACTTAACCTGCTTCCCTCGCCCTCTTCTAGGGAAAAAGACTTGTTTGTTCCTGATAGAACCGGAATGTGTTGGTTGCCTGTAGTGTTCACTCCGCCCCGCGGGGGATGCTGTCACAGTCTCCTTGGCCTACTCCACAGGTACCTCACGCCCTTGCACTGCAGTGCTGCTGAATCATTACTAACCCACTTCAAGTGCTCCATTGTCTGATGGAGGGTAGTGCGGCTGGTACCTTGACATGAAGCTCTTAAATTTGGAGCGATCTTTGCGTAAGTCGCGACCACACACACACATACTGTATTAGCGTTACCACCTGGTACCAAAGTAGTGGGTGATGTCAGCGAGATTCCTAAACAATTCAGGTCATGGTGGGTTTCCCTTTCACGATTTTAACCCCCCACTGAGAACTATCAGCCTCCTCCGCAGTCTCGTGACATCATATCAAGATCACTGGCGAGGGCACCTTGGGTGTGACGCTGATCAGGTGGGCGCAGATTGGGTAGTCTGATCTCCACATCACGCGAAGCAATCTGAAAAAAAAGAGAAGTTTTTAACAATGTAATTTGTATATTTTCCTAATGGTGAAACCTGTAGTCAGTAGAAAACTAATCCTAACGGAAGCATTCCTTGTTCTCGACGTATGAATCGTGATTAATTCAAAGAGCGTTAATCACTACTTGTCCGCCTCTGTGGTGTAGTTGTCAGTGCGATTAGCTGCCATCTCGGGAGGCCCGGGTTCGATTCCCGGCTCTGCCATGAAACTTGAAAAGTGGTACGCGGGCTGGAAGGGGGTCCACTCAACCTCGAGAGGTCACCTGAGTAGAGGTGGGTTCGATCCCCACCTCAGCCATCCTGGAAGTGGTTTTCCGTGGTTTCCCACTTCTCCTCCAGGCAAAATCCGGGATGGTACCTAACTTAAGGCTACGACCGCTTCCTTCCCTCTTCCTTGTCTATCCCTTCCAATCTTCCCATCCCCCAGCAAAGCCCCTGCTCAGCATAGCAGGTGAGGCCGCCTGGGCGAGGTACTGGTCATCCTCCCCACTTGTATCCCCGAGCCAGAGTCTGAAGCTCCAGGATACTGCCCTTGAGGCGGTAGAGGTGGGATCCCTCGCTGAGTCCGAGGGAAAAACCGACCCTGGAGGGTAAACAGATAAAGAAGAAGAAGAAGAAGAAGAAGTTAATCACTACTTTGGCCATTTTCTGTTCATGAGAACTGCGCTAAAGGAAATCAAAGATAAATTTGGATAGGGAATCACAATCCAAGGAGAGGAAATAAAAAAATCTGAGATTTGCCGATTATATTGTTGTATTATCTCAGTGCGACAAGCTTCGGCAGCCGGTAATAATTCCAGACTCCCCACTGTCGGCAGCCCTGAAAATGGTTTTCCGTGGTTTCCCATTTTCACACCAGGCAAATGCTGGGGCTGTACCTTAATTAGGGCTACGGCCGCTTCCTTCCCACTCCTAGCCCCTTCCTGCCCCATCGTCGCCATAAGACCTATTTGTGTCGGTGCGACGTAAAGCAACTAGCAAAAAAAAAAAAAAAAAAAAAAAAAAAAAAATCCAGACCCGGTCGGATGAATGGAAACAGGCTGAGGATTGTGGTATTATTTGAGTCTGCAGATCTGGAGAAATTGCTGAATGGTATGGATACAATCTCGGAGAAGGAAACAATAAAACCTAAAACAGATGTAATGGAGTGCAGTCGAACGAAGTCAGGTGATGCAGGAAATACTAGATTAGGAAATTAAGTTTTGAAGTAGAGATAGGCGAATGCAGAGTGGGACTCGGCCCACAAGGGGCCATGGCTGATCCGTGGTCTGACAGCTCTGCACTCCGACCGACCGACCGAGCAGAGGACGTGTGCCCACGGCTCTACCATGGCTCTTCGCCTCTGTATTCGGAAGACGGAGAGGAGGTGGTCCCCACTGTCGGCTGTCCTGAGAATGGTTTTCCGTGGTTTTCCATTCTCCTGTACTAAGGCGAATGCCAGGACAGTTCCTAGTATAGGCGAAGACCGCCAACCCCCTCACCTTCTCCGTACATCATCTCCGACACAAATCTCCTGGCCTGCGAGACGGAGTACTGTCTAGGAGGCCCGCCTCCCCCTTCAGGGGAGGAATGATAACCTTTAGCAGTAGTATTTGAAGTAGATAAATATTGTTACCTGGGTAGTAGAGTAGCAATCGATGGCAGAAGTAAGATCGACATAATATGTAGACTAGCACAAGCAAGGAAGACCTTTCTTAAGAAATCTGCTCACTTCGAACATTGATATAGGAATGAGAAAGAGGTTTACGAAGACTTTCGTCTGGTGCATAGCATTGTATGGAAGTGAAACATGGCTCAGAAAGAAAGACAATAAGAAATTTTGAAATGTGGTGTTACAGAAGAATGCTGAAGTTGAGATGGATAGATCGAATCACGAATGAAGAGATACTGAAACGAATTGGTGAGAGGAGTGCGATTTGGCGAAATTTGTCCAAAAGAAGGAATAGAATGATGGGCCACATCTTAGAACACCCAGGACTTGCTCAATTAGTTGTTTTTTTTTTTTTTTTTTTTTTTTTTTTTTTTTACGTCGCACCGACACAGATAGGTCTGCTGGCGACGATGGGACAGGAAAAGCCTAGGAATGGGAAGGAAGCGGCCGTGGCCTTAATTAAGGTACGGCCCCAGCATTTTCCTGGTGTGAAAATGGGAAACCACGGAAAATCATCTTCAGGGCTGCCCACAGTGGGGTTCGAACCCACTATCTCCCGGATGCGAGCTCACAGCTGCGCGCTCCTAACCGCACTGCCAACTCGCCCGGTTAATTAGTTTTTGACTGAAGTGTAGGCAGTAAGAACGGTAGGTAGGGGCAGACCAAGGTGTGAATATGACAAGCAAGTTAGTGTTGATGTAGGATGTAGAAACTATGTAGAAATGAAAAGGTTAGCACAGGATAGGGTGACATGGAGAGCTGCATCGACCCAGTCTGTAGACTGATAATCAAAACGAGTATTTTGGGAATGATGTTATTAGAGCCGTCGTTTTTAGGACAGGAATCAGACTTCTGAGACTTCAAGGAGTGGTGGAAAATTAGTTTAAAAAGAGCACTTTTCTGAAGAAATCAAGAACAAAGGAAGACAGGAAATCGTAATGAGTTACATATAGACTATAATTTTATTTTTAATCAAAATATGCATGAATGCATCCAACACGTGTTGTAGAATATGGCCTTGTATTACGTGTTCAAAGTACGAT
This sequence comes from Anabrus simplex, assembly GCF_040414725.1. NCBI lineage: Eukaryota > Metazoa > Arthropoda > Insecta > Orthoptera > Tettigoniidae > Anabrus > Anabrus simplex. Next base: position 204,638,242 of record NC_090270.1, on the reverse strand, counting down.
AGCACTCGGCCATGTCAAGATTACTGCTACTTACGTCCGGTGCTCCTTCATCCGGCTCTGTCAACAGGCACTGTAGCGCGCTAAATCGAATGACTGGTCTGTTCGTCAGCCGCTCAGTCTTCGGTAAAACAACGCTCTATTATCAGTCAGTTAGTCCACAGCGAAATTCCACTGCATAAATTTCCACTCTGGCACATGTCCAGTACCAGAAATCTTTACTGTCAATGATAATGATCAGAAACGACCACATCTATTAAAGGGCCATTATAAAAACTGCCGCAGTTTTTACACATACATTAACATAAAATGTCCGCAGAAATTCATCAAATCATCATCATCATCATCATCTGTTTACCCTCCAGGTTCGGTTTTTCCCTCGGACTTAGCGAGGGATTCCACCTCTACCGCCTCAAGGGCAGTGTCCTGGAACTTCAAACTCTTGGTCGGGGATACAACTGGGGAGTATGACCAGTACCTCGCCCAGGCGGCCTCACCTGCTATGCTGAACAAGGGCCTTGTGGAGGGATGGGAAGATTGGAAGGGATAGGCAAGGAAGAGGGAAGGAAGCGGCCGTGGCCTTAAGTTAGGTACCATCCCGGCATTCGCCTGGAGGAGAAGTGGGAAACCACGGAAAACCACCTCTACTCAGTTGACCTCCCGAGGCTGAGTGGACCCCGTTCCAGCCCTCGTACCACTTTTCAAATTTCGTGGCAGAGCCGGGAATCGAACCCGGGCCTCCGGGGGTGGCAGCTAACCACGCTAGCCACTACACCACAGAGGCGGACAATTCCTTAAATATTAATCAATAATTTAACAATGAAGTGTGAGCTTAATTTACGATATCGTGCAACGTAAGTTTGAATTTCATTTGATGTTTTTTGCACAATGTTTAGCACTAAATCTTCTACTCGAAGATATAGCTCCACGTTATTTTTTTTTCCTTATATTAATTGTATCGGCGTACAATCTCTTCAAATGTCCAACTCGTCGGCTGAACGGTCAGCGTACAGGCCTTCGGTTCAGAGGGTCCCGGGTTCGATTCCCGGCCGGGTCGGGGATTTTAACCTTCATTGGTTAATTCCAATGGCACGGGGGCTAGGTGTATGTGTTGTCTTCATCATTTCATCCTCATCACGACGCGCAGGTCGCCTACGGGAGTCAAACAGAAAGACTTGCACCTGGCGAGCCGAACCCGTCCTGGGATATCCCGCCATACGACATTTCATTTCATCTCTTCAAATCGCCTTTGATTTGCAATAGTCGTGCCTTACGTTTATATGGCCATTTTGAATTTTAGTTATGGTATTCTGTCTCATTCCTTTCTTGTATTACGTTTTTTTTAAATACTGTCCAGAAACCATTATTGGTTCTGTGACCACCTCGCAGTCTTATTTCATAGCATTTCCGTGAAGGAGGTCGAAATAGTGCCGACGTAGTTCTGCATCGCCTTTGTGCTCGACGGCCGGTCGCATAGACTACATATGTAACTTATGTGAAAGACAAACGAGAAATAGAATTAAATAATAATATTGAATATTTTGACCAGTAGACATTTGTGCATATTGTACATTTTAATTTCTGAACACTGGATGGACATTTTTACTTTGACCTAGCTGCCTCTGTGGATCAGTGGTAGAGTGTCGGCCTCCGGATCCCAAGATAGCGGGTTCAAACACGGCAGAGGTAGTCAGGTTTTTGAAGGGCGGAAAAAAGTCCATTCGACACTCCATGTCGTACGATGTCGGCATGTAAAAGATCTCTGGTGACACATTTGGTGTTTACCCGACAAAATTCATTAAATCTCAGCCATAGACGCCCAGGAGAGTTTCGGTTCACTCGGTCTGCCATCTAGTGGGCCTAGAGTAAAACGGAACGTCGAAATTGACGAGCAGACAGCCAGATGGCGTCAAATTGAAATGTCTGCACACGGTAGCTGAGGCCATACGATTATTATTATGTTACTTGTGACCTCCCTTGATTGGAGTTTCTAGATGGGGACATTTCTGTAGAGGACTCTGTGTACATTGAACTATTTTAGTTGTGACCTCCCTTGATTGGAGTTTCTAGATGGGGACATTTCTGTAGAGGACTCTGTGTACATTGAACATTGTGCTGTTGATGAGTTTGATCAGAAACTCGCTAGACCTTGAGCGATTAACACACATTCCATTCTGAAATCACCGTTTTGTTTTCCTTTTGAAGCATTCTCAAATTCTTCTGTGTCGTACCCTGTTCGGAATGCGAGACCCGTGTGATGACTGACGTGTCACTGTCGTTTATCAACTGCGATAAACAAACCCTAGCGCCTCATCGTATTGATTGGCTTTAAAAGTCGACCTGTTCCCTCACCAGAAAGAGGAGCGCATACCAGACTGATGAAATTCGTGAGAAGGCAACAAAACTGAGATTCCGCGAGATTTAAGGCATATTTGCGAAGTGATCACACTGAGAACAGTCTGCAGTGCCCAGCAGATTACAATACACAAAAAGACAATGAAGAGTGATGGATTTTTTGCTATTTTTAGAATTGTATTGAGCCCTGGTACGAACTCTTTCAATAATAAATAATAATGTTACTGGTTTTACGTCCGAAGACGACCTTTTTACGGTTTTCGGAGACGCCGAGGTGCCAGAATTTAGTCCCGCAGGAGTTCTTTTACGTACCAGTAAATCTACCGACACGAGGCTGGCGTATTTAAGCACTTTCAAATATCACCGGACTCAGTCAGGATAGAATCTGCCAAGTTAGAATCAGAAGGGCAGCGCCTTAACCGTCTGAGCTAGTCAGCCCGTTGAAATGTTTCCCTTTAGTTACTTGCTAAGGTAAAAGATAACCAATGATTCTGTGATTTTCTGAGTACGTTACATCTTTACCTTCCGCTTCGGTTTGTTAAAAGGGTATCAGTCTGCACGTTTTTTTAGCCGTATTAGAACAGTATTGGTCGTACAACATCAAATCACGCATTTTATTATCCATATGGTCGGAATAATAGTATTTTACAACCTTATTCTGCTAGTGCCACTCTTGCCACACTCGGGTGGGGTCAAGCATGTGGGCTTGGCCTTTTTGTTGGTATTTGCTTTACCTCGCACCGACACGGATAGGTCTTATGACGACGATGGGACAGGAAAGGCCTGGGAATGGGAAGGAAGCGGCCGTGGTCTTGATTAAGGTACAGCCCCTGCATTTGCCTGGTGTGAAAATGGGAAACCTCGGAAAATTATGGACATGATTTTTGGGCTTAGAAAACGACGGAGAGTTACAACATACAACTAATGTTTTATTATAGCAATGCATAGATGACGCAGTGTGCACAGATTACGAACACTGGTTGTCATGGTTACAATGGTGTCAAGAAATGTACGACTAATTTCAGATTTTAAAAAAAGCGAGGTGTCTTCTCCTGTGGTGTAGTGGTTAGTGTGAATAGTTGCCACACCCGGAGGCCCGGGTTCGATTCCCGGCTCTGCCACGAAATTTGGAAAGTTGTCATCCGTATGAGCCACCTATCTCCGAAGTGATAGGTGGTTTGAGAGTACCGATACCGGTGCGCTTCGTTGCGCTCTTCTGTCTGTCATTATTTGAAAGGAGTTTTTACTGAGTTCGATGAAATTTAGTTTGTTTTGTTAATGATAACTATATTAGTTTGAGGTTTTAATATAATATTTGTTTATTGTAATTTTTAATGACATTTTGCCAGGGATCTCGGCTCGTATCGTATCCTGGCAGGCCTGACACAGAGATTTATGAAAATACAGCATATGGTTAGACACGGGTGGCTGCCCGTTTGAAATGTGGTTCGAAGCCTGGAATGGGGTTCACTCTGCTTGACTCGGTTCAAATGAGTAGAGGGGGGGCGGATTCGATTCCCATCCGAGTCATCCTCGAAGTGGTTTACCAATTCTCCTCCAGACAAATGCCGGGATGGTACCTACCTTAAGGCCACGGCCGCTTCCTTCCGTCTTCCTTGTCTATCCCTTCCAATCTTCCCATCCCCCCACAAGGCCCCTGTTCAGCAGAGTAGGTGAGGCCAACTAGGCGAGGTACTGGTCCTTCTTCCCAGTTTTATCCCCGCGATACAAAGTCTCACGCTCCAGGACACTCTCCTTGAGGCGGTAGAGGTGGGATCCCTCGCTGAGTCCGAGCGGAAAACCAAGACTAAAGGGTAAACGGATTAAGAAAGAAGAAAAAAAGAAAGTCAAAACGAAGTCATCTCCGTACAGGCCATGACGGCCCATGGAGGGGTGGAAGGTAAAAGCTATCCGTAACGTCGGCACTTGGTGGGGAAGAGTGGTTAGCTCTACGCCAGCCCCCTTTGCCCGCAGGAATTAATCTGGATTCATTTTGGGCGTAGGCTAGGTGAACCTCAGGACCATATGCACCTCCAGAAGTGGAAATCTCGTTTATTAAATTTTTCGATTTTCTGACGGGGAATCGAGCCCGCGTCCTTCCGGGTGAACCGAGAACTTCTTTACTGCCTCAACTATGCAGCCCCTAACTTCAGATATACCCCATCCAAAAAGAATATCCATGTTAATACTGAAGTACTCTGCAAAACTGGCGGATTTTCGTATTGTAACCCCACGGCGATTACACTTTAAAGCAACTGTGGTAATCAGTGCCCAAGTATCGCTAATCCCGAGACTGCTGTATGCGGGACAACTATGATAGTATATGTATATGGTCACCATAAAGAGCAGCGGCGTTCCCTGGAAGGTGTAATTACCTGCTCATAACCCTCACCACATGCACAAGGCCTGTGTTCTCCAAGTATAGATGTAAGGTAATGGATTCATTTTAATTTCAACAAGACCCAGATATCTGAAGGTTTGCCGCTGACAGGAATGGAAATAAGATACCGTCTTCTCTCATTCCTTGACACGCATTGCATCCCGTCACTGACACCAATACCCTCCATAACAAGTTTCCTCCAATAATACGAATAGTGCCTTCTTGATCTTTCTACACACTTGCATCAGAGCGATACATGAATAGGTGTTACGAAAGTCGTGTCCGCCTCCGTAGCGTAGCGGTTAATGTTATTAGCTGCCATCCTCGGGGGCCCGGGTTCGATTCCCGGTACTACCAAAAATTTAAGAATGGAAGGAGGGCTGGTATGTGGTTCAAATGGTACATGCAGTTCACCTCCATTGGAGGTGTGCCTGAAAAGAGCTGTACCACACCGGGATGAGGACACGAAAGTCGTGATAAATTTCCTGGGACGAAGTTGCGAAGTAAAACTATCAATTAAATTGATAAATCGACAAAGTATGTTGATCAACTGCAATGTTCCCTTAAGAAACGTCAAGGCCGATTTATGCCATAGAGTAGGCTTAAGTGCTTCCCGAGATGACGAGCAGTCATATAAGGGATACTGGCTTATTTTATCGTGTATAAAAGAGGATTTTCTATTCGTTTTTAATTTTTACTTTATTGTTAACTACGTTTTATTACATTGACTCTGTTTTAGTTCGTTTTTGTGTATTTTAATGTATTCATTCAACCTTTAATTTTAATGATATTATATTACTTCAGTGCTTTATCCTATTCTGTCTTTTTTAAGGAAATAAGGCATTGCGAATTAGATCCACTGTTTATTTTAAATGTATATTCATTCTTCAATATCACTTTTTAAAATTCTAATCAGTGCATACATTTTTAAAACTTTAATTATTACATTTTATGTCGTACCATTAAGGGCAGATGACCTAGATGTTACGCCCCGTTAAACAAGAAGCTTCATAATCATCATGAGTGCTCTAGGAGATGGCAATTTCACGACCGTAAAATTACACATTAGATTAAATGGTCTGTATTTCTACGCTTATACAGAACTATTTTAAAAATCTACGGCACGTATAATGGTTCAAAATGTCTCATTCGGTTCATTATTAACTCAAGAAATGTACAAAAGTACTAAAAACTCGAAATGTTCGTTTGTAAAGAAAGTGTTTGTCACTGACTTATCACCGTATCTTCAACTCCTTTATTTTAATGTAGGAAGTACAAACTTCAAACGATGGATTCCCTTATTAATTTAGGTTCTCGTAAAGAAAAGGTTTGAAGAAATACACCATTAAGGGACGGAACGGGGTGTTGAACTGCTCCCACCCCACCCACGCCCCAAAAAATATTAATTCTTCCGAAAGATTATGCCGTTCAAAGTCGAATTTTCACATATTGGTTGTTCTTTTATGTCCTAGATGTTAAATGAGACAGGGGTTTAAAACATTCCACCTCTTAAAGTAATCAAATCAAGGTAAAGTCACGAATATAAAAATAATCATTCCTTAAGAACCGTCTGACTTACAAAATCGAAATGTCGCTTGATGCTTGATCTGTTATGTCCTAGACGTTAAGGAAGAGATATGCTCAAATATTCCACACTGAATAGGTGCTAATGAGGGTTATCTCAAAAACAAAGAATGTTAATAACCCGGAAAGCGTTTGACGTACAACGGTGAAATTTCACATGACGCTTACTCTTTTGTATGTTCCATATTTTTTTTCTATTTGTTTTACGCACCGACACAGATAGGTCTTATGGCGACGATGGGATAGGAAAGGCCTAGGAATGGGAAGGAAGCGGTTGTGGCCTTAATTAAGGTACAGCCCCAGCATTTACCTGGTGTGAAAATGGTAAACCACGGAAAACCATCTTCATGTTCAATATTAAATAAGGAATGGTTTTAGGTACCTGTATGGGACTTGAATCTATAAAAGATACATTAATTTCGCCGAAACAGTTCAACATATGAAGTTAAAAATTCACATGACGGTCTCTTCTGTTAATGTTAAGAGCTGAAAACAGATACTGTATATTAATTTCTCTGAAATAATTTGGCATACGAAGAAAATTCTCTTGATTGTTGCTGTTTTCTTTTGCGCGTCTCAAAAGGAAATAGATTTGGATATTCAGCCTCTAAGGATATTTAGGAAGGATTCCAGCCTGAAAACCTAAAACCATTTGACTATGCTTAGAATGGACTTTTCACATCATATTTCACTTAATTTTCAGTTAATTTAATAATAAAATGGAAACCATAAGAGGTTTTGAAAGGGGTTAACCGGGCAAGTTGGCCGTGCGGTTAGAGGCGCGCGGCTGTGAACTTGCAACCGGGAGATAGTGGGTTCGAACCCCACTGTCGGCAGCCCTGAAGATGATTTTCCGTGGTTTCCCATTTTCACACCAGGCAAATGGTGGGGATGTACCTTAATTAAAACCACGGCCGCTTCCTTCCAACTCATACGCCTTTCCTATCCCATCGTCGCCATTAGACCTATCGGTGTCGGTGCGACGTAAAGCCACTAGAAAAAAGTGGGTTAAGCAACGAAAATCACGCTATGCGACTATGCAGCTTCGCTTAGGCCCCGTTTTATCAACAGCTGTTAAATAAAATCTAACAAATTGTTTGTTAACGCCGTGTTAACAGTTAAACAGCGTGTTAAGATTATTGTGTTTCTACAAGCTTTTCTTGATAATTGTTAATTAACATGTAGTTAACTCTCCCGAGAGTTGTGAACAAAGCGAATCTAGAAGGCAGTGGTAGAATCATGTGGTTTTTGAGCTCGCTCAGCTGCTATTTTATTTGAATGCAACTATAAAACGTGGGGCGTGAAATCGACATAAGGAGCTGTCTGATATTTGATTCGGAGTCTCCAGCTAAGAAGTCATTTCCAGACTTCTATAATCACTTCCACACTGTTTTATGTCTGGGTGTATGCTATAAAGGGTATTCTTGAAAATGGTTCCAATATTTACAGAGGAGGCAGCAAGCAAGAAACGAAGGGAAACAGGTCCTATAAATATTAGTCGCAAACCCAATATCTTCGTAGTTACTGTCCGCTACCACTACCATCAGTTATCACCATGTCTTGGATGTACTCTTCACACCATGTGCTCGATGTGACCACCATCCACTGCAATGCAGCCTTCCACCCTACGTCTCATGGAATCACGCATTTGTTGGAACACCCCTGGCTGTTGCCGGATTGCGTAACAGACATTCAACACGCGTCTTCGTAGTGTATCCATACCGTTTATGAGAACCGCATACATCACGGTCTTTACATGTCTCCAGAGCCGAAAATCTAAAGGGTTAAGTTCAGGGGAACAGACAGGCCAAAGTACTGGCCCTCCCCGACAAACCCATCGCTCATGGAAGACCCGTATTTGGTGTCGCCTAACCCTGCGATGAAATTGGGCCGGGGTCCCATCATTCATGTACCACATTTGCAATCGTTTAAGATCAATGTTTAAATAGGAACTTATTTCCGTCTTTTGTTGCATACGAACATCCGAAAATTATTGGAACATCGTGATCATTGGTAGCGGACCATAACTTCGAAGATATTGGATTTGTGACTAATGTTTATAGGACCTTATTTTCCTTCGTTGATTGGGTGTTGCCTCCTGTGTAAATATTGGAACCTTTTTCAAGGACACTCCGTATATTATAACGGTGTTTGAAGTCTTGTGTAAGGATAAAAATTTGGAATTAGATATACCTTCTTAAGAGGTATCCTATCAGAATCTCTTTGTAATTTTTTCCCACTGCAAACCACGATGTGATAGAAGAGTTATTACATATTGCACTGTCGTTTGCAGAACCTGGTCATCTAGTAACTACATCCCTGATCTGCAGGTTCGGATCATTTATCACCTGAACATTAGAAAAAGTATCCCTTCCGATTGCAGTATATCTCAGCTCTATTGCTTCTTGGTGATTGGATTATTGCGAGTGCACTATCTTTAGCAACAAAACTGCATATTTTATAGAAGTCGTGGATAAGCAGTTGACGTTCTTCTACTGAAGGAAATGTTAAGTATTTTATTCTCACGCAGGGGCGGTGCGTGGTATTCTTGCAGTGTTGCACAACTCACACCGGGCGAGTTGGCTGTGCGGTTAGGGGCGCGCAGCTGTGAACTTGCATCCGGGAGATAGTCGGTTCGAATCCCACTGTTGGCAACCCTGAAGATGGTTTTCCATGTTTTCCCATTTTCACACCAGGCAAATGCTTGGGCTGTACCTCAATTAAGGCCACGGCTGCTTCCTTCCCACTCCTAGTCCTGTCCTATCCCATCGTCGCCGTAAGACCTGTCTGTGTCGGTGCGACGTAAAGCCAATAGCAATAGCACAACTCACAACAATTTTACACTTCATTTGTCGTATTTTCTTCTAAATTTTTTGTTTAATAAACCTTACATATATTCTAAAATATATTAAAATTAACCATCTTTGGCCATTCGACGTACTAATGCTTCGTAATGGACAAATATATGCTGCCAGCTTCGAATCAAACTCAGGGGGGTTTGCTTTCCTGCTGCAACTCCCAAGCGGGCAGACCGGCTAGGACGACCCTAAGCCTGTACGTAGCATCAGGTAGCACGCTCGGTCCTTGGGTGTTGCACGAGACTAGGATCACACCCCTGTCGAGAAACTATTCCAAATGTTCCCGTTAGATTGCACCATTCTGCGGTGATGACTTCATTCTTGTTTTCTATCCTCTCCCCAACGGTAATTTCTTTTCCACGCTACTAGGATATACCATAGCGGTCCATCCATAATATATAACCATAATTTTGCATCAATAAAAAAAGGAATTTTCAATTCAAATGAGGTAAGAATAGCTGTAGTTACACTGTATAATTTCCCTCTTATTTCCTGCGTTTTAACTGCCGGATATATTTCATTTTTAATAAGAATATAGTTCATTACTTAACGATAATTGAATCTCTTGTTATTACTGTAAGCTTCTCATATAAAAGTGTTGCATTGAAAATTTTGGTGTAACACTCGGCTTCAAATACCACCAGCCGCCACTGTTTTCATGCATGTTGTCGGTGCAGAAACTATTGTAGGTTTTCAAATTCTGGCATTGTCTCCAACAATTACATGAAAAGAGACAGGAGCATAAAATCTTAAAATTATCAGTATTTGCAGCATGTGAGAAAGAGACAAGTTTCTATTCGTGAGAAATTCTAACCTCACTAGAATTTTATTAACAACCTCAATAACGACTATTTTGGTTAACCTGTATATTTGTAGAAACTCTGCATCCAACATATTTTCAAAATAATGACGTCGCAAAACCCTTCCTTTATCAGGCATTTTGTTCAAAAGATCTAAATACAACAATTTCGTATCCAAAGCGCAATTGGTTGCCCAAATGTTGACGTTTACCACGGGGTTTCGGATGCTAACTTAACACGTTGTTTAACAACTTGTTAACATTGACAGTTTTTGATTAAATACAAATCTTTTTATTCCGAATGTTAAAACTACTTAAACTATTTAAAAGCTTGTTAAGTGTTAACAACTTTGATGAAGCCGAGGCTTAAATAGGTATTTTACGAACACAGTTACCTACTAGCATATGCAAAAGGATTAGGACATGGTAATAATAATAATCGTATGGCCTGAGCTACCGTGTGCAGACATTTCAATTTGACGCCATCTGGCTGTCTGCTCGTGAATTTCGACGTTCCGTTTTGCTATAGGCCCACTAGATGGCAGACCGAGTAAACCGAAACTCTCTTGGGCGTCTGTGGCTGAGATTTAATGAATTTTGTCGGGTAAACACCAAATGTGTCACCAGAGATCTTTTACACGCCGACATCGTACGACATGGAGTGTCGAATGAACTTTTTTCCGCCCTTCAAAAATCCGACTACCTCTGCCGGGTTTGAACCCGCTATCTTGGGATCCGGAGGCCGACACTCTACCGCTGATCCACAGAGGCAGCTTAGGATATGGTGAAGATCAAAAATGGTAAAGAACACTCAACCCAGAAGGTCACACATATACTGGTAATTTCTTTTACGCCGGGCTGAGTGGCTCAGACGGTTAAGGCGCTGGCCTTCTGACCCCAACGTGGCAGGTTCGATCCTGGCTCAGTCCGGTGGTATTTGAAGGTGCTCAAATACGTCAGCCTCGTGTCGGTAGATTTACTGGCACGTAAAAGAACTCCCGCGGGACTAAATTCCGGCACCTCGGCGTCTCCGAAGACCGAAAAAGTAGTTAGTGGGACGTAAAGCAAATAACATTATTATTAATTTCTTTTACAGCACGTGTCCAGCACACGAGTTTTCTTCTCATCATTGCGTGAATGCATGAAAAGTACGCATGCGCATTTATGTTCGGTTTATTGTACGATCCTGGCTAGAATTTTATGTCTGTTCCAGCGGAAGAACCTTGTGGACACGTGCATTTGATCATCTTCTAAGTCATATCATGACTGGAGTTAGTCCCTTTTCTTTGTTTAAAATCTACAGCTTCATTATTTGCACTGTGATTTCGATTTCTCTTTTGAAGATTGTAACCATGCCCTTCGCTAGTTTATGTTCCTAGTTTATGCATTGCCTTCTGGTTACATAATTTGAAATTGAATAGGATATTTTTTTTCTGTTGATTTTGGATTTTGTCTATCACTCTACGAGTTGTTCAAGACTGTACGAGTACTATGGAACATTTTTAGTATCCCGGATGATTGTTACTCGACATGTGGTAGAGAACATGAGTAAGGGTGGCTGCCTCTTCTCTTCACTAGCATACCTGTTCCATGGTTCTTAAAGATGGAGCGCCAATTATATTGTTAATAAACTTACATCCTTCTAAACTTTGCAATGGTACCAGCCAGCAGTTTAAGTCCCGATACGAACATCTCATAGAATTATTTTATTATTTCAAAGTGATATAATTTACGAGAAACATCAGGAATGGACAAATTAATGGTCAGAAAAAGACCTGTGGCAGATCATGAAACAGCAGATGTGGAGCAACAGCCAAGTAATGTGTGTGAAACTTCAGAAGATAGTGCATCTCTAACCTGTGTTTCTTCCGCGCCATCATGTAGTAGCAAGAACGCGAAAGTGAGATTTTGTAATGAGGAATACCTAAAAATGGGGTTGACGAGGTGTGGCAGTGAAGGTTCTCCTATACCGGACTGTTTGATATGTGGAGAAAAACTTTCTAACGCGAGCATGCCACCTAATAAGATGCTGCGCCATGTTTCAACAAAACACAAACATTTACAAGGAAAAAGTGTTGCCTATTTCAAAGAACTTAGAAGGAAAAAATAATGCTGTATTTACTAAGAAGTTGAAGACCTGCGATAAAGATCAAGAAGCTAGTTTTATCTTGTAGCTGAGATTATTGCAAATTATACGTTGCCTCATGTTGTTGCAGAGAAAGCCAACATTCCAGCTTGCTGTGCTGTAGTAAAAACGATGTTTGGCTCTGAGTACGAAACTAATATCAAGAAAATCCCCTTGGCTGAAAACACAGTTTGCAGGCGCATTCAGGATGTGTCTGAAAACATTGAAAACTCAGTTAAAATTCGAGTTGGTGAAACAAACTCAATGTTTGCAATGCCATTGGATGAATCTACCGATGTAGGTGGACTAGCTCAGCTAGTTTGTTTTATTCGTTTTCTTGATGAAGGGAAATTCGTTGAACAATACCTCTCTTGCATAGAATTTCCTTGCATAACCAAAAAAGACATCTTTGAAGTAATAAATGGATACGTGGAGACAATGAACTTGTCGCGGAAGAGTTGTGTTGGCATATGCACAGATGGAGCCCCATCAGTGACAGGTTCAATAAAAGGATTCATAGCACTGGTGAAACAACGAAACGGGAACAAAGCGCTGGTAGAAAAAACAACTGGAGAGGATTGAAGTCAGGTTTGGACAAGACTATTGAGATGACAAATTGAATTAAAAGCAGGCCTCTCAAGTCGCGGTTAATTGCCCAGATGTGTGGCGAGCTAGGAACACATCTCCTCCTCCATACAGAAATCCGTTGGCTATCAAGAGGGCGAATGCTTCGTCGTGTGTATGAACTGAAGGATGCAACGCTGCAACTATTTGAGCAAGAACAAAAAAACCCGAGTTTGCTGATGCATTAAAAGACGAATTCTGGTATACAAAGTTAGCTTTCCTTTCTGATATTTTTGAAATACTCAACAAAACGAATGCTGGTCTACAAGGTAAGACTGCAAATCTCCTTACCGCTACAGACAAAATTGCCGCTTTAAGAGACAAAGTCGGTGTACGGGGTATGGTTGAGAAAAACAAATCAAAGCAAATTTGAAATGTTTCCATTGACATCTAAATGTCCATTTAGTGACAAAGTACAACCACTGGTTCTTAATCGTTTAATGCAAGTGAAATCAAGGCTGGATAGATATTTTCCAACACTAAATGTAAACCAATATGACTGGATAAGAAATCCGTTTGCACCCTCCAGCTCTTGTGAACTTCAACTTATCGAAGAGGATGAACTGGCGGGATTTTAAAATTTAAGTACCAGGAGTCAGATTTAGATAGCTTCTGGATTTCTGTTCAACAAGATTTTCCTCAACTCAGTAAAAAAATCCCTCATCGTTTTGTTGCGGTTTTCTGCAACATATTCCTGTGAAAGTGCGTTTTCTGTTATGGCTAATACAAAAATAGTTAAACGTGGAAGTTTGAGAATGTTAGATGAGGAAATGCATGTGAATTTGTCCCGCATCTGGCCCCATGCAGATATGTAATGATCGCCAAGCCCATAGCAGTCACTGAATTGGAACATCAAGGTGCAAATTTTGTATCTATGAGAAAGGTGTTTAATATAGACTATTATACTTGGAAAATCATATATATACTATGAAAAATTTAAATTTCTTTAAAATGAATCTCCTTTGTTAAAATAGTCCATGTTTATAACTAAAATAATTAAATGGGTGTCATGTAGAGTTATGTGTGCTAATAGGGTGTCGCCATTTGGTAAAGCACTGGTGTAGAGAAATACTATATATTATTGTAACATTATTTCACTCTGACTGTTGTGCATGTTATGCATAATATTGATATGAAGAATGAGGACATGAAGAGTGCTTCGTATAAAGAGAACAGTGCTCTGTGGATAATTGTGCTAGGTCCGATTCTAATTGTATTGTGCCTTTCAAGCAGTCTTGTGTTTGAATCATTTGCTGGCATATGCAGTGTACAAAGTGTGTTTCAATGCGAAGTATTGTGTTTGGAATTAATGGCTGCCTGCAGTGACATACGAGAAAACTATTCTGTTTCCTACTATTCCTTTATATTTTCTGGCCTTAAACCCCCGACCAGAAACAAAATGAGCTTCAGCGACCTCAAAAATAAATTACGTAAGATGAAGGCAATTTTCAAGATTTCTTCTTGATCTAATTCTTCTTTCTCTACCGTTTTCGCACACCTGTGGGGTCGTGGTTGAGAACGGTGTCTCACATGTGGATTTGGCCCTGTTTTACGGCCGGAGGCCCTTACTAACGCCAAAGCTATATGGAGCGATGTAATCGCTATTGTGTATTTCTGTGGTGGTTGGTAGTGTAGTGTGTTGTCTGAATATGAAGAGGAAAGTGTTGAGACAAACACAAACACCCAGTCCCCAGGCCAGAAGAAATAATCAAAGGCGATTAAAATCCCCGACCCGGCCGGGAATCGAACCCGGGACCTTCAGATTCGAAGGCCTCAACGCTAACCATTCAGCAAACGAGTCGGACGTTTCTTTGATCTAATCAATATATTAAAATTGTTAAACAGCCATCCAGTAGGCAAGCGGCTATTGATGCTTCAGGCTACTAGTTGAGAATATAGTTTTCTGCTTACATCTGAAGAATGGTGATTTGAAGTGAATTATTGTTATTATTATTATTATTATTATTATTATTATTATTATTATTATTATTATTATTATTATTATTATTTCGTGTGGCTATTGTAGCCTTGCGTAGCCCTTGTAAGACAGATTCTCCAACGAGGATGGGTGGCATCTGCCGTGTATGGGATCTGTGTATTTTTAGTGGAGGGTAATGTTGTATGTGATGTGAGTTTCAGGAATGTTGGGCACAGTAGAAACATCCAGTCCCCGAGCACGGGGAAATAGCCATTTAAGGTTAAAATCTCCGACCCGGCCGGGAATCGAACCCGGGGCCCTCAGACCAGTTAGACAAGGAGCCGGATACTATGGGAAAACAAATGCAGCTCTTAATGAATGCAAAGCACCCATGTTGATGGACATACTCAGGAACCACCGAACCAATAAGAGCGAAATAAATGAAATGAAGGTTCCTCTTAGGTTGTAAGTAACAGCTAAGAACCCGCATTTGGAAAAACAATCATCCCTAAGGTGTAAAATACAGTGGGGAAACGCGATAAATTGGCAATTTTTCGGAGCACTAGGGCTACTCAGCCTGTTTCCAGTCATTTTGACTGGGTGAGGAATGGAATGAATGACTCCCCCATCTAGCGGCCAGGATGGGAATTGTGCCGGCTGCCGAAGCCTGTCGCACTTCTCTGGGGCAATGATTAGTGAATGACAGATGAAATGAAATGAAATTATATTGGAGAGTGTCACTGGAATGAAAGACGACAGGGTAAACCGGAGTATCCGGACAAAAACTTGTCATATGCAGGTCCAGCACAATCCGAAATGGAGCGACCGGGATTTGAACCACGGAACCCAGCGGTGAGAGGCCGGCGCGCTGCCGCCTGAGCCATGGAGGTTGCTCACTAGGGATACTATGAAAGTTAATTTTATGTCATTTGGTAACATTCATAACTCTTGCCCTACTTTCTCTGTGCTGTGACATGCATACCATATAGAGTGGCTCACCTGAATTTTTCACCACAATTGCCTTCTGACTAGTTGAAGATAGCGATAGCGATAGGCGGTTTTCACCTTGGTGAATAACAATAAGGGCCACATGAAAGGACGTGCAATGTGTGTCCCGTGCTTCAACAAGCAAAGAGGTAGCGCTAACAAGTTTTTTTAAAATGCATGCATCGTAGGTGACCACATTCAGAGGAATTAACCAATGAAAGTTAAAATCTCTGACCCGGCCGTGAATCAAACGCAAGACTCCTTCGACCAAACAGTTTAGCCATGGAGCCGGGCTTTCACGAAGGTAAAGCCCGCCTATCGCTATCTTCAACTAGTCAGAACATATTATAGGTGAAAAACTTCAGTGGACGACCCTGTATCTCGAGATGGAGCAGTTAGCTGCTCTCCTTGTTTTGTTGGTTAAAAGTGAAGGTTTCTACGAGGTTTATGTCGCAATAAAATGTCCCAATTCATTATATAAATATGCATGTGGTATTTGTATTTATTTACGATGTAAATGATGGCTATCAACGAAGACAGCTTTTGTCCTTCTTACTCACTTTCTTATTTACTACTAGCTGTTGTGTTAGAAATGCCACCTAGCGGAGATGAATGGGAGCGGAAGAAACAGAGCACACTTCAACTAACAACATAGTAGTCAGTCAGTCAGTCAGTCAGTTGTTTTTGACAGGTTGTTAGTGGCTTAAGACATTGTAGGTTAATGTATTACATTTTCTTTACTGCCGAGCGGCTTTGAACCACTTCCCCCTTTTCTCATCATTCTTCGCGTTTTCTTTGTCATAAATTGAAAATGATCAGGATATAGGCCTACTGTAAGAGTTTTTTTTTTTTTTTTGCTAATTGCTTTACGTCGCACCGACTCAGATAGGTCTTATGGCGACGATGGGACAGGATAGGACTAGGAGTGGGAAGGAATCGGCCGTGGCCTTAATTAAGGTACAGCCCCAGCATTAGCCTGGTGTGAAAATGGGAAACCACGGAAAACCATTTTCAGGGCTGCCGACAGTGGGGTTCGAACCTACTATCTCCCGAATACTGGATACTGGCCGCAACTAAGCGACTGCAGCTATCGAGCTCGGTGTAAGAGTTTGTAAATTGGATTTTAAATAATTTACGCATTGAAGACAAAACTGTTATTTCCGTAAGTAAACGATATATTCATTGAATTGACCCACAACGCGGACTGTACACTTGTGCTGACACTAGTTCCAGACCTGTAGGTTATATTGTTTACAAATATGACCAAGGCTACCACTGCTCAGCGACATGAGCATCTGATGCAAAATCGGAAGGTTGTAGATCACACTGGTGATCGGTTGGCCATTTTTGTTCCAAATTTAACATCTCTTCTATATATATTAAACACGACCTAATCATTTGAAAGTTTATATCGATTTCCGAAAATATTTTAAAGTTATAAACAAGATGTAATAATCGCGAATATCTCGGTTATTATACTCGTACGGTAAAAAAAGACAGGTCGCTTAAAAGTTCGGAAATTATATTTTTCAAATTTTATTATTTACGATTTGTCGATAGAATATATATCAAGTCAAGCGATTGGCTGCGCGATTTGGATCATTCGAGAGATAGCGGGTTTCAATCCCACTGTCGGCAGCCCTGGAGATGATTTTCGGTGTTTTTCCATTTTCACACCAGGCAAATGCTGGTGCTCTACCTTGATCAAAGCCACAATCGCTTCCTTCCCACTCCTGGGCTAGGCCGCCGTCGCCAGTCCCATAACACCTCTCTGTGTCGGTGCGACGTAGAGCAGATTATTTTAAAGAAGTAAATATTAACTCGTGCCGCCTCTGTGGTGTAGTGGTTAGTGTGATTAGCTGCCACCCCCGGAGGCCCGGGTTCGATTCCCGGCTCTGCCACGAAATTTGAAAAGTGGTACGAGGGCTGGAACGGGGTCCACTCAGCCTCGGGAGGTTAACTGAGTAGAGGTGGGTTCGATTCCCACCTCAGCCATCCTGGAAGTGGCTTTCCGTGGTTTCCCACTTCTCCTCCAGGCAAATGCCGGGATGGTACCTAACTTAAGGCCACGGCCGCTTCCTTTCCTCTTCCTTGTCTATCCCTTCCAATCTTCCCACCCCCCGCAAGGCCCCTGTTAAGCACAGCAGGTGAGGCCGCCTGGGCGAGGTACTGGTCATCCTGCGCAGTTGTATCCCCGACCTAGAGTCTGAAACTCCAGGACACTGCCCTTGCGGCGGTAGAGGTGGGATCCCTCGCTGAGTCCGAGGGAAAAACCGACCCTGGAGGGTAAACAGATTACGAACGAACGAAATATTAACTCAGTAATTTGGAATTTCTTGCTTTGACCCCTTAATATTTTTACCCCACTGCATACCAATGAAATTATGTATAGTCTAGCGCACAATTCTACTATCCTTGAATTTAAATATTGAGTTTCAAGAAATTCTTTTCTGTAGTTTTCCCGTAATGTCGCCATAAATAGGCAGTAAAACATTGAACTGAATCTACTATCTGGTTCTAACGATAAGTCGTGACAGTTTGTAGATATGGCACGAATAACAGGAACTACGTTCATTAAAAACATTAGTCATGATAACAGAAGAATGAGATAAATGTTCATTAATAAACTGTTCATTATGCACTACATATAATTACAGTAAATGTGTAACTAAAGCCCGATTGCAATACCACTTTATAATTTCACAACAGGACCTCAATTCGCGATCGTGGACGGAGCAGATGTTTATTGTTAGACCTTGAGACTTCAGATAGGCACATGCGCGGCAGACATGCGTACCCCTGACTCTCCTTACCCCGCATCAGCGCGACTTCTCGTCAGATGACCATAGCACTTTCAACTTCTAGATGCTTAAAACATACAGTCGAAACTGCTTATTGTGGCATCGCTTTCAACGACGCATTGCTGAAATCTAATGGTTTCGTCTAAATACTATATATACACTGCCGGAAAAAAGAATAGTACACCCTCTTAGAGTTTTCCAATTCACTCAAGATTTATTGTTGAAACAATGCATATGGAGTACATGAAATGATTGCATTTACAGATATAGCTCCAGCAGTACTGAGGTACCAGGTGTCGATTCATACTGAAACACCCATATTAGTAGGTAGTATATCCTCCACAGGTGGCATTGCAGGCGCTGATTCTGGCATCCATTCGAGCATACAAATGGCGAATACTGTCTTGGGATACATTATTCCATGCCTGTTCGACCTGTTCACGTAGTTCTGCAAGGGTTGTGGGTTGACGAGTCGCACGTGTCAGTCGTCGTCCTATCATACCCTACACATGCTCGATGGGAGACAAGTCCGGAGATCGTGCTGGCCAGGGAAGTTGCTGCACGTCTTGCAGAGCACGTTGAGTTTCAGGCGCAGTGTGTGGGCGACCATTATCCTGTTGGAACAACACATCACCTTCCTCTTGCAAGAATAGCAAAAGACCGGGTCGTACAACATTCTGCACGTGCCGAGCGCTAGTCAGTGTTCCCTCCACAAACACCATAGGTGAATAAGAGTTGAAGTGTATCACACCCCAGACCATAAGGCCTGGAGTGGGGCCAGTATGTCTTGGACGAATGCACTCTACGAGACAACGCTCGCCAGGTCTACGTCGTACGCGCAAACGACCATCACTTGCGTGCAGGCAGAATGTGCTTTAATCGCTGAAGACCACGACCCGCCAATCCATCTTCCAAGTGATCCTCTGCATGCACCAGTCGAGCCGTGCACGTCGATGTTGTGGCGTGAGTTGAAGACGAGGCCGTAGTCCCACTGCTAGTAACCGGTTGGGAACAGCTCCTGTTTACACTTCCGGGCTCACAAACCCTCTTATCTGTGCTGTGGTAGTTGTACGATTTGCCACTGCTGCCCTTACAATACGACGATCTTGGCGAACGTCTGTGCTGCGTGGACGTCCAGAAACTCGTCTACGGGCATGAGAATGTTCACGTGACCATTGCAATTAGCATTGTTTCACAACTGACGCAGCACGTCCAACTTGTGTGGCAGTTCTTCGGATGGACCATCCCGCGCCACTCCGAAGGCCACAATTTGACCCCTGTCAAACTCGCTCAGTTGGCTGTAGGAAACACGAGTGCGTCTCCGTGGCATGGCGCATGTTTGCTTCACACGTTTACAACACAGTGAACCTTATGGCTGTAAACATTCTCTATCAAAGGCTACACGCAGGTGGCACTCTGACAGCTATGTCATTACGCTATCTGTGGGCGGACGACGTTGAAACCATTATCAGTACATCTGCTAACCACCAGGTGGCACCTGCCGTCATCGGATCAAAATCGATGCCGTCTTTCCAGGTGTACTATTTTTTTTCCGGCAGTGTGTATTCCATTCGACGGCCGTACAATCCTGAATAGGGATGCGAATCAGGCAAAATCGCCATGAGCACTGAGACACTCATCCCACCGTCGTTGTAAAACACTCGTATCCTACTGCGTGAATAAGTCCGTAACAGCCTACGGCACAGCCTCGTCCGACAGGAACAACCGACACTTCAAGCCCTTTTTAGGAGATCGAAGGCGTGACAATGATTATGCGCCGGTCCACCCTAATCGCCTCATCCACCGCCCGCTTGTTGTCCGTAATGAATGAGGCTGGCCTCCCAGATCGGTCGGCGTCTTGTGTTGAAACGCTACCCGCGCGAAACTTGGTGCACCATTCCACAACGGTGGTTATCGACAGACGTGCTGCCCCATACACAGTCTTCATTCTCCGATGGATGTCCACCGGTGTTTGTCCTTCGGCAGCCAAGAACAAAATAACAACACATTGGCCCTGTTTGGACGCATTTACTAGTATCGTCGCCGTAGTTCACGTGGCCGCACTTCACGCACGCACCTCGGCACGATACGACTTCCACACTGATCCCTTTGCCTACATGTCCGTGCTTATACAGGGTGAAGCGAAATTCGCGCACTTGGGCGTCGCAGTGTGACTCCTCATATGCCAGCAATAAAAAAAAAACGTCTTTCACAAAAGTTCGTCCTGCGAGTATATCAGCAGAAAAAGGACGTTGAGGAGTGGCAATCTGGCAATACTGTAACCACATGTACGGTAAGTACCTCTGTCAGCAAATATTACGCGTGCTGCGCAGTTGCTGCAGTGGATAGACTTTTGGGTTGGCAGGCAGGAGGTCGAGGGTTCGATCCTGGGTTGAGGCACATTTTTTATTTGCTGATTTCCATCGGACATTACATACTGTAATACAGTAAGACACCGTACCTTAGGTCACATGTATCCTACATTTACAACATTTTGTGACGCTGAACACAACAAATACTTTGTTAAGCCTACTGGTAATGTAAGGCCCTAACGAAATGTAATGGACCTGAACGAGGCAAGAATAATAGTTGGTACTAATCTATGAGACCATTGGAGGAGGGTGCGAATAATTCACGCCCACGACGTGGAAAGGGCGTCTTTCAAAGCTGACCAATGGTTTCTATAGGACCCGCTGCAATCGCTGTTGACGATTAAGATGCAAGATACCATACCACCTGGACTACATTTACGAAATAAAAAACATACGCTTCAACCCAGAATCGACCCCTCGACCTCCTGCATCATCATCATCATCATCATCATCATCATCATCATCATCTGTTTACCCTCCAGGTTCGGTTTCTCCTCGGACTTAGCGAGAAATCCCACGTCTACCGCCTCAAGGGCAGTGTCCTGGAGCTTCAGACTCTTGGTCGGGGATACAACTGGGGAGTATGACCAGTACCTCACCCAGGCGGCCTCACCTGCTATGCTGAACAGGGGCCTTGTGGAGGGATGGGAAGATAGGAAGGGATAGGCAAGGAAGAGGGAAGGAAGCGGCCGTGGCCTTAAGTTAGGTACCATCCCGGCATTCGCCTGGAGGAGAAGTGGGAAATCACGGGAAACCACTTCCAGGATGGCTGAGGTGGGAATCGAACCCACCTCTACTCAGTTGACCTCCCGAGGCTGAGTGGACCCCGTTCCAGCCCTCGTACCACTTTTCAAATTTCGTGGCAGAGCCGGGAATCGAACCCGGGCCTCCGGGGGTGGCAGCTAATCACGCTAACCACTACACCACAGAGGCGGACGACCTCCTGCATGCCAACCCAAAACTCTATCCACTGCACTAACTGTACAGCACGAATGATATGTGCTGACAGAGGTAGTTATCCTACATGTGGTTACAGTGTTTCCAGATTGCCACTCTTCAACGTCCTTTTTCTGCCGGATATACTCGAAGTACGAACGTTTGTGAGAGACATTTTTATTACTGGCATGTGAGGAGTCGCGCTGCGACGCCCGAGTGAGCGAATTTCGCTTCACCCTGTATACCCGCATCAGAGTCGCGCTACGTTGAACGTCCGCTGCAGCAATAAGCTCAAACGGAAACTTTTTGAATAACGCCTTATACATTGTATTTAAAAAATCGCTCAGTACGACATATCTTATAAAAAGGAGTATTTTTATCACATTTTCGAAGAAATGTATCGACTATAACGTTGAATGTTGATTTTTGTTTGTTACGTATTTGAGGCGGGGCTGCCTGGCCGAGGCGGTAAAGGCGTGCTCGATTCGCCAGGAAGGCCGTGGTTTCGAATCCCCGTCAGGAAGTCGTAAAATTTAAGAAACGAGATTTCCACTTCCGGAGGTGCATATGGCCCTGAGGTTCACTCAGCCTACACCAAAAATGAGAACTAGGTTAATTCCTTTGGGCAAAAGCGGCCGGGCGTAGAGCTAACCACTCTACCCCATCACGTGCCGAGGTTAACAATTTATGGTGGAAGCCTTTACCTTCCACTCCTCCAAGGGCCTTCTTGGCCTGTACGGAGGTGACTTTGCTTTGCTTTTACACATTTGAGGATCGATGACTACAATGTAAAGCTTATTTTCAAACTCATGTTTTCAGTAGATTATAGGTTTCAAATCAGTCCCTATCTTAAACAAGTTAACACTCCGAATATAAAATAGTATTTCTGTACTTTTTGAATATTGACCTGATTCTTGGTGTTTAAATCGGACAGGACAAATAATAGCCTTGTCGGGTTCAGTTTAAATTTTGTCTATTACAGCTTTACGGGAGAGTGGATTGGTTTTTCATTAAACTTAATCTATTTATGCCCATTTTTTTTTTTCAGTATGGACTGCTACTGGCGTAAATACGAACCAAAACTGTTTAATTTATTTAGATCCTATATAAACACGTGGGTCGTTCACTTGTTCGAGAATGACAGATGGACAGGAGGCAACGGGGTTAAAAGTCAAGTTGTGAATTTCACTGTTAGGAAAAGTCCTCTCAGGTTTAATTACTGTGTTGATAGGGGGTGAAAGCTCCTTATGGGAATCACTTTAAGTAGCTGGATGTTAACATAATGAAAGGTCTTCATTGGGGTAATCACAAAAACGGTATTGTAAATAAGGGTGCAGATCTCTGCCCATGGATTTGAGGGTATTTTGGGGGTTGTAGTAAGGATGTAAATGAGAGGGCATATAAGTAAGATCCCAACTAGAGTGTAGTTCCAGTGTATGGAACCCTCACCAGGATTACTTGATTCGAGAACTGGAAAAAATCCAAAGAAAAGCAAGAGAGCGTTGCAAAAATGTTGCAAAGTTTGGACTGGGAAGACTTGGGAGAAAAAAGACGAGATGCTCGACTAAGTGGTATGTTCCGAGCTGTCGATGGAGAGATGGCGTGGAATGACATTGGTAGACGAATAAGTTCGAGTGTTGTTTTTACAAGTACGAAAGATCACAATATGAAGATAAAGTTGTAATTCAAGAGAGTAAATTGGGGCAAATATTCATTTATAGGAAGGGGAGATTAGGTATTGGAATAATTTACCAAGTGAGGTGTTCAATAAATTTCCAAATTATTTGCAATTATTTAAGAAAAGACTAGGTAAAACGGGTAGGAAATCTGTCACCTGGGCGACTGCTCTAAATGCAGATCAGTGGTGATTGATTTTGAATGAGGTTGTGAGATTTCCCGGATATTTTACCAGGCAACAATGTACTATTACTAATATATGTATTATTATTATTATTATTATTATTATTATTCTACCGCCTTTTCCCACGCATGCGAACTGTGTCACAGATGTGGATTTGGCACTGTTCTACGGTCGGATACTCTTTCTGATGTCAACCCTATGTGGCGGGATATAATCGCTATTGCGCGTTTCTGTGGTAGTTGGTAGTGTTGTGTGTTGTCTGAATATGAAGAGGATAGTGTTGGGACAAACACAAACACTCAGTCCCCGAGCAATAAGAATTAATCAAACGAGCCGAGAATCGAACCCGGGCCCCTTCGAACCAAAGGCTTCAAAGCTGACCATCCATCCCAGGAGCCGTACACTAACATACGTTGTACTGTATACCGTGATAAATTGAGCACTTTTACATCAATAATGGTTATCGCTCCCTTCCACAAAAGTTATATTCTGTTCGCAGAACACGTAACTAGATCACATAGCTGACACTAAAGTTCAGATTTCCTTTCACAAGAAGAAGATTTTGTTCGCAGAACACCTAAATAGATCATATAGACAATACTGAAGTTCAGATTTCCTTTCACAAGAAGAAGGATTTGTTCTCAGAACACCTGAATAGATCACATAGCCAGCACTAGAGTTCACGTTCGTTTCTTGGTAAATTGCGAAACAAGTAGGTACTAGCAAGAGGAAAGTTACACCTAGCACATGTTCTGAATGTTTCATTACCACAAATTTTGAATCAGCCTTGGTTGATCACTGTTTAGGAAATGACTATGGCGTTCATTCCTCTGGCGCTCTTTCGTAACACCTCAAGGTAACTAGAATATAAGGTAGGCTATTCCGGCGGTTGAAGCTTCCATTGGCTGGAGCGCTCTGACGTCACGCGGTATGAACGATAGCGAGTAAGGAACACAGTCGCAGTACAGCAAGCCTGTGAATTCTCGTGCCTGTGAAACATCTTCTCGATCTTTCATCAAATAATAGTCTGGTTTAGTCCGATTCGATAAGTAACGGCACTTCCAATAGATTTAAAAACATGAAAATGCGTTAAATTTCGTCACATGCTGAGCAGGTAGAACATCAACTATCAAATACATGACATATAATACGATAAGAAATAAAATATTGCCATGCAACTCAAAATAATTAATTTATTTCCTGATGAAGTAAATATTTAGATTAAATAGCATAGGAAAATATGCATCATATCGACATCATTATGGAATTATATTAAATTATTAAAACGTATGTGTCAGGAGACTTAATTACTTGATGAACCAGCCAAAAGCTTAGCCTTCTTATTGGCATATTTTCTCAGTGCTAGCTCCTTCCTCTTTGCATTAAAATGCCATATCCTAATAAATGTCCTGGTCCTTACGTAGAGGCAAATTATTTTGTCATGGAATACTGGAAATTTTGACTTAATAATAGAAATAAGAGTTTTCACTTTTTTGCATCTGGATACAGTCTTACCGTGAAACACACCAAATGAAATTTCGAAGTGGGCTATATTTTTTAACCACTCATGACTGGGATGTGTGAGGCCCCCTTTTGAAATAACCGAGATCCAGTAACAGGTCTCTTCTCGCACGACATTTTTGTCTCTTTCTTCGTATTTACTATATATCGGATCACGGATACTGTCTTATTTCACGAGCTTCGAAATATATTCAGAAATATAAGTTATTAGCACATAATAATGTTAATGTTATTGGATTTTACGTCCCACTAACTATGTTTTTGAGCACCTTCACCAACGGACTGAGACAGGATCGAACCTGCCAAGTTGGGCTAAGAAGGCCAGCGATCTACCATTTGAGTTGCTACTCAGCCCGGCTATTAGCACATACCAATAATTATAGAAAATATGATTTTCATTCAGTCATTTATATCTGACACCTTTTTACCGTACGAGTTGTAATAATCGAGATATTCAAGAGTTTATTACAAAGTGTTTCAATACCCATGCATTGTTAACGAGGAAGTATTGTTATGCCATCACAGTAGCAAACTAACTGGCTATGATGGTTGTTGTCGTTATTGTCTTTATAATATGCGAAATAATAATAATGTTATTTGTGTTACGTCTCACTAACATTTACATAATATGTTGACTGCATTTTAATCAGTACAGTGGTTCTACTTCAGATACTGACAACACGAACACTGTTCACGCAGTGAAGCACTATAAAATTACTATATGTCCGTGATCCAATATACAGTAAATACGTAGAAAGAGATAAAAATGTCGGTCGGTCGGTCACTTGCTTTCTTGGCTTACGCTGCGTGAACCATCAACGATAGACCCCAAGTGTAAGCGTACGAAATGTAAAGCATAGAATCCTCTACAAAAAAGTCCGCGATGGCACATACCTATTTCCAACCGGCTGCCCTCTAGAAGCGATTTTACGCTACAGTCCGCGGTAAAAAATGTAACTCCTTAAATTTAAATAAATATTTCGATATTATCCTCGAGTTCCTCATTAAAATAAATTGTTTAATCTCCTCCAGTATTTTATAAGGATTACAATAACCTTGTCAGGACATTATTTGCATGAATGGTTCAGAAGTTATGACCATTTTAGACTGTAGTGGTAATACGTGTCAGCAGGACGGGCGACCGCTGTCTCATACCACATGACGTCACGCAGAAGGCGGAGAGGGAGAGAAACAAGTGAGCGCGGTGCGGGAAGAGACCCCTGCGGGTAACAGCTATTCAAGTTGATATTGTTATTTTTTCAAGTTGCTTTACGTCGCAGCGATACGGATAGGTCTTATGGCGATGATGGAACAGGAAAAGGCTAGGAGTGGGAAGGAAGCGTCTGTGGCCTTAATTAAGGTACAGCCCCAGCATTTGACTGGTATGAAAATGGGAAACCACGTAAAACCATCTTCAGGGCTGCCGACAGTGGGGTTCGAACCCACTATCTCCAGAATACTGGATACTGGCCGCACTTAAGCGACTGTAGCTATCGAGCTCGGTAGTATATATAGCCGTATCTTTGGGCTTGTTCCTTATTGATACGCAATTACCTTCGTATCTTTTCGATAGAACTACAGGCCATCTAGAGAAATTCCATAGCTGTAGTTGGAATCCAGGCATTTTTCATGCAGGAGTCCAATAAACAGCATTTACATCCAAGTACTCTACGAAGTGCGAAGAAGTCTTAAAATAAACTTTTATCAGGATTGCGAAACATAAAGGGAGATTTCATATTCCCCATATTCATTGCCATAATTTATCTCCAAGTTACTGCCAGTAGCTTGTCCACATCATCTGACACTGAATCAGGAGGGCCACTAAAATCGAGCGGATTATCCGAGATGCTATTTTTTTTTCTTGCTAGGGGCTTTACGTCGCGCCGACACAGATAGGTCTTATGGCGACGATGGGATAGGAAAGGCCTAGGAGTTGGAAGGAAGCGGCCGTGGCCTTAATTAAGGTACAGCCCTAGCATTTGCCTGGTGTGAAAATGGGAAACCACGGAAAACCATTTTCAGGGCTGCCGATAGTGGGATTCGAACCTACTATCTCCCGGATGCAAGCTCATAGCCGCGCGCCTCTATCCGAGATGAAGCTTTCGTTCACTGGTACCTGAAGCTAGACACGATTTAATCTGTGGGATCAGCACGGTCTACATCAAAAGAAGCTGCATCCGTATCCCCTGCTCTATCTTCTGGCAATAATATAGAAGTATTGAATTAAGAGTACGGGATATCTAAGAAATCAATCAGTTAGTCACTACTGATCTGCAGTTAGGGCAGTCGCCCAGGTGGCAGATTCCCTATCTGTTGCTTTCCTAGACTTTTCGTAAATGGTTTCAAAGAAACTGGAAATGCATTGAACATCTCCCGTGGTAAGTTATCCAATTCTAACTCCCTTTCCTATAAACGAATATTTTACCCAATTTGTCCTCTTGATTTCCAACTTTATCTTCATATTGTGATCTTTCCTACTTTTATAGACACCACTAACCCAGTTGAATTTTTACAGAAATAAAAATAAAAGGTGATTTTAAACAACAATATAAAACATTACTTAATTTAGAAAATAAATGCTTGCTGACGATTCTGGAACTGCTGCAATAGGGGAAATCAGTAAGGTGCCTGCTTGGTGATTTACTTTGTCGTCACCTTTCGGCCCGGCTCTCCATTCGAGGCTACACTCGTTTCCATCGCAACCCCTCCACGGGTTTCGCTTATTGGCTCTGACGTTGCAAATGCTATCAATTACTGGAGTAGAAACGCAAGAGATCTTTTTCAACGTTGAGACGCTTGAAAATGTACCTCAGAAATACCATAAGTGAAACTCAACTCAGTTGGTTCGCTCTTTTGAACTTTCACAGGGACATAGTTGTAAAAACCAACAGATTTTTGGATCTACTTCCTAACAAGCCTCAAAAATTGGATTTTAGATTGTAATATGAACATAACATAGTTTTACATAGCGTAGTTTTACACACAAAAACTGATGTATTTCTTTTACGGTTGATTGCTCATGACAAGATGATTATTATTATTATTATTATTATTATTATTATTATTATTATTATTATTATTATTATTATTATTATTATTTGCCGC
Organism: Anabrus simplex; assembly: GCF_040414725.1. Classification (NCBI taxonomy): domain Eukaryota; kingdom Metazoa; phylum Arthropoda; class Insecta; order Orthoptera; family Tettigoniidae; genus Anabrus; species Anabrus simplex. The sequence continues at coordinate 204,610,019 of NC_090270.1, read as the reverse complement.
ATTTTGCGTGGGTCACAGAAGGAACGAAGCGCAAAGGTTCAATGGGTAAACAAAGCAAAACATAAGCTCCGAGAAGTTGAGTTAAAATTTTGAAAACTTAGTATTTACTTTCTTTTCAGCAGGTAACAAATTCACAATGATAATTTCAATTAAAAATACAGTAGTTGAGAGCAAATAGCTCAGACGCCAACCCTAACCCTAAATACGTTTTACACGAAAGAAGATTTCAATAGCTCTGAAGCCATCATACCAAATGATCTCGGTAGGAGGTAATAAATTACTATTACAAAATTCTGGGTGTAAAAAATAATTAAACAGAATCCCACCAAGAAATTAATAGGTGTGAATCCCAAGTACCATAATCATAGGACCTTAGACACACTAATACCTAGTCCAGCCTCTACAATCATAACCAATTCCCAGTAATACAGACAAAAGGAAACGAAGCTCCTAGCATGTTTCAAGGGTCGAAAAAACCAGTAGTTCATCAGACCTAGGAGGCCATAGCACAGAAAAGGGCATGGGCGCCTGCAAGGGGGAATTCTAAAAAGGTTGATGTTCAATTGTTTAATATCATACCAGATTATTTCATAAACTGAATGTACTGACAGTCATCTAGCATCTGTTATAACCGGAAATTTCTGTAAATAATTTAATGTTGCTGATGTTATATTGGTTTTTATATTCAAGAAAAATAATATAATAATGTCATACAATAGGCTACTAATGGAAACATTGCTTTAGTTTCCAATATGGTTACGCCTACCCTAGTTTTAGGTACCGTATGTTTCCATTACATTAATCACCATCATCACCATCATCATCATCATCATCATCATCATCCTCATCATCACCTTAGGAATTTGCCCTCGGCAGTGACCATAAGGGAAATCATGTTCTCGAGATATTTTTATACATTATCACAACTCTAGCGAACCTCTGCCCCTAAACTAAGGTCGTGTTTGCTGACTAGCAAGGCATGAGTCCCGTAAGGGATCTGCAACTTACCTCTTTTCTGTGAAACAAGATGGTCCTCAAAGTACAAAAGCATTAGGATCTTTTCATAAAATTTTGCAGTATCATGAAGGCTCTCGAAAATATTTCTAACTAGCGAAGTTTCAATTCCAAGACTCGACAACGCGCACATAACCTCCACTGTTCAGCGTCGAACTCGGCCTTTATTTTAGCAATTCACGTAATGGCAAAATACAGTGGTATTTTAGAACCCGTAACAAGCTCCCTTCAATCGGAAGAGGAAACACAAAATTTTGTGGTCAAAATATCTGAACTAAAGGCTAACGTAGCCAACGATTTCAGAGCAGCAAAGTGCTGCATTTAACGAAGCAAGTAAGAAATGCAACGAAAATGGGTGGGGGTGGGGCTGCTTGCGTATCACCATCATCTACCTAGGTAATGAAACGAAATAATATATCTTCTTTATAGCAGGAAAGTTGATCTAGAAAAGTGTTAATGTGCCCTCCCTCCCCTGGAAAAGATTCTGTGGGCGCCCATGGAAAAGGGTACATACCCTCTTACCTTACGGCAAGTACACTCGTTGCCTCAAGAAAGAGGATCAAGAGATCCAAAATACAGGAGTGGAAGGCTCTTACTGCAAGACAGTAAACAAATATGGAAAAGGAATAAACTTAGGTCGAGACAAAAAAGAGAACGCAAAAAGAAAGAAAAGAAAGGAGGCTAGCACAAGCACTCCTGAAAGTCACATACAGAGTTCCAGCCAGAAAGTCATGTTCCTCAAGGAGTTCAGGATCGGTGCATTTACCAGGGATGGATTTATAATATAGGTCCACAAGGCACGCGCCTAGGGCCAAGTGGCTTTGTGGAGAGACAAATGTTGGCTAACACTATTTCGTGGCCCCTAGACATTTTTACCGAGCAAGTAGCCACACCGTTAAGGTCACGTAGTTTTCAGCATGCATTCGGGAGGTAGTGGGTTCGAACCCCACTGTCGGCAGCTCTGAATATGGTTTACCGTGGTTTCTATTGTCACACCAGGCAAATGCTGGGGCTGTAACTTAATTAAGGTCACGGCCGCTTCCTTACCACTCCTAACACCTTCCTATCCATTCGCTGCCGTAATACCTATCTGTGTCGATGCGACGTAAATAAAATTGTGAAAAAAAAGCAAAAACCAACGTAAATGTTTTCCCCCTTTAAACAACTGGAACCATCATGATATTAATCATCAAGCTAGCACTATTTTGTGTTAATACGTACAATAATACTTTTGTGCTTTGAATGATAACACATAGAAGTTATTGACTATTTGTTTGTTGCTTGCTTGTTGTTTTAAGGGGCCTAACATCGAAGGTCATCGGCCCAGACTATTTGTTTGTTTGTTTGTTTGTTTGTTTGTTTGTTTGTTTGTTTGTTTGTTTGTTTGTTTGTTTGCTTATTGGCTTTAGGTATCAAACCAACCAGCCCGCTACAAACACATTTGAATCAAAAGAAAAGATACACAGTAAATTTACACTTGCACTACATACCCACGTATGAAGTATCAATGATAGTGTACTTGGATTTCATAGTTTTAATGGTTCTAGGTTCTTACAGTACAGGGACTGAAAGTGCCTCCTCTGAAGTTATTTTTTGCTGGTATTGTAGCACTGTAGACCTTACATTGTTAAATTTGTGTGTTTTATGAACTTGGCAATTGCTTTATACACCTTTGGTTGCTGGGAGGATGAAATACACTGTATGTTAAGTGGGAGTTGAAAGTTGATTTTAAGTAAAGTAGTTATTAAGTATGAAGGCTTTCACGGCCGGTGTCAATACAATAAAAATCTTCCGAGCTATTATGCCGTGGTCCACAGAAGATGACTACCGCAACAGTAGTCGAAACGTCTGGACGAAATGAGAGGAGTGGACCACGGCATAATGGCTCGGAAGATTTTTATTATAGTGTAGTTATTTCGCTGCACATGTTAAAGTTGGGGTGAGAAGATGATGTGATTGAGATCAGCTATTGGATGGCGGTCACGGGAATAGTAAGGCGAGTCCAAAACACCTATCCGGTAGAGATGGCTTACAAAACTTCCGTGGTTGAAAGTTTGACTTAATTCGTCGCTATTTATTTTTAGAATATGACTTCATTCTTTGCTATTTATTCTTAGAATATGACTTAATTCTTCACTATTTATTCTTAGAATAACACAGCACGTGTCTGGTTTCACTTTTCTAACAACTAAGAAACATTCTGAGTCGTTATCAGTATGGCAGTTTTGTTTCTTGGAATATTGCTTCTGGCTAACAATATTTGATCGATGATTTCAGTACCGTCAGAGTAAAATGAAAACCTCTATGATCAGTGAATTTATTTTCGCCTTTAAAATTAATGACGGTATGTGGACTTTCGTTTTATGTAATTTTAAATGTTGCTTGTACGATGAACAATATTTTATAGTTTATAGTTGTACTTGATTCTTGTTCCTTTTTGGAGTGTGCATGGTATAAATGAGTCTAGAGGCGCAGAAATGTTATATCCGCCAATGGCATTTAACATTTCTTATTTAAATAATTTTGAAAAAAAATTACTACACCAACTTAGAACCAAAAATATATCGACTGTATAAACCAGGGCCTCTCAAACGCCCACAATCTCACGCGTGCAGAGCGAGGCGCAAGAGCTCCGTGCACTGTGCTTCGGTGCCGCTCGGTATGGCTCGGATCAACGCTTCGTCTCTGGGCTACTCGGCTAAGCTCGGCTCTACTCGGCTATACTCGGCTCAACTCAGCCCGGATTTGGAGCGCTACGGCGCGAGTGGGGCAGAGGGAGACAGGCGGAGCGAGCGAGAGAGGCATGAGGAAAGAGAGAGTAAGCGCTATTGCTCCAAATCGAGGAGTGGGGGGTCTGCACGCTGGTCAACCAAGCCAAGTCGTCTTTTGCACCGTGCACAGTGCATGCACCACGCGCATGCACCCTGAGAGGCCCTGGTATAAACAAACAGACAAATAGGAAAGTTGTCTCAATCTACAGCCGAATCAGCAGCAGACTTGAAGACGTCCCCAGAAAATTAGGATATAAAAAAGAATTTTTGAAGAGTATTTCTTTGGAAATTGTGTATCATCACACCTCTATGCTGTGATGTTATGTCTTAAATCTGAACTTTAAGCCGGTTTACAGCCAGCAGATCATCATCATCCTCCTCCGTGGTGTGAGGATACATCAGTCAGGATTATGGACAGTGTTTGTGTTGGTTTATCACCAGGTGTAATAGATCATTTAAGAAAGGCCATAGACGAAATCACTGCTCTATTTTGAAATATCTTCTTGACATTGTTATTGTTGTCATTTTTATTATTACACTAATATTACAGTATTTTCTCTTATGTGTATTGCAATTGCATGTAAAGGATTTCTCTTGTTATATACAAATATAAGACATACTTGCACATAATTTTCCACTGCATCATTTCCAATTAATACATTATTCTTAAAATCGTAAGTTGTAAAATTGTCCGGCTCCATGGCTAAATAGTTAGCGTGCTCGCCTTTGGTCACAGGAGTAACGAGTTCGATTCCCGGTGGGGTCGGGAATTTTAACCATAATTGGTTAATTCCCCTGACACGGGGGCTGGGTGTATGTGTCATCTTCATCATCATTTCATCCTCATCACGAAGTACAGGTCGCCTACGGGCGTCAAATCTAAAGACTTGGATCTGGCGAGCCGAACTTTTCCTCGGACACTCCTGGCACTGAAAGCTAGACACCATTTCATTTCACAATAAAGTATTTGTAAATAGATGAACTCACTGCATTTTCAACTTGTTCAAGTAGTGTATGTCATGAAATAGACTGAAAATAATTTTCCCCTCTCCTGAAGAATTACCGATTTGTTGATTAAGTCCTCATTCCGGAGAGGTCTTCAATTATGAATACGGGATTTCCCGTCTTTGAAAGTACTATCGGTTTTAACAGCGTATGGGACGCCCTTTTTTTTAACAACTCACTTCTGTCATGGTTAAAATAGTCTGTTTACAGTAGCATTTAGCGATCCTACATTTCAGTTTACCATTCTTCATCTAACGATTCTACATCACACTGCTGCAATAAATTCTCTGGAAAAAAATATGACTTCAGGAACTAGAGGTTTTACATTTGAAAGATGTTACATTTTCTGGTTTTGAAAAATGATTAATTCTTTGAAATCTACTGAAACTTGTCGAACTTTTAATTTGTATAGCTTTTAGGAAGAATTCTCTTACCATGACATTAAATTAGGTGATGCTGGAGCTATATATACCTGTACTGAAATGAAATGGCGTAAGGCTGTTTGTGCCGGGAGTATCCGAGGACAAGCTCGGCTCGCCAGATGCAGGTCTTTGGATGTGACTCCCGTAGGCGACCTGCGCGTCGTAATGAGGATGAAATGATGATGAAGACGACACAAACCCAGCCCCCGTGCCAGTGAAATTAACCAATGATGGTTAAAATTCCCGACCCTGCCGGGAATCGAACCCGGGACCCCTGTGGCCAAAGGCCAGCACGCTAACCATTTAGCCATGTAGCCGGACTATACCTGTACTGATACTGATAATGATCGAAGTTGTATTTTGAACTCAAAATGGGTGATTTTCCTCTAAATATCTTCTTAATCTCTTTACCCTCCAGGGTCGGTTTTTTCCTCGGACTCAGCGAGGAATCCCACCTCTACCGCCTCAAGTACAGTGTCCTGGAGTTTCAGGCTTTGGGTAGGGGGATACAACTGGGGAGAATGACCAGTACCTCGCCCAGGCGGCCTCACCTGCGATGCTGAACAGGGGCCTTGTGGGGGAAGGAAGCGGCCGTGGCCTTAAGTTAGGTAACATCCCAGCATTTGCCTGGAGAAGTGGGAAACCACGGAAAACCACTTTCAGGATGGCTGAGGCGGGAATCGAACACACTTCTACTCAGTTGACCTCCCGAGGCTGAGTGGAGCCCGTTCCAGCCCTCGTACCACTTTTCAAATTTCGTGGAAGAGCCGGGAATCGAACTCGGACCTCCGGGGGTGGCAGCTAATCACGCTAACCACTGCATCACGGAGGCGGTCTTCCTCTAAATATGCTGTCCAAAATATACTGTTCTAAACATCTTCTGACCGAGCTCGATAGCTGCAGTCGCTTAAGTGCGGCCAATATCCAGTAATCGGGAGATAGTGGGTTCGAACCCCACTGTCGGCAGCCCTGAAGATGGTTTTCCGTGGTTTCCCATTTTCACACCAGGCAAATGCTGCGGCTGTACCTTAATTAATGCCACGGCTGCTTCCTTCCCATTCCTAAACCTTTCCAATCGCATCGTCGCCATAAGACAAATCTGTATCGGTGCGACGTAAAGCAAATAGCAAAAAAATCTTATATTCTAAGAATTGCTGTTTCGAATGCATATGTTGAAAGAGATTTTTTTTTCAATTCTTAAAAACAAATAGAATGATGAAAGTAACAGATATTCAGCAACTCTGATAAAGTCAGAAATGCAAGTGTCGCTTAATTTTGATCATAGTTGTCAGAAACGTCACGGCTTCAGCATTATTGAAACAGGGCTAAGAGTTAAGAAAATATGGATTTTAAACTTTCATGTAGAAAATGAAACAACAAAATACTGTGATAAAGTTTATGCCTAAAATATAACTGTAGTAAAGTAAATTATATCTGTGTGTTCTTGAGGAAATATTGTTGTATCGTGTCGACATGACCTGTCCGTTATTGACATTTCATAAACCTGGCAACCCTAACTCCTGTTGAATCGGTGCTTAGCTGCGACGTCACATAACTGTTAAAACAGAGATAATCGACAGTTCTACTCAGTCTGTCCCTACACTAGAGTAGCCCTACGTCACGACAAGCCACTGAGAACCGCATGTTCCTGTTCAGAATTTCAGGAGCAACTTGAGAGGTCGACAAAAATGTAATCATGCACATGCTGAGCGATTGTCCCATCAAGGACGATTGCAGCAGCTAGCCAGAGATGAAAACGAAGTATGAGAAAAAAAAAATTCAAGCGTACGGGCCAGGGCGAATTTATAATTTTATATATATTTTTTGCTATTTGCTTTACGTCGCACCGACACAGATAGGTCTTATGGCGACGATGGGAGAGGAAAGGCCTAGGAGTAGGAAGGAAGCGGCCGTGGCCTTCATTAAGGTACAGCCCCAGCATTTGCCTGGTGTGAAAATGGGAAACCACGGAAAACCATCTTCAGGGCTGCTTACAGTGGAGTTCGAACCCACTACTGTATCTCCCGGATGCAAGCTCACAGCTGCGCGACCCTAACCGCACGGCCAACTCACCCGGTTTTATTTATATTAATTAATGTTACTTTGCCGGCCCCGTGGTGTAGGGGTAGCGTGCCTGCCTCTTACCCGGAGGCCCCGTGTTCGATTCCCGGGCAGGTCAGGGATTTCTATTTGGACCTGAGGGCTGGTTCGATGTCCACTCAGCCTACGTGATTAGAAATGAGGAGCTATCTGACGGTGAGATAGCGGCCCCCGTCTAGAAAGCCAAGAATAACGGCCGAGAGGATCCGTCGTGTTGACCACATGACACCTCGCAATCTGCAGGCCTGCGGGCTGAGCAGCGGTCGCTTGATAGGCCAAGGCCCTTCAAGGGCTTTGACAATGTGAAAGTGACTGAGGTATGAGCGATGCTAGAAATGCCATTCCTTATGCAGCCAGTCGCTGCTATGAATGGTGTGAAAAATGTTTCTCACAGGGTTGGTTAATGCTTGCATTTCAGTGGGCTTGGCAGACTGATATGTAATAACAATTTCTGGCTCAGTAAGGAAAACTACCTCACTCCTCATTTCCCTAGTACGCTTCTTCACTGGTGCCTAGGCCATCTATGACAGCTGATGGAAGACCTGTTGAGGATCCAGTCAGCCTTAAGGCTGAGGACTGAACATACATACATACATACATACATACATACATACATACATACATACATACATACATACATACATACATACATACACAGCAAAGACAAATGTAGCCAAGCGGTTACAGTGAGTGTAGTCAGCCACGTATCTTCAAGCTTTATTCTCTACAGCACAGACTGGTGATTCATATACCGTTCGAAGACCTAGCAGACGGTGGAAGTTTTTTTTACAGCACGCGAGCGATAGCGTTAAGTAGGCGGAACGCAAGCTTGGCATGATTATAGCTCACAATGGGGAATAATCAAGGAAAAAAGTTTCCTGTCTCAGTGTAACCACCCACTAAGACCTTGATAAGCATGCCAACAGGAAATACACAATGCCATTGCCTGCCTTCATCTGGTGCAGCTGTAACGTTAACTGTCTTCGAAAGGCTCAGAACTCGCATGAAGAAAGTTTGTAGGCAATTGAAAGGAATATATATTTTCCAGAAGATATCAGAAATGTCATAATCCTTATGATATGTGTGTATTTATTATTTTTTTATTATTGCCAATGGCCGTAGCCGTGTTGACACACCGGATCGCGTCAGGTCTCCGAAGTTAAGCAAAATTGGGCGTGGTCAAGAAGTGGTTGGGTTGCCACGCGCTGTTGGTGGGGGTAAGGGAATGGAGGAGCGGAAAGAACTGGCCAGCCTACCGTACGTAAACTCCGGCTCAGGCATACCTCTGCGTAGGTTCGGGCCTGCCTTCGGGCAGAATACACCACTTTTATTATTATTATTATTATTATTATTATTATTATTATTATTATTATTATCTTCCTTTGTTAATCTGCTTACCCTCCAGGGTTGGTTTTTCCCTCGGACTCAGCGAGCGTGTGACATTGGGTCGGGGGATACAACTGGGAATGATGACCACTACCTCGCCCAGCCTGCCTCCAGCTGCATCACACCGCCGCGTCGTGTGTAAATTCTACACCCACTGTAATAGGTGTGGCGGCCCCCACCGCCACACAGATTGTAAGGAGCCTCGTGACCAGGCGAGATGTGAAAATTGTGAGGGAAATCATGCTGCCTCCTTTCCTGGGTGGCCATTCATCAAGCGGGCCATCAGGTCCCACTACAGGCACGCAAGACATTTAAACCAGCAAAGTCATCCACCACCACTTCTCAATCACTCCACTCCTCCGCCGCTATTCTCATTTCCCCACCAAACCAGCCGAGCAATTCCACCCTCATCTCCCTCCTTCTTAACCTTCTTTCCTCTCACCTCCCACTCCAAGTACCAGCCATGCTAACCCGACAGCCACTTCTTCAATAGCGCATCCTAACCTTCGCCTTGCCAACATTCCTTCCTTTCATTTGACTTCTTTTTCTTCTTAGAGTATTACATCCAAACATTACACCAACGACTTCCAGTTTCCACCTAGCACTGGTTACTCGATTTTTTAACAGTGTAGCCAAGAGGGTTTTTCACCGCTGACGTGGAGAACTTGTTTTCTTCACGACAGATTGCTTTCTCCCCGCTAGTGCATTGTCGTGCTGGTGATGTTCCGATTCTTCGGGTACTCCGCTGCCACTGACGAGTAGAGAGGCCTACTGTTCGCCCCGGGACTCTCGAGTACTGGACAACAACAACAACAACAACAACAACAACAAAGAACAGCCTAAACCTGCTATGCTGAACAGGGGCCTTGGTTGGGGATGGGAAGTTTGGAAGGGGTAGACAAGGAAGAGGGAAGGAAGCGGCCGTGGCCTTAAGTTAGGTACCATCCCGGCATTTGCCTGGAGAAGTGGGAAACCACGGAAAACCACTTCCAGAATGGCTGAGGTGAGATTCGAACCCACGTCTACTCAGTTGACATCCTAAGGCTGAGTGGACCCCGTTCCAGCCCTCGTACCACTTTTCAAATTTCGTGGCAGGGCCGGGAATCAAAGCCGGGCTTCCGGGGGTGGCAGCTAATCACACTGACCACTACTCCACAGAAGCGGACTTATTATGATTATTATATTTAGTATTATTACTCCGTGCCCCATGATAGTGTGCCTACCTCTTATGGATTCGCTTCCCGGACACTGGAGAGCTTTTTATTCTGGCCTGAGGGCTGGGACGTGTTTTTACTCAGCCTCGTGAGACCGATGTTTTGAGGAGCTGTCTGATGGGAGAATCAGTTGATAGTCAAGAAAGCCAAGCTGCTGAAGTCATGACCAAGCCATCAGGCTGGTCAGCGGTCATCTTGGTAGGTCATGGTTGAAATGGGCCATTTCACCATGGCTTTTTGGATTATTATTATTATTACACAATGATACAATGAGACTGTTCGGGGCGTCGACCTATAGAGATCTTTTGCTCCTACTTGCACCATATGACATGAACCTGCGTGTAATTAGAATTGCGGAAGGGATATTAATCATTTACAATTTAAAAACCCTGACCGGGCCGGGAATCGAACCCGGGGCCGCCGGGTCACAGGCGGACGCGTTGCCCCCTACACCGCGGGGCCGGACGACATTAGACACACATTTTCTGCAAATCAAACGTACGGGATCGAAATGGTGTAAGCAAGTAGAGAAAAGACGTCGCTGAATTAGGATCATCAAATCTGCAGGACAGAAATGTTATCAGGAATATTATTCACACCAGAGGATTTGAGGAAGATGAGAAGAAACCAGCACGTCGTACCTGGTCAAAGGAACAGAAATTACAACAATCTATGAAAATGAAGAAGTATGGGGCAAGGAGGAAAGATCAACAAATGTTGATTCTGCCTAGTCTAAGTGACCCATTCGGTCAGAAGAAGAAAAAGAATATTCCTGTACCTGGCATGGATTTAGCCCTGTTTTATGGCCGGATGCCTTTCCTGACGTCAATTCTAAGCAGAAGGATGTAGGCCTGTTTATTACTGCATGTCCTTGTGGAATACATTCTTCAAGCATAAGGCTATTCACCGCTACACATGGGAGGCTAGGGGTACCAGATCCATAATAGACTATATCTTAACAGACTTTGAATTCGGGAAATCTTTTAGGAATGTACGAGTTTTTCGGGGAGTTTTCGATGATACAGACCACTATCTGATCTGTAGTGAACTAAGTATCTCTAGGCCTAGGGTAGAGAAAGTGAAATCTGTCTGCAAACGAATAAGGGTAGAAAATCTCCAGGACGAGGAAATTAGACAGAAGTACATGGATATGATTAGTGAGAAGTTTCTAACAGTAGACAGTAAGCAGGTTCAGGATATAGAAAGTGAATGGGTGGCATACAGGGATGCTGTAGTAGAAACAGCAAGGGAATGCCTAGGAACAACTGTGTGTAAAGATGGGAAAGGGCGAACATCTTGGTGGAATGATGAAGTGAGAGCAGCCTGTAAACGTAAAAAGAAGGCTTATCAGAAATGGCTCCAAACAAGGGCCGAGGCAGACAGGGATTGGTACGAAAATGAAAGAAACAGAGCGAAACAAATAGTTCTTGAATCCAAAAAGAAGTCGTGGGAAGAGTTTGGTAACAACCTGGAAAGGCTAGCTCAAGCAGCAGGGAAACCTTTCTGGACAGTAATAAAGAATCTTAGGAAGGGAGGGAAAAAGGAAATGAACAGTGTTTTGAGTAATTCAGGTGAACTCATAATAGATCCCAGGGAATCACTGGAGAGGTGGAGGAAATATTTTGAACATCTTCTCAATGTAAAAGGAAATCATCCTGGTGGTGTTGCAAACAGCCAAGCTCATGGGGAGGAGGAAAATGATGTTGGTGAAATTATGCTTGAGGAAGTGGAAAGGATAGTAAATAAACTCCATTGTCATAAGGCAGCAGGAATAGATGAAATTAGACCTGAAATGTTGAAGTATAGTGGGAAGGCATGGATGAAATGGCTTCATAGGGTAGTAAAATTAGCATGGAGTGTTGCTAAGGTACCTTCAGATTGGACAAAAGCAGTAATGGCACCTATCTATAAGCAAGGGAACAGGAAGGATTGCAATAACTATCGAGGTATCTCATTGATTAGTATACCAGGCAAAGTATTCACTGGCATCTTGGAAAGGAGGGTGCGATCAGTCGTTGAGAGGAAGTTGGATGAAAACCATTGTGGTTTCAGACCACAGAGAGGCTGTCAGGATCAGATATTCAGTATGCGCCAGGTAATTGAAAAATGCTACGAGAGGAATAGGCAGTTGTGTTTATGTTTCGTAGATCTAGAGAAAAAATATGACAGGGTACCGAGGGAAAAGATGTTCGCTATACTAGGGGGCTATGGAATTAAAGGTAGATTATTAAAATCAATCAAAGGCATTTATGTTGACAATTGGGCTTCAGTGAGAATTGATGGTAGAATGAGCTCTTGGTTCAGGGTACTTACAGGAGTTAGACAAGGCTGTAATCTTTCACCTTTACTGTTTGTAGTTTACATGGATCATATGCTGAAAGGTATAAAATGGCAGGAAGGGATTCAGTTAGGTGGAAATGTAGTAAGCAGTTTGGCCTATGCTGACGACTTGGTCTTAATGGCAGACTGTGCCGAAAGCCTGCAGTCTAACATCTTGGAACTTGAAAATAGGTGCAATGAGTTTGGTATGAAAATTAGCCTCTCGAAGACTAAATTGATGTCAGTAGGTAAGAAATTCAACAGAATTGAATGTCAGATTGGTGATACAAAGCTAGAACAGGTCGATAATTTCAAGTATTTAGGTTGTGTGTTTTCCCAGGATGGTAATATAGTAAGAGAGGTTGAATCAAGGTGTAGTAAAGCTAATGCAGTGAGCTCGCAGTTGCGATCAGCAGTATTCTGTAAGAAGGAAGTCAGCTCTCAGACGAAACTATCTTTACATCGGTCTGTTTTCAGACCAACTTTGCTTTACGGGAGCGAAAGCTGGGTGGACTCAGGATATCTTATTCATAAGTTAGAAGTAGCAGACATGAAAGTAGCAAGAATGATTGCTGGTACAAACAGGTGGGAACAATGGCAGGAGGGAACTCGGAATGAGGAGATAAAGGCTAGTTTAGGAATGAACTCGATGGATGAAGCTATACGCATAAACCGGCTTCGGTGGTGGGGTCATGTGAGGCGAATGGAGGAGGATAGGTTACCTAGGTGAATAATGGATTCTGTTATGGAGGGTAAGAGAAGTAGAGAGAGACCAAGACGACGATTGTTAGACTCTGTTTCTAACTATTTAAAGATAAGAGGTATAGAACTAAATGAGGCCACAACACTAGTTGCAAATCGAGGATTGTGGCGACGTTTAGTAAATTCTCAGAGGCTTGCAGACTGAACGCTGAAAGGCATAACAGTCTATAATGATAATGTATGTATGTATGTATGTTTTTGTGGTGGTTTGTACTGTGATGTATGTGTTGTACGCAAATGGAGATATGTATTAAGGCGAACACAAATACCCAGCCTCCGAGACAAAGAAATGTACTATACGCTGTTATAATCCCCCACACGATCGTGAATCGAACCCGGAAATGGAAAAAAGGAAAGCACTGTGATTCGAGGAAAAGATTAGAAAGAACTGTAAGGACGAGAAAGGTAATGAATTCGAAGACTGGAGAATAAGAATATGTGTGAGGGGAAAGCAGTACCTTGTTGCTGTTAAGAGGATCCTCTTCTTCTTCGCCTTTATTTATTGGGGTTGGCACTTGGGATAAATTTTGCCCAGTTTTACGACAGGATGCCCTCCCTGACGTCAACTCATCTCTCGGATGCGTTTTGGAAAATGAGAAATGAATACAGTGAAAGTAACGGGCCAATTTCTTGCAAGCATCAAAAGACTCTCCTTCGATTTCTTTTGTTGAATCTGTAGAACTCAGCAAGAGAGTCGTTTCCAGTGACTATCGTAACATTCGTAACTCCATACCATGGAACATATCTCAGTGTTCCCTCATCTACGGTCGGCATTCTACTCCATAGAGAACTCCATAGTTAAAAGAAACCGGGTTTCATCGCTAAAGAATGTTCTGTATTAACACTTTAATTCTATGATGATTAACAAACAGCTGAAACCACTCGCAATAAATAGTATCTCCTCCGTGTCCGCCAACTTCTACTCATCAACGAGAGAAAACGTATGCGGATATAGAGTTAGCTTCTTTCTAGCTGCTCTATGCTATGTGAAGATTGATACGCCAGTCCTCTGTGCCATCTCCCGCACGGATTTAGACGGACCTTTAAGAAGCCTGTCGAAAAATATTCTCTTCCGTTAAAATTGGTGATCTACCACTCTTCGGAGCATCGAATATGGCATCTCGGGTAAGAAATGTACTTATTAAATCTCGCCCAGTGTTACGATGCGGTAGAACTGAGTCGGGAAACTGGTCGTGAAATCTTCTCTTCACTTCGTCCATGTATTTGTCACCTTTTCGGAACACCCATTCCACCAAAAAAAAAAAAAACGTTCGCTCCTCTGTAGTAAGCATCTTGTCTCGCACGCTAATGACCACCTCCCCCGGCCTTCACTTTAACAGCTTTGCATCCCGCTCTGCTCTGCTGGAGCCGTGCTAACACACGCAGTATCACCACTAGCCAAGCTCACTGCGGAGACTCATTTATAACACACTGTACAAATAAGATGTTGCAAAAGAAATCAAAATATGGGATACTCAACTTCAAACTGTCCCGAAGAAAGAAGCCATCCTGCAGAAGACCCGAATCACCTTACACAACGGAAGAAGGTGCTTTAACTTCAGCGAAAACGCTATTTTTTTCGAGACCAGTTATACATAATCAAAAGAATGATATTGCTGATGGACTTGAACGTTGCTTCATAGCGTTTTCTCATTTAAAAATGGTTGAAGAAAACCTGTAGCTGATAGACTTCAGCTTTGCTTCAGTACATATTCTGAGCATCGGCCAAATTCCGCGACAAGGGAGAAACACTGGATTAGACGACAGTACGCGATTATCAGCCATCCCTGCAGGGGTATAGTAAGTCTCAGTCTCTCTCTCTCTTTTCTCCCTCCTTATCCTCGGTTCGATGCTCGGAGGACAACTGAGGAGATGTATGATCCGCTTGAGGGCGAATCCGGTCGTGAGTATCAAGAAGACGACTGATAGATTCATCGCTCTGTCCACGTGTTACCCAAATACCTGATGATCATTTTATTCGGCACAGTCGTCTTGGCAGTCTTAAAGTTCTTCAAAAATCGTAGTGGTTATAATCACAATCTCAACTGTCACGTAAAACTACAAGCTTGCTTTAAAAATTGCACAAGCCACAAATTAAGATTACAAATAGAAAAGGATGGATAAAGCCCTCGGTGTATACAACAAAAACTCTTTTTACTGCTTATGTTCTTCAATTTGACAAACGAACGCACACGTGATGCTTAATGAACCTCGTGATACGGATGAGTCGGGAGTTGCGTCAGTTCAGAAGACTGTGTTAATTTAGTACCAGTCAAGTTTTGTATGCGAGAAGAAGATTGAAGCGTCAAAAACTTCTTTGCAAACAGACTTATCGTTCCCTGGAGTTGCCGTTGGTAACCAGACTGTGAGGAAATGGCGATGACTTTAACCCTGCAACTTAATCGAAGTCCAGGAGACTTAACAGATACTCCCCGAATCCGTGATATTATTTCTCCCTTTCATTAATGAATTCCAAGGAGATGTGATTTCAAGGACGGATCAAGCACAAGCAGTTGCCCAGTTGTGATTTAATGGCAATAAAGTGATTTTAATGTTCACAACTCTGTCAACAATCGTAAAAGCAGGTAGCAAATTTTTCACGATTTATCTCCACTCAGATTGCAGATTTTTTCATGAAACATGATGTTAAAGTTAGTTCAAAGCATAGAAAGCCGCACCGAAATGTGTCTTAACTATATTTAAAGTGTTGAGAGGGATTCTTATTCCTTTTCGACCAATCTTCAGACGATCCTCTATCATAAAGATTTAAAATATAAATCAAATTATGTTATTGTATCAAAATTGGAGGGATACAGATACACTTGCTGATCACTTGCCAGTACTTGCAGAAACAGTTAGAGGAAACACCAGCATCGTTCACTTAGTAGAAGAAACTGTAGACAAACGGGACCTCAAAAATTAATGCAAAGAAGATTAAATAAAATTGCGACAGTATGTGAGATCGGGGAGGGGTAGGGGGAGAACATTTCTGTGGATACCGGAGAGAAGTTGGACCTTCGAAAAGCAGGAGAGAGGTAGGCTAGAAACAGTTGTTAAAATGTGGTTATGGAAGATGATAAATCCGGCAAGTTGGAAGAGTAACAGAAAATTATTAAGATAGGTTAAAGAAGGGTGTTCATTGCTGAAACCAAGAAGAGGAAAAGAAAAAATAGTTTGTTGATCATAACTAAATATAAGTGACTTCCTTTACAACATTTTGAAGGAAGAATTACCAGAAACAGAGAATTAGGATGAACACGGACTTTGTCCTTCTATTTTTGCTCAAGACAATTATAAACAAACGTTACGATAAGGAGGCTAGCTCATAGACAACTTCAGCTACAACGACAAAACATATTCCTTAGATAATAATGATGATGATGGTGACGATCGTGTGATTGTACTAACAATTTCTCTAAATTATAGTACTACTTATAATACACCACTAAATCTTTAAAAAGATACGCTAGTTTGCTGTGAAAGTAATGTTAATGTATCGAAGATATTCAGTCCCCCCAAATAAACCCACAACAGTTGTTTTAGTGGTGCTGTATAGCTCATCCCCTATTATGAAATTAATTAAATTGTGATATTGTAATATATTATAAATATAAAAATGTGAGATAGATGAAAGGCTACTTTCCGAGGCGTAAAAGGTGATTCCTCTTCAGGATGTCTAACAGTTTGGAAACGAGGTTTCCACTTTCGGAGAGGCACAGGGTCTTACGGTTCACTCAGCCTTCACCAAAAATGAGTATAAAATGTATAAAGTTGATATTTTAAGCATTTGAAGGGCTCGTTCAGTCCCGAAGCTCTAGATTATGTGGTATAAATAATTTTTACCAAAACCTTCTGAGTGTGCGACTATTTAGTTTGCGTTAAAATCTGTTCCAGAGAGTCCAGACATAGTATTGTACAAGAGTTGCTAAAAGCTTAAATTCTACTGTTAGCGTGCGCTGTTATTAAAATTAAAGTAAGTCTGAAGAGTTCCGGTACACGAATGCGAAAGGTTAATAAACCCTTTAGTTCTCAGATAGTTTTGAAACGACAATGGAGAGCTCAGCTCTTTATACGCCAGTATCTCCCGACATATTTTTGTGCTAGTTATTATCGGCTTGCTCAATGCCGATGTTCATGGAAAGCAATAAAGCTTAACAAGAAAAGTAAGTCAACACACAATAAACATTGCACCCAATTAATAGCGCGTGAATATGAATGCCACTGCTGTGTATAAAGCGAAGTTTATTGCTCTCTTGCATTGTGTATTATCAATGAAATGCCAAGTTTTATTTTGTCACGTTCTACATCTGATTTTTAAACTACTGACCGGTTAAGACTGGACTTGAAACACGAACACCGATGGTCAACTCATACGGGTATTTTACATCAGTAAAGCCCGGATTTTTATGCAGTAACAGGTTAAAATGCAAACTAATTTGGTTAGTAGGAATTGTCGGTCACCCGCTCTGTCATAATGTAGCAAGAGTAACATAAATTTTAGGGGTTCTGATAGGCCATACCCCTAATGTTTATGCAAACTTCATAGCATGGTCGTTGTGAAGGTAGACTATACTTGCTACTCGCTTTTTGCTTTCTAACCTATTAATGCATAAAAATCCGGGCTCTATACATCAGTATCGGGCTCGGCACGTTCTATATGTTCAGTGGTTCAGTGAACCCCCTAGAAATTGATGAGTCTTGGTAAAATGGTTTATCAAGAGCCTATTCCTTTAATTAGCTGTGTAGCGATAATGGTGACTTCAACGCTCGGTTACTCTCCAGAACCGGCGAAGAGGTCTGTGGAACGTACGAAGGGTGCGCAAGGCGCGCGTCACTGGTGAAAGGACCAGCGACAGGCACGAGCTACATGGAGCAGCCCCGAAATAAGCCGAAGCACTGCCTCAGAATGCGAGGTTAATATTTGCCGTATGTGGTAGGTTTTAAGGGGATTTTAATTTCGAAATTTTTGTTTTATTTTAATAATTAACAGCTATGAACCAGAATATTTTGGTGACTACGATGTGTATAGTATCAGTAGCCTAAAATTTATGTAATTAATGTAAACTTGGTGTTTTATGAAAAGTTAATAACAAAATGTGTCATAAATAATAGTAGTCTGTTATTCCAACGCCAGCAACGTCTTCAACATCAGACGAGACTGGATCGGCTTAACGTAATTACACATTATATCCTCCCTCTTTCATTTCTCATTCTTTTCGTAACTTCCTCGAGCTGTGCCTTCAAAGAAAAGCCACTTGCTAATCAAGCAATATCACTATTTTACATCAAACAATAAATCTGAGCACTTTATTTTTCAAAGCAGTGAATCCCCACATGTTTTCTTCACGCGCCGCCACTGATTAGTAAAAAGCCTGCTTTCTAATATATTGGAGCCTTAAATTATATGATATCATATAATATGAGTCGTTTATTTTCAAAAGCAGGGAAGTCACAAATACTAAAATTTTCAGGAGACATAATAAACACTCTTATAACTCTACTGCATGAAAGAAGTAAACCTTGCAACTGTGGCAATATTTTTGCACAAGATAAGTGCATACATATCTGAGATATAAACGATCATTAGTTTAGAGTTTTGTAAATAACTGGGGATTTATTTTGGATGTATCCGGTTAAGAAGCAAGCTACATGGAAGTATCCCATTTTGAAATAATATAAATACTTCTTAATAATTACCATTCTCCAAACATGAACGTTTAGGTAGTAATGTTAAATGAAAGTTACCAGAACAGTCAAGCTGAAAGTTTTAAGCATGGAAATGCTATGTTTGTTTACATTTCTTGGCCATAACCTACACAACCAAATCAGTAACTTCATGCGTATTTGAACGCACACAATCTTGCTGAGTAAAAATATTATTAAATGTTAATTTATATAAAGGAACGTATCTTCAGCACTTTCTATATCAGTTGTCTAGACTATGTTCTTGTAGTACGACAAAGACTCCACTGACAACCAATCAGGACCAAAATGTTTCTCGAATAATGCTGAAACACCACGGACTTTGAGCAGGGACACCTAACACTTGCTGGTATCAGAGTAGAAGGTAGCACGTCTTAGACTGTCTGGTTCCTTTTGGAGACAGTGCTGTAGCATCCTAAGTTAATCCTATAATGGACGTTTCCCTTAATAAGAATAACATTTTCATTGTTGTTTCTTTTAAATAAAAATATTTTGCAGGGATTAAATTGAAAGTGCCACTGAGCAGGTGCGCGGTCAGCACCAGCTGGTCAGAGAGAGCAGCTGACAATAGTCTGGAAAAGGTGAAGCGCAGTGCCTTCTCATCGATGTATCTCGTTTTGCAAGTGAAATAATGACTTCGCTGGTTTTGAAACTAACTCCCAACTTTACTTGCTTGTAATGGCATGATGTATCAAAATATGAACTATTGTGCACTAACGGGATTATAGAGGACTATTTCGAAGGCACAAACCCAGCAGCACCTTAATTTTACAAAAAAAGTGATGTAGCTGCTTTTGTAACTAAACGACTGATATGATATAATATATAGCATTTTCAGGAAACGTAAGAGGACTGAATTTCAGGTCGGGAATCCAAACTGGAACAGCTGGATCATTTCCCAGGAGGGTAGTTTACTAAGTGAAATTGGTGCAGCAGAACGTGAGTTCTCGGACGAAACTCTAGTGACATCAGCTTGTTTTTATGCAGACTTTGTTACACGGCCTGCAGTCCTTTCATTGACCTCTACTGCCTCTCACTCGACACTATAAAGTAGCACCTGTAACAACTACGACACGCCAACAAGCGCCCTAGGTACGCGAAATTAGCACCCTTTCCATCCGGGGTGGCAATGGAATATATTTTCTACTAGCTGATAACCATGATTTTGTTTTCTTGATGTTCATTTGTTTTAAGGCCAAATTCGTTACTTACGTTATTGATCCTGTTCTAAAAGAATTGAAGATCTTCTAAATCGACTTCTACTATTACGTTATGATGTTCAATTTTAGGTGAATAATGTCGGATATTATATCAGGAATATGTGGAAAAGCAGAAGGGAAAAACTCGTTTAGAATAGCCGCGTAGCTCCGATATCCGAATCATATAAATCAGTTCAGTTTCCTTTTTAGTCATATTCCTTAAATGCTTTACAGTAGGAGCCATCAACTCGGTGTACTATCGTGTAGGCTCTAGTTGCTTGCCTGCCCGGGGCTGTCCTACAAGAGCGTATTTGCAGCAGTGGAAGGGGGCCAGTGAATCAGGTGATAAGTGACATTATTCCAGAGAGTCCAAAATTAATTAATAAGTACAGTGAAAGTAAATATCTTTTATTAAAATCATAAGAAATATTTTTTTAAACTTTGGGACGACAATCATAATTTATTACTCGTATTTAAATAGTTAATAACGAAATAGCTTTCTTTCGTTCTTTCTTTCTTTCTTTCTTTCTTTCTTTCTTTCTGTCTTCCTTTATAAATCCGTTTACCGTCTAGGGTTGGTTTTTCCTCGTATTTAATAAGGGATCCCAGCTCGAACGCCTCAAGGAGAGTGTCCTGGAGCGTGAGACTTTGGGTCGGTGGGATACAACTGGGGAGGAAAACCAGTAACTCACCCAGGCGGCCTCACCTGCTATGCTGAACAGGAGCGTTGTGGGGGAGGGGGGATGGGAAGATCGGAATGGATAGACAAGGAAGATGGAAGGAAGCGGCTGTGATCTTAGGTTAGGTAGCATCCCGGCATTTGCGTGGAGAAGAAGTGTGAAACCACGCACCACCACTTCGAGGATGGCTGAGGTGGGAATCGAACCCCCCTCTACTCAGTTGACGTCACTCGGCGGAGTGGACCCCGTACCAGCTCTCGTACCACTTTTCAAATCGAACCCGGGCCTCCAGAGGAGGCAGCTAATCACACTAACCACTACACCACAGAGGCAGTAAGGAATAGCGTTATTCTTTGACAGATGTACCGCCCCAGTCAAACTCCCCGCCTGGCAGTGTCCTCGAATCGGATCACGCGAGGGAGTAATTTGCGCGGCCGCGGTCACGCCGCCGCACGCGCGTGCGCAGGGAAGAATCCCAGACGCACGACGACGACACGACGGACGAGGGTCCGCGAGCACGACGCATCCTTAACACGCTTGGCTCGAAAAGGAATAGCTAATTTTATTTTAAAGTAGTTGTGAAAACCCGCCCAAAAGTATGTTTTGGGCATATTGTTCTTGCGTTTATTAACATGTCGAACATTTTAATGCAATTATTGACTGTATGTTGCCTTTCTTTCAGCAACAGCAACAGCAAACTAAATGAAGACAAAACTTATCAAAATAACAAAAATTAATAAACTGTCATTAGGTTTTCCCCGGGTACTCCGGTTTTTCCTGTCACATTTCATTCCAGCAACACTCTCTAATATCATTTCATTTCATCTGTCAGTCATTAATCGTTGCCCCAGAGGAGTGCGACAGGCTTCGGCAGCCGGCACAGTTCCTATCCTCGCCGCTAGATGGGGCTCCATTCATTCCATTCCTGACCCGGTCAAATGACTGGAAACAGGCTATGAATTTTCATTTCAAACTGTCATTAATCATAACTTATCATAATTGTTCTCCAAGTAACATAAGACAACATAATTACGGTATTCGATTTACTTATTGTAATAGAATCACATTTCCCCCGATATCACAGTGTCTCATATTAGTGTATCAGAATGTACAGTAGTGACAAAATTCTCATAAACCGGGCAAGTTGGTCGTGCGGTTAGGGCGCGCAGCTGTGAGTTTGCATTCGGGTGATAGTGGGTTCGAGCCCCACTGTCGGCAGCACTGAAGATGGTTTTCCGTGGTTTCCCATTTTCACACCAGGCAAATGTACCTTAATTAAGGCCACGGCCGCTTCCTTCCCACTCCTAGGACTTTTCTATTCCAACGTCGCCATAAGAACTATCTTTGTCAGTGTGACGTAAAACAAATAGCAAAAAAACTTCATACGCGTAGTGAATGAACGTTGAAAGGCATAACAGTCTGTAATGATAATGTATGTATGTATGTATTTATTCTTGTTTGACCACGAACCTACTACGCTGGGGTATCAGGGGGAGAGGTGATACTCCCACGTGGCGCGTCCCAGGTGGTGGATAGGGGGGTCCTAACCGGCTTACCGGTGGACTTGAGGGAAATAAAATACCTCTCGCGGACCAAACACACTACCCCCTGCGGGTGGGGGATGCACATGTAGAACACACCCGCGGTATCCCCTGCCTGTCGTAAGAGGCGACTACAAGGGGTGATCAAGGGATGATTGAATTAGAACCATAAAACTACTCTTGATTCGTACCATCATGCGGGGAACACCATGAGTTGCCTGTACTTGCGAGTAGTACCACTAAATTGGTACGAAATAGGTTTGTGATTAGTAGCAGTAAAGAGGCTGGCCTGGGGTTTCCAGTACCCGTGCGTCGTACCCATGTGAGCAACACCTGTGAGTTGTACCGCTATATGAGCGGCACCGTGGGTCTGCGTTGCCGGCGCCCGCGATTTGTACACCTAGGTGGGGAACCTTATCGGTTTGCGTTGGCTCTGCGTGGCGCCATTGTGTGAGAAACACCATAGGTCTGCGTTCCCTGTACGAAGTACAATACTTGTGAGTAGTACCATCTTGTGTGGAACACCGTGAGTCTTCGCTACTTTTGATTAGTACCCCAACATGACAAATACCATGGCTCTACTTTACTCGCGACATGTACCATTCTGTGGGGCCTTAGACGTGGATTTTGCACCCCTTTAGACATCAGTAATAATATTATTATTTTTTTGAGTCTGATCCACTGTTTTTTTTTTGAGCTCATGTCCATCCATTCATTCTTCATGACATTTTTTTTATTTTATTCAGTGGATGAATTTGAACTTTTTGTTATTTCATTTCGTACCATTAGGGGCCGATGACCTAGATGTTAGGCCCCTTTAAAAAACAAGCATCATCATCATCATCATTCTTGTTTGACTATGAAAATATGTTTTAGATACAATTATATTTTTAAAGAAATATTGCTGTTTTCTTTATGGACTTGTATTATCTTTTCTAGGTAAGTGCCAGTCCTGGAGAGGTCCTAAAGAAACTGCAATTCGTCAATATGAGTTGTTGGTAGAAGTGAGTACAAAAAGTCTTACAATATTAACAAATCCATCTTCTAGAGGATATTGTATCACAGATTACTATTTCAATGAGAATAGATTTATAAATCTCGAAGTCAAATAGATTGCAACTTGATGCAATAACTAGGGAAGAGATTTTTAAGCATGAATAAACTAAAATGCAGACGTATTTAACCAAGGCGCAAATGTCCTCTACCCTCAAAATAGTTCTGCACTGAGATTTGCATAAATACTGTATTTGCGATCTCAACTATCAGAACCCCTAAAAGTTATGCTATTCACTCGCATAACTATCGTGGTTAGATGATACTTGCGCCTTGCTCAAATATGTGCGCGGTCTAACCCATTTCGTGACTAAAACATATTTTCCCTAGCAATGACCATTGCACTTGAACGGACAACGTGTTGTTGGACATCCAGATAGAATGGGATCCCATCCCATTCATCAAATCATCTTTGTCAGCGTTTGTTCTGCCTAATGGCGTGATCCGCTTCGCTGTCTCCGCTTTATACGGTCTTGTCATGGCGGAGTCTATATTCTCTCTTTATATCGCTATGTAGTGTATCAGATGATCATTGGTTAGGTCGCCTCTTGAACCTCTTTTCGACTACTTTCAGCTTGTGACCCTCTTCGCAATTGTATCTCCTACTTCGCCGCAATTGTCTAATATCATAATTGGCTTTCACATATTTTCGCCTAAATTGCCTTGACGCCAGATCGTTTTCTTTTGTTAGAGGCGATCCTTATGGCATGTCGCTTAGTCGACGTTATGGCTCTTCGATAGCAGATTAATATTCTTCACCACACGATTCACAGCGATACGATAGTTCTTCGATATCAGGTGATCTTTCATCCAACGTTCGCAGGTAACATATGTTGTCCTTCATTATGTATCATCACCGCTTGCACCAAATGCCAAATCATCCATGAAAGCTGCTTTAGTCTAAGAGAAGATCTCATCTGTCTGTGTAAGGATTGTAACGATACGATATGCTGCGCAACTCATTCTTTAACATAGTTGCTTAACAAGCAAATAATTACTCCACAGATATTAGGTCATTGGTTTTGCACATCGTACAGAGGTAAGCAACCTGTAGCCAAATGTAATTCAGTTACTTCAAATTCCTTCAGCAGTACTCATTGGCATCAAAATATACATACTAAGATGAAACAGGTGGATTCAAAGAAAGTCATGTTAACGTAATGGTACAGACAAAACAATATTATCATTGCTTCAGAACGATGTTCCGTCTACCTGCAGAGCAGAATGTTACTTTTAGCCGGAGACTGCCTCATGTCTACCATCACGTGAGCGGTTATGGAAGCAAACGGCCGTATATTATTCTCCAACAGATTTGCTCTTACTTCTGAAAAATTATGCTACAAATAATGAACACAATTGAGTTTTTTTTGGGATGTAGTATGATGTATATATCTAATTGCCATTAAACCGAATGTTCTCTCCTCAGTGCCTGACGATTCAGAACTTTCTTTTCTACTAGTGCGTCCTACATGGAAGTCTAGGAGGTCTAGGAACGTCCCTAATTCCTTGGAGTTATCATCGTGTTCCACGCTTATTCACCTCCTGGATTCTATTAATAAAGAAATATTTTAAACCTATAACCGTAGTTGGGCATTACCTAGCCGAGGCGTAAATATATGCTAGGTTCGAATTGGCTTCGATTCCTCGTTAAGGAGTCAACAATTTAGACACGACATTTCCACTTTTGGAGTCGCAGTTGGCCTGGAGTTCACTCAGCCTACTTCAGAAATGAGTTTCTAAGGTACACTTTGTGCTAAGATTGCGAACAGTGAAAAACCTTCATGGTCTGTTCGGAGATGTTTTCCTTTCTGACTGTATCGTAATGTATTTTCATTTAGAGAACAGGATTTAAGCATTTATTTTATTTTCATGTTGGTAGCACTAGTTACCGCGGGGACCACCTCAACGTGTACGGTCTAGCGGTAACCTAAATCGCGATGTGATTGATCACAACTTCCCTGGGCGGCTCAGATCTGTAATTGTAATGTTGCTCATGATGTATATCGGTTAGATATAAATTTGCATGACTACTGACGTAGTCTGATTGAGATCGGCGCTGGCAGTTGGAGGTTAACAATTCTCCGGTTTAGAGGTCACGGAGTTGAACCCTGTGCTCTAATTCCTCGGCTCTCTTTGTATAGGACGTGAGATCTCCAAGAAAGTCTGCACATCTATTTATTTATGTATGTATTTAATTTATTTATTTATTTATTTATTTATTTATTTATTTATTTATTTATTTATTTATTTATTTATTTATCGTAAGTCTGTACAGAGTTCTCCTCCATATTCACAGACACTGTACATATGGGTATATAAATGCCTGAATGGGTTGATAATGAATGATTCTATGACTGAATTGTCATGCATGCATGAATAAATGAATGAACGGATAGCCACCAACTGAGGAGAGAGCATTCGATTCGCTGAATAAATGTATGGATGGGTTTATGCATAACTACTGTCCGGTCGTGTTATCCACCCCTGGTGAGAAAAGGAGCCACCTTCCCAGGGATAAGACGCCCAGCCCTTTCTCTTGAGGCTCAAACAGAAGACCCCCACCTGATCTAATAGCTGTCAGACACTAATTTATCACCATTCCCTAATTTCTGCAAGGCACACACAAGCGGAAATCCCTCTCCCCATGTGCCCTCCCTCCCTTTTCTTCTTTCTTTGTTGCATTGTAGTCACTCTACCCCTTCGATTGGGATAGGCCCGTCCTATCCCGTCCTACCTCGGTTATATCCTTACATGAATGTTAATTAATGAATTAATTATTTTTAAATTAAATATGATTCCCTGTCTAAATTAGTGACTCCCTGCAGGCCGGATCACCATACCACAGGCAAGGGCCACGCCTACGATTTTATCTACATGAATGAATGAATGAATGAATTAATTAATTAATTAATTAATTAATTAATTAATTAATTAATGATTCCCTAACTGGATTGATGAAACAAGTATGGATGGATTTATGAATGGTTACATGATATTCATGAATGCATGATAAAGGAGGAGACTCATCACTCCCAGTACGGATAACAGTAACTGGGGAGAGAGCCCTTATTTTGAATTAAATGAATGACTGAATGAATAATAAATGGGGAATGAATAATGAGTGAATGAATGTTATCAACCTACAGCTACGGATCGCCAACAGCTGAGGAAGAAACATTATATCCATTGGGCCCTGTCTCATTACAAACAATTTGACAGTTGATTAGGTTATGGCTTACTAAAATATCAACTTTACAGTGCTACTAATACTAATATTCCTTATACTACATACCACTATTGACAGATTCTTAACTAACCGGTTCGTAACACAATCATCCATCCGTAATCTGTCCTACCCTCATTGTGGGCTCTTTCAACACTCTTCTACATGAGTCTCTAATTACAATTAACAGTTTACTCAGATTACCAGGCTTATACCATTCTTTGCTTATCATCCTAATAATCCTATAGCCATTCTCATCCTCACTTGTCATATATTGTTCCTTGCTATTCAAAAATTTCCTTCTCAGCGAAGTCTGCACACTCAAAATGGACATTCCTGAAAAGCTATTTAGAGGTACTTACTAACTAGTAGAAATAATAATCCTCCTTGCATTTTCCCACTTGTATATGACTGGATTGTTCCATCCTTTTCTCCACATCAGATGACCCACAACATTTGAGGGTTGAGTACTGCGAGCGCATGTAGTCTTTCATCCTGTCCAGCCAACGTGTTTATGATCGTCCTCGAGGCCGACAACCCTCCACGTTCAGTTGAAGTTCGGTCTTGGCAAGTAAAGTGTAACTGATCATCAGTGGTGCCAACCTGTTAGCCATTCATTGTGGTACCAACACTTATAAATTATGGTAATTTCTGGTACGATAGAATGAAATAGAAACAAACACGTTCTAACAGACTTCTAATAGAGGAGGGTTGCCCAGTTGTACTTCATCCTAAAACAATAATCACCACTACCATCTGTCAGACTTCTTGTCTGAATGGTCAACGTCGTGGACTTCAGTTTCACGGCTTCAATTTCCGGCTGGGTCGTGGTTTTTACCTCGTTTGGTAAATGTCTATGGGTCAGGAAGAAACAGACATTCTCTGTGTGCGACAATTGATTTTCTTTATATGAGAACAACTGATTGAATCATCCTAGTTGTCGCGGCCCAACACAACTTTAAGTCATGTCCATACGTCCAACAAATTCTATATTTCTATTTTCGATGCGTAGGTCAATCATATTTCACAGCATTCATGTTAGTATCTAGGTGTTAATATAAGGAAAGATCTTCATTGGGGTAATCACATAAATGGGATTGTAAATAAAGGGTACAGATCTCTGCACATGGTTATGAGGGTATTTATGGGTTGTAGTAAGGATGTAAAGGAGAGGGCATATAAGTCTCTGGTGAGACTCCAACTAAAGTATGGTTCCAGTGTATGGGACCCTCACCAGGATTACCTGATTCAAGAACTGGAAAAAATCCAAAGAAAAGCAGCTCGATTTGTTCTGGGTGATTTCCGACAAAAGAGTAGCGTTACAAAAATGTTGCAAAGTTTGGGTTGGGAAGAACTGAGAGAAAGAAGAAGAGCTGCTCGTCTGAGTGGTATGTTCCGAGCTGTCAGCGGAGAGATGGCGTGGAATGACATTAGTAGACGAATAAGTTTGAGTGGCGTTTATAAAAGCAGGAAAGATCACAATATGAAGATAAAGTTGGAATTCAAGAGGACTAACTGGGGCAAATATTCATTTATAGGAAGGGGAGTTAGGGATTGGAATAACTTACCAAGGGAGATGTTCAATAAATTTTTGAAATCATTTAGGAAAAGGCTAGCAAAACAACAGATAAGGAATCTGCCACCTGGGCAACTGCCCTAAATGCAGATCAGTATTGATTGATTGATTGATTGATTGATTGAGCATCAACACTCTGTTTATTATCTTCTTCACTCTATTCCATAGCAGCGATTAAATGAATTATTCGCAGTGAACAACTGCACGCGTGTGCGCAGTACTATTAAGTTACCGAGGCATCACGACAATGAAAAGTATGGTAGTTGGTGTTTATTAAAATTAAGTGAATAATTATGTCAATTAAGCGGCGAGGTCTCTGGTTTGTTTTAGGCAACTTTACAGGAAGGCAAATTAAATAGAAATAACATGAATGATAGTTGTACCGGGCGAGTTGGCCGTGGGGTTAGGAGCGCACAGCTGTGAGCTTGCATCCGGCTAATTCTGTGCAAGCTGGTCAGGTTCATCTTATTTCATGATCATCAAGAAGGCTGTGACAATGAGTTTGCAAGAGTTGAATTTGGCTGTTCTGAAACAGAGGGAGCAAGCAAACCATTGTTTTGAGGCTTGATTTTCAAGATGTCATTTCGTTCGCCTTTTCATTGTAGAAGGTAAATTACCCACAAAAGAAATATTGATTTGTAGAGGTTCAGAGTTAAATGAATAGTATTAGGATCCGTTACCTGAATAGTAGTAAAATGAAAGAAAGCATTTTATTTTAGGCTACTGGATGGATGTAAACATTGATGTTCTTTTAAAAGAGGAAAATACACCTACATTGGTATACGCATTATAGGAAATCACAATGGCACTCTGAGAATGAGACTGTTTTGAAGTAGATAATGAAGTGTTAGATAAATTCTGTCATTGGCTATTATTGCTAACAATGTTATAATTAAATATTCAACCGAAATTCCTATGATACAGAAATAACGAAAAAAGGTGTACTGTTCCACTGAATGAATTGCTCGCTATTTTGGAAGAAGATGAAGAAGGCGACATTTCTTCCGAAGCCCAGATCGACTTCGGAATAATGGCCCCTCCCCCCGCCCCACTACTGCATTATGTGATCTAACAGACGAGGATTCTGAAGAAGACGACAATGGAACTCTCAACAACCTTCCCGGTTCGCAGCTATCAGCAGAAGCAGAGCTCTTTTCTTCCTGCATCCGTGAAAATCATGATGAGATTTAGAAGATACAGATTCGCAGTCACCACTGCAAGTCAGTCTCGCCGTAATTGTACTCAAAATGGATCGGCCCCAGAACCTGAACCTGAACCTTCGGTGTTTCCTGTGAGACTGTCCTGATATTACAAAATATAAGAAATATATTGGAAAGATGACGATCTCTGCATGGATAATGACCCTTGGCCTCGAATAATTGATGTTAAAAAGGAAAAGGCACCATTTAATTTTTTTTTCAGTAAATAAAGCAGACTATTTCATTTGTATAGCTATTAATGTTATATTATACATTTCGGACTAAGAGAGCTGACTGGTCGTATAGTGACACAGATGACTAATTGTACAGCCCGAGCATGTTATGTTTCAGAACTTTTGGTAACTTTCATACACAACTTGTTCCCTAATTAAGCTATGTCGATTGCAGTGATACCATTTTGCTTATTCAGTCCTCAAGCCGAAGGCTGGTTGGATCCTCAACAGCTCCGCCATAAGCTGTTATAGATGGCATAGGTATCACTGAAGAGGCGTACTAGGGAAATGAGGAGTGAGGTAGTTTCCCATTGCTTTCCCGACTGAGCCAGAAGTTGCTATTACATATCAGTCTGCCAAGCCCACTATGCACAACCAACCGACCCTATAAGCAGCATTTTCACACATTTCCTAGCTGGGACTGGCTGCATAAAGAATGGCATTACTAGCATCACTCATACCTCAGTCACTTTCACATTGTCATAGCTAAGGATAAGACTGCAACAGATCAATGAAAGTAACAAACTTGTTCTAGCCCATACCAGAAGACAGTGTCTTAACACTACGTCTCACCAGAAAAGCCATAATGATAATAAATAAATAAATAAATAAATAAATAAATAAATAAATAAATAAATAAATAAATAAATAAATAAATAAATAAATAAATAAATAAATAAATAAATAATGAAATAAATAAATAAATAATAATAATAATAGTAATCCAAAGAGACTGGCACACAGGATACTTAGTCTACAAGAAAAATGGAAGGCACAATCTTTATGGCTTAACGAGGTTTAGAGGGACTTGAAAGAAGTGGGGATCCAGAAAGGAGAAATGCAGGAAAGAACAGCCTTTATGAAGAAAATTGCGAGAATTAGGGATGCAACGGAGAAACTCGTCAGTCACACAACATCTCGATTGAAGAGCGACAAAGGAGAGCCAGAGCCTTAAGAATATCTGGAATGAGTGCAAATAAAAGGGACTAAGTTCGAGAGATAGAAGATCAGGTGGATTGTGTAAATGTGGTCCATAGATGACCGTAACGAATCAAATAAATATATACTAATATTATAAAGAGGAAAAATTTGTTTGTTTGTAACGAATAGACTCAAAAACTACTGAACCGATTTTAAAAATTTCTTCACCTATAGAAAGCTGCATTGCCAGTGAGTAACATGGGCTGTGTTTTATTTTCAAAACAATTCGAGGTGGGGGGCACGGGGGGGAGATATAAAAATAATAGGCTAATATAGGCAAAATATCGAATGTGTCGTATAAGGACGAGACAAAGCTCAATTTAATCCTCTTGACGCAAAGAACAAAACTCGGCTAGCCCTACGGGCCCGAAAACTATGTTTTAAGGCCGTAAAACCAACCGTTAGTGAGATGTTGGCACCACACTACCCCTGCTCTAGCAATCGGATAAAAGAAATGAACTGCCGTAACCATGGCAACGTCAGTTCCAGGATTCTAGAGCAGCGAGATTATGCATGTACGTTTGGGCATAGCTGCCAACCAAAATTGGTACGCATAAGACTTACTATCTGGAAAAAATATACTGTTGTGTAAGGCACTCATAGGACTCCTTTGGGCGGGGATGGAAAGGGGGTGAAGTATACAAATCTTATCTTACTATATATAAAAATGGATGTGTGTGTGTGTGTGTGTGTGTGTGTGTGTGTGTGTGTGTGTGTGTGTGTGTGTGTGTGTGTGTGTGTGTGTGTGTGTGTGTGTGTGTGTGTGTGTGTGTAAATGACACATCTCCTCCTAAACCACTGGAGCAATTTCATCCAAACTTGGTACACGTATTACTTACTATCGGGAGAAGAGCACTGTGGGGGTAAGCCATCCCTAGCGCCCTTAAGGGAGGGGGTCAGGGGGGTTAGTTATAAAAATAATCGAGAATAGTGTCGAATTCATAGTTTTCGGGGTCGCTGAGTTGAAAAGTAATACTCCAGAATGTTTTAAACTCAAAGTTCAGCCCCCTTTTAGGTGGGGAGCGAATTGGGGGTGAGATGTAGAAATAATTAAAAACAGTTTCGAATCCATAGATTTCAGGGTCTCTGAGATGAATAGTAATACTCCGGATTTTTTACTGGTCCAAGTGGGGGCGAAGGGGGTGAGATATAAAGATAATCGAAAAACTATATATAAAATCTTTTCTTCTTATTCTTCTTAGTATATATAAAAATGAATGTAAGTGTGTGCGTGGGTGTGTGGGTGTGTAAATGACACATCTCCTCCTAAACCACTGGAGCAATTTTACCAAACTTGGTACACTTATCAATTAGTATCAGGAGACAAACCGCGTGGAGGTAAGACACCCCTAGCACCCTTATGGGCAGGGGGCGAGGGGGTGGTATAAAAATAATGTAGAATAGTATCGAATCCATAGTTTTCGTGGTCACTGACATGAATAGTGACACTCCGAATTTTTTAAAGTTCATGTTCAGCCCCCTTTGGGGTGAGGGTGAGGGGGGGAGTGAGATATAAATATAATCGAAAACAGTGCCGAATCTACAGTTTTCGGGGTCACTGAGATAAATGGTGACAATCCAGATTTTTTATCTCTTAGGCGTGGGGGGGGGGGCGAGAGGGGGACAGTCTCATTGACAGTTGAAATCCTGTACATCGTATCTATACTGCGACGGCTAAATACATACAGTTATTACTTATTAATTTTTAACAGGATCAAATACTTCCCAGTCGATTCGAGCTTCCATAAGAACGAAGTTTTACTCGAAAATTAAATAATCTAAAACTTGAAATCAAGCACATCTAAATCATTCTAAAACTACATAATACAGTAGATCGTAACATATCAATCTGCAAGTCAAAAAGGAATTCTATAAAAATTCACTTCACACATAACTAACTGATAATGCAAATCCTAAAGGGAAATATTCAGAAACTATCCGGGCAACGCCGGGTACTACAGCTGGTAAATAAATAAATAAATAAATAAATAAATAAATAAATAATATTTTTTCTTTTATATTCCACTGACTATTTTTAAGGTTTTAGAGATGATGAGTTGCCAGAATTTTGTCCTACACGAGTTATTTTACGTGCCAGTAAATCTACCGACACGAGACTGACATATTTGAGCGCCGACAAATTCCACCGGACTAAGCCAGGATCGAACCTGCAACTTGGGTTCAGAAGGCCAGCTCTCTAACGACTGAGCTACTCAGCCCATTTTCATACTCATCTTGCAATTGCAAAAGTTGTGAAATTGCTTACTAATGAAGACATGCATCTGCATCTTTAAGCGCATATAGGTGGCGCAAATGCTGAAACCTGTACTTTCGACGTGAGTTGGTCTGAACCAATGCTGGGTATTGCCGAAGTGTTGTTGCATTCAAGATAGTGGCCAAAGTCAGTCTCTCGCCCTCGAGATCCTCGTGGTACCGTAATGTTGAGCAAAAGATTCTCTGTTCAATGATACACACGTCATGGGTTGGAATATACACTGAGGCAAATTAGGAAATTCTCACATTTTTCAAACCTCGCATAACTTTGTTTGTAAGGGTTGTGGGGCAGTCGTTGTTGTACCATCATCTCGGTCCCATAGGGAGCTTTCTGGTTTTATCCCATAAAAGGGGTCAGAGTTGATATTTAGATGAGCAGGAGGCCAATTTTCAAAAAAGTGTTGTGCGAATTTTCAATGTTCAGTCACTTATTCACAAACTGTATTCTTATTCAGTGTAATGTGACACATATGTTAGCCTGTCTATTTATCAAGGGAGCGAGATCAGAATCTTTTAAATTGTTCGACGATTTCATTCGCTATGGTGCTCTGAAGTGTTCAGAGTGCGCGTATTGGAGCGCTTAGAGCATGAGGCCCCAGCAGGGAGTGAATCATCGCGCTTAATTTATTGTGACACTTAACTGAGGTCTGGAGTTATCTTACTATATCAGAATATCGAATGTACCACTTATAGTTCACCAGAAATAACCTGCGAAATACAGGCTGATTTTCGTAATGCAGCAGGACAATGTCACGTCTCACTGCATAATCTTGCGTTCTTTCATCGTTTTCCTTCTAAGTCCCAACTTCGAACCTTCCAGCTCGGTCCCCTTGGGCAGTCTAGGAAATATTTGATTTGTTCCAAGGACTTTAGGGTATCAAGTTCTCAGATACAAAGTTTTAATTATGTCTCTACGGTTCCTGGTAGTTCCTCATTAATTCTTGCGAATTTTCATTGTTATAATTAAGTTTATATACTTCGATTTCCATTTACGTAATATCTCGGATTTCTGTCAATTCCTCGAAGCTGAAAGGAGAGTCAGAATGGCGTCGTTACTCTCAGGAACTAATCGAACAGTTCGGCGACCTGCGTCGCGTCATTTTACAATGGTTATGAAATGCAAAGATAAGTTTCATTACCAGAGGAAAACTACCGTAGTTCTCACGAACTTGCAAGGCTATCTGACTTACTCATATCTTTCTGGGAAAACGAAGCTCTAGTACTCTCAGGCCAATACCAGAAAGTTCCTAGGAACATGTGAAACAAAAAATACAACCATAACCTGGCTCTTCACTAACAATAGCAGATCGATCAAGTGCGGGTTTTCTTATCACTCTCATCCCCAATAATTTTTCAATAAAAATGCATGACTTGAATACACAATTAGCTCAATATCATTGATCAGTAAGTGGTTCATTAAAAAAACCTTAAGGGCTTTTTTTACATGACTCATCTTGCCGAATTAGAATGGATTTCATTTCACATCTTAATTGTATCTCTCAAAATATTTCACATAAATAAATAATGATCTTTTTGAAGAAAACTTACCAATTTGTCCTATCTCTGATGATAATAATAAAAAACCTAACCTTAATGGATGGTTGAATCTTATTGATAATACTGTCTTTCTTAGCATGTGAATTGTACTGTTTCCAGCTAACGTTATTATTATTTAATTGATGACTCAGATATAAGCCTAACTCTATAAATGTGAATGTATATCACTATCGGAACATTAGTGTTCTGACATGAGAATTAATTCTCAATTCTAACTGGGGCCTACCTCACAGCGAAACGCATGTCCCTAAACATCACTCATAAACATGCCAGGAACTATTCCAAATAGTCTTAAAATTATATCTCTATAACCGGAAAATATTTTCCTATTCACTGCAACATACCAAAAACTAGTCTACTCCACCTAGTCTGACCTAATATTCCTTCATGACTCCGAGATAGTCCTGCCCAATGCAAATCCTACCTTAAGAACACTGGGACGTACACTGTTACAACTCTGTATTCCCACCATATATCAGAAACTATTCTGTTTCTACACAGTCTGACTAATATTTCGCCTCGTGTGAAATTAGGCCTACTGTGAATTACTCACTTCAGTGCTACGTAGTTCTATCCAACCCACACTTAAGAACAGTAGACTGAAAATAACAGTGGACTGAAAATATTGTAACCTATCGCATATGCCTTGATATCAGAGTGAGGAAAATATATTAGTAGTAAAGGATACACAAGTCATAGCATCCACTCACCGTCATGATATAGCCTATTCATTCGCCGGGCTAAGAGGCACTGGCCTTCTTGGCCGTTTCGATCCTCGCTCAGGCCGGTGGTATTGGAAGATGCTCAGATACGTCAGCCTCATATCGGTAGATTTACTTGCACGCAAAAGAACTCCTGCGAGGCACAATTCCGGCACCTCAGCATCTCCGAAAACCGTAAAAGGTAGTTAGTGGGACGTAAAGCCAATAACATTATCATTTATTATTGTTATTCATTCAGAAACACTGTACAGAAAGATATCACACTCGCACAAAGAAGAAAGAGACAATCAAAGAAACAGCTTCTCAATCTTCCACATCCACCCCACTCTGGTCGACCTCCGATGGAATGACCAGCAGCACGGGGCAAGGCATCTGACGATCATCGGGAGTACTAAGCATAACAGTCATGAAATGTCCATACCTTCCTGAACGTAGTTCTGCTATAAGTCTGTTTGTTCTTATATGACGTACGTGGTTGTCTTCCTGTAGCAAGGTCAAGTCTGCAACGAGGAAATCAACTGAAGTTTCGCTCGGTTGGCAGACATGGTGGTAAGTAAATCCGTAGCTGCAGTAAATAGTCTCTTGTCCATCTCTCCCAGAACTATTCCGTGGCTTGTTGTTGGAGTCTATACTCCCTTTTCAGGTCCTTACTGAGTCTAGTTGGAATTGTGGTTAAACGCTTCCCATTAAGTAAATACGCTGGCTTTCAAGCAGTAGTGTCTTCTTGCTGAAGGAGAGGACGGGAACTTACGGCGGCATCAATACCGAGTGCTATGGTGAATAAGGTTTCTTGATCCACATGTCTACGTCTTAAACTTTCCCTACGTAAGCGTTTTATGGTACCAATCGTACGCTTCAACCATCCTCTCCATCAAGCCGCCACAGATGCGATGAATTTCTAGAGAATGCCATTTCGAGAGAAATATCGCGAAGTCTCTGTGCTTTACAGAAGTGAACAAACTTCCTGTAGTTTTCTTTTAGCGGCGTGAAACGCAGTGGTATTATCTCAATAGACGGTGTGAAGTAGGACCCTGCGACTTACGAATCGTTGAAAGGCCATAAGAAAGTTCTCAACAGACATATCTGAAGAAAGTTCAAGCGTGAAGCTCTTGTGATGGCACAGGTAAGTAACAACATCCAGCTCTTTCGGTTGGTGTTATCCGAACTCACAAACAGTGGTCCATCGAAGTGTAATCCTGTGACTGAGAAAGTGCTGAATTTCGAAAGCGAATCCAAAACTGAGTTCGTATTTCCGTCAGAACTATCGACAATTCTAAGTGGTGAAGCCTTACGTGCGTGTGATGAATCATTGACCGTTTGAAATGATGCTGACCATCAAGGAGTATTTGGATGTATCTCATCGTACGACAACGACAGTGATGAAAACTGCCGGGGCCGATGAGCTAGATGTTAGGCCCCTTTAAACAACAAGCATCATCATGAAAACTGCCGGCGACCACCAAGGCGAATGAGGTTATCTTGAAGGATGCGATCTTAGATGACTATGGAAGAGCTGAATTTTTACGCAAACTCTCGTACTCGCGAGAGGCGGATCACCATTTATTTATTTATTTATTTATTTATTTATTTATTTATTTATTTATTTATTTATTTACATCTTGTAGCCCTTCTCGAGGACTGTGCCCATACTTATAAGCAATTTCTCCAGACCTTCTGCACACTCAGACAAAATGAAAATATAATCAGTAAATCTCGACATTTTGATTTCTGTCCTTGAATAGTGCATTTAATTCTTTTTAAAAATATCGTGTACCGCTTGTCTTATACGAACATTGAAAGGAAAGGGAGACAAAATCCAGCCCTGCTTCACCCGTTTCTGAATAGATGTTTCTTATAGCCCTCGAGCCTTTTTCTTTTCTAGTTGTTTAACGTCGCATGAACAGATAGTACTGTAGGTTACCTGCTGACGGAAGGGAAAGAAAGTTTTGGAAATGGGAAGGTATCGGTTTGCCCTGAATTAAGTTACAGGATAATGTGAAAATGTGAACCATGTAAAATTGTCTTCAGTGCTCCCAACGTTGGGACTCAGACCCACCATCTTCAATTTACCATAGCTCATAATAATATTCTTCACCATTCTCACTGCAAGATAAAATAGCGTCCAATAGTTCCAAACATTGACATTCTGAAAGAGAAATGCTATCTCACATCTTGGTGTATTGGGGACGACTTGACTGTTGCCTGCTATCTTCAGCGATAAGAGCTATTCTTTTCCTTTACTGAACAATGCTCTAGTTATATCTTATCGCCTGGGGTTAGTGCCAGTTATTTTTGTAAAATAGGACCATTTCCTTCGGTTGGAATGTAACCTTTATGTTGCTCTTTCAGGGTACAGTAGAAGGGAAGACTGATATGTTGCAGACAATTGCATTTTGAATGCATTCCTCCAGTTCCTTGAAGCTCTCCAGTAATAATAATAATAATAATAATAATAATAATAATAATAATAATAATAATAATAATAATAATAATAATAATATTTAATAATCAAAACCGATTTCAAACAGGCAGGTATTACACCAGCATATGTCCAAAACAGGGTAATGTTCAGATCCAAAATTCACAAATGGCAAGTTGGTCAAGAGGAAAGACCAAAGAAGAAGACTGGAATAACCTGGTCTAAGGACAGAAAGGAATCCCACAGTAAAAGAATGAAAGAAATATGGGCACAGAGGAAGGTGGCAAATGTACGCCTCTAAGTACTTTGCGTAGTCCTAATGGGCTTATTCGCATATATAATACTAACAACATACGACATGGAATGTG
Source organism: Anabrus simplex (assembly GCF_040414725.1). Lineage (NCBI taxonomy): Eukaryota > Metazoa > Arthropoda > Insecta > Orthoptera > Tettigoniidae > Anabrus > Anabrus simplex. The sequence goes on along the minus strand of NC_090270.1, from coordinate 204,572,298 downwards.
AAATTGAGTTTCTTCGCACTTCAAAAATTAGACTACCTCCATCGGGCTTGAATCAGCAATCACGGAATCCAGAGGCCAACAGTCTAGCTCTATTATATGAATCTACTGTATGTAAAATTCCTACATTAATTCTCCCGCATTAAACGCTAGCCCGGATAATTCGTACCGTACCTATTTTATGGTGCAGGTCACATCATCGAAGTTTCGTTTCAGATGTTTCATACTTCCTGTCGTAGAATTGTTCATCGGCTTGGAACATTCACTGTAGAGAAGGTAGTAGTGTCAAATTAAGGAAAGAAAATTCTGCATTTCACATACCAAAAGGTACGATAAATTACTGTGCTATTTAGCCATCTCCGTACAGGCCATGAAAGCGGTTGGGAGAGAGTGAAGTTTCCACTATCCCTAATTTCGGCACCAAGAGCGATGGAGTGTTTGGTTCTATCCCTACCACCGTTGCCCCTAGGAATTAGCCTGGTGCTGATTTATCTTGTAAGCTAAGTGAATATCAAGGTCATGTACCTCTCCAGAAGTAGAAATTTCATCTCTAAATTTGTCGACTTCCGGTCAGGAAATCGTACCCACCTCCTATGGGGGGAACTGAACGCGCCTTTATTTACCGCTTCAGCGAGGCAGCCCCTAAATTCTTCTTTTTCTTCTTCCGCTCATCCCACATCCTGGTGCGGTTATGGGTGCTAAGTGTGATGCTGATTGTTGTTTTAAGAGGAAGTGCAACCGTTCTCTTTTACCACTAACCCGAAGGAAATAAATCGAATAGATCCGGCACTCGGAAGAATCAGGGTATCGGAAAAGAAAGGGAAGGCCACAAAGGACTTAAAAAAAGACTCCATAACCCTCGCAAACCTAATACAGTTGGACAACTATGGTTCGTTAAAAATCTGTCCAATGTAGTGGGGTGTCCAATCTGCAGGGTGGGTGTACACTGTACAGTATTTCAAAAGTACACTAATAGCGCAAGAAAGGAAAAACTCTGAGCTAGCATGTACTGTACACTATATATATACGTAATGAAACAATGGTTATTTGAATTTATATACAGTACAGTACACTAAACTTTAGACCTCCTAAAACTATTAAAAAAAAGCAATACAGTATTGTCCTATGTTTTATTCTGCACATTGTAGTGTACAGTATAGTCTTCTCCTCCTTTTCCTACCGCTTTTCCCACACCTGTGGGGTCGCGGGTACGAACTGCGTCGCATATGTGGATTTGGCCGTGTTTTACGGCTGGATGCCCTTCCTGACGCCAACCCTATATGGAGGGATGTAATCACAATTGCGTGTTTCTGTAATGATTGGTAGTGTAGTGTGTTGTCTGGCCCCAGGCCAGTAGAATTAATCAGAAGTGATTAAAATCCCCGACCCGGCTGGGAAACGAACCCGGGACCCTCTGAACCGACCATTCAGCCAACGAGTCGGACTGCAGTGTACAGCACAGTACTCACCCTTTAATGCCTAGTGAAAAATCAGTCTCATGACTTTGATTTGATTTTTGAAAGTACCTGTCCTGATTCTATTTTCCGACGTAATCCAAATAGAGTTTCAATCATTTCTGGTTAGTTATACACGAACACATAATGTTTCAACTTGTTACTACACTGCAGAGCTTTTTGATGAATAGGTGGCTCCTTGGAGACAGCAACTTCTTCTTCACTTTTTGTAAAACACTGTCAACTGTTTCAGGAACATCATCGTGGATTTACAACACATTATCGAAATCATTAAAAACACCAGCAGCGGGCGAGTTGGCCGTGCAGTTAGGGACGCGCAGCTGTGAGCTTGCGTCCGGGACATAGTGGGTTCGAATCCTACTGTCGGCAGCACTGAGGATGGTTTTCCGTGGTTTTCCATTTTCACAGCAGGCAAATGGTGGGATTGTACCTTAATTAATGCCACGGCCGCTTCCTTCCAACTCCTAGGCTTTTCCTATCCCATCGTCGCCATAAGCCCTATTCGTGTCGGTGCGACGTAAAGCAAATAGCAAAACAAACACCAGCATGTGACAATTCACTGCGAATGACTTCAGGAAGACATCCCAGTTCCTCAGTTAGCGACATGTTAGCTATGTGAGATGGTTCTTCCTCTTCAGTTTATTGGAAAATAAAGGAATACTATCTGTCTTAACATATTGCTTGGAAATGCTGCCCGTTCAAGAGCATTTAAAATGACAATATTAAAATTGCTTGCACGAAACGATCACAAAACAGCAAAACAAAATCAAGTTTTGAACCTGTTCACACTGTCTTTTAAGGGCTGTCCAATGTCCATAGTTGAGGTGTGCCCAATGTACAGAGGATTTTTAACATGCAAATGTATAGGGATTTATACGGTGCATTCAGTATATGTCCAATCAAAAGGAGTGTCCAGGCTATAGGGGTGTCCAAAGTGAGGGGTTTCACTGTACCATCTGGTTTGCAAGAGAACAGAGTCGACGAAAGTAGGTCGAGCAGAAAATTGAAAGTGAGAATCTTGGCACAAGTAAGTGAAAGGAACGCTAGACTCAGCTAGAGACCTCGTAGTTGCCTACCCACGCTCCAAAACGGGAGATTTTGGGGGATACTCTTCTTAGGGCCTCCTACGACATGCAGGGAATGCCATGGACGTGCTCTACTGTCCCCTCCACAAGAGATCTGATGGTGTAATACATGTACGTGAAGATGTGTGTTTTGAGACAATCACAATAACCCAGCCCCAAGTTAGAGAAATTAATCAAATGCAGCTAAAGTCCCCGAACCGAACATTAATCGAACCCGACACCCTCTGAACAGAAGGCTACGTTGACTATTCAGCTAAGGAGTCGAACTCATTCCCTTAAGTAGTGTGTAGATACATTTATACTGCATGTTTAATCCTCAGCCCCAACAAATCTACCACCGTGCGCCATATACACGGCGTCACTGAAGAGGCGTATTAGGAAAATGACGTCTAATGTATTTTCCCCGTTGATTGTTTTGCTGAGCCAGAAGATGCTATTACATTTCAGTCAACCTAACACACTGAAATTTGCCCACTCACTCCCTCAGGTGAGACACTCCACACCATCATCATCGAATCCGGCTCCATGGCTAAATGGTTAGCGTGCTGGCCTTTGGTCACATGGGTCCCGGGTTCGATTCCCGACAGGGTCTGGAATTTTAACAATCATTGGTTAATTTTGCTGGCACGGGGGCTGGGTGTATGTGTCGTCTTCATCATTTCAATCTCATCACGACGTGCAAGTCGGCTACTGGCTGTCAAATCAAAAGACCTGTGCCTGGCGAGCCGAGCATGTTCTCGGACACTCCCGGCGCTAAAAGCCATATGCCATTTCATTTCACCATTCATCATAGAGACTGGCGCAGAAGGAATGGTGTTGATAACTTTGTTGCAGTGAAAGTCAAGGAGGGAACTGAGACTGATTGGTGATCTAGGTCTGGTATCTCACCAGAAATGGGTCTGGATGAAAATGTATTTCGTTGCCTAGCAAATGGATTGTGGATAGGCAGTCTCACTCTATCTATCGTAATTGTCGTTGCGCTCTTGTGATTGTAGGGGCTGCCTAGCTGAGGGGGTAAAGATGCCGTGGGTTCGATTCCCCGTCTGGAAGCCGAACAATTTAGAAATGAGATTTCCACTTCTGGGGAAGCACATGACCGTGAGGTTCATTTAGCGTACATCAAAAATGAATAGCAGATTAATTACTGGAGACAGTGTTGGACGGACATATAAGTAACCATTCTCTCACTCAGCATCGACGTCACGGATAATGGAAGCCTGAACCTTCCACTCCACCAAGATTCATCATGGCCTTTGCAGAGATGGTTTTGCTTTGGTTCTACTCATGATGGTTGTGGTCATAATGGTGAAGTACACATAGCAACCATCCGCTATTAATTAAAGGAGAAAATGGAAGTTTTAACCCTTTAAATAATAATAATAATAATAATAATAATAATAATAATAATAATAATAATAATAATAATAATAATATCTGGCGAGTTGGCCTTGCGGTTATGGGCACGCAGCTGTGAGCTTGCATACGGGAGATAGTGGGTTCCACCCCCAACAATCGGCAGCCCTGAATATGTTTTTTCGTGGTTTCCCATTTTCACACCAGGAAAATTCTGGGTCTGTACCATTCCACTCCTAGGTCTTTCCTACCCAATCGTCTGTATAAGACTAATCTGTGTCGGTGCGACGTAAAGCAAACCGCAACAGAAATATTAATAATTTTTATGTCCCACTGACATTTGTGCGGTTTTCGGAGACGCAATGGGCCAGAATTTTGTCCCGCAGGAGTTCCTTTAAACAGTAAGATTTCGGCAAAAGGAAAGGAAGGATAATAAAAGACGTGACAATTACTCCCTATACCTTTCCGGCCTAATATCATCGAGGTAAGAAAAGGACAAGAGTTGATCAAGAGTGATCGGACAGGAAAGTCGAAAAATGAAGAACCTGATGTAAACAGGAGATCTGTGGTCGCCAGTTCATGCTCCCACGTTGAGAAACCCCGGTATTTACCTCTTTCAGTCTCCTCTTAGACAGAAAGGCGATACATCCCATCCCGCAGGAGGTATTAGCAGGAAGCTGGGACGTAGAGAGGGCTAAGTGAGATAACAAGACCTTCCAGTTTTGTATCAATCCTCATGTCATTCCAGTTTTCTGAGCGACCAAAACAGATACCCACAAAATTATTGCTTTATCTTACAGCCATCAGTTTTAATCACCCTTCTAACACCTACACTATTCTAACATCACGTGTCAGGGAGCAGGGCTGGTCAAGAATTTCGGTGAAAAGTACGAAGAGAATTCTGCGCCATAACGATACATCAATACACGGAAAAGGCGAGAAAACAATATGGATAATGTCGTCTTTAAAGGTAGACTATTAGTGTTGAGTGGATGGTTGCTCAGTCTTAGCAAGATAACCACCACCGCCAACGCTTAAGGAGAGATGGAATGATGAAAAGCAGAAAACATAAGCAAACATTCAAGAGGGGAAAATAAAAATGTAGAAATGTATTCAGAATATCAGTACATAAATCTACATACGTCTTGAAGTGCAATACGTCTATCGCTACGCTCAAGTTCCCCCGGTAAGAATAGGCCTATACGTGTCCCAAAACACCTGTAGACCAGACTTCCTTCAATAATATTAAAACTACAGGTCAGATGGCGCGATAGTAATTGGCGTGGTATCCCCCCACTTTATGGGGAAAGTGGAGCTCGGAGCATGTGGTGAAATTACTTTAACTCTGATAGAAGGTACTACGAAGTGTCCTCCGTTTCGTCTACGTGAGGTCTGTCGATACCTCTAATAATACGAGGGTTGGGGCAAAAGTCATGGCAACAAGTATTATTTAGATTGAATACGGCATATATAAGACAAATGGAAATATAGAGAGGGGTGTGGGGAGTGGAATGTGCGTACATCAAATTGGTTGTTCGCCGGGGTTGCAATGCCATAGAATGTCACATAGAGCTTGAAAATTGTGGGGAATAATGCCCTTCCGTACCGAACCGTTGCGAGAAGTGCAGCAGCATTTCAGTATGGACGTGAAAAAAAAAAAGCAGTTGAGTTTGGTGTGGCCTTTGATAGGCTTAAACTTTGAGAGCGGATCGCTCTTTTGAAATTGATTTTGGGTGCCTCGAGGAGGCTTTACATTGTAATTGGGAGCAAGTGCTTCTGAACATGATTGGGGTCTTCTGCCCCTTTGTCGAATCTTGTTTTTTTTGGGTAAAGTTGGGCTAATTGCTCAAGAATTGTGAGTCCGGGGCTCGAAGCCCAAATCCTGTGAATACTGTAATCGTACATTTGTTACCTTGCTACTCTGTACCTGCCATTCTTGTTATTTCTTGATTTTGCTAAGAAAATATAACCCTGTTAAATTTTATCTTAACTTTAATTTCGTATTCTGAGACCTGTTCACCCCCGCACCTTCTTTCACCTCTGCTGTTCCACAGAAACCTCGGAACAATTATTATTATTATTATTATTATTATTATTATTATTATTATTATTATTATTATTATTATTATTATTATTATTATTATTATTATTATTATTATTATTATTATTACTTCTGCCGACTATGGACTGCGAATACGCAGCTTCATATTTTCGAGGTTTTTCCCCCTCAAGAAAAGTACTCTTCTTCGTCCTTTCGAGAATACCCTATGAGTTTACGATGGTTTCTCTTCGGACAGATCCTTCCTTCACCTGTGTAATTTTCATTTTCTACGTTTCTCTCTTTTCTGTGTCTTCTGTCTTGATACTACTGTTTTCAAGATTTTTTTAAAAAAATTATAGTCTATTTGTTCGTGGCATCGACCTCTGCAGATCTTTTGCTACTACTTTCACTATATGACATGAACCTGCGTGTAAGTGTAATTGCGGAAGTGTAGAGTGTTGAATGTGAGGAAAGGAACGTTGAGGACGACGACACAAACACCCAGTCCCCAAGCCAATTAATCCCCTGACCCGGCCGCGAATCGAACCCGGGGCCGCCGGGTGACAGGCGGATGCGTTGCTCCCTACACCGTGGGACCCGACTGTTTTAAGCTTACTTTTTACATGTTTCCTGACGTCGCACCTACACAGATAGGTCTTACGGCGACGCTGGGACAGGAAAGGGCTAGGAGTGGGAAGGAAGCGGCCGTGCCCTTAATTAAGGCGCAGCCTGGTGTGAAAATGGGAAACCACGGAAAACAATCTTCAGGGCTGTCGACAGTGGGGTTCGAACCCACTGTCTCCCGAATACTGGATACTGGCTGCATCCAGCGACTCCAACCATCGAGCTCGGTTTTCTAGATTTTGGTGGACTTCTTCCAACTATCCCGGTCTAGAAAGCCAAGAATAACGGCCGAGAGGATTCGCCGTGCTGACCACACGACACCTCGTAATCTGCAAGCTTTCTGGCTGAGCAGCGGTCGCTTGGTAGGCCAAGGCCCTTCAAGGGCTGTAGTGCCATGGGGTTAGTCCTCCACCTATGGAACTTCTGGTTTTGGTGCTGATGACCTATATGTTGGATCCTTCAAAACTACAATCATCAACTTCAGCCTTTCTGTTCTCCTGTACTAAGGTAATTTACTGTTCTTCCTCACTTCCGGTTTTGCTTTTGGGGCAATTGCTCTTGGATTCTAATAAGACTTCTTAGACATCCTGTTTCACTAACTACTCTGAGTGCAAGCGAACTTGGCGTATTTTTCTTGCATGGTGAACGCTTTGTTAGTAAACAAATCCAAGCGCCTACTTTACCCGCCAAACCACGGCGCTAGTTTTGGATAGGTAATGGTGCGAGGGGAAGTGTGTACGCCGCTTGGTCTGAGCGTGCGCTGCTCTCCCCTCCATCCTCCCTTGACATCCCCACCACTCGCACTGCACAGCCAGCACTATCCCTCGTCAAACCTTCACTCCAGTCTCCATGGATTTTAGTCGTAAAGCGTGGAGTGAAGGATACGGAAGCGAGACATCTGCGATTCAGTGCTAACTTGTGGAAGAACTGTGAAACTAATTCGAAAAGCGGACGATTTGAATGTGCGCGTGCACTTCTTTTCCATTCGCAATACTATTTTTATAGTGACTTTCTTTTCTTAAAAAGCAAATTGTTAATTTTTACCTCTCTTTTCTATATAGCTCAGTATCTTAGGAAAATTCCGCTCTAATTGTATACCAACGATTGCCACGTGTATTTATGAAATAATTCGTTTCTTCTTCGTCTGTAATTCGTTATTCGCGATAGTTTTATACTTAATAGTTGTAGTAAGAACTTTCTTTTACTCAAATTCTTGACGCTAAACTTCCATTGTTTAGCCCAGTAATTTAATGACGTTTCGGTGTTATAAGTAAAGTCGGAGCACTACGCTTTTAGTAGAACGGCTACGTCTAGTATAATATTTCGGGTCTCGTATATTACGTGACACCAATGTAAAAAGTAGTTGTGAGGTGAATTAATTACATTAATTGATACATTACGTAGAGTAATAAACATTTTATAAATCATGGTGGTTAAGAGTGACACTCGGAATGGGCACGAACTCGCGCCCCTGAACACCCGTGCGAATGGTACAGGGGGTGTAGTGACCATTGTGTTACCCCCGCAGCCTGGAAGTGGTGCTACGCACAGAAACAGTATTGTTGGTAGTGTTGAAGAAGGCGAAGATCGAGCAGCATGGAGCAACAAGATGCAGTTCTTCTTGAGTATCATCGGCTACTCTGTGGGCCTAGGGAACATTTGGAGGTTCCCCTACCTGTGTCAGCAGAATGGAGGAGGTGAGTACGACGTGGCTTTCTCGACTCGGCACTTCCATGCCGCATTCTGTTGTCGCCTTATGTCTGTAAATATTTTCTAACTTTTTCTTTCCATATCGCCGCTTAAGAATGCAAACCTCGTCTGTAATATGAACCTGACTTTACAGGAGAGCAGAGAAATTGCTCTATAGTTAAAAAAGAATTGCCAGTAGAAATTTGTAATCATATTGTTTGGTACAAGAATGTTTTCTTTAAAGAATTTCATTTTGCACTTGCGAGGTATCTGTAGACAACTGTCATGATACATTTTAAGCAGTTCTGCTGGATATTTTATTACGTCGTCTCCACAGGACTACTTGGAGTCTTTTTACTGCCATACCGAAATATAAATAAAAATTATTTCGGAAAAAATGCACGGTACGAGGTCTCCATTCTTAAGAGACAACCAGTAAGTTGTTCACATTCTTACGTAGTGGTAAAATCTTCAAATGTATAATTTATACGGAAATACTGTAGTTTCGTTAAAATTTTAAAGTTCATTGACTGTACCTCAGTTTCAGCTAGTATTCCTCAGTAATTTCACGGTCTCAGTATTATACTTCCTTTAATAATTAAAATTACAACAGTACGCTTTTAGTAGAACGGTTGCGCCTAGTACGATATTTTAAGACTCGTATATTACGTGACACCAGTGTAAAAAAAAAAAAGTCGTGTTCCAGCTTATCACTAGACCCTGTTTCGAATAATAAGATGCATATTTCCTGTTATACTATTAGTTCATTGGTTCGAAACAGATTGTCAGCGATTTTCTTGTCATGGATATCACGCTCGGTTCTTGTGTCATTTATCGTGGGTTTAGTTCCAGCTAACTCTAATCATAGTTATATATTCACGGAATCCATTATTTGAATGCAGATCATTACTGAATTATGTCGCTAAAGAAGTAAGTAGTAGAGGGAGCGATTGTTGTTTGACATCGTCGCCGACATGTCACAAGGTAACTGTTGTTCGTATGTTGATAATAAATGTAAAGCTATTTTGTACAAGGAAAGTTACTTTTTGTCGTTCTTATCGCCCTGTGAGTGGGGAAGTGAGAAGGTAGGAGGTAACTGAGAGGCGAATCCCTGTCTCTCTCAATTTGGGAGTTTGGATTGGCGACTACAAAGCACCTCGCTGAGTCTGGCAGAGCTTCCACTTACCTGTGACAGCCTCCGTGCTTTCATCTTAAATACCTGACCATACTTGGTCAGCATTTTGTTGTATTCCGAACCGAGAGAGTTGGCCATGCGGTTAGGGGTGCACAGCTATGAGCTTGCATTCTGGGGATAGTGGGTTCAAACTCCACTGTCGGCAGCTCTTCCCGGGGTTTCCCATTTTCACTCCAGGTAAATGCTGGGGGCTGTGCCATAATTAAGACCACTGCAGCTTCCTTCCGACTCTTAGACCTTTCCTTTCCCATCGTCGCCATAAGACCTATCTGTGTCGAATAGAAAAAAAAACACCACCCCACCAAACCGTTCTCTTCCAACCCCGCCGGTATTAGTTCTTTGACGCGTAGGGAGTCTTTAATCCTTTCGCCCTTCGTGTCTCTTCTTTCCTTTTGCCGATACCCTCATTCTTGGAAGGTTAGGAATTCTTTCCTTTTTTCCACTAATTACTAATAAGAGAAGCCAACGGCCGTAGCCGTGTTGAAACACCGGATCCCGTGAGATCTCCGAAGTTAAGCAACATTGGGCGTGGTCAGGAGTTGGATGGGTTGCCACGCGCTGTTGGTGGGGGAGGAGGTAAGGGAATGGAGGAGCGGAAAGGAACTGGCCACCCTACCGCACGTAAACTCCGGCTCAGGAATACCTCTGCGGAGGTTCGGACCTGCCTTCGGGCAGAATAACCCTTACCTACTAATAAGAGAGGACGGTTGCCTCGTTGTATTTCCTCTTAAATTATACCAGCTGTCGTTCATATTCTTAGTAAAACATTTTTTTTTTTTTTAATTTTGCAAGTTGTTTTACGTCGCACCGACAGAGATAGGTCTTACGACGACGATGGGATAGGAAAAGGCTAGGAGTGAGAAGGAAGTGGCGTGAATAAATTGAAAACCACCTTCAGGGCTGCCGAGAGTGAGGTTCGAACCCACCATCTCCCGAATGCAAGCTCACAGCAGTGCGACTCTAACTGCACGGCCAACTCGCTCGTTCCTCGTAAATCTGTCGGTTACCTGGTTCATATTAATAAAATCATAAAAATTTCCCAACAAATCTCCAGCAAAACCGTACATGTCAATCTGGCAGCATGAGGTACTCTACAGTACATTGGGAAAGCCATCCAAGGACAATGAAATGAGAAGGCTGGACCACGCTGTTTTTTTACGGTTATGTCCAGTGCACTTTCTTTCTTTTCTCTCTGTTTCATACCCTATTTAAATACTTATATGTTCCCGTGTTTCGTGTGAAGTAGTTCCATTTGTACATCATTACAATTTCAGGGAAGTTTTTTTTTTTTGCTAGTTGTTTTACGTCGCACCGACAGAGATAGGTCTTACGGCGACGATGGGATAGGAAAGGGCTAGGAGTGGGAAGGAAGCGGCCGTGGCCTTAATTAAGGTACAGCCCCAGCTTTTGCCTGGTGTGCAAATGGGAAACCACGGAAAACCATTTTCAGGGCTGCCGACAGTGGGGTTCGAACCTACTATCTCCCGAATACTGGATACTGGCCGCACATAAGCGACTGCAGCTATTTCAGGGAAGCAATAACAGGCACTAAATGTTATCAAGCAATTCATGCATTCAATAAGTGTAATGTGCTGATGAACACTATTGTCCTAGGCCTTCAATGAACTAATATTAGTAACCTCCATATTTCGTGCATAACAAGTTAAGTGTAAATCCCCTAGTTTGATGCTGATTGCCAACACTTCTCTTATAAAGTAACAGATATCGCTCTCAACTGTTGCGTCGTTAATCGTGGAGTGAATTCCAGGTAACGTCTGTTTTATTCATTCCTAGGGTAACAGTCAACTTGTATTCGGTAATATACAGCCAAGAAAATCGTGACCACCTTGAAGCACCAACAGGACCTTTATTTAATTCGTTTGTTTACTTACCTACTGCTTACAGCTTCTTGAAGAAGGCCCATGCTAGGTGGGCTGTGTGGATTTCGTACGAGGCTTCGCTGCATTTTTGGTTCGAAAGTATATGAGTCATATTGTTCCAGCTGAGATGTCCGACTGCTTGAGGTTCAGAGGGTCTCATGTTCGATTCCCGGCTGGCTCGAGGCTTTTAATTGCGTCTGATTAATTCTTCTGGCTCGGTGTTTTTGTTTGTCCCAACACTCTCCTCTTCATGTTCAGACAACACACCACAGAAACAAGCAATAGTGAAAAGGGCCAAATCCAAATGTGCGACTCCACCAAGGTGTGGAAAAAGTAGCATTAAGAACTTCCTTTCATACCAAGCCCATATGTGAAACCCGTCTGATTATGTTGCAGTGATTTTATTACATCTACTTCGATTGAGAAATTCTACATGTGGTATGATGGGAAATTTGAGATGGTGATCATTGTTTTGAGGAAGAACAAATAACCATCCTCTCAAATATAAGGAGGATAGTAACCCGTCATTAGTGTGCAGGAGTGTCGATTGGGAATTAGAAATGTGTGCGTGGAGGGGGGGGGGGAGGGATTACACTCAACAAAAAAACACCCGGGTTTGTTAATAATAAAAGAAAATAAGGGAACGAATTAGTTGATAAGACAACAGGGCTTGTACAAATTGCTTTCTTTTTTAATAATTCCTGTAATTCTAGGCTGCTAAATAGAATAAAAATGTAATGTTTTCTACACAAAGTGGTGGGCGACTGTCCCTCCCCCTCGCCCCCCCCTCCCTCCCCGCAATCGCCACCACTGTTGAATAAATGAAATGAGTTAATCACCAACACTGCAAAATTACAGAGACCTAATTTCCAACCCCATTACGATTTCTTTTCCTTTCTTAACAACCCGTTGTAGTTCGCTCCGCAGTTAATCTAGATCATGTGGAATTTTTACTGGGGACAATGAAACATCTCAGTTTCACCGTTTCCTACACTGCAGAAGCGAGCGTAACATTGTCGCTTTCGTTTGGCTTCTGGTGAATGCTGTCACTTAAGTATGTAGGCCAGTTGATGAAATGCGTGTGAAGTCTAATAACCTGTGTGACTCGGGTGTCAGGACTGACTAACCTTAGCAGTACAGTTCCTTAGTCGTTGGCTTTCTGTTCCAAGGATAGTAGGTTCGATCCTCGCTGAAGTCGGCGGCATGTGTAGGGTGCTAAAATGCAAGAGCGCTGTGCCTTTCTCCAAGGAACGTGGAATAACTCTTATGGGACACAATTGTCACACCCTGACGTCTTATGAAATGTAAAGGAGTTGAAAGTTGAATATGTCCACTTCGAAATTAAGGAATTAAAAAAGTTCATTCTCCCTCAGTTCCTATTCGTATTAGCGGAAAACAATAGAGCAGCCTCGTAGTATAGGGGTAGTGTGCCTGGCACCCTCTTTAAGAAAGACTGCGGGTTCATTTCCCGTTAAGTCCAGGGATTTTAATTTCCTGCTCTCGCTGAAAAAACAACAAGGAGTTGAGTTCATAACTGATCACAGTGTATCAGTTTCTCATAAGCCATAATATCTTGTGATACCTTAGGTCTCACAGTAACACACATCCTACTCACATAGTTCATTAAGGTTCGTTAGACAGTGCCCTAGTCACATAATTAAAGATAACGATAAACAACAGTTATGTTATGAAGTGCGGATTCGCCAACTTCCTAATCGTGCAATCATCTTGTTGCCTTACTTCTTATGGCCACGAGGTAGATATATTAGCTGAATGACTTCGTCGCCAGCTTCTCAGGCGTCCGTGCTTCAGAGTAATGAATGTGAAATTTGGAAAGAAATGTCACACTCCCGATAGTTCGTATTCTAGGTAGAACCGTAGATTCTGTGGCTTATGTAAATGATTTAAACATTGTTAGACATTTAAAATTCTAAACTTGCTTGCCTGTCTATTATTCTTATGGTCAATTGAAGGGTTCATCGACCGCCTGTGATACGATCAAATACTGTCCCGCTACATCAGAGCATTATGATTGAATATCCAACTAGGAACAAATGTGTTGCGGGTTAGTATTTGTATGCATCGCAGATGGTCCCTGTTTACAGCTAAAAACACATCGATTCTTCATACTGTACGTGGTTATATATATGTTCAGCCGCCAGCCCAATGGCAGGCTGGATCCTCAATAGCTCCATCATGAGCTGTCATAGATGGCCTAGCCATCACTGAAGAGGAGTGAGGTAGTTTCCCGTTGCTTTCCTCACTGAGTCAGAAGTTGCTATTACATATCAGTCTGCCAAGCCCACTGAAATGCATGCACCAACTGACCCTATGAGCAACAATTTCACACTATTCATAGCAGAGATTGGCTGAATAAGGAATGACATTACTAGCATCGGTCATACCTTAGTCACTTTCATGTTGTCAAAGCCAAGGATAATACTGAGGCAGATCAATCACAGTTTTAGGTTCGCACTGTTTCCACAGAGATGCCATAATATTGGTGTTAAAATAATAATCGTATGTCTTCACCTAGTGTGTGTAAGCATTTTAATTTGTCGCCTTGCTCGTCAATTTTGTCGTTTCGTTTTACATGGATAAGAAAACCGAATCTCTCTTGGGCGTCTATGGTGAGTTTTAATGAATTTTGTCAGGTAAACACCAGATGTGTTGCCAGAGATCTTTTACATGCCGACATCGTACGACATGGAGTATTGAATAGACTTTTTCCCACTTCAAAAATCCGACTACCCCTGTCGGGTTTGAACCCACTATCTTGGTGTTGAATGCCATCCTACTTCATGAACGGCATGAATGAGGTTGGGAAAAATTTCACTTTCAGTTTGTCTTAAGTTAAGGGTTCATGGCGCTCAGATGTTCAGAAACGACTGTATTCCATGCTACAATATTCCAAAGAAATGGGGAGAAGAAAAAACTTCCTTGTCTACTCGAATGAGGGTGCTGCGATTTTTAATCGTGAAGCCATAAACAAAATGTAAGCAGATCGTAGCTGATAGAAATCAAACACCAACAAACATAGAGGAAACGAAGAGTCAATCAGTAAGAAGTTGTTTCATTTCAGGGACCTTTTTACTTCACGATGAATAATTTGTTACATTACCGGGCGAGTTGGCCGTGCGGTTAGAGTCGCGCAGTTGTGAGTTTGCATCCGGGAGATAGTGGGTTCGAATTCCACTATCGGCAGCCCTGAAGATGGTTTTCGGTGGTTTTCCATTTTAACACCAGGCAAATGTTGGGGCTGTACCTTAATCAAGGCCACGGCCGCTTCCTTCCCACTCCTAGGTCTTCCCTATCCCATCGTCGCCATAAGACCTATTTGTGTCGGTGCGTCGTAAAGCAAATAGCAAGAAAGAAAGTAAAAATGTTACATTTGTTGGACCGAGCTCGCTTAAATTTCTGCTGATATCTTTCGTTTCACGAGCCTCCGCGGCTTAGGCTTCAGCGCACCGGGCTCTCACCGTTGGGTTCAGTGGTTCAAATCCCGGTCGGTCCATTTGAGGTTTATGCTGGACAAATCGGAGGCGGGGTGGGTTTTACTCCGGGTGCTCTTGTTTTCCCCGTCATACTTCATTCCAGAAAGTCTCTCCAGTATCATTTCACTTCATCTGTCGGTCATTAACCATTGCTGCAAAGGAGTGCGACAGGCTTCGGCAGCCGGCACAATTCCTATCCATTCCATTCCTAACCCGGCCGAATGACTGAAAAAAGCTGAGGATTACTTCATATTTCATTTCACCAGTTTTAATACATGCTCCATCAGACTGAGGTCACGATAGTAAGGCAGAGGCCTCTGCACAGTATAACTACGTCGCAGGGTTGATTGGTTCGGAGAGTAGAAGCGCTGATTCCAGCTCAGCCCGGTCTCGTATTTTGCGGTGCTCAAATACGATAGCCTCATGACGGTAATTTACCGACAAGCAAAAGATCTATACTTCCGAAGAAAGTGGTCGTGGTTCTCTGAAAGATACTACTCTGGGATTCACTTCGAATAGGAAAAAAAGGATCACAGAGATCTATTTCAAGGAAGCCTATAGGGAAACTGGCACGCACCTGTTTACTGTGTCCTTCGGTACATCCTCAACTGAGGTCCAGCAATCACACTGATCAGCGCAGGTCAGAAGAAGTTATAACTATGATGATATTATTGTTGGTTTTATGACCCTCTAATCATTTATACGATTTTAGGAGGCAACGAGTTGCAGAAATCTGGTTTCGCCGGAGTTCTTGTATTTATAATCCACAGTGATGTACTTTGATCTACAGATCCTGAACAAACACTAAACATCTGACACGAAACTGACGAATTTTAGCACCTTCAAGAACCACGGTATTGAACCAGATCGAACCTACGAATTCTGCTTGAGATGGTTTAAAAAGACTTTAAAATCTGAGTCAATCAACTCGAGAACAATAATAATAATAAACCACATTGGTCCTGCAGGATTTCTTTATCTGCCTGAATCCAAAGAACTTCCCTAATTTAAAACTCCCTGAAATGCCGCCTACAGCATGATGATATCGTTATATTGTACCTACATAGTTGGTTGCGGGGATCGGATCGCGTAACAGTGGGCTTGCAATCGGGAGATGGTGGATTCTAATCTCTGAAGATGATTTTCTGTGGTTTCCCATTTTCTCACCAGGCAAATGCCGGGGCTGTTAAGGCTGCGACCGCGACCACTACCTACCCAATCCTAGCTCACTCCCATCCTTTCGTCATCGAAAACCTTTGATGTGTTAGTGCGACGTTAAACCACAAGCAAAGAAATATTATTATAGTAACAATTACCGTTTCTTACACTTCAACGCCTCCAAGACGACTGATTCAGCTACGCAAAACATTACCCAGATTCACCTCATGGCACCATTCTCGTCTTCTCGAATCACATGCTGGCGAGGAAGGAGGTGTCCATAAATAAAAGTGGCCCCATGCCATTGCACTACTGACAGATTGCTTAAGACACGTGCCTCATTCTTCTCGGCAGAGATGTAGGTGAATACGGCACAATAGATTCCCTTCTTGGAACATGCATAGCCTTTCTAATTTTATTTACTCTTCTTCTTGCTCCTGCGCAGTAGTGAAAGCTGGATGGACTGTGGATACCATTCGTAAGTTGGAAGTGACAGAAATAACGGTAGCGTGAATGACTGCTGGTACAATATTTTATTATTATTATTATTATTATTATTATTATTATTATTATTATTATTATTATTATTATTTTATGATTTACTTTACGTCGCAGCGACACAGATAGGTTTTATGGCGACGATGCTGGTACAAACAGGTGGGATCTTTGGCAGTAGGGTAAAAGAAATGGCGTATGACTTTTAGGACCGCAGGTGTCCGAGGACATGTTGGTCTCGCCAGGTGCAGGTCTTTCGATTTGACTCCCGTAGGCAAACTGCGCGTCGTGATGAGGATGAAATGATGATGAAGACAACACATACACCCACCTCCCGTGCCAGAGAAATTAACCAATTATGGTTAAAATTCCCGACCCTGCCGGAAATCGAACCCGGGACCCCAGTGGCCAAAGACCAGCACGCTAACCATTTAGCCATGGAGCCGGACAGGAGGGTAGATGGAATGAAGAGATAAAACTTAGTCAGGAATGAACTTGATGAATCAAACTGTGCGTATAAACCAGGTTCGAAGGTGGGGCAGAGGATATGCTCCAAGGAGAATAATGCAAGGGCCGATAACCTAGATGTCAGGTCCCTTCAAAGAACAATCATCATCATCACAGTAATGCACTCGGCTGTGGAGAGTAAGAGAAGTAGAGGGAGACCGAGGCGACGATGGTTACACTCAGTTCTTAATGATATGAAGCGTAGCGTTGAACTGGTGGCCTTAGCCTAACTCTCGCACTGCATACTGGCGACCCACATACCAAAAAAAAAAATTCTTCCGGATTTTTGCTTTGTTAAAGAGGCAGCTGCAGGGAATATTTATATTTCGCGAAGACTTTACTTCAGTTCCTCGAAAAGAGATAATGGAACTACCACAACTATGACTGTCATAACAATGCTGGAAATTTTGAAATAAATTGACCGTTGCCTTGCTGATGCAACCAAATGGCTCACATTTGAATACATTTTGAAGACTTGTTCTTAGATATCGGAAAATATGAAATCTGAAGTATATAACTCCCAGGCGAAAAACCACTCATTCTAAAAAGCAAAGAAAAGGCACATCCGCACAGGCGATGAAGATAAGTGGATGACAAAGCCATCAACGAAGAGTATAATTTCAATAGAACAACGGCAAATTGATTCAAAACCTTTGTGCATTGTTAGAATTGTCGTGGTTATTGTCGTCGATAACGTGGAACGAAGTCTTCGAGAAACGCAGTTTCCCTCTCTTACACGGCAAAATCCCCATTATCCGGAGCCTCGAAACTTCGGCATAAATTTCGGCTATTATGTATCTTTCTGTAACTTAATGGGTTAATGAGTTAATGGGTTAATGATTTTGCACTCCTTCAGGATGCTCATAATATCCTTCAATAATATCCTCTGCTCAGTGAACGACACATTGTGGTGCGGTCTATTACAGATAAATTATTTATTTATTTGTTTATTTATTTATTTATTTATTTATTTCGAGTGGGGTCCACTGGATCCTAACGTACCGTCCATTAAAACAAGTGTACTGTGGGAGGTATAAGTTTGGGGGAAGCTATGGAGAGCCATTTTCAGAGTTACCGATGGTGATGTTCTTCGAACCCACGATCTCTCCCGAACGCAGAAATTACAAATAGAGGATGTGAAGACACATAGTTAATTCAAATAACTTGCATACTGAACTCCAAAAGGCGTAAAAGTCTACAATAAAGATGTATGTGTGTATGAAATAGAACAGTTCTCTCCCTAATGGTTTAGGGTTGATTTAACACAGATATGTTTTCGGCGACCTTGTGATACAGGGGATGGGAACGACCGGAGTCTTAATGAATGAGTACATTACGGAATTTGCTCCGTCTGAAGATGTGAACGTACGAAAAACCATACCATCTTCAGGTCTACTGCCAAGAGAGGCTCGAATCCACTTTCTCCAGAATACAAGCCTGCAGCGTCGCTCAGTACAGAGTACCTCTTCCCTTAACGCTGATCAGCGTGCTCTCAATCACCAGCGAAAGTTTGCAGTTTATTATGATTTGTTTAAAACTTTCTTCAGTTTATTTCCGCGGCTCATCATGTTCGAAGGCCACGACGGTCGTGTTATGTCAAGGTTGTAGTCACTCATTTGAGTTCTTTACGTGCCGATAACGAAAGGATGTGTGGATAATGGTGGCGTGCTATCGCTGAGGTTATTCGAACCTTTCGCAGTCTAAAAGGAATGTCTACCGGTGGCGTCAAGCCGTCCGTCAGCATGAGACAAGGCGAAGAGGACATTGCATTCAACATTAGAGATTTCTGCTGACGGATCCCAGAAGCGCAGTCGCTTAATTGTTGTCCCTCTACTCTCAAGATACAGGGTGCGAACCCGGCTGACGCCGCTCTGATTGGCACGTTGTTAATTACCACAACTCAGCAACATTGGCTTCAGGACGTTACAAACCTCACATGGGGCAATATTTCCGGTAGCCCGACGTCTCTGAAAGCTGTATTATTATTATTATTATTATTATTATTATTATTATTATTATTATTATTATTATTATTATTATTATTATTATTATTATTATTATTATTATTATTTACATTTAAGCAAAGTTAAATGGAATCATTTGCGTGAGGAACGGCACCTACAACGTTGAGCGTATGGAGCGAGCGCTTTGCTTCGAGAAACACTTGCATTAGAAGTACTCGTAAAATCCTAATTTTTTTTACCAGTGGCTTTACGTCGCACGGACACAGATAGGTCTTACGGCGACGATGGGATAGGAAAGAGCTACGAGTGGGAAGGAAGCGGCCGTGGCCGTGGTACAGCACGAGCATTTGCCTGGTGTGAAAATGGGAAACCACGGAAAACTATCTTCAGGGCTGCAGACAGTGGGGTTGAACCCACAATCTCCCAAATGGAAGCTCACAGCTGCGCGCTCCTACTCGCACAGCCAACTCACTCGATAAAACCCTAAACTTCCGTCACATGCCTCATTCCCTCTCTGCCAGGTGATGCTTTTGAATCTCCGTGTCCATCACCATAATACCTGATATTTTCGTTTTGTCGAGAATGGCGTTTCTTTAAACCAGGCCTGCAATGTTCCAAGTGTGCATATCATCCCGGAATCTCTCTCTCTCTCATGCCAGGAGTAGAGAATTTTCGCCATGCTAGTCTTTGGCCAACTGCGAAGCCTCGAATAAGGACTTTCCAAAAAGTGTCTAGCTGATAAACCCCATCTAGCAGTTGCTTGCCCTTGAGGTGTCCCTTTCGGCACCTGCCCTTCCACCACCATCTTCTCCATAGCTTCCTTTCTTCTTGAAGTCTGGCTGAAGTATTTTTAGGAATAAGCAATCTCCGTACAGGCCATGAAGGCCCTGGAAGGTAAAGGCTTCAGCTGTCCGTAACTTCGACACTTGGTGGAGTAGAGTGCTTTGCTCCCAGGAATTAAGGTGGTACTCATTTTTGGTGTAGGCTGAGTGAACCTCAGGGCCGTGTGCACCTCCGGAAGTGAAAAACTCGTTTCTTAAATTGTTTGACTGAAATTAAATGGCGTATCCATGGCTTTTGGTGCCGAGATGTATCCAAGGACTTCAGCTCGCCAGGTGAAGATCTTTTGATTTGACACCCGTAGGCGACCTGCGCGTCGGGATGAGGATGGCATAACGGTGAAGACGACAGTTACACCCAGCCCCCGCGCCAGCGGAATTAACCAATGATGGTTAACATTCCCGAACCTGCCGGGAATCGAACCCGGAACCCCTGTGACCAAAGGCCAGCACGCTAACCATTTATCCATGGAGCCAGTGAATCACTCGGCTTGTGGGTCGATGAAGAACGCAGCAAAATGCGCACCGACAGGTGAACTGCAGGATACACGAATTTTTCTACTATCGGACGGGGAATCGTACCCGTGCTCGCCTTTATCGCCTCGGCCAGGCAGACCCTTATTTCAAGAACACTCAGTTAATGTTCTCTATGAGCCTTTCTCTAACCCAGATCTCAAAAACTGAAGCTTTGGTCCGGTGTTCCATCCAAGATATGCGCACGCTCGACAGTAGAGCAACATTTCCAGCTCTTGCACTTCTCCCTGTCGGCTGTTTTAACCTGTCCTTTCTCAGCAGCGTATGTGGCGACGGGAAATATCAGCGCATTTACCACCTTCAGTTTTGTATTCTTGATAATTTTCCTGTCCTCCCATATTTTGCTGTGTTTGGCAGTCGCCACACTGGCCAGGGCAAGGCGTCTTCCTTATCTCATCCGTGCAGCTTCCGCTGTTCGAGATTATTGGTCCCAGGTAGATGAATCTCCCCATTACCTCTCTAACCGAGCTACTCCACTCATGTCGCAGTGTTGCCAACTTGGTGAATTTGTCGCTAGATCTAGAGATTTTCAGACATTTCTGACGTCAAAATAGAAATTTAGCGACTAGCGACTTCTAAAAAAAACAATTTGATGACAAAATAGCCACTTCTACTTGTTTTCAGTTTTAGAAACTGATTACGTTACAGTTGAAAATTTCATTGTTTTCTCAATAAAATCGGCAAGTCCTGTTTTGTTATTATCGTTTGAGATCGTGCCGCAACGACGCAGTGTTTCCGCCTACGTGTCATAACGTCATCAGGAGAGCCCCTGATCCAGTAGCCAGAAACTGTCAACTAGATTTTAGATTCGTAATAGTGAAGTATTCATGTATAGAGTGTATGTGAGATATTGCTGTCGTTATAAGTGTCAGTTAGTCTATATCAATGGTTAATTTTGGAACTTATAAGTGATGTTTATACACGCAAAGTAAGATGTCTAAGCATTTTCAGAAGAATAATAGGAAAATTCAATTTGGGATTAGGTAGATATAGGATATTTAAATCTAGCGACTTTTAACGTTTCGTTTAGCGACAATGTTGAGACTTTTTTCATGAAGTTAGTGAATGGATACGATTATGAGGTGTCAACACTGCTCTTGTCCACAATCATGATTTTCGTCCTGCTCTTGTCGATTCCAAGGTCATACTTACTTGTCAGTCGATCCATGAAAATTATCTCCAACTCCCTGTCACTTGTCATGAGTATGTCATTGACGTATAGTTTAAAGATCGGCACGCTTTTGAAGTCCAGACTGACCTACCCTTTACAAGGCAAACATTCTATTGGTCGAGAGTGATCTTCTATTGTCCGACAGGCGAATCGATCCTGGAAAGTCGTATATGAGCCATCTGCTATGGTCGACGGCTTATGGCCCTACTTAACGTTGGAGTCTTCAGTCCTTAGCGAGGAATTTGTGAGAATTATGCCTCAGGTTTCTGATGGTTTCGCCTCGCACTCGCAAGCCACCTTCCCACTTGTGTGTTCAGAGTAGATGCTGCATAGTATCCTTGTCTGACTTCTGCTTCGGTCTTGAAGATGCTCAGAGAACATTTCGTTGACCTCAGAATACAAGAGTCATATTAGACAGAGCTCAAGTAAATAGAGAAGTTGCCGCTCACTTCGATGTTCTTGCTCACCAACATTACCGTTTACGACCTCTTCACGTACTTTATGACCTTCCTCTATCGCACAATTAATGGCTCGTCCCACATACGGCGCTTCTAATTCATTTAATGCTCCTTCATAATACGATCAGGGGTACAGCTGTTCAGATGTTTTATCGCCTGGATATTTTATCGTCCATGCGTGAAATTCAGATTTTTGAATCAAAGAGGATCTCACCTAGTGAGTTGGCCGTGCGGTTAGAGGCGTGCAGCAGTGAGCTTGTTTTCTGGAAATAATGGGTTCGAACCCCACTGTCGGCAGCCGTGAGGATGGTTTTCCGTGGTTTCCCATTTTAACACCAGGCAAATACTGGGGCTGTACGTTAAGGCCTTGCCACTTCCCATTCCCAATCCTTTCCTAACCCATTGTCGCCATAAGACGTATCTGTGTCGTTGCGTCGCAAAGCCAATTGCAAAGAGGATTTCTGAATAGACGGAGGATATTTCCGTATGGAACCTGATCTACAAAAACCGTTTCAAATAGAGTTAACAAACTAACAAACAAACAAATCATGGTGTGACAACACTCTGGATACCAAAGCAACTGATTTTTTTCCTATTTATTTTTCGTTGCACCGACTCACACAGGTCTTACGGCCACCATGGGACAGGGCAGGGCTAGGACTGGGAAGGAGGCGACTTTTCCTTAATTAAGGTGCAACCCCAGCATTTGGGTGTGCCATAGCTGTAGACAGTGGAGTTCGAACCCACTATCTCCCGAATGCAAGGCTTGAACCACCCAGCTAACTCGCCCGTTCCTTGGTAGTATACCTAACTCTAACCTAGAGGCCACGGGTTCCACTCCCGGTTAGTCCATGGATCTTAATTCTGGATTGAGGCTGAAACGAGATACGCCCAGCCCATTTAGAAGAACTAAGAATCTGATATGAGAAGCAGTGGACATGGTCGTGATATCAAACAATACAGCTGAAGATGTTGTCACACTGACCACGTGGCATTCCAATACCTGCAGGCCTTCTGACTGGGCAGGAGTCGTCTTGGCAAATCAAAGCCTTAATTGGCTGTACGTGTAGGTTTTCGTTTATAGTTGTAATATTGGGTGGAATTGATTTCAAGGCATCTTTCCTCAGTCTCCTGTGATATCAAATACTGACCCGCAAAGCTCTCTTTTTCTGTACATTGTGCTGGGATATTCAACCTTTGAAACACGTGTGCTTTGCGGATCACTACTTGCATGCTTTGCAGGGGATTGATGGCAGAGTAATGGTGAATGTTTATTTTAAAGGAAATGTGATTCAGTTCTCGTTGTTGGGAACATTATTTAAGAACCGAGACATCGGAGTCCAAAACGAAAATAAATTTTGCCGACAGATTTTTAAAATCCTGCATCATCCATTAATCCATGTAATATAAACTACTATAAATGAATATTTCAAGTCCAAAGAATTGCCTAAGGAAACGGGATGGAATTTTGCCATTTGTAAAAAACGTTAAATTAAACGTATAATGGTCATAATTAAATTAAATTGAATTTGTTATACTTAAAGGGCGGATTCATATGCACTAAAATTGGCAAAATATGCGTCCCTTTATGCACTAAAAATAGCAATATAAGCACTCATATATGCACTATTGTATACTCTGCTAAATACTTGTTTTTCTTCTGTGTATAAGGTTGGTTCTCCAAATATCAACTGCTGGAGCAGAATACTTTTAGCTGTTTTTTTCTTTTCTGGCGTGATTTCTAGTGGTAAAAATAAAATGGCGTATGCCTATAGCGCTGGGAGTGTCCGAGGACAGATTCGGCTCGCCAGGTGCAGGTCTTTTGATGTGACGCAAGTAGGCGACCTGCGCGTCGTGATGAGGATGAAATGATAATGAAGACGACACGTACAACCAGCCCATGTGCCAGCGTAATTAACCAATGATGGTAAAAATTCCCGATCCTGCCGGGAATCAAATCCGGGACCCCTGTGACCAAAGGCCATGGAGGTGGACATTTCTAGTGGTTACTGGGCTTCATACAAAAAGCCTCCATGGCTCAGGTGGCAACGCGTCGGCCTCTCACCGCCGGATTCCTTGGTTCAAATACCGGTCATTCCATGTCATTTTTGTGCTGGACAAAGTGGAGTTGGGACAGATTTTTCTCCCGATACTCCGGGTTTTCTGTTATCTTTCATTCCAGCAGCACTCTCCAATATAACTTCATTTCACCTGTCAGTCGTTAATTATTGCCCCAGAAGAGTGCGACAGGCTTCGGCAGCCGGCACAATTCCTATCCTCGCCCAAGATGGGGGGGGCTTCATTCAATCCATTCCTGACCCGGTCACTGACTGACTAGAAAACAGGTTGTAGGTTTTCATTTTCACTGGGCTTCATACAACAAAGAAATTGAAGTATAAGTTATAGATCCAACATAGTGGCAGCTCCGACTAGCTCGTAACGCACTAAACAACGTCGGTGACATATTCTATATCAGTTCATTTTCAACTTACATTATACTTGTAACAAACTGCGCTTACTTAAAAAAAATAATTAAATACCCATAATACATATTATCATACTAACAATTGTAATGTTGTCCGACTCGTTGGCTGAACGGTCAGCGTACTGGCCTTCGGTTCAGAGGGTCCTGGGTTCGATTCCCGGCCGGGTCGGGGATTGTAACCTTAATTGGTTAATTCCAATGGCACGGGGGCTGGGTGTATGTGTTGTCTTCGTCATCATTTCATCCTCATCACGACGCGCAGGTCGCCTACGGGAGTCAAATAGAAAGACCTGCACCTGGCGAGCCGAACCCATCCTGGGATATCCCGGCACTAACAGCCATACGACATTTCATTTCAATTGTAATGTTTTAAAATATTTCTTCGAAGAAAAAGTTCGAGCGTCACTCTCAGATGGCATAATTCTAACGTAAATTACATCGCTGTAAGTTGAATTTACACTTAAAGTACAGTTAGGAGAGCACTTCATTTTCTGGTATTATTTCTCTGAAGTGAATGTTCTGTTCATCGAATTATTAGAGCGAAGAGAATTACGCGAGAGGACGTCAACGAGTAGTGGGAGTTTACGATTGTTCGAGTGATTATGTAATGGACAAACTTACGTAGTAAAATTATGACCGAACATAAAGTGAATTATAAACCTAGTAAACTATATAAATGTTATAAATAGGCAAGATATGTGCGCAAGTTTGGTTTATGAAGCTTGTTATGTTTGTGAGATTCGCCCTGTTTTATTAGATACTCAGTATTCCTGGTTGAACTGAGCAGTAATTGAATTAAATAAATAAATAAATAAATAAAATAAATAAATGCCGTACTGTGTAGTTTAGAAGGTAGAGTGCTAGCCTTTTGAGCCCAAGTTGCTGAGTTCAGTCCCGGTGCAGCCTGATGTAGTAGCAGATGTGATTGTTGGTTTAAGAGGAGGTACATCTGGACAACTATCCTCTATTAAGCAATAAATGTTAAAATCCCTGAATCAGCGGGGAATCGAACCCGGGACTCTCTGAAGTAAAGCCCAGCACGCTAACCATTTAGCCATAGAGTCGAGCAATTCAAGGAAAGATATAGGTTACTGAGTTATTGATCATAATATCAAAAAATCTTAAAATAAACAATTAACATATAAGTAAATTTTCCCCCGAGTTGCGTTGAAATTGAGGTCTTTTTGAAGTCAGCTGTTTCCTATATCGTCACTTGTTACATCCACGCTTCAGGCTGCTGAAATTGGGCACAGTTGCTGTGGACGTGTGGGTGGATAGAAAATTCTTCATAGCCTCAGACATGCAGCAATGTGGCCAAGGATAGATCTCCACCTCCCATTTATGAAGTTTGCTGAACCGCAACATATGGTTGGCGGTCTTAACCCACTTTTCCTGCCGTTACATATTCTTACACAAAGCTGCATTTTTAAACTGACCTCGTCACTTATGTTGTGCTCTCGGCAAGGCTCATGGTTTTGAAATTGCGATCACGCCTTAGGCTTTAATGTATTTCAGGAGCGTACTGTACAGAAGACCTTGTTATTTTTTAATAACTCCAGATGATAGCTTTTCCTAAACAAGAACAGGTTGAGAACGTGGACTGAAATTTAAGTCATCGGGCGAGTTGGCCGTGCGGTTAGGGTCGCGCAACTGTGAGCTTGCATCTGGGAAATAGTGGGTTCGAATCCCACTGTCGGCAGCCCTGAAGATGGTTTTCTGTGGTTTCCAGTTTTTTTTTTGCTAGTTGTTTTACGTCGCACCGACGCAGATAGGTCTTACGGCGACGATGGGACAGGAAAGGGCTAGGATTGGAAAGGAAGTGGCCGTGGCCTTAATCAAGGCACAACCCCAGCATCTGCCTGGTGTGAAAATGGGAAACCACGGAAAACCATTTTCAGGGCTACTGACAATGGGGTTCGAACCTACTATCTCCCGAATACTGGATACTGGCCGCACTTAGGCGACTGCAGCTATCGAGCTCGGTGGTTTCCAGTTTTCGCACCAGGCTAATGCTGGGGCTGTACCTTAATTAAGGCCACGGCCATTTCTTTCACAGTCCTAGGCCTTTCCTCTCCCATCAGCGCCATAAGACCTATCTGTGTCGGTGCGACGTAAAACAAATAGCAAAACAAAAATAAAAAATTTAAATCCTCTATGTTCTTCATATTACTTCTCCGAAATGGCTGCCAATGACGGGCCTTATTTTCCAAATTTAGTGGTTCATCTGCGTCTAAATTTTGGACCCAAGAAGATATATATCCAATACTGAGATGTTACTAGAAAGTGAGAGATTTTGAAATCGAGAACTCTCCTTACACAGTACGCTTAAAAGCACGAGTTCATTTTATTTTTAAAAATACTTCAGATTACAATTTGCCCTCAATCATCTATATATATATATATGATAAGAGTTTTGTCTGTACATTGCTCAGAATTTGAAAAGAACGGTATTTCTGTATCGGTCATGTCCACAGTAACAAGGAAATGCACATTTTACTTTTCCGTAATGTCTGTCTGTCTGTCTGTCTGTCTGTCTGTCTGTCTGTCTGTCTGTCTGTCTGTCTGTCTGTCTGTCTGTCTGTCTGTCTGTACACGCATCACGAGAAAACGGCTGAAGATAATTTAATGAAAATCGGTATGTAAAGTCGGGGGTTGAGCCACTACAATCTAGGCTATAAATCATTTTATTCACGCTGAGTGAAATGGTAACTTAAGGGAAGGACAAAAATGTAATTCTCAAATATTTATACTATTAGTGGTCCTGTCGATAAATACTACATAACTAAAGTTATATAGAATTAAATTTCCGATCATTTGTGTCTTACACATTTTATCGTACCGATTATGATAACACAGATATTCATGAATTTGTATTTTTGCTGCTAAGTCCATATCAACGCCGAGCGACGAGAAATGGGTTAACAGAATTTAATGACAATCGGTATATATTGTCGGGGAATAAGAAACTATCTAAGCTATAAACAATTTTATTCATCCTAGATGAAATTGTAGTTTAGGGGAAGGCGCCTAAAATTTAATTTTTAAATACCTATGTCATTGGTCCTGTCGAAAAGTACTACATAACAAAAGTTACAGAGAATACAATTTCCGATCATTTATGTTTTATTCAGTTTTACCTTACCGACTATGGTAAGAGTGGTGTTTCAGAGTCGGAAGAAAACTAAATGTGAAGGCCTACAATATCGAAAGCGCATAACATTGCTCAACAATAGCATTACATTGACCATTGTTTGTTATGATGTTCTTTGTCTCTTATGCTGCCACTCAACTCCATCCTGAATGAATATTGGAGGGAAATAGCTGGGGAGTTAGAAAACTTTAGCATGCTATTCCTCTGGTTCATTCGTTTTCTGATACTGCTGGTACGTTATACACGGGTTCATCATAGTATTCCAGCTATTCGATCCCTACTCTGACGCGCTGTTTTGAATGAGCAGTGTGCACACTTAAGGCAGAGGCTCACTTAGTAGTATGACCTGCTCTAGAATTACAATTTAGGTCTATTCCAAATTATAACACCACATTATACTAAATAACTCAAAATTGAACCCTGAGAAGACCCGTTTCCTTAAGAAAAGCGTTTTCCTCTTCACTTTTAATAAATTCTACATTAATTTTATTCCAAATTAGCAGTGAAGAGGGAGTTTCTCCTCTGGCTTGGAGGAGAAATTTGCCTCCTAGTCAGATTTTTCCGCAGTCAGTGTTGTGAATTGAGATTTTCCGACTCATCGGGTACTCCTAGCAAACATTAGTAAAAGGGCATAGTTTTTGCCCTGGAACTCTCCACTATTCGACCCCCGCCACCGCGGATCACGGCTGTCTGTGGCTTGGTCATTCAAGCTCTGGAACTTTGAACTGTTAGATCGGCAGCGTAGTACTGTTCGTTAAATGTGAGAAAATGTGTGGTTTTTCATTTGGTCGAGTATTTCATATGAAAGCATTGCTTTTGATCGCGCCATTCCTACTGAAGTCATTGTAATGACCTATGTTCATTTCAGTTGCGAAAACCACTAAGACAGTCATTTTGAGGATGTATAAAGCCAGGTGGTGTGCGAGTGTCTGTCATTATAATGAAAACTCTCCAACCTGATTGTGACTCATTGTAAGC
This sequence comes from Anabrus simplex, assembly GCF_040414725.1. NCBI lineage: Eukaryota > Metazoa > Arthropoda > Insecta > Orthoptera > Tettigoniidae > Anabrus > Anabrus simplex. The sequence goes on along the minus strand of NC_090270.1, from coordinate 204,543,725 downwards.
AAGTGGGCCTACCATTAGAATGAAAATTCTCTAACCCAGTCTTCATAATGAGAAAGGACCTTTGGTGACTTCCCCGCCGCGTAACGTTAAGAGCTATGCAGTTTTAATACAATTTTGCTCGCAACGTGTACGCTACCTAACCTAGAATTCTGTATACAATGTAGAATTCCGTAGCGAAGCACGGGTACATCAGCTAGTTCGTTAAAAATAAAGCATTAGTTGAAAAGAAGACCGTAAAGTCATTTCGTTAAATTAAAGCAGTCAAGCAAGCAAGATAACTGAAGTGCCGGAAGTTGTAAATGAAGCGACCCGCAGCTTCACGTGGTCTCAGAACAACTCGGATATGACATTCCACTTCAAAAACTTCACTTGTTTTGTCCGAGATTAGAACCATAGTCGCTTTGGCGAAATTATCCAATATAACAGCAAATTGAATTTCTATTCGATTTATTTATTTATTTATTTATTTATTTATTTATTTATTTATTTATTTATTTATTTATTTATTTATTAGCTGTGTGGTCTAGGGATTGTCAGGACCAAAGGATCGATTCCCGCCGGGGCCTGGGATTCTAAGTGCATATGGCTAATTCTTCTAGCTCGGGCACTGGATGTTCTTGTTCGTCTTACTACACACCTCTTCATATACACACAATATTGAATATATCCCTCCACAAAGTGTTAGTGTTAGGAAGGGCATCCGGCCGTAAAACGGAGCCATATCCACACAAGGCGTGCCAATCCCAAGAAGTTAGGAAAAGGATACTAAGCAGAATAAGGTATTATGTCTATGTTCCTGGCCCGCTGAAGGATTCGAATATTAGTCTAAAGGCTGGGACGGTGTTCTTTCGGTTTTGCTAGGGGAACTGAGGAGCTGGCTGATACGAGAGCCAGTGAACGCGGTCAAGAAAAGCAAGTTGAGTAAGTATACGTAATATCTAAAGATTGTATAGCTGTGCAACACTCGCTAGCATATCTAAACATCTTTATATACCACGAAACTTTCCCTTGTGGGTGGCGGTCACGTAGCTGTCAGCTTGCATTCCGAAAATAGCGGGTTCGAACCCCACTATCGGCAGCCCTGAAGATGGTTTTCTATTGTTTCCCATTTTTACTCCAGATAAATGCTGGGGTTGCGCCTTAATTAAGGCCATGACCGCTTCCTTCGCACTCCTATCCCTTTCCGATCCCATCGTCGCCGTAGGACCTGCCTGTGTCGATGCGACGGAAATAAAATAATTGTGAATTAAATAATTTGGACCGTGTGAGTTGGCCGTGCGGTTAGAAGCGCGCGGCTGTGAGCTTGCATCCGGGAGATAGTGGGGTCGAATCCCACTGCCGGCAGCCCTGATGATGGTTTTCCGTGATTTCCCATTTTCACACCAGGCAAATGCTGGGGCTGTACGGTACCTTAATTAAGGCCACGGCCGCTTCCTTCCAACTCATAGGTCTTTCCTATCCCATCGTCGCCATAAGACCTATCTGTGTCGGTGCGACGTAAAACTACTAGCAAAAAGAAAATTTGGAAGAGAGTAAAGTTTTACACTCAGACAGGCATTTCTTCATCTCCGCTCATTTGAACCTGTTGTGTCGTTGCCTTCACACTTGTAATGTGTGCGTTCTGGTGGCATTTGAGCTTGCCGTAACTCAATTAGATGATATTCCTTACTGTCTTATAACTAATCATATTTAAAAATACACTAATAGTGACTCAGCAGTCAAGCAGTGTCTATACACTTTAAACATATATCATTGTTTGTCACGACGTCCCAAGTACCTAACATGAAGCAGCAGACACGAGTAAAACTAAAAGCAAGTCGCAACCTTGGCAAGCACAACAGATGATACAATGAGTGTCTGGTGGTTGAAAGCTTCCAGCTTGTACCACTTTTGTTTTGACTCGAGGTAAATATACGGTGAACAATGTTTAGATAAGCCAGAAATCTTTTAAACACATCTCCCGGCCACGCCTACATTACGCAAGCAAGTATTTTAATTCAAGTTATAAAGTAGTGTACACTTTGAATTTCAGTAGAGAGTGGGAATTGTAAGGATTGTGTTTACAGTTGCACAGTTTCTTCTATGTAACATTCCTGAACAAATAATCACCTTCACGTAACACGGTACACTATCTCATCAGAAGTATCCGCACGCTTCTGTGGATATATTGGGTATTGGGTATGAAAATAGTGTGAGATAAGGTTATGTCCTCTTTGCGCTCTTTGTTAATTTATATATTCTGAAGCCAGTTTTCGAATTGCTTTTGATGAAGTTGATGAAATGAAATGGCGTATGGCTTTTAGTGCCGGGAGTGTCCGAGGACAAGTTCGGCTCGTCAGATGGAGTTATTTTGATTTGACGGCCATTGGCGATACGCGCGTCGTGATGAGGATGGAATTATGATGAATACGACACATACACCCTGCCCTCGTGCCAGCAAAATTAACCAGTTATGGGCAAAATTAACGACACTACCAGGAATCGAACCCGGGACCCCTGTGACCATTTAGCCATAGAGCCGGACGATGAAGTTGATAAAGGAATCATTACCACTGCGAAGCAAATAAACACTGCCGAGCACATGAAGCTGCGATACTCGCTGAAAATGTTTAAAAGTTCACTTCCTTTTGTATAGCATGGACGAAGTAAGGTAAGAGTTTGGCCTTAAAATAAACATTCAGAAAACTAAATTCACGGTAGTCAGCAAGCAGAAAATCATCACCGCTATTATCACGTTGCGCGGAAAGGCTACTGAAAGCGTACCACAATTTAAGAAGCTAGGATACTGATTCACAGCAGGTGTGGCCGCCTGGTCAAGGTACTGGTCATCCTCCCCAGTTGTATCCCCGACCCAGAGTCTGAAGCTCCAGGACACTGCCCTTGAGGTGGTAGAGATGGGATCCCCGCTGAGTGCGAGGGAAAAACCGACCCTGGAGGGTAAACAGATAAAGTAGAAGAAGAAGAAGAAGAAGAAGAAGAAGAAGAAGGATACTAGTTAATACAGGAATGAGATCAGGATGTAGAATTGTAAATCAGAAACAGTATTGAAAAATATTTTTCATATTCCCACTAGTCTTAACTCTCGCAAAACAGCCTATTTTCTGAAATGACAAATACAGCCTAATACTGTTCTAGAAGGGTAAGGTGGACGCGAACGGAGGTTATCCTGCTGCAGACACTCCGACAGCGATCCACGATACGATAAGTCTGATGCAGGAAACCTCAAAAGAGATCATTATTGCCAGTCTTGTGTGAGTAGATGTCACCAGATGATAAATATATATACTTCGAAAATCGTATAAGTAATAAGCGGAACGTAGAAAAACTTTTTTTTTACAATTTTTTACGTGGCACGGACACATATACGTCTTATTGGGACGATGAGATAGGAAAGGGCTAGGAGAGGGAAGGAAGCAACCGTGGCCTTAATTAAGATACAGACTCAACATTCGACTGGTGTGAAAATGGAAAAGAATGAAAACCCATTTCGGGGCTGCCGACAATGGGGTTAGAACCCACTATTTCCTTCATGCAAGCTGACAACAACGTGATCCAAACTACACGGCCACTTGCTCGATAAAAGAAAATTATTATATAAATATCGAATCACGAATGAACAGATACTGAATCGAATTGGTGAGAGGAGATCGATTTGGCTAAATGCGACGAGAGGAAGGGATAGGATTATGGGATACATCTTAATACACCTAGGACTTGCTTGATTGATTTTTTTAGGGAAGTGTTGGCGGTAAGAACGGTATGAGTACACCAAGGTGTGAATATGACAAGCAGATTAGAGCAGATATAGTATGTAGCCTCCCCTGCGAACCATGTGACCTTGCCGCGGTGGGGAGGCTTGCGTGTCCCAATGAAGCAGATGGCCGAGCCGCAGGTGCAACCATATCGGATGGGTATCTGTTAAGAGACCAGACTAAGGAATGGTTCATCGAAAGGGGGAGAAGCAGCCTTTCGTAGGGTGCAAGGGCGGCAGTCTAGATGATTGTCTGGTATGGCCTTGTAATAACACTCAACATGGCTTAGCTGTGTTGATATTGCTACACGGCTGAAAGCAACGGGAAACTACAGCCGTAACTAACTCCCTAGGACATGCAGCTCTCTCCCCCCCCCCCTCCTTTTCAGTGTTTACATAGAACAGGCAGTAAAGGAAATCAAAGAGGAATTTGGAAAAGGAATCGCAATCCAAGGAGAGGAAATCAAAATCTTGAGATTTGCCGATGATATTGTTATTTTATCTGAGACTGCAGAAGATCTCGAGAAGCTGCTTAATGGTATGGATTAAGTCTTGGGTAAGGAGTACAAGATGAAAATAAATAAGTCCAAAACAAAAGTAATGGAGTGCAGTCGAACGAAGGCAGGTGATGCAGGAAATATTAGATTAGGAAATGAAGTCTTAAAGGAAGTAGATGAATATTGTTACTTGGATAGTAAAATAACTAACGAAGGCATAAGTAAGAAGGACATAGAATGCAGACTAGCACAAGCAAGGAGAGGCTTTTTTAAGAAAAGAAATTTGCTCACTTCAAACATTGATATAGGAATTAGAAAGATGTTTTTGAAGACTTTCGTGTAGAGCGTGGCATTGTATGGAAGTGAAACATGGATGATAACTAACTCAGAAAGAAAGAGAATAGAAGCGTTTGAAATGTGGTGTTACAGAAGAATGCTGAAGGTGAGATGGGTATATCGAATCACGAATGAAGAGATACTGAATCGAATTGGTGAGAGATCGATTTGGCTAAATTTGACGAGAGGAAGAGATAGAATGATAGGACACATCTTAAGACACCCAGAACTTGTTCAGTTGGTTTTTGAAGGAAGTGTAGGTGGTAAGAACGGTAGGGGTAGACCAAGGTATGAATATGACAAGCAGATTAGAGCGAAATGAAAACGTTAGCACAGTATAGGGTGTCATGGAGAGCTACATCAAACCAGTCTTTGGACTGATGACTCAAACAACAACAGCGTGTAAGATGTATGGGACAGGAGAAGTGCCATCCGATTTTCGGCAGAATGTTGACATACCTATTCCCAAAAAATCCGGTGCCGACAAGTGTGAAAACTACTGCACCATTAGTTTAGTATCTCACACCTGCAAAATTTTAACACGTATTATTTACAGAGCAATGGAAAGACAAGTTGAAACTGAGTTGGGAGGAGATCAGTTTGGCTTCAGAAGAAATGTAGGAACACGTGAAGCAACCCTGACTTTACGTCTGATCGTAGAGGATCGAATTAAGAAGGACAAGCTCACATATATGGTATTCGTAGATCTTGAAAAGGGATTCGATAATGTTGATTGGACCAGGCTATTCGAGATTCTGAAGATGATCGGGGTCAGATACCGAGAACGAAGAATTATCTTCAATTCGTACAAAACTCAGTCTGGAGTGACAAGAATTGAGTGCTTTGAAAAAGCAACAGCAATCTAGAAGGGAGTGAGGCAAGGTTGCAGTTTGCCCTCTCTCCTTTTCAATGTTTATATAGAATAGGCGGTAAAGGAAATCAAAGAGGAATTTGTGAAGGGAATCACAATCCAAGGAGAGGAAATCAAAACCCTGAGATTTGCTGATGATATTATTTTACCTGAGACTGCAGAAGATCTGGAGAAATTGCTGAATGGTATGAACAGAGTATTGGGTAAGGAATACAAGATGAAAATAAATATGTCCAAAACAAAAGTAATGGAGTGCAGTCAAACGAAGTCAGGTGATGTAGGAAATATTAGATTAGGAAATGAAGTCTTAAACGAAGTAGATGAATATTGTTACTTGCGTAGTAAAATAACCAACGGTGGCAGAAGTAAGGAAGACATAAAATGCAGACTAGTGCAAGCAAGGAAAGCCTTTCTTGAGAAAAGAAATTTGCTCACTTTGAACATTGACACAGGAATTAGAAAGATGTTTTTGAAGAATTTCGTCTGGAGCTTGGCATTGTAAGGAAGTGAAACATGGACGATAACTAGCTAAAAAAGAAAGAAGATATAAGCTTTTGAAATGTGGTGTTACAGAAGAATGCTGAAGGTGAGATGGAATAGATGGAGTCACGAATGAAGAGATACTGAATTGACTTGGTGAGAGGAGATCGATTTGGCTAAATTTGATGAGAAGAAGAGATAGAATGATAGGACACATCTTAAGACATCCAGGACTTGTGCAGTTGGTTTTTGAGGGAAGTGTAAGTGGTAAGAACGGTAGGGTGGACCAAGGCATGAATATGACAGATTAGAGCAGACGTAGGATGCAACAGTTATGTAGAAATGAGAAGTTTACCACAGGTTAGGGTGGCATGGAAAGCTGCATCAAACCAGTCTATAGGCTGATGACTAAAACAACAACATAGTAAGTAGTATTTACGGAGAAATGAAAAGGTTGGCACTGGATAAGGTCGCATGGTGAGCTGCATCAAACAAGTCTATGGACCGCCGACTCAAACTACAACAACATATTCCCGCTATTGGTAGTGGGACAAGTACGAAAGCTGAATGAGTCAAATTTGTCACTCGGACTGCTACAGTGTGACGGAAACGCTGTATCATGATGATGATAAAGTAATAATATTTATTGCAGCCGAATGGCCATAATTATTATGAAATTGGTCTTAAGTAGATATCGCACAGAAATTCATTGTTTATGTAACAGGAATTGAGTGGGACCGAACTGTGCAATAACGAGACTGGCGGTGCACGGATTTCACCATAAGCTTTGTATGTGCGAGCCGGATTTCATGAACCCAGTGACCAGTGTGTGTGTACATTGTGCAAAAACTCGTGTGTCCTTTACCATTTTGTTAAGTGTTCTAAAAGAGTCAAAACGCTGAGTGACAAATGTAGACAACTGTTGTGATTCAACGGTCTCTAAGAAGTGCGAAAATCGCACGCAACGAAACTACTCATATATAATGCAGCCTCCCAGCCCGAACTGTGCCAAACATCGAGTAAAAATAGATACAATACACATGTGTAGTTTACTATTTACTTCTTGTTTACCACCAGAGATGAATGAAATTCCTGCCAAGTCCACTCACCACTGTCTTGCTCTTAAAATCCGGTATAAACCGCACATTGAAATTAGCTACATGGTTATCCATTCAGCACAGAACTTGTTTTCGTTGTGAAGGTTGTACATTGCTTTAACAAGTTCATTGAACAGATTTCCTCATTCAGAGTGAAAAGAGACGCTACTTACAATCTAACATACTCATTTCGTGCCAGCTTTAATGCTCTAGAGCAGAGGTTCTCAAACTATTGAGATTGTACCCCTCACTCGTGGCTAAAATTTCGCTAAATGATATGTTAAAAATATGAGTACCTGCCTAATTATTGGGGCATTTTTAATTGATTAAAAACCATTATTTAAAAAAAGACGCGATTGTGAAATTAAATACGTTGTATAACACATCACAATAAATTTAACAGTTTGTGTCTGTATCAAGTATAATACAATGTTAATAATAATAATAATAATAATAATAATAATAATAATAATAATAATAATAATAATAATACTGGCTTTACGTTCAATTAACTAAATACTCTTACGGTTTCCGGAGACGCAGAGGTGCTGGAATTTAGCCCCGCACGATTCTTTTATGTGCCAGTAAATGTACCGACACGAGGCTGACATATTTGAGCACCTTAATATACCCGCGGACTGAGCCAGGATCAAACCTTCCAAATTGGGGTCAGAAGGCCAGTGCCTCAAACGTATACGTTGTTTGTATGAAAATTCCACGAAACTCTAGATTTTAGCCTTAATATAAAATTAATAAATAAGGATGAAATATGTTCGATCTTAATTCTGGAATTCAGACATTGAAAACCATCAAAATTTCAATGAGTTGAATGTGCCTGCATGTCATGACACAATTTTCTGATATGTACTAGTCCAGTTGAAACTTTCAAGCGTAGCGTGGCTCCATACATACATATTCAACTTCTTATTTATTTCCATATTTCAATTATCATTTTTTCCAGAAGATTGCTGGCGTACCCCAGTAAATGTCTTAGGCGTACCCCTAGGGGTGCGCATGCCTCAGTTTGAGAACCGCTGGTCGAGAGGTTAGCATCATAGGTTCTTGTGCCTAAGATCGGAAATTCGAGTTTGAAGACTGTAAAACACATGGCGCTCTATCTCGTTTATGTCGTTTGTTAAAGCCGACAACGAAGATGACTATGAAGTAGTCCATATGTTAACTCAGAAGTATTTATATGTTAACTCAGAAGTATTTTGGCAAGCGAGACCATACTTATTATTATTATTATTATTATTATTATTATTATTATTATTATTATTATTATTATTTTCTTTCTTTCTTTCTTAATCTGCTTACCCTCCAAGGTTGGTTTTTCCCTTCGAATCAGCGAGGGATACCACCTCAAGGGCAGTGTCGGAGCGTGAGACTTTAGATCGGGGGATTCAACTTGGGAGTAGGACCAGTACCTCGCTCAGGCGGCTTCACCTGCTATGCTGAACAGGGGTCTTGAGGGGGGATTGGGAGATTGGAATGGATAGACAAGGAAAAGGGAAGGAAGCACGGCCATGTCCTTAACTTAGGTACCATGCCGGCATTTGCCTGGAGAAGTGGGAAACCATGGAAAACCATTTCCAGGATGGTTGAGGTGGGAATCGAGCCCCCTCTACTCATTTGACATCTCGAGACTGAGTAAACTTTGATCTAACCCTCTTACCACTTTTCAAATTTTGTGGCAGATTCGGGAATCGAACCCGGGCCTCCGGGGGTGGCAATTAATCACACTAGCCATTACACCAGAAAGGCGGACATTATTATTATTATTATTATTATTATTATTATTATTATTATTATTATTATTATTATTATTATTATTATTATTATTATACCGCTCAAACCGCACCATCGGCATCTCTGGAGATAATTATTTCATGGTTTCCCATTTTTACACTAGATATATGCTGGGCATGTACCTGAACACCTCGGTCGCTTACTTCCCAGTCCTAGTCGCTTTCCTATCCCATCGCCATCGAAAACGTACCTTAGTGCGAAAAAAGGAAATGAATAATAATAATAATAATAATCATCATCATCATCATCATCATGGTGTGTGGCCTCCGGAGAGGCGTGGTGCACACGCGCGCGCGCACACACACACACACATAGCCCCCGAACCAGTAGGATTAACAATGAATGTTAAAATCTCCGACCCGGCCGGGAATCGAACCGGGGATTCTTCGGACCTAAAGCCAGCACAGAAACCATTTAGCCATGCAACCGGATCGGCGGCGTGATAGTTGAACGACATTAACGCTGGTTTTTCACTAAGGCGGCCATAGTTCTAATCCTGGCAAAAGCTAGTGGGTTTTTAAAATGTACAATCACAACATTGTCATAGAGCGGTTTTGGCAAACGCAATGACGATAATGTTAAGTAATGTGCGTGATTAGCAACACTTTGCCGTACACCTTGATTTATTAAAAATTCTTCCCCAGTGTAGTTATTTACATTTTAAATAGTTAATATGTTATAAGACTTTCATGTTGTCGATATCCACGTCGGTGCATAATTTCCTACAGCTTATTTCATTTAACTCTGTCAAAAGCTACAGTCTTTCAGAGTATCAGTCATATGCGAGAATATTAGATCGCAATCGCCTTCTTTGCAATGAAATAGAAGTACGACGACGACGACGAACCCGTCTTTCGTCGGTACTGGGACAGAGCCCCAGTGACCGCGAAGTTTATGGCTTGTCGACTCTAAAAGGTCTTGAATGCCCTGTCAGAATGATGGTTCCCTGCAGATAACGGTGTTATTCATCGGGTTGTGCTAATATTCCTCAGTCATGATTGGCCAGTGTGTGGCCTGCGCGTGAGCGCCTGGTGTTGTATTGCGTCCGTGGCCGTGGTCGTAAGAAGTTGCTCGAGGTTAGGCAGCATGGAAGGTGGTGGTCAGCCAGCCAGTGGGTGACCACTCCCGATGTTGCTTAACTGTCGGTGGTAGATACGCTGTGATTCCCGTGCTTTAAGGAGAGCCGGGGGAGATGTTTGTTGCGGGGTGTCATGAGGTTGTTCTTGGCTGGGAGGGGAGTAGGGTTTAGCTGATGATTAGTTGATTACTTGGCATGGTCATGGGGGGATGCGGGTTCGGGGCTGTGATTAGCTTGAGGAGTAGTATGTACAATAGGTTGGAGGTGTCCTGGGCGGTTTGATTGGTGAGGTTGTAGTTGGGGATGGTGGGATGAGGTGATTGGTCAAATGTGACCCATATAAAAACTTAAAACTAACTTATGACCGTGTTCCCGCGTCAGTGACAGAGGGCAGTGGAGAACTTGCTGACGTTGTTGTCAACAAAAGGACATAATTCTTGTAAGGACATGCTCTGCACACGCAGACATATTCGTGGTCTACACGTGCTTAGTTAACATGTTGTGTCTGCACTGGGGACAGACCGCGTCACCCTGGGCCCCCTGGCGACAAGTCAAGAAGTGCAAACGCAGCAAATTAACTTGTGTGCAAATATGGTAACCTGCTAATGGCTTTCATTTCGTTTTGTTGGGGAGCACATTGAGAGCTAGTGCTCTTGAAATGTGATCGGGTAGTCATTGGCGTAGGAGTACATGCTCTTCTTTTACTGTACAACATACAGTGTGAAAAAAGAAAAAAAAATGTACTGCCACATGCTAAGAAGGGAAAGGATGTTGGTGACATGTCATCTTTTAATTGGTTCACAGCAGACATTGCTATCTTATAAAGAAATCCTTATCATAGTTACCACATTGTAGAAATGCTAATAAATTTATTAGATCATTTTTGTCATTTTTTTGCAAGTTGCTTTACGTCACACCGACACAGATAGGTGCTATGGCGACGATGGGAAAGGGAAGGCCTAGGAGTGGGGAAGGAAGCGACCGTCGCCTTAAGTAAGGTACAGCCCCAGCATTTGCTGGGTGTGAAAATGGAAAACCATGGATTGTCAGTTTTGCCTTTTTGTATTTTCAGGTTATTTTCTAAAATTATACGTCATTACTTGGTCATCCGACTCATTGGCTGAATGGTCAGCGTTGAGGCCTTCGGTTCAGAGGGTCCCGGGTTCGATATCCATCGGGGTCGGGGCTTTTAATCGCCTCTGATTAATTATTCTGGCTCGGGGACTGGGCATTTGTGTTTGTCCCACCGCTTTCCTCTTCATATTCAGACAACACACAACACTACCAACCACCACAGAAATAAGCAATAGTGCTTACATCTCTCCATATAGGGTTGGCGTCAAAAAGTGCATCCGGCCGAAACAGGGCCAAATCCACAAGTGCGACACAGTTCGCACCCGCAACCCCACAGGTGCGGGAAAAAGCGTTGGAAAAGAAAGAAAAAGAAGATACGTCATTACTTTGCCATTTTATGGAATTTATTAGACTAATTTATACTTTGAGTCATTTTCCTTCATGTTTGAGTACTTTGAAGCATTCATGCGTGTGGATATCGTCGCAATTTTGAATTTTGAAAATTCTGAAATCGTAATGTGTCCAAAAATTCCAAACGTCTCGACGTACAATATTTATGAAACTATCTGTGTAACTTGAGATCTGCAGTTCGCCTTTTGATAGAAATTCCATTCTCTTGTATGGAGCCGAAAATTGTCCTAAGAATTTTACGTTCTTGTTTTTGATTATCTGCAATTTTAGAATGATGTTGTAAAGTTAAGTTTTCTGATGCATACAGAGCTTCCGGTAGAACAACTGCTTTGTAGTGTTTCGATTTAGCATTATGTGACGTTACTACTGTATTATTATTATTATTATTATTATTATTATTATTATTATTATTATTATTATTATTATTATTGTTATTACTTCGTTATGCCCATTCAGAGAGCGCGTCATGGTTTTCGTCTTCTTATCCTCCCAAAATCTTTTATGATGTCGTCCGTGATATTCATTTCACCGAGCTCGATAGCTGCAGTCGCTTAAGTGTGGCCAGTATCCAGTCGTCGGGAGATAGTGGGTTCGAGCCCCACTGTCGGCAGCCCTGAAGATGGTTTTCTGTGGTTTCCCATTTTCACACCAGGCAAATGCCGGGTCTGTACCTTAATTAAGGCCACGGGCGCTTCCTTCTACTTACTAGTCATTTCTTCTCCCATCGTCGCCATAAGACATATCTGTGTCGGTGCGACGTAAAGCAAATAGCAATAATAATAATAATAATAATAATAATAATAATAATCATTTCTTGGAGGTCCGCCTTAGTTTCTTCTAAACAGTTTATTTTGACCTTCTTTGAGTTGATTACTTTAAATAACTTTTTTTGTGAGTCTTTCGGTGTCCATTCGATTGATAGAAAATAATATATTTTTCGTGGATCTTGATATAAAGAAGGCGGTTTTTATCTTTTTTTTTTTTTTTTTTTTGCTACTTGCTTTACGTCGCACCGACACAGATAGGTCTTTTGACGACGATGGGACAGGAAAGGGCTAGGAGTGGGAAGGAAGCGGCTGTGGCCTTAATTAAGGTACAGCCCCAGCATTTGCCTGGTGTGAAAATGGGAAACCACAGAAAACCATTTTCAGGGCTGCCGACAGTGGGGTTCGAACCTACTATCTCCCGAATACTGGATACTGCCCGCACTTAAGCGACTGCAGCTATCGAGCTCGGTGGTTTTTATCTAGAGAAGCTGGAAACAGTGTAAACAGTGTATGTTTACCTACCTCCTTTTTTAATGCTATTTATTCGGGGCATCGACCTAGATGTTTTGTACCGGGCGAGTTGGTCGTGCGCGTAGAGGCGCGCGGCTGTGAGCTTGCATCCGGGAGATAGTAGGTTCGAATCCCACTATCGGCAGCCCTGAAAATGGTTTTCCGTGGTTTCCCATTTTCACACCAGGCAAATGCTGGGGCTGTACCTTAATTAAGGCCACGGCCGCTTCCTTCCAACTCCTAGGCCTTTCCTATCCCATCGTCGCCATAAGACCTATCTGTGTCGGTGCGACGTAAAGCCCCTAGCAAAAAAAAAAAAAAAATAGATGTTTTGTCCCTACTTTGCAGCATGTTATGAACCTGCGTGTATATGGAAATTGCGGAAGTGTAGAGTGTTGAATGTGAGAAAAGGAACATTAAGGACGCCACAAACACCCAGTCCCCAGGCCAGGGTATTAATCATTTATAATTCAAAACCCTTGACCCGGCCTGGAATCGAACCCGGGGCCGCCGGTTGACAGAAAGATGCGTTGCCCCCTACACCGCTGGGCCGGACTACCTACCCGTTAGTCCCATTTCCTGATACCAGGTAGGGGAAGAAGGTTCCCTTCTAAACAGTACTTTTTAATTTCTTAGTATTTGGCCATGTTAAGCAAGCTGGGGCCCCCAATTTTACATGGAATGCGTACAACATGGATGAGACTTTTGATTTTTAAAATCTCACATGTATTCGCCGGGGTTCGAACCATGGTTGCCTTGGTGAGAAGCTAGTGACTACTATGCCAATTCAGCTATCACGCCCCTCCGTAGAGATTTGTTCCGGTGAGCTGAACATCTTTTAGCAGTCCATGGGAATTCACCCATGTTGTTGAAGGATTCTCCTAGCGCTTTATTGATGGCAGTGTCAAACGCCGGGATGATGGCGAACTTCTGTATTTATAGTATGGTAGGCACGTCAGTGTGATTGTCCACCTCCTTGGCTGAATGGTTAGCGTACTAGTCTTCGGTTGAAGGGGCCACGGGTTCGATTCCCGACCGAGCTGTGGATTTTAACTGCATATGGAAGATTTGTCTGGCTTGGGGACTGGGCGTTTGTGTTCGTGTCAATACACTGCTCTTCATGAACTTATATAACATATCACACCACCAACTACCACACAAACACGCAATGGTGAATACATCGCTCCACATAGGGTTGGCGTCAGGAAGGGCAATCGGCTGTAAAATTGAGCCAAATCCTCACAAGTTCCTACCCCATAAAACCCGAGAAAGGTCCAGGTAGAAGAAGAATAAGAAGATGAAGAAGGTAAGTCAATGTGACAGTGGAAAGGATTTCTTATTGCACTACAGATTTTGCGATAAACCCCCATTGTTGAAATCCCCCGGGAACTGCTTGATTACCAATTGTTCTTGCTCCTGTACAGGTTAGGAGCTACTTAAGTGCAAAATTGTAGCTTCCTAGGTCTGCTAGTCTTTCACAACGTTTTGCAGTTCTGGTGGGCACCAGGAAGAATAAGCTTCCAATTAAATATAAATTCAATTTAACATTTAATGTCACACTTGAATTTCAGGTCGTAACCTATGACTCAAGAAAAAAGAGGAAAAATAATTCCGATGGTAGGACCCGACGGGAATTTTCAAACACTAAGCTTCTTGTTGTTGTACGGGAATGAAAGTTGGGTTGACCTAAGATGTGCTATTTGCAAGTTAGACATAAGAGGCATGAAAGTAGCAAGAATGGCTGCTGGTACAAACAGACGGGAACAGTGGCAGAAAGTTGCTTGAAATAAGAAGTTAAAGGCTATGTTAAGAACAAACTCGATGGATGAAGCTGAACTCATGAACCGGGTTCGATGTTAGGATCATGTGAGGCGAATGGCGGAAGATATGTTACCTAGGAGAATAATAGACTCTGCCACGGAGAGTAAGAGAAACAAAGGGAGATCAAGGCGAAAATGATTAGACTCAGTTTCTAGTGATTTATAAACAGAAGACTGTGAAGGCGTTTAGTTAATTAACTGATTAACTGAAGGTAGCAGACTGAAAGCTAAAAGGCATAGTAGTCTAGACTGAAGATGCACTATATTATCTTGCTATTGGTTTTACGTCGCACAGACTGACAGGTCTTATGGTTTCGATAAGATAGGATAGGATAGGATAGGATAGGATAGGATAGGATAGGATAGGACTAGAAACTGGTCTTAATTGTGGGATACCGTCCCAACTTTCGCTTGGTGTGAATATGAGAAACCGCGGAAAACCATCCTCAAGGCTACCGGCAGTGAGGTTCCAAACCATCATCTGCCGAATGCAAGCTAACAGCTGTACAGTTGCAGCTTCCTGTTGTATGAAATAGTTTTGTCTTCACAGAAGACAGGGAATAAGATTGTTTCTTATCCAATCCCTTCCTGAGGCAGCTTTTACTTTAGTTCATAAATGCAAAACGAAATCTAAGTGATCATTTAAAAAGAAAAAGTCACTTCTGGTGACAAAGCATGAGGCGACAGAATCGGGGTCATCAAGGCGCCGGCACAGAGCTGGAAGGTTGGGCCATGAACTTGATACTTCCAAGACCGCCCAACTCTCAGGTTACTCTTCCTGCGGTCTGCTTTGAGCAGACTGCCGGTATTTTTCCAGACATCTAGCTGGCGCGAGTCACGAACAAGGCTCGCTTGACCGCAATCTCACTATTTCCGCCGCTCAGTACCAAGGAGAGTTGATCGCTTTATCTGACTTGATAATTCACGATGGAGTATATTCTCTTACCGTATAGCGCTAAAGGACGCCAGGAGACTACTGACGCTAAAATTAGTCGCACAATATTGGCGACCACAGGGCTGGTACAGTTGATTTCCGAGGAAAGGACCTGATGGACAATTTACTTTCACATCTCTCGCTCCCAGAGTACAATCGACACTAGACCGACAAAGTTTGTTGTCAGAGCGCACACAACCAGAGTTTATCAACCTGGATTATTTTATTTTATTAGATAAATAAATGTAGGTCTAGGATAAACACACCTGCCCTGCCGTAGGATTTTGTCCTAGACTATATGTACATTCCTGTTGGTAACTTGTCTTTCGATCCCTCTGCGGACTGTTCCAGTTCCTTTTCAATCGCACTGCATACAGGAAGGAGTTCCTGCGCCACCTTTTCAATCGCACTGCAAACAGGAAGGAGTTCCTGCGCCACCTTTTCAATCGCACTGCAAACAGGAAGGAGTTCCTGCGCCACCTTTTCAATCGCACTGCAAACAGGAAGGAGTTCCTGCGCCACCTTTTCAGTCGCACTGCATACAGAATGTCATCGAAAAAGGTTCCAGTATTTGCAGAGGAGGTAGCACGCAACAAACTAAGGAAAGAATGTCCTATAAACATCGGTCGCAAACAAAATATCTTCGTAGTTATGGTCCGTTACGCAATGATCACCACATTCCAATAATTTGCGGAGGGTCGTATACGACAAAAGACGGAAATGCGTTCCAACCTAAACGACTGCAAATGTGGTAGCCTACATGAATGAACTTAACCCTTTGGTTTTCTGGCTTTGGAGACATGTAAAGACCATGCTGTATGTGTGTGGATACACTACGAGAATGCATGTTCAATGCCTCTGGTGCAATCCGGCAACATCCAGGGGTGTTTGAACGAATGTGCGATTCCATGCGACGTACCATATGCGCAACTTTTAGTAATACCTGGGCTCCCTACTGCTGAATCGGTAGATCTCGGTTATATTCGAGATTCGTATTGGCAATCTTTGAAACAGAAACTATGAATCGATTATGCATCGCCATGAGACATCTGGCGTACACTTAACGTACTAGCACTGTTGTTGTTGGCACAGCAAAGCCAAAATATAGGTTAGGATTGAACGAGAGTGAGGAAAGCAGGCCTCCTAATGCAATTTATACCGGGCGAGTTGGCCGTGCGCGTAGAGGCGCGCGGCTGTGAGCTTGCATCCGGGAGATCGTAGGTTCGAATCCCACTATCGGCAGCCCTGAAGATGGTTTTCCGTGGTTTCCCATTTTCACACCAGGTAAATGCTGGGGCTGTACCTTAATTAAGGCCACGGCCGCTTCCTTCCAACTCCTACGCCATTCCTATCCCATCGTCGCCATAAGACCTATCTGTGTCGGTGCGACGTAAAACCCCTAGCAAAAAAAAAATATATACAATTTATGCTGTTGACGTCATGGCTGGTGAAACAGGTCATGTCGTCCTTCGTCTTCCCCCATACAACTGTGATCTGAACGCCACTGAATTGGCATGGACAAAAATAAAACGCGAATTCAAACGACACAATATTACGGGAGACATGTCAATAGTTAACTTACGACGACTGACCATCTGCCACACATTGGGAGGGGTATTGCAGATAGGCGAAAGAACTGGAAGGGGAATGCTGGAGGCACGATGGTGTCATGGAAATAGCCATGGACGAGATTGTAACTAATAGTACTGCAGATAGCAGTGACGATTGTGGAAGTGATATGTCTGAGAATTAATAGTACTGCAGGTAGCACTGATGATTGTAGAAGTGATATTTGAGAGAATTCATGCCTAAGATAATAAAGGTTTAGAAAATTCATATCGATCGATCATACTTTTCATTCAATTCAGATTTCATTTCCATTCAATGTGGCAGTATTACCGGAACTGGGAGAGCTCTCTCTCCTTACTCCTCACCCCGGTAAAACCAGATATCACTAAAAGTTGCGCGTTCTGTAGGCAAGGGTGGAGGGCTGCACTGCAATAGATGGCGGCCACATCGAGCACATGTTGTCAAGAGTACGTGATCATTGATCATTGATGGTAGAGGTAGCGGACAATAATTCTGAAATATTGGGTTTGCATGCTGCCTTCTCTGTAAATATTGGTATATATTTCAAGAACCACCTGTATAGTATTATTCATTTGGTAGTAAGCTGATACTGCTCCCTTTGTCTGTTTTGCTCTCCCTGCCTAGTATAATTCAACAGTTCCTATTTCCACAACAGATCTTCATTCACATACTGTAATACATTGTTCCTGTGTACAGGTAATTGCCGATAAGTTGACCTGGAATATTTTACACTTTTGAGTTTATTATGGATATTGATTTACACACAGTGGTGTTCAAAATTATTTATTTTAAAAATCGGAATGCTTTTCTGACATTAAGAATTAAACTTTCAGAAGTAGACAGAAAGTAATACAAAACTACAACTCCCGTATGAAATATCCCAACTTCTCTGCAATGCATATGCCCACTGGAATTAGCCCAGAAAATATTCGTTTAGACATGTCCCCCCTACTTTGTTTCACTGGGGTGTCGGAATTAGGCAGCTCGCTTCTCCTCTTGGTAATGAGGTCTGCTTCCTGTGATCCCTCAAAGATCGTATTCAACATAAACTCTTCCGCGACTTGAACGGTCGGGCCGCGGGCTGGTGTCCTTGCAGGAGATGACTGGAATCTGTCCCCTACTTCGTCCTATCTATATTTGCAGCATTGTCCCTTCGAATTTGAGGAGGGGCTACTCATTTATTGGTTCAGACTTTGTCTGTACAGTCCAAGACACCCCTGCCTTAAAAGTACTGTATCCATCTGAACGCCCAAAAGTCGTAGACGCACTACATGGAAAGGAATGTGTCAGGTAATTTGCGCGATCAATTTAACTTTTTTAAGATCCAAGTAAAATGATCAGAGGTTACAGACAGTACAAGGAAAACGAAGAAAAGGAAACAGATTATCTAAGTCCCCTTTTTTTCAGCAGTCGGCACTATTGCAGTGCTCACAGCAGAGCAAGAACGACCTTTCAACTCGGTGAATGAAATTGTGACTCCTGTTATGAGTGGAACACACAGTAGAATTATTTTATTAATCTCACGGGACCCACAGTCCAGTAGTTTGATACACTACCATAGCTGAAGACTTGATTTACATCTGGAAGACCTTCAGTGGGTGACCCCAACTTTTGGAAGCAACAGAACCTCACCCCCTGTGAATCCACTTGGAAGGCATTGAAACGTTTGCTGAGTAACAGTAATTCAGTCCTGTTTCCCAAACTCCTGGTGTCCGTTAAGAATGATAGCTGCCAGAACGGACGTTAAGCAAGTGATATATCCAAATGAAAATATGCATTATACTAAGACTGTAAAGTCTTCGTGGCTGAGGCGGCAGCGCGCCGGTCTCTCGCCGCTCGGTTCCGTGGTTCACATCCCGCTCACTCCATGTGAGATTTGTGCTGCAAAAAGTGGAGGCAGGGCAGGTTTTTCTCCGGATACTCCGGTTTTCCCCTGTCATATTTCATTCCAGCAACACTCTCCAATATCATTTCATTTCATCTGTCATTCGTTAATCATTGCCCCAGAGGAGTGCGACAGGCTTCGGCAGCCGGCACAATTCCTATCCTCGCCGCTATATAGGGCTTCATTCATTCCATTCCTGACCCGGTCGCATGACTGGAAACAGGCTGTGGATTTTCACTAAGACTGTTAACTACAGTACACTCATTGAGTATTCTGCTCACCCGGTCTGGGACGAAGTATGCAGATAGTGATGACCTGGAACATGTTCGTATGGCATACCAGTAGCTACAAATGCAATGGGTTTAAGAGCATCTGTCGCGCGTGTATTTATAGGGTTCACTGCGCCAGACGAAGGAAGCAAAAAAGAGGATAGTACTGTTTCCCTTTCCTGTCTGCGCTCTCCTACTTAAGCCCTTTGTATTGCGTTTCGAATTATCTATTACCTACGATTAATTTTCAAAGGATAGCAACAACGCAGCACGTTCAAGAGGGGAAAACGGCTCAGAGCGCTTGTCAAATGCTGCACAGTCCATTTAACGATGTATGTAAGCTGTTTTGCAGGACCTTGGTGAGAGTCTGTTCAGCGTGAATTGTCCTTTATACTTTTTGTAAAACTAAATTAAGATAATGTTGTTTGCTTGATTGCTTAATACTCCAGCTATAGGCTAACACCTCCAAAATCTCCAAGTAGTGTCCGCTCTTTCCAGTTTCATTTGTTTTGTACATCATTATAACGAGAAAGTTAGGCTGTGCCAAATTAAATAAGTTGCGATCATCAAACGTAACAATGTTTTCGGCTTGAAGTAAACTTTCAGCTTATTAGGTTGTTTTGAGTACATACTGTGCATGCCTAAGACATGCTAGGTACACAGCAAAAATAGCCAACTGGACACTAACAACATCCGAATTCACAATTTTTCGATTTCACCTCGGAATATGTTATAGGCCTACGTACACTTGATGCTACACCAATTTTACATTCTGTTTACTTATTTTACTTGCTAATTAATTAATTAATTAATTGATTTCGTTTGGCAATTTTTAGCCGGGTGCAGCCCTTGTAAGGCAGACCCTCCGATGAGGGTGGGCGGCATCTTGCATGTGTAGGTAACTGCGTGTTATTGTGGTGGAAGATAGTGTTATGTGTGGTGTGTGAGTTGCAGGGATGTTGGGGACAGCACAAACACCCAGCCCCCGGGCCACTGGAATTAACCGATGAAGGTTTAAATCTTCGAGCCGGCAGGGAATCGAACCCGGGACCCTCTGAACCGAAGGCCAGTACGCTGACAATTCAGCCAACGAGTCGTACATTTTACTTGCTAATGCCTATATAACAACAACGAAAGAAAGAAAGAAAATACAGAATAATTTCATTTTCATTGTCGTTTATTCTTGAAGATCGGCTGATCCCTTAGGTCCCGGAGAGGGATCTCACCTAAATACCACTGTCAGTTTGTGTGCCGGAGGTTGAGGGGCGTAATAGTTAAGTGTCGTTCGGCTGAAGTTTGAATACTGGCCAGTGCGTGTAGAATTTTTAAAAATATGTCACCTCCCTGTAGCTCTAAACGATAGCCGCAGATCGTTCTGGTGGCCAAGATTTTGAAAGAGGACATTCTTGGTCGTCCTCTTCCCCTTTTTCCAACAACTTTTCCTTCGTAGATGTTGCACATGTGACCCATGTCTTTTGCCTTTCTCCTTTCAGTCTCTTTAAAGATGCTTCGTTTTTTTTTTCATATATTTCTTGGAAAAGCTAGGTGTTACATTTCTTCTGTGTCAAATTTGTTCGGTTCGTTCTTCTCAGATCCACATCTGCGTTGCTTCCAGTCTCTGTATTTCACGTTTCCCCAATATCCATCTTTCACATCCATGCGTAAATTCAGACCGGGACAAAGCTCTTCACAAATGCCTTCCTTATTTTTATGTCTATATATTTATTGCTTAGCAGACTTTTTTGTTTTGGAAGGCTTTCTTAGCCATGGGCATTTCTTTCCTCGCCTCGTGGATACTTCTGTCGTCACTGGTGATAGTGATTCCCAGATAATTGGCTCAACTGATCAGATTTTTGAATTTCCGATTTTATTTGAGCCTATGTCATTGGATGGTCTTACTTATAACCATTGCCTTTGTCGTAGTGTTTACTTTGAGGTTCCATTTGTAGAGGATCAGAGTTTAAATTTTCGCCCAGACAACCGTGGTTCGAATCTCAGTTATCTGCAACGTCCACTTAGTAAACCTAAGTACGCAGGTACAGACGTCACTGCACATTGTTCTTTATTATAATGGCTATCCATACATCGGGCAGTAGATTTAGAAAATACATTAAATTGAAGATGATGATGACATTGTTTTTACATCCCACTAACTACGTTTGACTGTTTTCGGAGATATAAATTAAATTTGACACCTTCGTATTAAGAATCCTGTTCCGAACGTCTCTGGTTCGATTTTCATCTTGTTTAGAGATTTTACATTTGACGTGATTGCCTTACTGAAAGATTCTATGCCACGTGAGTCAAGTTCCAAGAAAAAGAGGAAAAGCGTGTACTATAATCTTGCGTGACTGTCGATATCGTGATTATAGTCACACGCTCTCCAGTTTTACCACAACTGAGTTGATCTTGAGTTGCAATGAAATGGATAAATATTCGCAAAAGTTGCAAAAGAAGCGCATGTTCAGACAATGACCCCTCTGCATTTATGTATATATGTCACCATCAGATTGACTCGTTGGCTGAACGGTCAGCGTACTGGCCTTCGGTTCAGAGGGTCCCGGGTTCGATTCCCGGCCAGGTCGGGGATTTTAACCTTAATTGGTGAATTCCAATGGCACGGGGGCTGGGTGTAGGTGTTGTCTTCATCATCATTTCATCCTCATCACGACGCGCAGGTCGCCTACGGGAGTCAAATAGAAAGACCTGCCTCTGGCGAGCCGAACCCGTTCTGGGATATCCCGGCACTAAAAGTCATCCGACATTTCATTTTTTACCATCAGATTGTCACAGATGTTTGTGTATCCAGACTATCGCATTTTCCCTTCCTACATTATTAGCTCTGCCAGAGTCATATTCCTTAGAATTGATATTATCCCGTGATCTATGTACTTGCCAATTATAGGTGGAGTTCTTGTCGGAGACTACCTTGAACTCGCTGTGTCTGTAACGTTGAGAGCGGGAGGCAATTCGCCGGGCTCCACTGAAGGACGAGACTCATTGTGCACACAATGGAGCCACAGCATCTTTAAGCAGCTGATGCAAAGTGACCAACAGCATCTTAAGCAGTCCTCTGCATGTGGCTAGGTTTGTAGATAGGCAACACAGTTCTTTAAAACATTCTCAGAACATTAGGAAATTAAAAACTACACTGAAATTTACTAATAATAATGTTATTGGCTTTACATCCCGCTAACTGCTTTTTGCAGTTTTCGAAGACGCCGAGGCGCCGAAATTTAGTCCCATAAGTATTCTTTTACGTGCCAGTAAACCTACCGACATGAGGCTGACGAATTTGAGCACCTTCAAATACCACCGGATTGAGCCAGGATCGAACCTGCCAAGTTGGGTTCAGTAGACCAGCAACTCAACCGTCTGAGCCACTCAACCTGGCAGGAAATTTACTCATAACTCATACTTCTCAGTCAGCTCAAAGAAGTGAGTTCTCAGGGAAAGTTATACTTATATTCTGTTTTCAGACTGATTGTTTTCTTGACGTGAGTTGTCTTATACATAAGCTTGAGGTTAAGACAGAAAATCAGCAACAATTATTTCTGGTATATGCCTTTGCTGGTGATAGTGTTTACAGTACACTGTGTCTTCTGGTATGGGCTAGAACTATTTTGTTGCTTTCATTGATTTGCCTCAGTCTTATCTTTACCTTTGACAATGTAAAAGTGGCTAAGTTTCGAGCGATTCTAATAATGCCATTCCTTATGAGCCAGTTCCTGCTATGAATAGTGTGTAAATGTTGCTCATAGGGCCTGTTGGTACATGTATTTGACTGATGTGTAATAGCAATTTCTGGCTCAATGAGGAAAGTAACGGGAAACTACCTCACTCCTCGTTTCCGTAGTACGCGCCTCTTCAGTGATGCCTAGGCCATCTGTGACAGCTAATAGTCGAGCTGTTGAGGAACCACTAGCCTTCGGGCTTGAGGACTGAACATTTCTAGTATAAGTAACAACATTGGCAGGAAGGTTCTGATAATAACGAGTTGAAAATGAATGAATGAATGATGATGATGATGATGATATTTGTTGTTTAAGCGGGACTAACATATAGCTCATCGGCCCCTAATGGTAGCAAATGAGACGAAATGTAATGACAATTTAAAAGTTCAGAATCATCCACTAACCAGAATTAAAAACGTGATGATGAAGAATGAATGGATGAATATGAATTTAAAAAATCAGTGAATCCGACCCAAGAACTATCATATACAATAGTATTGCTGACCAAGGGACTGCTTTTATAGCACAATCCTGAATCGAGGATGCTTGTTGTCTTAAGGGGTCCAAAATCCATGTCAACGGCCCCTCATAAGGGTACTTATCGCTAGTAAAGTAGAACCATGGTATTTGTCATGTTGCGGTTCTAATTAAAAGTAGCGTAGACTCACGGTGTTCCACATATTATGGTACCACTCACAAATATTATACGTTGCACAGGTAACGCAGACCTATGGTGTTTCTCACATAATGGCGCCACTCATAGGCACCGCAAACCGATGGTGTTCCTCACCAAGGTATTTCCGTGGTGTTCCTCACCAAGGTATTTCCGTGGTGTTCCTCACATGATGGGTACCAATCACAGGCAACGCAGACCCACGGTGTCGCTCATATAGTGGTACTAATCACAGGCAACCCGCAGACCCTTGGTGTTTCTCACATATTGGTACTAATCACAGGCAACCCGCAGACCCTTGGTGTTTCTCACATATTGGTACTAATCACAGGCAACCCGCAGACCCTTGGTGTTTCTCACATATTGGTACTAATCACAGGTACTGGAAACCCACAGTGAACCGCTCTCTGCTGCAACTAATCACAAACCTATTGTGTACCTACTACTCGCAAGTAAAGGCGATCCATGGTGTTCCCCGCGTCATGGTACTACTCACAAGTAGTTTCCTGGTTCTGATGCAATCATCCCTTGGTCGCCCCTTTAGTCACCTCTTACGACAGGCAGGGGATATCTTAGGTGTATTCTTCGTCTGCGTCCCCCACCCATAGGGGGTGAAATTGAATTCTTAGGATAATGCTGTGTGCGGCCTGGTGTGGCGAGTGAGAAGGGTAGGTTACGTAAGAGCGTAACTAGGGAGGGAAAGAGAAGAAAAGGTAGACCTAAGAGACGATAGTTAGAAAGACGTTTTAATTCAGAATAAAAAGCACAGACTGACGAGATCGTAAAGCTAGTTGCAAATAGAGGATTGTATATGCGTTTTGTCATCCGTGGAGGTTGTAGACTATGCTGAAAGACATAAGACTAGAATCAATATGTAATGAAAATCTACAGCCTGTTTCCAGTCATTCGACCGGGTCAGGAATGGTATGAATGAAGACCCCTTCTATCGGCGAGGATAGGAATTGTGCCGGCTGCTGAAGCCTGTAGCACTCCTCTGAGGCAATGATTAATAACTGACAGATGAAATGAAATGATATAGAAGAGTGTTGCTGCAATTAAATATGACAGGGAAAATCGGAGTACCCGGAGAAAAACCTGTACCGCCTCCGCTTTGTCCAGCACAAATCTCACATGAAGTGACCGGGATTTGAACCACGGAACCCAGTGGTGAGAGGCCGGCGCGCTGCCACCTGAGCCACAGAGGCTCAGAATCAATATGTAATGCATGTATGTATGTGTTTAATATCAATATGCCAGTCCCGTAGGGTAGTGGTAGCGTGCCTGTCTCCTATCGGGAGGCCTTGAGTTTGATTCATAGCTGGTAGAAGAATTATATTTCTGGACTGACGGCTAGAACGGGGTTCACTCAGCCTCGTCAGACCTTCTGATGGCCGTTATATCACCTGGAATGCGTTTACGATCATTTTGCAGCTATTTGTTGCTCATATGTCGGGATATTTTGTGAAAGAACGACATTTTTCGCAGCTCTTTGCAGCACAGCTTCCTAAGATGTTTATTATTTGAGCCGGCTCCGTGGTTTAGGTGTAGCGTGCCTGCCCCTTACCCGAAGGCCTCGGGTTCGATTTCCGGCCAGGTCAGGAATAGTTACCTGGATCTGAGGACTGATTCTAGGTCACCCAGCCTGCGTGATTACAATTGAGGAGCTATATGACGGTGAGATGGCGACACCGGTCTAGAAAGCCACGAATAACGGCCGAGAGAATTCGTCCTGCCGACCACACGACACCTCGTCATTTGCAAGGCCCTTCGGAGCTGTTGCATAAGGGGGTTTAATTTATTCATTATTTTATTTTGTTCCAAATGTACACCCCACTGTGTTGAGTCAAATGACACCTCACATGACGTTTTAACTCGCCAGAGTCCAGAGCTACATGAATAATTGTTAGCCGTGCAGCATGGCGATTTTAATACCGCAAGATGCAATCACTTTTGGCATCACCCAATGAGGCCATGCCGAGGTCAGATTCATGTTGCGCGGTACATTGGTTCCTTCTCCTTTAAAATCAAATATTTAATGCTCGTCGTATGCATTGTTTAGGACTCATAGAACTTCAATGTTGTTGTCTTTCACCGGCCGAAGTACGGTCCGAAGCTGAAGACATATTCTACCTCACAGAGAGCGCGGGTAAATTCCTCCAGCTTGCTTCGTGAGCTGTGGCTTGGAGTAGTCTGGCAGCTTCCTCCTGCACGAAGAACTGGTCCCCGTGTACTAAACAAGAAGAAAAAAAAAACTGTTCAGTCTGCCTCAGACAGACATGCCTTTAGCCCAGCTCAAGCACACACGTGTAAGTGCTTCAGAAGGCCATGAGGAAAACAAACGAGTAGGAGGAAGGCCACGCCTCGCTTTCATTCATATTTGAGGGCCACCAAAATAAAGAATGAGGCTCCGAAACTTCCGCCAGAGTTCGTGTCAGCAATATCAGGAATAAACTTGTTAAGTCACGTCGGTAAACATATGACATAATTTATGGTACGTTGAGTATATCATCTTCAAGTATTTTCTTGAAAACTTCTGAAATACTGTGGAAGACATCCATGACACATTTCAGTATATGTAGAAGACAAACATCAATCCATTCTTCAATCTGAAGGCTTTCATTGACACTTGCCTGCCCCCTCCTTTACATCCTTACTTCTTCTTCATCCTCTTAATCCGTTTACCCTCCAGGGTTGTTTTTTCCCTCGGACTCAGCGAGGGATCCCACCTCTACCGCCTCAAGGGCAGTGTCCTGGAGCGTGAGAATTTGGTTCGGGGGTAAACTGAGGAGGAGGACCACTACCTCGCCCAGGAGGCCTAACCTGCTATGCTGAACAGGAGACTTGTGAGGCGAGGGGTGTGTGGAAAGGGATAGATAAGAAAGAAGGAAGTGGCCGTGGCCTTTACTTAGGTACCATCTCGGTATTTGCCTGGAGGAGAAGTGGGAAACTACGGAAAACCATCTCGAGGATGGCTTGGGAGGGAATCGAACCCCCCTCTACTCAGTTGACCTCTTGAGGCTGAGTGGACCTCATTCCAGCCCTCGTACAACTTTTCAGATTTTATGGCAGAGCCGGGAATCGAAACCGGGCCTCCAGCGGTGGCAGCTAATCACACTAATTACTACACCACAGAGGCGGACTACAGTTACTACAATCTCTAAATACTCTCATAACCACACAAGGGGTAGCAAACGAGCTTCGACTTGGACATGCTGACTCCAGAATCGTAGTCGATTATTCGTTGTCCTTCTGTTCACAAGATAGCAATTCTATCTGCCTCTTGGCATAGGACAGAGCAAAATAACCGAAGTCTTAGTCTCGTTTATAGCTACTACAGTACATATGGAAACTGCTGAGGTATGTGGTGCTAAGAATAGAAATGACCCAGAGCACACACAAGAAAAAGGCTGGCTCTGTGAGGAAAGCATTGGCAAACTACTTTACTCTCCGTCTTGCCTATTGCGGTGCTGCAATTGAATTTTACGGTTTCCCTGTAGCCACATATTCTTCGGCGGTGCTGTTTGAGGATCCAACCAGCCTCCGGGCTGATGACATAGCAGATTGCTTAGTGTGCATCCAATGGCATTGCCTCTTCTGGAGGGGGCGCCGTGCAAGTTGGCCATGAGGCTAGGTTCGCGCAGCTGTGAGATTGCATTCGGGAGATAGTGGGTTCGAGCCCCACTGTCAGCAGCCCTGAAGATGGTTTTCTGTTGTTTCCCATTTCTTACACCAGGCTGTGCTTTAATTAAGGCCACGGCCTCTTCCTTCCCATTCCTAGCACTTGCCTGTCCTATCGTCGCCATAAGACCTATCTGTGTCGGTGCAATGTAAAGCAATTTTTTTTATTCTTCTTCTGGATTGTCTAAACGAGGTAGTTAATGCTCATTCGTTCCACTCAGAAGGACATGGGTTCTCTTCTCCATTAAGGAGTAAGTGAAATTACCACTTCTGAAGAGGCACATGGTCCTAGGATTCACTCAGCCTGAAGGCAAAGACGGTCGGGCATAGAGTTAACCACTTCATCTTGCTTAATTTCCACACTAAGAATCGAAATGTTAACCTTCTGCTCCTCCAAAGTCTGCATGGCCTGTAGTATTTAGCTCTGCTTTTTATTCCTCTGTTCTACGCAATATAAATACAACGAAAGAAATAAATCTTTCTTGCGCTGAAGTCTTTCAGAGTGCCCTTCTTCTAAACTAAGGGGTGTTTGATCAAAGAGTTTTCCGATTATATCTAGTCAACAAATGGATTTTTCTTTTCTATCGTACTTTTCGAAATTCTGCAGTGAAATTTTGAATTGCTCTTTTATAATTTTCTTTCCTCTGACATGTTTTCGAGAGACAATCTTTAATTCTATGATCAGTTGTATCAGTCCCTTAGCACAACACCACCACCATCATACTACCATACTTGAAAATGTACTTTCGATGTGGAAGTGTTTCTGAAGTTCCAGTTATCTATCAAGTGTTTTATAACGATGTGGGAGGGTTCCTAAAGTTCTAGGAGAGTATCAAGTGTTGTGTAACGATTTCGAAGGATTCCTGAAGTTCTATGTGACTGTCAAGTGTTGTATAACGATGTCGAAGGGTTCCTAAAGTTCTAGGTAACTATGAAATGTTGTGTAATGATGTAGGAGTGTTCCTAAAGTTATAGGGAAGTATCAAGTGTTGTGTAACGATTTCGAAGGTTTCCTAAAGTCCTAGGTGACCGTCAAGTGTTGTATAATGATGTAGAAGTGTTCCTAAAGTTCTAGGTGACTATTAAGTGTTGTGTAATGATGAGGAAGTGTTGAAGATTTCCTGAAGATCTAGGGAACTACCAACGATGTGGAAGGGTTCCTAAAGTTCTAGGTAACTAGTAACTGTTGAGTAATGATGATGAAGGGTTCCTAAAGTCATAGGTGATTACTAGGTGGTGAGCAACGGTGTGAGAGGGTACGTGAGGTTCTAGTTAAGTACGCGGGCACTGAACGAGTGCTCTATTACATGATTTCCGATCTGAAACTCTCTAAATCTCAAGTAAAAGTTAACTGGAATTAGAAACTCATACAGAGCACCGAAAAAAATACTGATATTTTGTCGGCTTAGCTACTTAAATATTTACATGAAAGATATACTGGGGAGAAATATATGGCTTACATCAGTGATAAAATGTGGTTAAAGTAAACTGGGCTGGAAATATGGCCGCGCGGATTAAGTTCGCACACGTCTGCAGCTCGGCTGGTCTTTGTTCTTAGAGCAGAGAGACCTTGAGAGAGGTCCACGTGTAGCCGAGAACATGACCTGTTCTGGACCTAGGGAACTCTCTTGAGCGTGGGCTCTCTCAAACAAGGACCAGCCTCAAGCAACGGACAAAGTGATTAGATGAATAATAATCTGGATTGGGTACTGATACGTTCGTGCATTTGGCTGAATGGTCAGCGCACGCAATCAATTCCCGGCCAGGTCGGGGAATTTTACTGCAGATGGTTAATTCCTTTTGTTCGAGGACTGTCCTGCCCTTCAGGGCTTTTATGGACGCAGGTAAAAAATTAGCGGAGAGAGAGAGAGAGAGAGAGAGAGAGAGAGAGAGAGAGAGAGAGAGAGAGAGAGAGAGTTCGCGCCGGTCTCCTTTAAGAATTAGCAACCCTTATTTGCTAACTCGGCGAGATTCTTAGACGATCTACCACAGCTCAGTAGCGCTTGGAAAGAGAGCCAGTCCAACTGACAAGCCCAAATGGCACGACCAAGGCGAAATGCTATATAAACACACACACAGATCCTATTCTTCTTCTTCTTGTAACATATCCTCATTGAATGTCCGGCTCCATGGTTAAATGGTTAGCGTGCTGGCCTTTGGTCACAGGGAGGGGTCCCAGGTTCGATTCCCGGCAGGGTAGGGAATTTTAGCCATAATTGGTTAATTTCGCTGGCACGGGGGCTGGGTGTATGTGTCGTCTTCATCATCATTCCATCCTCATCACACGCACAGGTCGCCTACAAGTGTCAAATCGAAAGACCTGCACCTGGCGAGCCGAACATGTCCTCGGACACTCCCGGCACTAAAAGCCATAAGCCATTTCATTTTTTCCCCCTCACTGCATGTCGACTGTCATCAGGACAATCTGACTTATTCTTAGCATCTCGGAAAAGAGTGGGGGGTACTGGGCCCATACCATTTTCGTACATTACGTAGCCAATATATTCTCCTTCTTCTCCTACTTCTCCTTCCTTCAATTGTACCCTGTAACTTAAGTTGAAGGAATCCATATTTATCATTTCGAATGATATGGCTAAAGTACTCTTCTTTTTGATGTTGTGCATGGCCTCTAGCTCTTCTCTCGGGCGTCGGAGTACTTCAGTGTTATGTAGTCTGTCAACCCATAATATTCTGAGCAGACGTCGGTAGCACCACATCTCAAAGGATCGAAGGTGTTTTGGTGGTGTTCTCTGTTAGGGTCCAATTCTCGGCACCATAAAGTAAGGCAGGAAATACATAACACGGACGTAAACGGAGACGTAGATTGATCTTAAAGTCCCTGTTACAGAGAAGTTTGCTCATTCTCTTGAAAGCAGTCTTTGCTTGTTCAATTCGAGTTGGTTGTGCAGTTAGGGACGCACAGCTGTGAGCTTGCATCCGGGAGATAGTGGGTTCGAGCCCCACTATCGGCTGCCCTGAAGATGGTTTTCCGTGGTTTCCCATTTTCATACCAGTCAAATGCTGGGGCTGTACTTTAATTAAGGCCACGGCCGTTTCCTTCCAACTCCTAGGCTTTTCCTATCCCATCGTCGCCATAAGACCTTTCTGTGTCGGAGCGACGTAAAGCAAATAATTTTGAACAGCATTGCTCCAGCTGTAAACAACCCAGTCTATTTCTGTACTTTTTTAATGCAAGGATGTCTTTCTTACTCCAGCAATGCCGATTGACGGTTCCATTACGATACGTGCCTGGAAACACTGAAGTTTAAGAAAATCTTCGTTCTCTCCAGCCAACAACAGAGACATCATAATACAATCTCTTAATTGGAGAGTCGTTACGCTCAGCCTCCCGGAGACGCAAAGTATTGTCAGAAACTATACTGAGAAACCACTCTTTCATCAACTACTCAAGACAGCAATTTTTACAGCTCAGAATCTCGGAAGCATGCTTTCCTCGGCTGTTAAACTGCCGCTGCGATGCTGTTGTCTTTATTTATTAAAGGAGTACTAAATTGGATAATGAGCGCGACTGCAAACACGAAGAAGAGAGGATGATTTGGCGACACACGTACTGTACAGCTGGGTAGGTCACGATGTAGGGGAGCGCCACGTCCCCCGCACTTCCGGTGACCACTCCCGACCCCGCCATGTGTTTTTGAGGAATCTACTACTTGATTGTCCTACCATCTACACCTCGCTCCCACACTGAGCACTGCAGGCTATTCGCTAAGTAGGCCTATTGCCCGATCGCTGATATTTGTACACTGTTATTTATTTATTTACGTATTTATTTATTTGTTTATTTATTTATTTATTTATTTATTTATTTATTTATTTATTTATTTATTTATTTATTTATTTTTCCTACAGCATTAAAACGAACAGGTACTTCTATCGAATTGAGAAATTCTCTATCGAATTGAGAAATTCTCCCTTCACACACGTAACATTGGAATACGATATACCTTGCCATAATTTACCTAAAGTAGCCATTATATAATAGTCAGTGGTGTAGCAGATTTTTTTAGTGCAACATACATACATCTTAGTTGTAGATTGTTGTTGTATTCAGTTTGCATGTCTCTTTGAATTAATTACAATACTCTAATTGCTACAGCCAACGGCCGTAGCCGTGTTGAAACACCGGATCTCGTGAGATCTCCGAAGTTAAGCAACATTGGGCGTGGTCAGGAGTTGGATTGGTTGCCACGCGCTGTTGGTGAGGGGTAAGGGAATGGAGGAGCGGAAACGAACTGGCCACCCTACCGCACGTAAACTCCGGCTCAGGAACACCTCTGCGGAGGTTCGGACCTGCCTTCGGGCAGAATAACCCTTACCTTACCTAATTGCTACAAACTCTGAGGCCTTGTTTATTCCACACCGACTCTGACCATCGTCCCTTTTCTCCTCCTGATTTTCTTTCACTCCATGGCCGAGCCATTATTCTTCTAGGTAACCTACCCTCCTCCATTCGCCTCACATGAACCCACCATAGAGGCCACTTTATACGCAGAACTTCATCCATCGAGTTCATTCTTAGCATAGTCTCTCTCTCATTATGAGTACTCTCCCTCTGTGCATCAATGGTAGATTGCCGTTTTCTGGATCCCAAGATCGACGTTCAGTTTCCGGTAGAGGTAGTCGGATTTTTGAAGGGCGTAAAAAGTCCATTCGACACTCCATGTTATACATGCCGGCGGGTAAAAGATCTCTGGTCACACATTTGATGTATAACCCGACAAAATTAATAAAAATTCAGCCATAGATCGCGTTACTGCCAAGTGGTAGAATAAAAAAAAATGTAGCATCAAAACTGATACGCAGGCAGCCTTCATGGCGTTATATCAAAATGCCTGCACACGGTTGCTGAAACCTTATGATTATTATTATTATTATTATTATTATTATTATTATTATTATTATTATTACCTGTTTATAACAGTGTATCAAAGGACTGACAAGAAGGGAGAGTAAAGTATATTTCATACTAGTATTATCCCAGCGTTGAGGCCTTCGGTTCAGAGGGTCTCGGTTTCGATTCTCGGTCGGGACGGGGATTTTAATCGCAAATGATTAATTCTTCTGGCCTGGGGACTGGATGTTTGTGTTTGTCCTAACACTCTCTCCTCATATTCAGACAACACACCGCACTACAAACCAGCACAGAAATACGCAATAGTGAACACATCCCTTCCCATAAGGTTGGTGTCAGGAAGGGCATCCGGTTGTAAAATAAAGCCAAATACACAAATGCGACACAGATCACGCCAGTGACCCCATAGATGTATGGGGAGAAGCGGTAAAAAAAAATATTATCCCAGTGTTGATAGCATTAATAACATTTAAGATGAAAGTAGCAACCTACCTCCTTTAAAGCAATGAGGTTTGCGTGTTAGATACAACCAGTAGTGAAACTTATTGTAATTTCTTGTGAAAAAGTAGCAACCAATTGGAATGAAAATTAGATTTGGCGTTCACTTTGAAAACCACGAACAGTTAAGTTCCTGATAGAGTTTCTTAATTTAACACGGTGGAGGAATTTTACTGGTTAGATGCAATATAAGACAAGATATGTGATTTAAATATCAAGAAGAGGATAGGGTAATTCGTTTAGTTTTTTTTACCTAAAACAAATAAGACGTAAAATGTACTTATCAGCTCCGCATCATTGCTTTTTTTTAAAAACTTTTGAATGAACTAGTGAAACGTAAGGGAAATCGTTTGGTAGCTGTAAGTAAAATGTCCTCCAAGTATCTCAAGTACTAAGGGTCAAAAGTATAAATATTATTGCTGAACTTACGCGGCAGTCAATAGCAGAATTGTATATTCTACGCCAGATATGCACGAAATGAGGTGGCCTCCACACCACATCTCGCTCGAAGTTGTCCACTAAACCTTCTCTCACCTTGCGAGTTGGCCGTGCAGTTAGGGACGCCCAGCTGTGAACTTGCATCCAGGACATAGTGGGTTCGAAGCCCATTTTCGGCAGCCCTTAAGATGGTTTCCGTGGTTTCTCATTTTCACACCAGGCAAATGATGGGGGCTGTATCTTAATTAAGGCCATGGCCGCTTCCTTTCCACTCCTATCTTCTCCTGTCCCATCGTCGCCATAAGACCTATCTCTGTCGGTACCACGTAAAGGAACTAGAAAAAGAAACTTTTCTCACACACTTATCTCTCCCCTGCACGCGAAAGAAATTTTTCTGCCGACATTTACGAAGCCTCAACTGAGAACGAATCCTTCCTATAAAAACTTCAAGGCTTCAGTTCGTGCTCAAACTCCTTCACACCAGATGTTGAAAAAATACCGAAAAGAAAATGCGAAAGGCGTTAAAACTTAAACGCCGATTTCCCTGATTCCTTATAACCTCCAATTAGGATATCAGTATGAAAGTATGATCACTATTTTTTTCCATTATTTTCGTTTGTATTTCGTTTCTTTAGTAGTGATGAGTACTATTTTGGATAAGCTGATAACAAAGACTCGGTTATCACTGCACGCCCTGCAGGTATGACGCTTGTCAAACTTACCTTATTTTCTAAATTGGCATAGGCCTACTATCTATACTCGAGCACGTTACATCATAGCAATAAACAGGAACTTAAAAATACGCCAACTTTTGCATTGTTTTTATACGCGCAAACCACGCCCGTAATTTACAAACGCCTCGGCCTATTGTATTACCGTTGCTTTGACTATGCCCAGACTGCCAGGTTCTTTTTTTTTTAAATAGATAAGGCAGCCCCATACCTTGTGTGGTGGCGCCAAGTTGACATGAGAGCTGCTTTTGTGTACATTCCTGCTCTAGGTCACATACCACAGTGTAAACGAATACAGAGGCACTCACTCTGACGCGCGATAAATGAAACGCCGTTTGGCCTCCGGAGAGGCCTGGTGCAGTTCTTTTGATTTGACTTCCGTAGGCGACCTGCGCGTTGTGATGAGAATGGAATGATGATGAAGACAGCACATACACCCAGTCCCCGTGCCAAGGGAATTAACCAATTAGGTTAATATTCCTACCCTGTCGGGAATCAAACCCG
Organism: Anabrus simplex; assembly: GCF_040414725.1. Taxonomy (NCBI): domain Eukaryota; kingdom Metazoa; phylum Arthropoda; class Insecta; order Orthoptera; family Tettigoniidae; genus Anabrus; species Anabrus simplex. Next base: position 204,509,417 of record NC_090270.1, on the reverse strand, counting down.
GGACCCCCTGTGACCAAAGTTCAGCACGCTAACCACTTAACCTTGGAGCCGGACTAACGGGCGATGAAAGTAACGTAAGTAGGGTATTTATTTCGAGTTTTATATTTTTAACGGTTACAATTTTTAATTGCGACAAAGTAACTGTTACATTCATCCATCGCTATTAACAGATGCAAAGGTATCAGAATTATTGTTATCCCGCGGAGGGCTTTTAACATGCTGGAAGTTAGTGACACGGGATTATCGTATTGAAACTTCTTAAATGTCACTGACCTCGAAGAGAACCACTTATCCTTGGAACGGAACGACGACTAACTGATGATACCACTCATTATTATTATTATTATTATTATTATTATTATTATTATTATTATTATTATTATTATTATTATTATTATGCTATTTGCTTGACATCGCACCGACACACTAGGTCTTATGGCGACGATCGTACAGGAAAGGCCTAGGAATGGGAAGGAAGCGGTGTGAAAATGGGAAAACACGGAAAACCATCTTCAGCGTTGCCGACAGTAGGGTTCGAACCCACTATCTCCCGGTTGCGAGTTCACAGCTGCGCGCCCCTAACCGCACGACCAACTCGCCCGGTATTATTATTATTATTATTATTATTATTATTATTATTATTATTATTATTATTATTATTATTATTATAAGCACGCCTGGTGGCCATGATCGTTAAAGCGTCAACTCTGTAATGGCCTGACGCTGTGGTTAGCCGCTTCGAATCCCGTTGGTCGAAATAATTTTCACCATCGGAATTTCTAATCACTAGATTGCTTCAATTCCAAACCTCTCCGCAGTGTGGCCATATGACGCTATTGATGATTCGTCCGTCGGATGGGGCCGCGAAGCTTTGAGCAGACCACTTAGTGTTATTCGACAGGAGTAGATTACGTGCCGATACCGGGTTTCAACCTCTCCCTACATCATCATCATCATCATCATCCTATATCTAGACGCGCAGGTCGCCCATGTGCACCAGGCGAGTCGAACATGTCCTCGTACACTCGCAACACTAAAAACCGTACGATAAATAAATAAATATTGTCTCTACTTTCTGGCATTAATCAACTTCGACGAACCAGCTGACAGTCAAGTACAGAGGATATATACCAGTCGGTACTTACACTGCGTAGAGGCCGATGAGAGACTACCTCCGCATGGAGTACATTACTGAGGAAGTGGCTCATCAAACCGACTGGAAATATGAATCTTCAGTCTGCCACCTTCCCACGTTTATGCGACTGGACTGACGGCGAGTGTCTCAGAAGGTAAAGTGGTGGTATCTTGAAGGCATTGACATACGCCACCTTAGAGACTAAGTATATTTAGGATGCCCCTAAGTACCTCATTAGTTCATGTCTGTTTTCATTTTTATAGCCTATCTACATGTATACATCGCTACATTTCGACTGCGATTTATTAACGTAAACAACCTCCTAAATATTTCGAAAATTGCCTTAACTTTTTCTCCAGGTTCAGTGTAAAAAAGAAAATAGACATTGAAAGATATTTTAAAATCACGAACACTACAGGTAATTGCCTTCGGCAAAACGTTTTTCACTGAGTAAAAGTATGCTTTCGTTGTCCGCTTATAATGTTTCTTCTTCTTCTTCTTCTTCTTCTTCTTCTGCTTCTTCTTCTTCTTCTTATTATTATTATTATTTCTTTTTTTGCTATTTGCTTTTACGTCGCACCGACACAGATAGGTCTTATGGGGACGATGGGATAGGAAAGGCCTAGGAATTGGAAGGAAGCGGCCGTGGCCTTAATTAAGGTAGAGCCCCGACATTTGCCTGGTGTGAAAATGGGAAAACCACGGAAAACTATCTTCAGGGCTGCCGACAGTGGGGCTCGAACCCACTATCTCCAGATTACTGGATACTGGCCGCACTTAAGCGACTGCAGCTATCGAGCTCTGTATGTTTTTCTTAAGATCCCCAATTTCGAATTTTGATTTTATTAGGGAAATCAGGGTTGTAAGGTTCCCTGGTACCAAGCTTTCAAGTTAGGGTGTGAGAAGTGCCGCATTAGTTCATGTCTGTTTTCATTTTTGCAACTGATTTTATACATCGCTATTATATTATTCTGCTCTGTTCATTTGATTCTCGATTAATTGTCCTATATGATGCCACCAGTTGTTCATCTCTTCTGTAACTCATTTTTTATCTTCCTCTTAGTTATTTGACTTCTCCCTTTCATCAGCTCATTCCATTTGCCGTAACGAGAGCTCTGCATGTGTTCTGTTCTCTGTGTATCCATCATTTCAAGGCCCACACCCACTGACAGTCCGCTCTAATTATCACAAAATTAATGGTTTTGCTACTTACAGTATTTTTGGCTTACAAAGAATTCCCATATTCTTTCATCTATAGACTTTACTCAGTAAATAACTGGAGATTAAAAATTCCTTTTCGACAGAGTGACGCTGCTATGTTGCAAGAACAACTTAATGATTTGTAAGAAATCACAGTGTAAATTTAAAATGTATTAAAACCAAGCAAAACCATCGCAGTAACGGAGCACGGAGGTCCTTCTAAGAGTATAAGGTAAAGTTGGGACGGCGAACATATCCCCAGGCGGCAGCTTCTGATCCCAAAACGCGCCCCACCCTAGTGGTAATGGGGTTTGTCAGTCGGTTTCTTCACTCTGGACACAAGGGACGCTCGTCGTTTAAAGGGGGAGGTACACATTTATTGGTCAAAAAATATCATTTTTCAATTTATTTTTTCTTTATAGAATAAACTTTTCTCGTTAATATGTTGAAGGAATTTTGTAAATATCTCTAACGGTATTCAAGATATGTCCCATAATGTACACATATTACGCACCTTTTTCCTCCCATTGGTAAGTTTAAACCTCATTCTCCGAAACTTTAATTTTTACTTTTGTTTTCCTTCATAACTCAAACATTTTTTTAGTTATCTTGATAAAAAAATTATGCTTATGTAGTTTTTGCTTCTTAACAATGTGAACTAGAACCATTGCTGTAACTTTTGTTTTTGGTATTTTTTGGGAAGAAAACACTTCAAGAAAATGCCGAAAATTAAACTACTCCTATGAAAAAGGGAGAAAAAAATATTGTTTCAAAGGATTACCTAAAGATCTTAATTCACACAAGCATTGTAAACATTCTAAATAATATTCCAGGAATATGAAAATTTGTAGAAATTATCGAGGAAAAGCACAATAAATGTATAAATTAGTCCTAAATTTTGTAAATTAATTTATATTAACATGGGACAGTTAATTACAAATGTTCAAACGGAATACTAAAGAATAAGAACAGTACTATGAGTGTGTAAAATTTCATTTCAATAGAACATAGTGTTACTGAGAAATAAAATGTTAAATATTGTAGATTTTTATACTTGTAAAGGCAGGTGAGCACTATCATTAGCATGGTTGTCATATTTTGCGGCATCCACATTACTGAATGAGGCTAAGTGAAAAGCAATACATTTCACAAATATTAATTAATGAAGCAAATATGACAAGACTTTCAAACAGGGAACAAAGTACGTGTGAATTGTCTGAACTAACTCCAAAAAAAAAAAAAGGAGACTGACGTCTATTGTAATACGGCATGCAATGGCAACGGAGCTGTGAGGATTTCTATTGGGGAATGAAAACTTCTGTTTTAAAGCCCGCTGCCGCCATAAATCACCCCCTGCTGGACAAGGGAGGGGCCAGGAGATCAAACGGGTGCCTTTTTTTATTGTTGTCGGCCGATGATCGGTTGTCCGTCCAAACTATAAGGACTTCCACTATTCGTAAACGCGACCCTAACTAATAGAGGGTTAATTCTGTGCTAAGCCGTCTTTTGGCTGACGAAATAAACTGAACTCGTTTTTGTTGTTAGCCTTATCCCAGGACTATGCACCTCTTGACATTTCTCGAAATCTTGACTGGAAGCAAACTCACGTTCTCCCGTGTGAACCAAGCCCACCTTCACAGTTTCGCCAAGGCAGCCACTTAAATTTAAGTCTTATAGTGTAATCTGAATACCCGAATAGGTAAGTTTGCCGTTTTACGTGACTTTAATACGTGTGGTCACTTTTTACGAGACAACACGTTTCACGTAGATTTTAATAATAATAATAATAATAATAATAATAATAATAATAATAATAATAATAATAATAATAATAATAATGTTATTGGCTTTACGTCCCACTAACTACTTTTTCGGTTTTCGGAGACGCCGAGGTGCCGCAGTTTAGTCCCGCGGGAGTTCTTTTACGTGCCAGTAAATCTACAGACACAAGGCTGACGTATTTGAGCACCTTGCGCCACTCAGCCCGGCGCGTGGATTTTAAACTACAAGGATCCGACTTCCCTTTTCGCAAACCTCGTATAAAAATGGCCAGATTCGAACTGCGGCTGTTGGGGAAAAGCTATTGACATTCGGATTCTTATATCATTTGTGTAACCACATCTCCAGCCCCACAGTCTCGGTTTAGCGAACCTGTCTCTTACCCAGAGGCCCCAGGTTCGATTCCCTGTCAGGCCTGGGACTTTCGCCTGTCTGAGAGCTAGTTCTTGGTTAATTTACGTGACGGTAGCTTTACAGAAACGAGGCTGCGTACTGGCACACCTTCAAATAAGCCTACCTACTTGTGGAATGAGCCGGGTTCGAACACGTCAACTTGGGTTTAGAAGACCTGCGCTCTACCGTTTGAGCCGCTCACCCAGACATGCTAGCTGAAGCTATTCGATTATTATTGTACCAGGAGGTACACCTCAACGCCGCGCATTCAAAATAAGCGCCTGAATAAACTCCTCTATCGATCAAAACGTGAAACTGATAACACATCAACTTGGAACTTTAATCAGAAGATATCACCACTGAAATATTAAGTAATTGTGTTATTGTGAAGTTTCCTAAACTGATTGAATTTCTCCTTGTTTTGTTTTGCTATACATCAAGAAGTTTGGACCTTTTTCCACAGATGTCACTACTGAAAAACTCTGATCATGTACTCTGGTGCAAGGTGGAAGGACTTACAACTTAAAGAAGTTTCGTATTCCCAGGTTTCCCATAACTGAATCTATGTTCATTTATTTCTGGGTTGGCAACACTTCTTTTTCTTTCCGCCAGTTTTGAATCTGGCCAAAGAAATATTTCTGTAATTAATTTTCAACCTATCACGGGCTTCTTGTTCGACTTTGAGTGTAACTTTTGAGTCTAACCAATAACATGGAAGGGTGTGTACGGATTACCCCAGAATCGTCTCGAACCTTCCCTGAGGGTATAAAAACTGCGCCTTTTCATGTTTTCTTGTCAATTGATCGCCATCTTTATAAGTGTGTGTGTTAAGGCAGGAGGCGGGGCGCCTCTTTCTTCGGCCAGCAGAACATCTACAAGGTAATGGCCACATAAATTCTATCTTTCTTGCTGTATCCGCTAATTAATCCGAGGGGAAGGTCCGAATCTTTAATTATGTAAAAATACTTTTCTAAAATGTAACATTTCTTTCGGCAAATGTAAAAACTTCATAAAATCTTTAATTGTGAATCGGGGATAGAGAGTGAGTTACCCTCTCGAGCTCCCCTTCATCATGTTTTGAGGTGGCTACGTTTTTGCAACCTTTCGTTTCTGTAATGTATTAAAGTTATTTCCATTCGAGCCACCTCAGTAGTTTGGGAATAGCCCCAGTATCATCGGCCAAGAGCCCTGTATGATTTTATATATCATTATCTGGAGTGCAGTGTTCGCCTCCATTCAGGTTGTGTTCGGGCCGTTTATTTAACCTGTTCTTTTTTCACAAAGGCCCTGTAGGTTGGGTACTAGATACCCCTGTGTTAAACAATTTCAATTTGTAAATAGTGCCTTTAGAGGCCGGAGATTGTAAGTTTTTGACGTAATGCGGCCTTGAGTAGGCTGGAAGAAACTGAGAGCCTGTTAGCTCCTTTCAAGTTTTGTATTATTATTATTATTATTATTATTATTATTATTTTGTTAGTTGCTTTACGTCGCACCGACAAAGATAAGCCTTATGGTGGCGATGGGACAGGAAAGGGCTAGGAGTGGGAAGGAAGTGGCTGTGGTCTTAATTAAGGTACAGCCCCAGCATTTGCCTGGTGTGAAAATGGGAAACCACGGAAAACCATCTTCAAGGCTGCCGATAGTGAGGGATTCGAACCCACTATATCCCGAATATAAGCTCACAGCAGCGCACCCTAACCGCACGGCCAACTCGCTTGGTGATAAACACTAATGCCGCCTCATGCAAGTGCAATCACATTTTGAGTAGGCCTAAGTAACACTGGAGATAAACATGTTACGTTGGTCTATGGGTGTTAAAAAGCTACTCGGCATCAAAAATGTTGTAAGAACTTCTATTATAAATAAAATGCGGAAACCACTGCTCAGATGGTACAGGCATGTTACTAGAAGTGATAACTTCATGGCTAAAACTGCCCTCCGATATCATCTACGAGGATAGACCTCGTGGTCCCCAGAGCAAACGGTGTCTAGATCGAACCAAGGATATGGACGTGATTTACCGCACTATGCAGAGGACGTCGTGGGGACAAACTGCCTCTAGTCCATTGCTAGACACCGGCAAGCTGTAACAGTGCAGGCAGGCATTCACTTTCGTTATTGTTGGCCTAAATTATTATTTGTAAATAATAATAATAATAATAATAATAATAATCGTATGGCCTCAGCTACCGTGTGCAGACATTTCAAATTGACGCCATCTGGCTGACTGCTCGTCAATTTCGACGTTCCGTTTTACTCTAGACCCCCACTAGATGGCAGACAGAGTAAACCGAAACTCTCTTGGGCGTCTGTGGCTGAGATTTAATGAATTTTGTCGGGTAAACACCAAATGTGTCACCAGAGATCTTTTACATGCCGACATCGTACGACATGGAATGTCGAATGGACTTTTTTTCCGCCCTGCAAAAATCCGACTACCTCTGCCGGGTTTGAACCCGCTATCTTGGGATCCGGAGGCCGATACTCTACCGCTGATCCACAGAGGCAGCTTAAATTATTAGTTAAAAGTTAATAATGAATGAAGTTGGAAACTAATGAACATCTTAGGCCTACATATCATTTTAAAAAATCTTGAAATTGACATCCATCATTCTCCATATAAACATTGTATCGGCGTTTAAAAAAAGTTCCGAAATACTCGCATTTCCGCCTCTGAAATGTCACGTATCAGTCCTGTGATGCCATTCTCTAGGTCTTCAAGAGTACGTGGACTGTTCTTGTATACTTTGTTTCTAAGTTCCCCACAAATAAACCTCGAGGGAACGAGAGGGCCAAAGTTCGCTCATCGAACACCTATTCTAATATATGTATTGACTTATGAGCTGTATGGGCAGTGGCCTTGTCCTGCTTGAAGTAGACATACCCTGCTTCTTAGCATATCGTTAATAACTTGGTTATGTACTGTCTCAGACGCAATGCAGTGACAATGAAACGACATACAAATGAGCGAACGGTTCTGCCATACGATTTCTTTAGGAGAAATGTCTCAACTAATATCCGTTGTCCAATACTATAAGTCACCATACTGATAGCGAACACTTATAACTAGGGCCCGGATGTGTATGCAGTAATAGGTCAGAATGCAAACTGAGGCGAGTAATAAGTAGAGTCTATCCGCACGACGGTGATGCTATGAGGTTTGCATAAACATTAGGGGTTCGGCCAATTAGAACCCCGAGAATTTATGTTACTCCCACTACACCACGTTAGAGCGGGCTAGTCGACATTTCCTACTAACAAAATTATTTAGTAACAAAATTACTTAAGCTCACAGTTACGTTGCTCAAACCCCGTAGCCAACTCCCTCGATGACCTCAAACCTGGAAAAGTCTTTCACAAAAGGAAGTGACCTTCGGTGACCAGACAATTGAATCCTGCACCGTTGCGGGATTCACTGTATGAAATAAAATGTGTGAAAACTCATCTGCGTTACAGGCCATGGAAGCCCCATCGAGAAATAACTCGTAGATGGTAAACAAAAAGGAAAAAACGTGGTTCATACTTCCTATGTCAATACCTCGGTTTGCCAAAACCTCTGCTGCTCAACCGGATGGCCGGTAGATTTTCGACCACGTTGTACTCCAATATTTGCCGTCCATCTCATTGCGCAGCAACCGTCTTGACAGGCCAAAGTCCAATGGACCATATATGCCACAGCTTAGATTTTTCTTAGAGTATTCACAGAATGTATCACACTGATTGCTGGACGGAATAAGAGTCTATAATATTTTTTTTTTACTGGGTGAGTTGGTTGTGCGGTTAGGGGCGCGCAGCTGTGAGCTTGCATTCGGTTCGAATCCCAGTGTCGGCAACCCTGAAGCTGGTTTTCCTTGGTTTTCCTATTCTCACACCAGGCAGATGCTGGGGATGTACCTTAATTAAGGCCACGGCCGCTTCCTTCACACTCATAGCCCTTTCCTATCCCACCGTCGCCATAAGACCTATCTTTATTGGTGCGACGTAAAGCAAATTGCATAAAAAAGAAAAATTATTGAAGTGTTCCCTTCTACACTGATGTACTCACCGAGAGCTGCAGCTAGTAGACTCAGCAAGGGGATAAGAGTCTCGGGTTGTTATCACTCTTGGTACGGTTCTTGTTCATCAGTGTTGTCAGCATGATGTCCCAGCTACTGCTAGCCTCTTACCTGTCTCTAGCGCCTCTTATCATCCAGCTGAACAACTTCCTTGTAGATTAAATGCCTTCCTTAGTGACCTCACTCTGCAGTCGAACATCATACTTGAGTAACAGAATATATATATTTTTTAAATTAACGTTGCAAAGTACTGTTTCAATCTAACTTCTTTATTACTCCCTGAGTCCGGCCCCATGGCTAAATGGTTAGCGTGCTGGCCTTTGGTCACAGGTGTCCCGAGTTCGATTCCCGGCAGGGTCGGGAGTTTTAACCATAATTGGTTAATTCCCCTGGCACGGGACTGGGTATATGTGTCATCTTCATCATCACTTCATTCTCATCACGACGCGCAGGTCGCCTACGGGTGTCAAATCAAAAGACCTGCACCTGTTGAGCCGAAGACCTCGGACACATGGGGTTAGAAAAGATGAGAGGTTTACCTAAGAACATCGGAGAGCAAAGATGGCATGAAGAGTGTGACATAATTAACGGAAAGTAATACCAAAATAAGCTGGTACTTCGTGATTATCACCCAGTGTGGTATGGTCTGGTCTGAGCTGCTTCTTTCAGCGTTAGTGTGCAAAGTATTCACGTGTATTTTTACTTTATCACATACATTTTCTTTTGGATATTAGACGCCTTGGCTGAATAGTCAGGTCTTCCTTCGCTTCAGCACGAAGAGCCCCAGGTTCGTTTACGGACCGAGCTGGGGAATTCAGCGGTGTCCGGTTAATATCCCTCTTGCTCGGCGCTGAATGTTTGTGTTCGTTTTAATATACACCTCACGCCACCACGACCACTAGATAAATATGCAATAATGAATACATAGCTCTTTACGTTCATTCGCTTCAGCACAAATTTTTTCGTGCAAAAATTCCCTTCAGTCCTTTTTATATATTGGCATTTTATTAAAAAGTTGAATGCCCCAGTCATTGTATTGGGCGTGGCATATGAATTCACCGGTGGTCTGTACCTCGCATGGCCCTTGTTGTTTGAGTGTTATTATTTACTCTCTTGTTCAATGAATAAACAATCACTCGTGCTCTTCTGGCCCCATATTTCATAACTTTATAGGATGATTATCTCAAAATGTTTGTAGAATTTCCTACTTGTAGCTGTTCTTCAGGATGAGTCAGAATGGTTACATTTAGTTAAAAACTGAAAGGTTTGTGGATTACGAAGAAATACTCACCTTCAAAAATTAAAATTTGAATTTTTTCTAACATCTATTAAATGAACCCGTTACTGTCATCATCATCATCATCATCATCATCTGTTTACCCTCCAGGTTCGGCTTTTCCCTCGGACCCAGCGAGGGATCCCACCTCTACCGCCTCAAGGGCAGTGTCCTGGAGCTTCAGACTCTTGGTCGGGGGATACAACTGGGGAGAATGACCAGTACGTCGCCCAGGCGGCCTCACCTGCTATGCTGAACAGGGGCCTTGTGGAGGGATGGGAAGATTGGAAGGGATAGACAAGGAAGAGGGAAGGAAGCGGCTGTGGCCTTAAGTTAGGTACCATCCCGGCATTCGCCTGGAGGAGAAGTGGGAAACCACGGAAAACCACTTCGAGGATGGCTGAGGTGGGAATCGAACCCACCTCTACTCAGTTGACCTCCCGAGGCTGAGTGGACCCCGTTCCAGCCCTCGTACCACTTTTCAAATTTTCGTGGCAGAGCCGGGAATCGAACCCGGACCTCCGGGGGTGGCAGCTAATCACGCTAACCACTACACCACACAGGCGGACCCCGTTACTGTCATGGTTGATTATCAAGAAGAAAATCTCTGTATTCAAAAAGAGTGAACAAATTTCCCGTTTCTGATTTAGTTATGGGTATGTTTAGTAATAGCCGGCCCCGTGGTGTAAGGGTAGCGTGCCTGCCTCATACCTAGAGGCCCCGGTTCGATTCCCGGCCAGGTCAGGGATTTTTACCTGGACCTGAGGGCTGATTCGATGTTCATTCAGCCTACGTGGTTAGAATTGAGGAGCTATATGACTGTGAGATAGCGGCCCCGGTTTAGAAAGACAAGAATAACGGCCGAGAGGATTCGTCGTGCTGACCACACGACACCTCATAATCTGCAGGCCTTCGGGCTGAGCAGCGGTCGCTTGGTAGGTCACGGCCCATCAAGGGCTGTAGTGCCATGGGGTTTGGTTTGTTTTTTTATGTTTAGCAAAAGGCGGCCCCGTGGTGCAGGGGTAGCGTGCCTGCCTCTTACCCGGAGACCCCGGGTTCGATTCCCGGCCAGGTCAGGGATTTTTATCTGGAACTGACGGCTGGTTCGAGGTCCACTCAGCCTACGTGATTAGAATTGAAGAGCTATCTGACGGTGAGATAGCGGCCTCGGTCTAGAAAGCCAAGAAAAACGGTCGAGAGGATTCGCTGTGCTGACCACAAGACAACTCGTAATCTGCAGGCCTTCGGGCTGGTAGGCCAAGGCCTTCAAGGGCTGTAGGGTTAATCTTTAGTAAATATGGGGACACAATTGTTGAAAAATCGTTAATAACCATTCACATTAAAAAAGAATCAACGTTTCTTCACACCATACAAAACACTCGAAATAATGTACATTTGGAGAAAATTTCAAGAAAATCCCCTAAATAAGTTTAGAAATGTTGACTGTATCTGAAATGGGCATTCACCTTAATCTACTAATCTACCCCTACCGGGCGAGTTGGCCGTGCGCGTAGAGGCGCGCGGCTGCGAGCTTGCATCCGGGAGATAGTAGGTTCGAATCCCACTATCGGCAGCCCTGAAGATGGTTTTTCGTGGTTTCCCATTTTCACACCAGGCAAATGCTGGGGCTGTACCTTAATTAAGGCCACGGCCGCTTCCTTCCAACTCCTAGGCCTTTCCTATCCCATCGTCGCCGTAAGACCTATCTGTGTCGGTGCGACGTAAAGCCGCTAGCAAAATAATAATAATAATAATAATAATCTACTCCTTACCGAGCTCGATAGCTGCAGTCGCTTAAGTGCGGCCAGTATCCAGTAATCGGGAGATAGTGGGTTCGAGTCCCACTGTCGGCAGCCCTAAAGATGGTTTTCCGTGGTTTCCCATTTTCACACCAGGCAAATGCTGGGGCTGTACCTTAATTAAGGTCACGGCCGCTTCCTTCCAATTCCTAGGCCTTTCCTATCCCATCGTCGCCATAAGACATATCTGTGTCGGTGCGACGTAAAGCAAAAAGCAAGATAATAATAATAATAATAATAATAATAATAATAATAATAATAATAATAATAATAATAATCTACTCCTTAATCTACTTGTAATGCTGACCCCAAACAACAACACCATCACCAACAACAATAATATGATTATGATGGTGATGATTTCTGGAAATGCTTGGAACAATACCTGTTGACAATATAAACGCTAGATAATATAAATATAATATTATAATGTAATATAAACGCCGATGATCCTGAGTAATACAGTACTGAATGGGCACTTGTGTGAGGTCCTAAAGTGAGAGGCACTCGTAGATTCTACAAACGCCCTTACACTTAGGCTGTCTTGTAGATACGGTGCAGTTCCACGCTACCTTGCGAGAGTTTCTTTTTAGCACATTAATGAGAGCCATGTGGTAGCTCTGTAAATAATGAAGTGTCTAAGTACACACTCATCAGGACATAAATACCTCCAGGGTCACTAAGGCAGCGAAACGTTAATCACTGTGCCTTCTTTGAAATCCTCCCCACACTCTTCTTCTTTGAATAGCATTGTGCAATGCGTATGAAAGAAATGAACCGTATGCTAGGCACGAAAATAGTTGGCAGAGTCCTTTTGCCGCTGGCTACTCAGCAAGGTGGCTGCTCTTCGAATCTCTGTCAGTACAGTGAGATTTTTAAATGGGAAGAGTATTTAGTGAAGTTCTTCTTCAAGTGTCCATCCTAACGCCAACTCTGTGTAAAGGGATGTATTCACTATTACGTGTTTTTGTGGTGGTTTGTAAATATTAACAGGAATATATTGGGATAAACACAAACGCCCACTCCCAGAACCGTGGGAATGCACAGGAATCGAACGTGTGCCCTCCAGACCGAAGGCCAGTACGCTGACCATTCAGCTTATGCCGGCATTTCTGAGGTTGCCTGGAGGCACTCAGGTTTGGGCGTAGGTGAAAGAACGGGTGCCCTTCCTGATGCTACGTGATGTTTCAGGTGGAAATTTCTGTCCAAGATCGACCTGAATTCGAACCTTGGCAGTCCGTGTGAAAAGCCAACTGCTAAGCCTTACAACTGCCTATGTTTGTTTATTAAATTATTTATTTAAATTATTTGGTGAAGTTAGGTCTCATGGTCCTCTCTCTTTCACTTACAAAACATTACAACTGGGCTGACTGGCTCAGAAAGTAGAGGTTGCCCTTCAGAGCTCGGTTGGCGTGTTCGATTCCAGCTCTGTCCAGAGGTATTTGACCTTACTAAAAATACGCCAGTTTCATGTCGGTAGTTTTACTGGCATGTAAGAGAACTCCTGTGGGAAATACTTGCGGCTCCTCGGCGTCTCCGAAAACCGTAAATGTAGTTAGAGGATTATTATTATTATTATTATTATTATTATTATTATTATTATTATTATTTGCTGCTGATGTCATGAGTTTCCAAGCATCCCTGCAGTGAACCCCAGTGTAAAAGCCAGTGGCCAATTTCGGTGTCAGCGCCGTATTCATTTTTTTTTTTTTTTTTTTGCTTTACGTCGCACCGACACTAATAGGTCTTATGGCGACGATGGAGTAGGAAAGGGCTAGGAGTTGGAAAGAAGCGGACGTGGCCTTAAGTAAGGTACAGCCCCAGGATTTGCCTGGTGGGAAAATGGGAAACCACAGAAAACCATCTTCAGGGCTACCGGCAGTGGGATTCGAACCCGCTATCTCCCGCATGCAAGCTCACAGCTGCGCGCTCCTAACCGCACGGCCAACTCGCCCGGTGTTATTCATTTCTTAATTTTGTAAGAAGTGGCAGCTCGTCGTATTGAGAATAACCTTGGCGCCGTGTGTTTTGTTTCTAAAGAATATTAATTGTCTGTTTCTAATGAAATGTAATTATAGAATCTCTGAATCATGTTTTGGAGTTGACTCTGTAGGTTCTTGCCTTGGTGCCATCACGTACGGTTGGTTCTCTGTACAGCCTGTGCTGAAAATAGATGAACACTTGAGAATTTCACACTCATCTATTCTATCAAAATAAGGAATTAGGTGATAAAGAATGGTAGTTCATGATATTATTTTTGATATATACTTCATATTACCTGATCCTCATAATGTTAGGAAGAGTTCGGTTGATGGGGGAACTGCTATGCTGTGACCGTTTGAAGCAGACGCTACTAGTGTGTTCTAAGAACTCCTGAACAATGCCGTAACACTCAAGTTTCTCTCGGAAAAATTTCCACGAATCTGATTCAGAAAGAAACGTTGTAGGCGCCACGAATATACCACAGTCGGCTGAGAAATTCACAATAGAATTTCGTTTGTAAGGCAGTATTGTGTACAAATCAATACACAAAAAAAAAAACCATTAATATTTCTGGTTTGTGAAAAAAGTAGACGAAAATGTTGCACGATTGACTTTGTGACTTCGACATTGTGGACAACAGTCTTGCAGAATTAATTCCTAAGAAGTTTGATGATCTGTGTATATATTGTCTGCGTTTTAAGATCGGGAAGGCGGAGTGACTCGGACAGTGGAAGTCCTGGTCGTCTGAACCCAAGTCGGCGGGTTCGATCGCGGCTCAGTGCATTAGTCTTCGAAGGTGCTCATTATTATCATTATTATTATTATTATTATTATTATTATTATTATTATTATAGCAGTCTTGGTCCGTATAATATGCCACTTGACAGTGAATAGCTACTGGCTTTATTTACATGAGATATTATTATTATTATTATTATTATTATTATTATTATTATTATTATTATTATTATTATTATTATTATTATTATTATTATTATTATTATTATTGCAGTCTTGGTCCGTATAATATGGCACTTGACAGTGAATAGCTACTGGGTTTATTTACATGAGAGCCACAAGTTGATAACAGGCCGCACTTTACATTTGTGACAGGCTGCTTGCTGCGTTAACAATTATTAAAAAGAGAAGAGACAACGATTCATCAGCACGATGTGATCATCTCAAATTCCCTCTTTGAAGCTTGTCAGTAAATAGGGTAGGCCAGCATTTTTGAGCATAATCGTGACTACAGGGCTGAACGATCGCAGTCGCAAACTGGACTTCGTTCAATTTCAAGACGTCCTACATTCGACTCCCCTCCGGGCCTCACATACGAACTTAGGGTATGTAGCACAAAATAAACCACACTAACATATCCATTGCTTTCTTATTTCAAGTAATAATAATAATAATAATAATAATAATAATAATAATAATAATGAAATGAAACGGCGTATGGCTTTTAGTACCTAGATTGTCCGAGGACAAGTTTGGCTCGCCAGATGCAGGTGTTTTGATTTGACTCCCGTAGGCGACCTGCGCGTCGTGATGAGGATGAAATGATGATGAAAACGACACATACACCCAGCACCCGTGCCAGCGGAATTAACCTATTATGGTTAAAATTCTCTACCCTCCCGGGAATCGAACACGGGACCTCTGTGACCAAAGGCCAGCATGCTAACAATTTAGCCACGGAGCCGGACATAATAATAAAAATAATAATAATAATAATAATAATAATAAATATAAATATCGTATAGCTTCAGCAATCAGAATAAGTATTTCGAACTGACGACATCTGAGTGACTTGGGTGTCAATTTCAACCTTCTGTTCTTCTCACTAACAAATGGCGCCACTGTAATTAACTACAGTTTGCATTCCTATCAGAGATACCGATGCTCAGTGTAGAGGAATTAGAATTCTGAGATAAGTTTGTCGATTGAACGCCTCGCGTTCATCAGCCCGCCGGCAGCTCACATGTATATCGTCGTATAGCATTAACCAGGGTATCATATAGAGAGGTATTCAATATTGAATTGTGAATTTAGAAATAGACTTCTGCGAACAAATGTCACGCTGTCCTGTGCGCTTGTCTGGCCAAGTAAATATTTGCAGCGTGTTGCTTACCTGTTGTTATGCTTGACGTGACTGTAATAGCAAACCTAGCCCCTAGCAACATCAGTCAACAGCAGGTGTGAATCTAAAGGAACAAAGAAAGACAAAACCCTATGGTACAGAACCGACTAACCTAAACACAAAGCTAGCGAAAACTCTGTTTATCTAATAAATAACTGGACAGCAGCCAACGCTAAAGAAGTACGTCATGGTAAAGATGGATCACAAGATTTCAAAGCGGGTTCGATCCTGCACCGTGTAGGTTCAATTTGTTATAGGTTCATTTGAATGTGATGTTTTTCAGCGAAAAGAGATCGGCTGACGACCATCAAATGCAGAAAGTTGTGAAGTGTCTAAAATTATTTGCGGGCTTCAAATTAATATGTCTGAATTATTATTATTATTACTATTATTATTATTATTATTATTCCATCACTTTTCCCCAAACTCCAATGGAGTCACATATGTGAGCTTTATCGCACTTGGTGAGCTGGTCATGTTTTACGGCTGGATGCCCTGCCTGATGCCAGCCCTAAGTAGAGAGACTTATTCATTGTTGTGTGTTTCTGTTATGGTAGGTGGCGTAATTTTCTGTGTGTTTATGAAATGAAAACATAGACAAACGCCCAGTCCCCAGGTCAGACGAATTAACCAGAAACGGTTGAAATCCTAGCCTAGGCTAAGAATCGAACTCAGGACCCTCTGAACGGCAGGCCACATCGTTGACCATTCAAACAAAGATCCCGGCTTTCCCCCTTTTGCCCCTATTACTTGTAGCCGGCGCTATGTGAGGATAAAGTCCAGTTTTTCGGACGATTGCCTTTCCTGACGCCTCCCTAGTATGAAGGGAAGAATTAACTTTTATGTGTTTCTTTGGTTGTTTGCAGTGTGATGTGTTATAAATGATATGTGCTAAGACAGAACACGAATACCTAGTCTCCAAGCTAGAGGAATTAACCAAACGTGATTAATATCTTCCCCCTCCCCGGAAATCGAACCTGAGGTCCTTTAAACTGATGGCTGTTAGAGTGACCCAGATTATTATTATTATTATTATTATTATTATTATTATTATTATTATGTGCGTATGGACCCAATGGATCACGCAAAGCTCTAACGATTCTGTTTTCTGAGTTGCCAAACAGCTCTCATCCTTTCTCCGTGGATCCTTTTTCGTTCTTCTGTCCACTTTGCTCCAGTCTTCTTTTTCACTTCGTTCTCTGGTTGCACTTTCCATCCATTAATTTTTTTCCTATAAAGGTTTCTGTCCGCGATGTCATTTGGGTTTATCTGGGCTTTTTCCAGATCCTTCTTCACTTCTAGTACCCATGGAATATTTTTTAGATGTTCTATGTAGGTGAGAATCTTAAGTGTCAGTCTACTTGCCGGCAGTCTGCGGACGTGCCCATATAATTTCAGACGTCTATTATTATTATTATTATTATTATTATTATTATTATTATTATTATTATTATTATTATTATTATTATTATTATTATTATTATTATTATTATTATTTCTACCTCTCAGTCCCGTCTCCTGATAGATGAGGTTAGATGCAATTAAATTACATTTTTACGGTCGGATGCCCTTCCTGACATCATACTCAGTCGGGGGGGGGGGGGGGTTAATGAAATGGATGATAGTGAAAGAAATTGGGTAAGGAGGTGGAAGGAATCGGCTATGGCCTATCAGTAGGAACTGTCCTGGCATTTGTCTGGAAGTGAAAATGTTAAACCACTGAAAATTATTCTGAGGACAGCTGGCAGTGGGATTCGAAGCCAAGTCTCCAGAATGCAGAGCTTGACTTCGTAGCCATACTGTGTTAACAGGGGCGGCCACTCCGCTTGGGTTTATTATTATTATTATTATTATTATTATTATTATTATTATTATTATTATTAATAATATTAATGTCCGCCTCTGTGGTGTAGTAGTTAGTGTGATTAGCTGCCACCCCCGGAGGCCCGGGTTCGATTCCCGGCTCTGCCACGAAATTTGAAAAGTGGTACGAGGGCTGGAACGGGGTGCACTCAGCCTCGGGTGGTCAACTGAGTAGAGATGGGTTCGATTCCCACCTCAGTCATCCTTGAAGTGGTTTTCCGTGTTTCCCACTTCTCTTCCAGGCAAATGCCGGGATGGTACCTAACTTAAGGCCATGGCCGCTTCCTTCCCTCTTCTTTGTCTACCCCTTCCAATCTTTCCATCCCCCATCAAGGCCCCTGTTCAGCATAGCAGGTGAGGCCGCCTGGGCGAGGTACTTGTCATCCTCCCCAGTTGTATCCCCCGACCCAGAGTCTGAAGTTCCAGGACACTGCCCTTGAGGCGGTAGAGGTGAGTGGTAGAGCAACCGACGCGAAATCGGGGGGTTGTGGGTTCGGATCCCATTCGTGTCCGGTTGGCCATTTTTCTTCTGTACTTAACATCTCTTCAACACGTACTAAATGTACGTAACACGACATAATAGGTTGAAAGTCTGTTTCGATCACAATGTGGTCGTGAAAATTCAATATTCAAGAACGAAGATCTCCACAAATATTCTTACCCTGAAAAAGAAAGTGCGTAGCCTGCTTTCTTTTCTCGTTTTTATGTCGTTCCTGAGTGAGAAAAGGTTAGAAATTCCTTATCAATACAAACATGTAAAGTCTATATGAGACATGTTCTCATCTCGTCATGCAGGTATGGTAGTTACAGAATGATTTGTTGGACAGGACGTGGTTGTTACCTATTTATAACTGTTCGGTTTAGATCACGGTAACGACGTTGAAAGTGGTTCAGAATAACAAGCCGATCCGGTTTGGAGCAGAACTGGTTAGTTTAATGTAGAGGATGAATTCCATCCCTACAAACTGATCTTGTATACAGTTGTTTGGAAAGGTCATCATAACCTTCAGCGAGTCTGGGTTGCACGCGACATGTTGGTAGCACTCAGCTTCTTCGCTACGCCCTCATGAACTCATTACACACCATTACAGTTGGCCGTGATTTATTCTCACTCACTCAGCGTCTTGAGATTCGCCCTTCAAGGGGGCCATGGGCCTCTAATTTTATCTGCCGTAACGAGATGCACACGACATCCGCCAGACCAGCTGCTTGCAAACAAAAATGTCCACCGGAAACTTATCAACGCCTCAGCTCCAGTCTTAACCTGCCTCAAGGTCATTTACTTTACAGTAACTCCGTAACAGTACCGGACTCAAGGATCCTGGTTTTAAACCCGGCAGAGAATTTCGGATTCTTGAAGGGTGGGAACAACTTTATTCGACATTGCATGCCGTACGATGTCTGGCTGTAAAAGATTTTCCAGAGACATTTTATGTTTATCGGAATACAGTGGAATTTCGATATCTCGAATCGCCCCGGGAGCTAAATTTCATTTCGAGTCTTCGAAATGTCGAGATGTAGAGAATACCGTTTTGGAGCGTGTACAGCACAGAATTGAATCATATATATCTACGGGCTTACATTGAATACATTATTTTAACAGTATTTAAAAATATACAAACCAACTATATTTTACGACATCACTTTAATTGTAATCTTTTAGAAGACAGGGTACAATATATACACCTTTGGAAAAATCCGATAGTCTCTTCTGTTTGTTACTGTTAACATTTCCTCCTTTTGTGTTGAAACTTCTCGTCAATACCACGCAGCCGAGATTCGTAAATGGAGCTTGTCATCCGCGACTTTGGGGGAGGGGGGTGCTTTCGTACGTGACCGTTAATTAATTCCGATTACTAGAAGTTTAGTTTTTCGGTTCCCGTCATATTAGCTCCCAGCATCACTGTGACCCATTCTTTACTTGTTAACTGTTCCTCACAAACCGCAAATGCCGTATTGCACAGTTAATGTTGCACAAAACCGAGTTACAAGAGTATTTTTTGCTTCAAGGGACGAAAGGTTTGCTTCTAGAAATCGAAAAATTAGTGTAACCTAATTTCGAGTATTAGAGAAATAAATACATGTGAAGAATGGGACAAATGACCGGGACCGAGCTCGATAGCTGCAGTCACTTAAGTGCGGCCAGTATCCAGTATTCGGGAGATAGTAGGTTCGAATCCCACTGTCGGCAGCCCTGAGAATGGTTTTCCGTGGGTTCCCATTTTCACACCAGGCAAATGCTGGGGCTGTACCTTAATTAAGGCCACGGCCTCTTCCTTCCCACTCCTAGCCCTTTCATGTCCCATCGTCGCCGTAAGACCTATCTGTGTCGGTGCGACGTAAAACAGCTAGTAACCGGGCGAGTTGGCCGTGCGCGTAGAGGCGCGCGGCTGTGAGCTTGCATCCGGGAGATAGTAGGTTCGAATCCCACTATCGGCAGCCCTGAAGATGGTTTTCCGTGGTTTCGCATTTTCACACCAGGCAAATGCTGGGGCTATACCTTAATTAAGGCCACGGCCGCTTCCTTCCAACTCCTAGGCCTTTCCTATCCAATCGTCGCCATAAGACCTGTCTGTGTCGGTGCGACGTAAAGCCCCTAGCAAAAAATATACAACTAGCAAAAAAAAAAAAGACCGGGAAATTTTAGTTACTTCGAGATACTGAAAATTCGATAAAGGAGGTTTCGAGATATCGAGCTTCGATTGTACATAGATCGACAAAGAGAGATTCCCTCTACTGTCACCTGGTAGTATAGAGAACGTCAAAATTGTCACGCAGGCGGCCTAAATGACGATACATTGAAATGAGATCCGCACATAGAAATCAAAACCAGAACTGTCTTTGCCTTTATTGGTGGTGAAGATAGGGCTCAAGGCCCTCTCTTACACTTAACCACTAGAAGAGTATACATGTACATAACTTATACAGTACTTACAAATATAAATAAAACAAATAATATAATATAATATAATATAATATAATATAATATAATATAATATAATATAATATAATATAATATAAAATGACAATAAAAGAATCCTTAATTTTAAAATGCACAAAGTAAAATACACTGCAATAAATCCGTTCATTCATCCCATTCATTCTTTCATTCACTCAACAACAATTATCCAGCAAGTCAGCAGGATCTACTCAACAAATACTCGCGGCACGCCACTTTAAACTTGCGATGAGAGGGATTGTCCATAATGTTCGCAGGTAGCAAATTCCATGCCCTGGACGCAGAGATTATAAAGGAGCGGTTGTAAGCAGCAGTGCGGTTTACAGGTATGGTAAGAGAGGGGCCAGATCTCGTATTGTGGTCATGATATGAAGAGAGGTATAAGAAAAAGGTGAAGAAAGATAGTTGGGAGTATTAGTGGAAAGTATTTTGTGCAGAAGTGGTAACATGTGAAATTCACGGCGCTGGTATACACTCAAAGCCACGACAATTCCTTATAATATGGTGATATGTGAGCATCATATCGCAGATTAAATATATATCTTACGCAGCTATTGAGGCTCCGGTCCAGTTTCTTGTTACTGTCGCAGGTAATTTCAGTCAACACAGTGTCACAATAGTCAAGTATAGGTAGTGTAAGAGAGTGAATTAGTTGTACTTTAAGTCGAACCGAGAATGCATTGCAGAATCGCTTCAGAGGATATACGCATTCGTGTACCTTATTACATATGCTTATCACCTGTTGAGTCCAATTTAGGGTCTCAGTCATAATTGTACCGGGCGGTACACCTCTACACCGTTTATTTAAAAGTTGCGCCAGTTGAAACTCCTCTTCTGGAGGAAGGTTGAACTTTATCTATTCTATTAATTCTCTACTTTCTCAGAAGATGTCACCACGTGGAAAATTTTGAGTTTTTGAACTGTGTCACTTTTGATGTGTTTTTGTTTCGCTTGAAGTAAGAAGTGTGAACTTTCTCTTCTAGAGGACACTACTGAAGATCAACAATAGCGCACCCTAGTGCGGAGTCAAAGAACTATTTTGTTGGAGAAATCTTTATTTCAAAAGTTTGTTTCTTGTTAAATTTCTTTCTGTTATCGTTTAAGTTGGCTGTATACCCCTCTTTTTCCCCTTGTTTTAGATTTATCCAATCCCGAATTTCTTTTAGTAATTTCTGACCAATCAGATGTATCTTCCCCCAACTTGAATCGATTGCGGGGTCCTATCCAATAAAAACATTGTGGGCGGGTGTTTTCATTCCCCTAACGCCTAGAAACTTCCGCGAGAGTATATAAACTGCTGATTTTGGGGTCTCCGGGCCACTTCTGTTCCATCTTTCAGTGTATTAAGTACATAGCAGGAGGCGGGAAGCGCCTCTTTCTTCTTCAGCCGTTCAACACCAGGTAATGGCCTATTAATAACTTCTTTTCTTGCTAGGTTGGCAGTTTGACACTCGCGGCGGGTTCGAAGCATTTCCATCATGTAACCTTTTCCTTAAATGTAATTACTCTTTTCATCTTTTTCTTGTAAAGCTACATATTGGGATAGAGAGTGCTAACCCTCTCGAGCTCCCACTCACATTTGTTTTGAGGTGAACTTATTTTTTTCAAACTATTCTTCGTTTATGTAATGTAAAGTGTTCTTCTCTAAGTCACCTCTGTAGTATGGGATTAGCCCTTGCGTTAGCGGCCCAGAGCCAGATTAGGTTTTAAAAACAAAGTGTATTAGGAGTGCAAGATCGCCTCCTCTCAAATTGTTATTTTAGAGGTCATGTAATCAACCTTCTTTTCATGTAATAGACCTCCGTAGGTTGGGTATTTTACCCCTGTGAATACGTCCTTAGAAGGACAGCTTGAAGGTAGAGTTTGGTGTGGCCTTGTGATAGGCTTACAATTTTGAGAGCGGATCGCTCTTTGAAATTTGTTTCTGTATGCCTCGTGCAGGCTTTATGTGTAATGTTTGGAGCCAGTGCTCCTGGGCATGAATGGGGTTTTCTGCCCCTTGGCTAAAATTTTTTTGGAGTAAGGCGGGGCTGATGGCCCAAGAGTTATGAAGTAAGGGCACTGAGCCCGAATCCAGTAATATTGTACCTACATTTTTGCTACTCTGTACCTGTTATGATTGTTATCTCTTGTTTTTGAAAAGAAAATATAACCTAGTTAAATTTTAAATTAATTTTACATTGCACGTTAAATTCGTAGCTTGAAACCCATTCACACCCGCACCTTCTTTCACCTCTACCTACCACGGATATCTCCGTAACAATAATAATTCCTAATATGTTTCTGAAATAATCTTGCGTGCAATCGAAAACAAAACTCTCGTTGCTTTACGTTTCCTAAGGATGGACACTAAGGACCTCTTCAGTGAACCGACTGCAGGCCTTTGAAACGTGGAATTTATAAGATCTCATGAGTAGACCTCCTCACCCGCGAGGAGGAACTCCGTCCTGCCTGGAAAAAGTTGTGAAGTCGGTGTCCGAACATTCCTGGTCACGGAGATTTGCGGTCACCACAAAATCACGGACATTTGCGGTCACTGAGATTGTGTTTGTACCCGGGTTGTCGGCCGAGGTGCGAGAGGTATCTATCTCCGAAAAAGTGCGGCCATCACGGTAGTCGAGTTTGGTGGTTGTTTATGAAATAAGCATTAGGCTTACAGGAAATTCAATAACATTTTCCTCGTTTCATTTTACATTAGGTCATGTAGGTTTGGAATGTGTAATGCATATTTTCATATTTTTTAAAATCGCAGGTGGTACATGAAATATGCCCATTTTTAAACGTGTTTCAACGATGCGTCAAATTTAATATATTATTGTTTCTATAAATAAGGCACGCGAGAGAAGAATGTTCTCGAAGCGAGCGAGCAGGAGCTCAGGCAGGTTAGCGGGGATACCCCTAGATTAAGCTAATAATACCCCCACTCCCACTATTGGAGTGACGGCAAATCTCCTATGACTGCTGGGGAATTTCCGTGAGTGGGCACACGTATATTCCAGTGACCGCAAATGTCCGGCGACCGCAAATATCCGGCAATCGTGAAGTCTTGACCGTCGCAAAACTTGGAAAAACGAATTTCGGCCCCATACTCAGAATAAACAAATATGTACTGTTACAACTGATTATAGATGGAAAGAGAGATATGCAACTTGGACATAGGCGGGGAAGAATATCCTGGACACGGAACCTCGGACAGTGGTTGGACATCGAAGATATACCAAAAACTCTGATACGGGTAACATAAAATAGGAAGATGTACTCAGTGGTAGTTGGCAACCTTCTGTGAGAAGAAGAAGAAGAAGAAGAAGAAGAAGAAGAAGAAGAAGAAGAAGAAGAAGAAGAAGAAGAAGAAGAAGAAGAAGATCCTCCAAACCTCGGGACGCACGGTGATATTACTTTATGTATGGCCACGATAGGAGTTCCTGTGGTTTTCTCAGAGTTATGATACGATTAGGGCCTAAGCTTTCATTGTAAATAAAATGCATTCTAGATTTAATCGGTAGAGAATGCATTAGGCCTGAAAGAAGAAACAAACTGAACCTACTGATCTAGACAGTGTTGCCAGTTCCTTCAAAACTTCGGAAACTCTTCCGATTTAAAAAAAAACAGAAAATGTGAAATTAGGTGGAAATCATCCGAATTATCCTCCGTCCTCATTTCATAGGTAAAAGTAACCAGGAGGAAATATTATTCACTGTGCTTGAATTCTGGATACAGGGTGGTGAGAAACAACGTAAGCGACGTATATGAGCGTTAGAGGGTTGCTCATTACTAGGGCTCAGAAGTTGAAGACCTACAAATTGCCCAAGAAAGACCTAAAAGTATCCAAGAAGTCCCGCTCTGTGGTGTAGTGGTTAGCGTGATTAGCTGCCACCCCTGGAGGCCCGGGTTCAATTCCCGGTTCTGCCTCGAAATTTGAAAAGTGGTACGAGGGCTGGAGCGGGGTCCACTCAGCCTCGTGAGATCAACTGAGTAGAGGTGGGTTCGATTACCATCTCAGTCATCCTCGTAGTGTTTTTCCGTGGTTTCCAAATTCTCTTCCAGGCAAATGCCGGGATGGTACCTAACTTAAGGCCACGGCAGCTTCCTTCCCTCTTCCTTGTCTATCCCTTGCAATCTTCTCATCCCAGCAGTAGATGTGCCCGACTGGGACTCCGGCAGCGTGGAAACTTTCCTCACCCCACTTGGCCGCCTTGAGACGCTCCTGACGTTCGGCGTTGGTGCTTTTGAAAATTGAATTTTTTGGAATTCCGACAAGCCGCTCTATTGTCTCGAATGCGTTTTTGAAAATTCTGAAGACATTGTTGTGAATTTATAACGCATTGTACGAGAGAAATTTATTTATCGCACTTCTTTGCACGATCGTTCTCTCGCATTTTAACTGATTACCTTTTCCGTATAGGCTACATGTCGAACCCGCCGAGGTGAATTGAGCGACACCTCACACGGCATACTAACAGAGCTACACGAACTGTTAGCCGCGCGACACGGCTAATTTAGCACCTCTAGCATTATTGCATTATCCGATGACGTCGTGTCGACGTTAGAGTGTTACCGTTAGACACATTGGCCCTTCCTCGCTAAAACGACATATTGGATAATGAACTCTGTCTTGGCATTTGTTGTCTGGAAATTGTTTCTGTTTGAAAACTTTTGTGTTTTTGTAACACTCGACCGCCCAAGAACCGTTCAGAAACCTTAGTCGTATTCTACGTAAATAAGTGTTATTCATCATCATCATCATCATCATCATCATCATCATCATCATCATCATCATCATCATCTGTATACCCTCCAGGTTCGGTTTTTCCCTCGGACTTAGCGAGGGATCCTACCTCTACCGCCTCAAGGGCAGTGTATTGGAGCTTCAGACTCTTGGTCGGGGGATACAACTGGGGAGTATGACCAGTACCTCGCCCAGGCGGCCTCACCTGCTATGCTGAACAGGGGCCTTGTGGAGGGATAGGAAGATTGGAAGGGATAGGCAAGGAAGAGGGAACGAAGCGGCCGTGGCCTTAAGTTAGGTACCATCCCGGCATTCGCCTGGAGGAGAAGTGGGAAACCACGGAAAACCACTTCGAGGATGGCTGAGGTGGGAATCGAACCCACCTCTACTCAGTTGACCTCCCGAAGCTGAGTGGACCCCGTTCCAGCCCTCGTACCACTTTTCAAATTTCGTGGCAGAGCCGGGAATCGAACCCGGGCCTCCGGGGGTGGCAGCTAATCACGCTAACCACTACACCACAGAGGCGGACAATAAGTGTTATTAACGATCATAAATATTTTGTGTTAAAAAGTTTAAAAAATCTGTTATTTGACGCTGAACCACATATTAACTGTTGTTAAAAGATTAGGTAAGGTAAGGCTTATACTGCCCGAAGGCAGGTCCGAACCTCCGCAGAAGTGTTCCTGAGCCGGAGTTTACGTGCGGTAGGGTGGC
This sequence comes from Anabrus simplex, assembly GCF_040414725.1. Lineage (NCBI taxonomy): Eukaryota > Metazoa > Arthropoda > Insecta > Orthoptera > Tettigoniidae > Anabrus > Anabrus simplex. Next base: position 204,483,395 of record NC_090270.1, on the reverse strand, counting down.
CAGTTTCTTTCCGCTCCTCCATTCCCTTACCCCCCCATGCAACTCCTGACCACGCCCAATGTTGTTTAACTTCGGAGATCTCACGGGATCCGGTGTTTCAAGACGGCTACGGCCGTTGGCTAAAAGATAAGTATATTGCATTGAAATCAGAAATAATACTACACTTTATTCCATTGACGTTTGTAACGTATGAAACTAAATTTCAAAATAATAAACCAAAAATATTCTGGAAATAAAGCAGATGGTTTCAAAGTTCACTGTCTTCCGAAATACTCGCTGTATTTGCACAACATTTTCTAGTTTTCTTTATGAGAACTATATTAATCAGCACCTAATGCTGATGGCCACTGCAGTAGATGAAACGCAAAGCAATTTCTCCGTTTGATCAGATACTGCACTATTATGTTCAGTGGTCTTGGCAGACTGATATGTAATAGCAACTGCTGGCTCGGTGAGGAAAGCAACGGGAAACTACCTCACTCCTCATTTCTCTAGTACGCCTCTTCAGTGACGCCTAGGCTATTTATGACAGCTGTTGGCGGAGCTGCAGAGGATCAAACCAGCCTTCGAGCTGAATACCCAACATGCATACATACAATACTAAATACTGTTATGTGAGAGTCCTTTGGGAAACAGGGAGTTTCTCTAAAGAGTGCCCGATAAATAACAGTTCTTCAGTAACTATTATTATTCCGAGCGAATGGGTGCGCTGTTGGAATCGCGTGGCTATCAGCTTGTATTCGGGAGAGAGTCTGTTCGAATTCCACTGCCGGCAACTCTGAAGGTGGTGTACCGTGGAAAATGATGGGGCTGTAAATTAATTAAGGTCACGATCGCTTCCATTCCATTCCATTCTTAGCCCTATCCCATCCCATCATCGCCATAAGACCCGTCTGTTTTCCGTGGTTTCCCATTTTCACACCAAGCAAATTTTGCGGATGTACCTTAAAGACACGGTCCCATCCTTCCCACTCCTAGCCCTTTCCTCTCCCATCGTCGCCATAAGACCTATCTCTGTAGGTGTGACGTAAAGCAAATTGCAAACAATCAAAAAAGGGTTTTTAGAGACCACGGGGCATAAAATCATGACTACTCCAAAGTAAGCGAAAAGGAACACCTCCCTTGCGGTTGACAATGCTAAAAAGTCAGAGGTCAAAGCTAGAAGATGAATATTACATGGACGAGCTCCACTTCCGTCGTGAATTTTTTAAACTTGTTTCCTGCGTGGCAATCTCCATAAAGTAGCTCTGCTAGGTATGACCTCTGTTGATGTGCACGCTTCCAGAAAACGAGACCAGCAGTGTCGAATTCGTATGACGCATCCTTAAACTGAACACTGTTATGCGAGAGCACCATCAATCATACGACACCTGAGAGATTGCCCAAGACATCGAATTCTCAAAATTCGTGACTCCAGTAAGTCGATCCCGTCTGCAGTTGTGAATCATAACGTTTTAAATTTCAGCACGTTTTTCTGGAAGACCTGCTCGGTCAAAAGTGACACATGGACAGCATGCGTCGTGTACTCTACCGAAAACACAGTTACCATAATTAAACTTAAAGAATTTGAAAGATAAGACTATTTATACATTTAAAGTTTCGTTTATGTATTTGGGCACACCATTAGAGCAAATATACTTGTCTTTGGGAATAAAATAGTCATGGTAGTAATGACTAATGAGTATAGACACATTACAAACAATTACGTAATAATAATAATAATAATAATAATAATAATAATAATGGAAAGTGGCTCTAATACACCCAATGCATAAAAAAGGGGACAAACAGAAGATTGATAATTATAGAGGCATTTCTCCTCTGCAAATTGCATACAATGTATTCTCAAAAATATTGTTGAATAGAGTAAAAACGTCACTTGACAAGCAACTGGGTGAGTATCAAGCTGGATTTCGAAAAGGTATATCTTGTTCTGAACAAGTATTTAACTTAAAAACCATTTCTTCCCCAGAGGATATTGAATTCAAAAGACATTGTTGTGACTTTTGTAGATTTTAAAAAGGCCTTTGACTCGGTTGATGGAGAAACCATAGATAAAAAAATTCGTGAATTTGGAGTGAAAACTAAATTGGCAAACCTAGAACATGAAACCCGTACTGACACAATTTCAAAGGTGAAATTTATGGGTGAGATACCAAAACCTATTAAGATAAATACTGGGATACGGCTAGGTGACGGTTTGTCACCCCTTCTATTCAACTGTGTTCTAGAGAAAATTGTAAGAATTTGGAACGTACTACTTAAAGTGTATAACATTTTTCCGGTGACTTTGGGGAGAAAAAACAAAGGCATTGAATTAAATTGCCTAGCATTTGCAGACGATTTTGCTATACTGTCAGAAAACCTAACAAGTGCAACAACACAAATCAATCTCTTGGAAGAAATAGCCAACAAGACAGGTTTGAGAATCTCTGTAGAAAAACAAAATTTATTGCAAACACCAAGAATGCTCTAAAATTTTTGGCAACAGATAAATGGGTCCAGTGGAAAGAGTAACGAAATTCAAATGTCTGGGAGAAATAATTCAAGAAAATGGTTTAGACAAATCTGCAGTAGAAGAAAGGGTACACAAGATGGAAAGAGCATATGGTGTCATACAGAATTTTTGTAACAAAAAGTGTCTATCTAAAAATCTTGAAATAAGGCACTACACTACAGTGGTGAAACCGGAATGCTTATATGCAAGTGAATGCCTGGTACTAAACTATGGATTAGATAAACTTGACGTACTAGAAAGGAGAATCATGAGAAAATTCTTAGCCCTGTGAAAACAACAGAAGTATGGAAATTAATATCTAATGATGAAATATACAGGAACATAGAAAAAAAATAACAGAAACCATAAGAAAAAGGAGACTGCAATTTTTCGGACATATGTACAGAATGGATGATTCCAGACTAACAAAAAGGATTTTCAAGTACCTTTGGGACAAAATGGCAACAACTAGCTGGATTCAAGAAGTAAAGAAAGATTTAGAAAGAAATAATATAAGAGAAGAAGAAACTATGGACAGAGAAATTTTTAGAAAGAGGGTAGTATGGAAGGATTTCAAGGCAGATTGAACAAGAAGCCTGGTGCGAAGTGGTCCGAGGACAGAAGGAAACAATATTGGAAGGAGCGGAAGAGAAAACAAGGTATGAAGAACTGAATTGAAATTGGCACGTGGTCCTTAGCAGGCTTCATCGCAAAGAAGGAGAAGAAGAAGAATGTTATTAATTTTACGTCCGACTCATTGGCTGAATGGTCAGAGTTGAGGCCTTCGGTTCAGAAGATTCCGGGTTCGATTGCTGGTCGGGTCGGGGATTTTAATCGCATCTGTCTGGCTCCGCGGTATAGGGGACAACGCGTCCGCCTGTCACCCGGCGGCCCCGGGTTCGATTCCCGGCTGGGTAAGGTTTTTTTGACTGTAAATGATTGTTAATCGCATCTGCTTAATTCTTCTGGCCCGGGGACTGGGCGTTTGCGTTTGTTCCAACACTTTCCTCTTCATAATCAGACAACACACTGCACTACCAACCACCACAGAAACTTTCAATAGTGATTACACTCCTACATATAGGGTTGGCATTAGGGCCCGTAAAACAGGGCCAAATCCACATGTTCGACACATTTCACACCCGCGACCCCACTGGGGTGGGAAAAACGACCCTCTAACTACTTATCCGGATTTCGGAGATGCCGAAGTGCCGGAATATTGTCCCGCACAGTTCTTTTACCTACCTGTACCAGACGAATTGGCCGTGCGGTTAGGGGCGCGCAGCTGTGAGCTCGCATGCGGGAGATAGTGGGTTTGAACCCCACTGTCGGCAGCCCTGAAGATGGATTACCGTGGTTTCTCATTTTCACACCAGGCAAATCTTGGGGCTGTTCCTTAATTAAGGCCACGGCCGCTTTCTTCCCATTCCTGTCCCATAGTCTCCATAAGACCTATCTGTGTCGGTGTGACGTAAAGCAAACAGCAAAAAAGAAATTACCTACCAGTACATTTACCGAAACGAGGCTGACGTATTTGAGAAGCTTCAAATACCACCGGACTGAGCCACGATCGAATCTGCCAAATTGGGCTCAGAAGACCAGCGCTCTGCCGTCTACGCTACTCATCTCGGCAGTTAGTAATATTATAACTCTTAGCAAGTTGGCTGCGCGGTTTGCGTCGTCTATCTGTGAGGGAGATAGTGGACTGGAATTTCACCGTCGGCTGCCCTTGAGATGATTTTCCTTGTTTTGGAATTTTTACACCAAGTAAATATTGTACCTTAATTAAGACCACAACCGCTACGTTCCCAATCCTTGCACTTTCCAGTTCTTGCGTCGCTGAAAATCCATCGATGTTAAAGCACCAGCAAAGAAAAATAAATAAAAATAAAATAATAATATCCCAGTTTAAATGCTTGGTAGTTGATACTTACCCATCAGTTCTTCTGTAATAATAGTAATTTCGTGTGGCTATTTCTAGCCGAGTTCAGCCCTTGTAAGGCAGACCTTCCGATGAGGGTGGGCGGCATCTGCCATGTGTAGGTAACTGCGTGTTATTGTGGTGGAGGATAGTGTTATGTGTGGTGTGTGAGTTACAGGGATGTTGGGAACAGCACAAACACCCAGCCCCCGGGCCATTGGAATTAACTAATGAAGGTTAAAATCCCCGACCTGGCCGGGAATCGAAACCGGGACCCTCTGAACCGAAGGCCAGTACGCTGACCATTCAACCAACGAGTCGGACATCAGTTCTTCTAAAAAGGAGGGAGTAATTTTGGAGGCCTGGGTTCGATTCCTGGCTCTGCCATCCTCGGAATGGTTTTCCGTGGTTTCCCCACTTCTTTTCCAGGCAAATGCCGGGATTGTACCTAACGTAAGGCCACGGCCGCATCTTTCCTTCTTCGTTGTCTATTCCTTCCGATCCTCCCATCGCTCCCCCCCCCCCGTCCGACGAGGCGCGTATTCAGCATAGCACGAGGCAACTTGGGTGAGGTACTGGTCCTCTTTCCCGGTTGTATACCCGACCCAAAGTCTTACGCTCCAGGACAGTGCCCTTAAGGCGGGGGAGGTGGGAACCCTCGCTGAGACCGAGGGATAAACCAACCCTGGAGGGTAAACTGATTGAGGGAAATGTAAAATACTGTTTGTCGGGAATGACCTGTGATTAATTTATATGGTGTGTTTTTCACGGCCGGATTTTCTGGCACCAACCGCAGCTGAGGAGCTAATGAAGATGAACTTGGGTACAGGGGTCGAAGGAAATCAGCTGCGGCCTATGAATTGGAACTGTCCCGGCATTTGCCTGGAAGTGAAAATGGGAAACCGCACGGAACCATTCTCAAGACAACCGAAGGTGGGTTTTGAGTCCATCCGTCTTCCGAATAGAAAGTTTGGCTCCATAGCCGTTGCACGCTGATACGCGCCGCCAATCTGCTCGGTTGATTAATAAAATATAAAATATGATTTCATTTAGATGTTCGTGTCGTTTCATTGTCATAAAAAAAGCTCACGCTGTAGATCAGTGGTAGTGTTCGCGGGTTCAAACCCGGCAGAGGTAGTCGAATTTTTGAAGGGCGGAAAAGAGTCCATGCGACTCTCCATGTCGTACGATTCGGCATGTAAAAGATTTCTGGTAACACATTTGGTGTTTACCCGACAAAATTCATTAAACACTCAGCCATGGACGCCGAAGAGAGATGTGGTTTACTCTGCTATCTAGTAAGCCTAGAGTAAAACGGAACGTTGAAATTGACGAGCAAGCAGCCAGAGGGAGTCAAATTAAAAGGCTAGCGTACGGTAGCTGAGACCATATTATTATTATTATTATTATTATTATTATTATTATTATTATTATTATTATTATTATTATTATTATTATATCCATGCGTTATCTGCAGATCGTCGTTACGCCTCGAAAAATCGCCATGTGACATTGTTGAGAGGATAAGTACTAACCCTAAGTTCATGTATCACTTTAGAACGAAAATTAGTTGATGCAGTTCGTGCAATACTGAACCTTAGATGACAGAACCTTTCTGGTCAGAGTTCTAAGCTGCAATATTATCACATAGTGGTTTTTCTAGGCGCAACGACGAAATATGAAGTCGAATTTGTCTCTACATTGCGATACTTTTTTTGTCTCGGATAAGGCGAAGTTGAGTTCTATTTTTCGGTTTCTGTTTGAAGCGTTCCGTTGTTTACTTTGGGAATTAGGTATTACACGCCAAAATTAACAGAATGATTGTCATGAAAATTAGTATTTTAACTTCGCGCGTACCAGCAAGAAAACTACACAATAAATTATTACGAACTTCTTTAGAAGAGAGGATGGTGTTGCGGAGGGTTCCTAAGCACGTTTTGTATATTTTAAAAGAACATCTATTTTCCTCTTTGTGGAGGTGGACATTATTGGAAAAGAGTATTTCGAGCATTGTTGTTCGAATCATTTTATAATATGATAAGTATTTTTATTTGAAAACTGTCTCCCATTGGATATAGTCCCATGGGACTTAGTATAGTCTCATTTCTTTACGATGTCAAAATGCTCGTTTATGTACGTGATGAACTAACATATGGTACGGTTTCTTCAGTGCCAGTGTGACAGTTTCGCCTCGTAAAGATTGTGGTAATCCAAATTTCTTCCGAAAAGTTTCAAAGAATTTCGGAATAACATCGCGAGACCCTATTAAAAGTATCACTTCTAGATGTTTCAGATTATTTTTTTTCTTGAAATATCCAATTCTTGGCTCGCATATATTCTTCTTTTCAACATCCACTTCTTTTGGATGATTTCTTCGCGTTTCAAATCTAATTGTTGGGTCTATAATGAATTCATTTCTGGTGACATTTGAATATGCCAAGGATTCTATTCGTCTAGCTCAGCCGTTTGTTGCAATACAATCCTCCTCCGCTCCCCATGATTTGTCTTTCAATGGTGCTGCTATTAGTTTCCTTACTTGATGGTGTCGAGCGTTTCTGAGTAATAAACCTCCAGCAAATTGTTCTGAACCCCATTGTCGGCAGTCCTGAAGATGGTTTTCCGTGGTTTCCCATTTTCACACCAGGCAAATGCTGGGGCTGTACCTTAATTAAGGCCACGGCCGAATCCTTCCCATTCCTAGGCCATTCCTATCCCATCGACGCCATAAGACTTATCTGTGTCGGTGCGACGTAAAGCAAATAGCAACAACAAAATTGTTCCGAAAATGGACAGGTTTAGAGTCCATGAGGCGACTCAGAGTGTTTGTGAAAGAAGAGTAAGTTGACACCATACATCAATATTCTTATATTTTAAGCTCAGGTTGGGAAGGCATTTGGTGCTGACCCTGTATTTTAGTTCCCAGGCTCTTGCGACCTTCTTAGTTAAATGACATTGCTGTCAGGAATATATTAAGCCCAATCCTGGCACAGGCCTGCCGTCTTTCTGTTCCGAGAACTTCAAATGTGACAACTTCCTGTTTGAATTTGTCTGACGAGGACAACCAGTGTTGTTTTCCTTTGGAGAAACCACTTTCCTGAAGAAATATGAAGATACATTTTCCACACATGTACAAAATTAACCTATCAAAAACAGATTTAGCAGCTACGGTATATAAAACTAATTTTGCACACCAGGTTGTTTATTGTTTATATTGGCCGTCACACCTATCGGCGCATTATCTTCACCAACCCGTAATTTCTTTTGCAATATTTTACCGTGACAAATGCTTCTGAGAAATTATGTACGACTTTTCTTTGTGCACTAGTTTTGTTATTACTTGCATTTGATAATCCAAAGATGAAAGGAAATCATCAAAACTGAGAAGTCGGTTTGCAGTAAAGATATGTTTTATTGCACCTACAATACTCAACAGGAAATACAGCTTAAAACAGAAAGGAAGGCTTTTATTACTTCACGGAACAATTTTGTACTTCAGAAAGTCGCAGTTATTGACCAAGAGAAGTGGATTTCCGGTGGCGAGGACCTTCGAACGACCTCTTGTAGTTGTCATCATCGTCCCTCCCCTCTCCCTGCTCCCTTCAGCGAAGTCTAATGTGAGATGGTAAAATACTTTATTTTTATTTATTTTTAAAATATTCTTTAAAACAATCTTTTATAGCAGTGAAGAAATAAAATGGAGAAACCCCAGCCAAATTGTGTGGTTTATCAGCGAAGTTAACCAGCTTCGTAGATTACTGTTTCACAGCTTGATGATAAGGATTTAAAGTTCGTTTAGTTGCTAATTTTAAGAGAGCTGGAGTGGCGCAATTTTTCACTGAAGGAGGTTCTTTAGTGTGCTGTTAAGTCTTACGCCACTGGTCGCTGGAATGGAAGTACTGTAATTTTGAATGCCAACTGACAGTTAGGTGATTCGATCCCATAATCTTGAGCATCTCTGCCAACTACGCCACACAACCGGTCTGCTAAAAGAATCGCCATTCTGCCAGTCCCGTAATGTAAGAGTAATGTGACAGCTCGTTGCCCCGAGGAGCTGAGCTTGATTGCCGGTCAGCCTAAGGAGCGTAATTCTGAACCGAGGGCTAGGACGAGGGTCTTTCAACCTCGTTGAGGAACGAGAGGAGCTCAGGTATCCTTACAGAGTATTCTCATTTGGGGTACGTAATATATCTCTAATTTCATTAACGAAATTATTTTTGCCTTTCGTAATATTAAAAGATAGCGTCCTCTGAATAAAAAGCTTGCCTTTTCACATTTTCACTGATACATTTCTACGCAAAATAAGCAAAGTTGTGCCCTCGTGCTCAGTCAGACCACCAATGGAGAAGAGCTTCATGTACCATTTTAGCCACATACCAGCCCTATTTTTATTCCCTTTCATGACCAGGAATCGACCCGGGCCTCCGTTACGCTACGAAGGTGTATTTCATCTATATAAGTTCTCCTCTGTGGTATAGTGGGTAATGCGATTAGCTGCCGTTCTCGGAAGTCTTGGTTCGATTCCCGGCTCTGCCATGAAATTTGAAAAGTGATACAAGGACTGGAACAGGGTCCACTCAGCCTCAAGAGGTCAACTGAGTAGACGGGGTTCAATTCCCACCTCTGCCATTCTACGTGGTTTCCCAATACTCCAGGCAATGAGTGGGAAGGAGTGGCCGTAGCCGTAATTAAGGCACAGCTCCAGCATTTACTTTGTGTGAAAATGGGAAACCACGGAGAACCATCTTCAGGGGTGCTGCCAGTGGAGTTCGAACCCACTATCCACCGAATGGAAGCTCACATCTCACCGCACGGCCAACTTTCTTGGTCCTTCCAATCTTTCCATCCTCCACAAGGTCCCTTGTTCAGCATAGCAGGTGAGGCCGTCTGGGCGAGGTACTGGTCCACTTGCCCAGTTGTATCCCCGACCAAATGTCTCATGCTCCAGGGTACTGCCCTTGAGGCGGTAGAGACGGTATCCTTCGCTGAGTTCGGGGAAAAACAAACCCTGGGTGGTAAAGAGACTAAATAAATAAATAAATTGATAAGCCGTTCATGGGATTGGAGATAGTGAGAAAACATCTAAACAGATTTCAGCGAGCGACCCCACATTTTGAAGTGTACCATGGACATGTTCTCGGAAAATAGTAGTTTTCGTAGGATTGCTGACATAATTTTAAAATGTTCTTATTTTCTCTAAGTAGTTCCAAAGTATATCGCTAGGAACCGCCTTGCAACTGGCGTAGTTCCAAAGCCTCTGCTTCATAACGCGTGAAAGCTAGTATCATCGCTACAAGCGCTGTAGTTGGAAAATCGCTAGTTTCTAGCAGTAGCGTGTTGGCGTACTGTTAAGACGGTAGTGTGAAAACTGCGAGCTGTGGTTTTAAGCTTTGTTGGTACGAACTTGCGAAATACTTTCGCCATATAAAATCGAAACAAATCAATATACTACTTGCATGTCTACCAGGGTACGTCCTATCCTAAAAAGGTCTTCTGAGAAAACTATGACCCAAGATAGTTTCAACGGTAGTAACTAGATCGCATAGACAACTGCAATTCGCCCAGGTAGCTTGGAACAATCCGTATTTTTGTAATTTCTTTTCCACGTAGACTTACGTTCGTCGACAACGGGTACGTGGTAAGAAAAAATGAGGACTCTTTTAGTGTTTGGGTAGAACACGCATATCACCGAGAGTATTTCATTTGATTATGTTTAATGTCTCAGTTTAAAGGTAAAAGAGGAAGGTACCTGTTGCAAAAAAAAAAAAAAAAAAAAAAAAAAAAGGTTGAAATTAATTTTCATGAAATAGCGCTTCAAAGTAGAGCAAAATTTGTTGTAAATATGTGACGTCACACGCATACTCTGTTACAAGATGGCGCTGCGTTGACTCGCGCGCTCAGTTGGGGGTTGCCTGTCGTTGTGAATATAGCGTGGTCAGTTGTATAGACTAACAAATTTAATAATCGGAAAGAAGGATTGACGTCTTAAATTATATCTCTTAATTCTCATACCACAGATCCATACCTCACCGAGTTATTAGCCACATTCCTAGTGTACCATGTTCTGTTGTTTATTATCCACATCATATTTTTCTTTTATTTCTAATTAGTAAGCGTGCGAAACGCTCAAAACTCTGCAGTAGTGGCAGCCTACCGTCAATTTATTTCAGCTTCTGCTGCACAAGCCACTTGAGTTAAATAATATGGGCTTTCGTGGGTTAAAGGAAAGCGGTCCAGTAGCTAGCTATTACACGGGCTACGAGTAAGTCTACTGAAAGTCGGGCAAAGAATCTTGTAAAACTTTTAAACACTTCGATTAGATGTTCCCAGCTGCGGTCGTTATTGATAATGGACTGTTTCTGAGAGAGGTCATTTGCTTCGGAGTCGAGGCGTCATTAATAATTTCCTGTGAGATCAGCTTTGAGAGCAGGCAGTTTATGGTTAGTTTCGAAACACTAGTGCTTTGAAGTATTTTCTTAGCTTCCGATCTAACCTGTGCGAACACTTTCTGTGCTTTGAGTTGTAAGTTAGATCCTGGCGTACTGCTGACTGTACTATCTGGTCATATTTTCTTAAGCTCTCGCAGCGTGGGTATTTCATCCTGCCTATTTCATTTGCTGATGGAATAGGCCCATGCAGTAGTGTGTACAGTACACTGTGCCCTGTGTTAAAAGCTAGAATAACCTTATTACTTCCTATTCGGGTTCAGTACGGGAAACTACTTCGCTCCTCATCGCCTCCTTCTCTGACATCTGGTCCTCTTACGATGGTAAATGGTGGAACTGTTGGGGACCGAACAGAGTGGCCGCGCTACGGCTATGGAGCGAAACTCTGCATTCGGGAGACGAGTGGGTTCGAACTCCGCCATCGTATGTCCTGGGAATGGTTTTTATGTGGTTTCCCATTTTCACTTCCAGCCAAATGCCGGGATAGGCCACAACCGATTCCTTCCACTTCCTTACCATCATTCATTTAATAGTCCGGCTCCATGGCTAGCGTGCTGGCCTTTGGTCCAAGGGGTCCCGGACTCGATTCTCGTTTGGATCGGGTATTTTTACCTTAATTGGTTAATTTCGATCGCTTGGGAACTGGGTGTGTGCGACGCCTTCATCATTAGAATCACCATAGTTACGGCCTCATCCTCACAGGAGTGCAGGTCGCCTATATGCCGTCAACTCCAGGCCTCTTCGGAAGCCATACGAAAAAGAAATTGTTTAATATGAACTCCTCAATTGATGTTGTGTCAGGAAGGGCATCCGGCCGTAAAACTTGCCAAATAATTTCATTTCACATCATCGTCGATCCCGTATTAGGAAATGGGACTATGTGGTAGGCATACACACAATGGTGGATTGTTGGGGATCTAACTAGCCTTCAGGCTAAATAGTCTACATACATGCATACATAACATATATACATACATATGCCTTCAAAATGCTACTAATAAAAATGTAAACAGCAATTTGACTTCAAGGACTGAATGTGTCTCGGAAATTGAATGTCTTAGCGGAATCGACAAACCCACCTGCCGAGAAACTGAAAGATTTGGTTCGAATCCCGAGGCGGACAGATGTCTTTCGTCTTACATCCCACTTACTAGACTACTATTGCAGTTATCAAAGACTCCAAGCTATTGAAGCCTCCATGGCTAAGGCGACAGCGCGCCGAACTCTCACCGCTTGGTTCCGTGGTTCAAATCCCGGTCACTCCATGCGAGATTTGTGCTGGACAAAGCGGAGGCGGGACAGGTTTTTCTCCGGGTACTCCGGTTTTTCCATTCATAATTCATTCCAGAAACACTCTCCAATATCATTTCATTTCATCTGTCATTCACTAATCATTGCCCCAGAGGTGTGCGACAGGCTTCGGCAGCCGGCACAATTCCTTTCGTCGCCGCTAGATGGGAGCTTCATTCATTCCATTCCTGACCCGGCGAATGACCGGAAACAGGCTGTGGATGTTCATTTCAATGACTACAAGCTGTTGTTAATTTGTTCCGCTGGAGTTTTTTTTTTTTTTTTTTTACGTGCCGGTAAATCTACTGACGGAAGCTGGCAGATTTTAGAATCTCGAATACCAACAGTCTGAGCCAGGATAGAAGCTTCAGACTTGGGCTCAGAAAATATCAGTGCCCTCCCGTCTGAGCCGCTAACCCCATGTCGTATGTTGGGTTCTTTCGTGTTGAAATTACGCCCCCAATTAGTTTTTCGTAGTAACGAAACGACGATTGAATAGGAAAATATTTTCAGTCAAACCCAGAATTATAGCATAAGTAATATTCTGAGTTTAAAGTAATATTACTTGCCTTTTTGAAACCTTTTCGTAGGAAGTGGAGAGGAAGCAGATTGCAGAATTGAGGTCATAACATAGCCGTGTGATTACTGCACAAAGAATTGAGCGTTGGAGGAAAACCACGTCAGCATGCATTACGGAAACAGAGGAGGGCCCTAAGTAGTGTCGAGGTCATGCGAAATCTGCTGGCTTGCCTACTCTCCAGATTACTGGAAGGCACGCTCATTGCTCCTTCCATCCACACAGTGCCAAGACCAACATTTGCATAGTGTAAGATGTTGAGGCCTTTTCTCATTCATCACTCGCCAGGACATTGTGTATCAGACCAATAGTAGAATTGTTCAAATTATATCAAACAGGAAGTTGATCAGTAATACCTCTTTATTTCTTCCATCTTCTTTTCTTCTTATTCTTCTCCTGCTTTTTACCGCTCCGGGGTGAGGTTACGGATACAATTTTGTCACGCATGTGGTCTTGGGGTTGGTTTTACGTCGCAGTAACTTGCTATTTGCTTTACGTCGCACCGACACAGATAGGTCTTATTGCGACAATAGGATAGGAAATGCCTAGGAAATTGAAGGAAGCAGCCGTGGCCTTAATTAAGGTACAGCCCCGGCATTTGCCTGGTGTGAAAATGGGAAACCACGGAAAATCATCTTTAGGGCTGCCGACAGTGGGGCTCGAACCCACTGTCTCCCGATTACTGCATACTGGTCGCACTTAAGCGACTGCAGCTATCGAGCTCGGTGCAGTAACATGGAGAGGTCTTATAGCGATGATGGGGTATGACAAGGAAAATAAGAAACCAGACCGGGGTGAGTGGCTCAGACGGTTGAGGCGTTGGCCTTCTGACTCAAGCGTGTTAGGTTAGATTCTGGCTCAGTTCGGTGGTATTTGAACGTGCTCAAATACGTCAGCCTCGTATCTATAATTTACTGGCAAGCAAAAGAAACTAAATTCCGGCACCTTGGCGTCTCCGAAAACCGTCAAAGTAGAAAGTGCGACGTAAAGTAAATATTATTAATATTATTATGAAACCACGGAAAACCATATTCAGGGCAGCCGTCAATAGGGTTCGAACCCATCATCTCCCGAATGCAAGGTCATAGCCGTATGACATAAACCGTGTAACCAAATCACTCCCATATGGTATTGGCACTATTTTACGGGCAGATGCCCTTCCTGGCGTCAGACCTGTGAGGAGGCATGTATTCACGATTACGTGCTTCTGTGGTGGACGGTAATATGGGTCTGTGGAATTAACCGGACCCGGCCGGGAATCGAACCTAGGGGCTTCTCACCCGAAGGCCGTTGCGTTGACCATTCGGTCAAGGAGCTGGACTGTTCGTATGTTCTGTAATAGGTGAAATCAAATCAAGGAGTTGCCATCTGTAAGACGAAACCTTTAACGAGTGAGTTGGCCGTGCAGTTATGGTTCCGCAGCTGTAAGTTTGCATTCAGGAGATAGTGGGTTCGAATTCCACCGTCGGCAGCCCTCAAGATGTTTTTTCCGGTTTTTCCCCCATTTTTGTACCAGGCGCTATACCTAAAGGCCATGGCTGCCCTTTCCGATCCTTCCGTCGCCAAAAACTTTCTGTGTGTTAATGCGACGTGAAACAAATCGGGAAAAAGAAAGAAATCTTTGCATCTCCCTGTTTTTAAATCAACTTTGGGATAGGGGAGGGAACTCTGTTATCTTATTCATAAGACACGAAACTAGTGAGAAATATTGCGGGTACATCAGGTGGGAACAACGGTAGGAAGGTATAGCGCTAAGTTAGGAATTAACTCCATGAATGAAGGAGATATGCGTATGTGCCAGCTTCGATGACCAGGCCATGAAAGGCGAATCGAAGAGAATAATTTACCAAGGCAGACGGTGACGGTGAAGTATGGCCCCGATCTGGACAGCTATAATTTGTCGCAGTGACCATGCGTAATCTGCAGGCATTCGGGTTGAGCAGCGGTCGCTAGGTAGGCCACTGGCTGTCAGTGCTGCGCCATCATGGAGGCGGGTGTTTCAATTAATTCACTTGTGTCATTGTAGTACTTAGGCTAAATCCGTAGTAGTCGGGTAATTCTGGAGCATAGTATGGCTGATTCCAGTGTAGTCGGTGAATTTATAGCCAGTAACACTGCAGATAATGCTACTTGAAAGTAGTAATAAACATTGTAGAAGTGCTCGCGTTAAAGAACACAGTAAGCAGGTTAAGTACTGAAGTTTCTTGATGCTGCACCAAAGGGGATTCCGCTGTACAATTTGCAACCTTTACCATCAGACAGCAAAATGTCCAGATGACCGTCTCCTCACGCTTGGGCATAGCCACGGTAAAGTTAATGCGGAATTAGCAGAGTTCAAAGGGCTGCCTACTCGAGGCGGTAGTGGTGTGCTTCGTCATCAGGAAGTATGTGCGTTCGATAACTCATCAGAAAATTAAACTTCTAATTCCGGTAAGGTACCTACGTGGCGCTGATGTTCACTCAGCCTACATGAGGAATGAGTACCAGGTTAATTCCTGGGTGGCAAAGGAGCTTGGCACAGAGCTAACCACTCTCTCACCTAGTGCAGATTTATGCATTTTTGAAGCCTTTACTTTCCATTACTTGCATGCAGATGGTTTAAAACAGTTCAGTAAATATACTCTATAGACTTATTTATATAGATTTTATACAGATTTTTTTTTTGCTAATTGCTTAACGTCGCACCGACACAGATAGGTCTTATGGCGACGATGGGATCGGGAAGGCCTAGGAGTGGGAAGGAAGCGGCCGTGGCCTGAATTACGGTACAGCCCCAGCATTTGCCTGGTGTGAAAATGCGAAATCACGGAAAACCATCTCCAGGGCTGCCGACAGTGAGATTCGAACCCACTATCTCCCGGATGCAAGCTCACAGCTGCGCGACTCTAACCGCACGGCCAACTCGCCCGGTTTTATTTATATTTATAGATATACTTTAATTATTAAAATAATATTAATGATAATATATTATTTATTTTATTCATTTAAGCGTATGGCTACATCACTAAAAATTAATATTTCAGTTATCTCAAATTACAATCTAATATCCAGGCCACGAATGTAGTCTAATTATCTCTCCGTCATAACTAGAAACTCTGTTGATCGCCAGGGAAAGCTCTCAGAGGACACTCTGCGACTACATGGTGAACAGTCTGCTTTTCAGCGCCACAGTCACAACTTGGAGATGTTATCTTCTTCCACTTGTGCAGGAAATAGGCACACCTGCAAGTATTGGTTCTTATTCGGTTAAGAACCGACCCGATCTTGTGTGGCAATTCCAAGACAGGTGGCTTGGTCGATGTGCACGGCATCTTATTACTACTATTTATTAGTATTACTGTATTATTATTACTGGTTTTACATGCTGGTAAGGATTTTTTCATCTTTCGAAGACATAGAGATGCCAGAATTTGGCCAAGAGCTCTTTTAGGTGTCGATGAATCTACCAGCACAAGGCTTGAGCGCCTTCAAATTCAACCAGTTTGAACATGGATTGAACTCGTCAACTTGCGCTGTACAGTATCAGCCACTCAATCTGGATTATTATTATTATTATTATTAGTAGTAGTAGTAGTAGTAGTAGTAGTAGTAGTAGTAGTAGTAGTAGTAGTAATAGTATATAGTTCTGGTATGTATTAAATATGGTAGTTAGGACCAGGAAGAAGTACTGTAGCCTGCTAAGAATTCTAACTGCCCTGAAAGAGTATCCTCAGCTCTCTTATCTAAATTATTAATGGACTCCCTCATTCTTGTTTGGAATAAGGTTAAGTGGCTCGTTCTTTCATCATGGAGACATTCCCTGAGTCATTATTCCTATCAAGAGTTCTGATGTTTTTTAATAACTTACAGAAAGTACTTGTGTGGCGCATATATGAGAAGTAAACAACACGTAATGTGGAAACGTTCCATAATCTTCAATCAACTGCTGTCTAATTACAGTAGACATATTTAACACTTTCACCATATTTAACACTTTCACCAAGCTGAAAAGTGGAGGCAAGAGTGAAGACTGCTACAGATATTTAAAAAACGTCTAATCTAGATGTAAATATTTTCGTTGCTCATAAAGTACTCAGCGCTAAGATAGTTTCGGACGCAATAGTGCAGAGCTTACTACTTTATATCCTCCTCGCCTTTTCGGCCTGACTACCATTCCGTACTCTACCACGAATCTAAATTAATGGAAGTGGAAGCTATGTGGCTCAGGGAACAGTTGGGTAGATAACTTGGTTAAAGTAGGGTTTTTGGCAGTTCTGGAAAAAATTACCTTGATTCAGACACAGATGGCAGTGATGGCTGAGGAAGAGATGGGGTTGGAACATGCAGCTGTGTAGCAACTAGCGTACTGTATGATGAAACTTAGTACTAACTCTCTTCTTCTTCTTCTTCTTCTTCTTCTTCTTCTTCTTCTTCTTTCCAATTTACTGGGGCCGGCATTGATATGGATTTGGCCCAATTTTACGACCAAAAGCCTGTCCTGATGGCAACCTTATGAGAAGGGATATATTTTCTGCTGCGTGTTTCTTTGGTAGTTAACAGTGTGCTGTGCTGTTTATAGATAAAGAGACGAATACAAATACAGAGTCCCCGAGTCAGAGGAATTACCCATACGCAGTTAAAATGCCCAACCTAGCCGGGAATTAAACCCTGGACCCTCTGAACCGAAGCCAAGAAGTCAGTCAAATAAAGCAATAACCGACACACACACACACACACACACACACACACACACACACACACACACACACACACACACACACACACACACACACACACACACACACACACACACACACACACACACACACACACACACACAAGTAATAAGATGATTAGTCAATCCACTTGTCTTTTCAGTATATCTGTACGGCTGTAAAACGGACAGCGAAAGCTAAAGATAAAAATAGTTTCATTGCCTTCGCTGACGAGGGCTGTTGCGAATACCACATACAGCTTTGATGGACTGTATCGCGATTGACATGTCTAAAGCATTTGATAGGGTGGATCATGGGAGACTACTGGCAAAAATGAGTGAAATTGGACTAGACAAAAGAGTGACTGAATGGGTTGCTATATTTCTAGAAAATAGATCTCAGAGAGTTAGAGTAGGTGAAGCTTTGTCTGACCCTGTAATGAGAGGGGAGTTCCTCAAGGCAGTGTTATCGGACCTTTATGTTTTCTTATATATATAAATGATATGAGTAAAGGAGTGGAATCGGAGGTAAGGCTTTTTGCGGATGATGTTATTCTCTATAGAGTGATAAATAAGTTACAAGATTGTGAGCAACTGCAACGTGACCTCGAAAATATTGTGAGATGGACAGCAGGCAATGGTATGTTGATAAACGGGGCTAAAAGTCAGGTTGTGAGTTTCACAAATAGGAAAAGTCCTCTCTGTTTTAATTACTGCGTTGATGGGGTGAAAGTTCCTTTTGGGGATCATTGTAAGTATCTAGGTGTTAATATAAGGAAAGATCTTCACTGGGGTAATCACATAAATGGGATGGTAAATAAAGGGTACCGATCTCTGCACATGGTTATGAGGGTATTTAGGGATTGTAGTAAGGATGTAAAGGAGAGTGCATATAAGTCTCTGGTAAGACCCCAACTAGAGTATGGTTCCAGTGTATGGGACCCTCACCAGGATTACCTGATTCAAGAACTGGAAAAAATCCAAAGAAAAGCAGCTCGATTTTTTCTGGGTGATTTCCGACAAAAGAGTAGCGTTACAAAAATGTTGCAATGTTTGGGTTGGGAAGAATTGAGAGAAAGAAGAAGAGCTGCTCGACTAAGTGGTATGTTCCGAGCTGTCAGCGGAGAGATGGCGTGGAATGACATTAGTAGACGAATAGGTTTGAATGGCGTCTATAAAAGTAGGAAAGATCACAATATGAAGATAAAGTTGGAATTCAAGAGGACAAACTGGGGCAAATATTCATTTATAGGAAGGGGAGTTAGGGATTGGAATAACTTACCAAGGGATATGTTCAATAAATTTCCAATTTCTTTGAAATCATTTCGGAAAAGGCTAGGAAAGCAACAGATAGGGAATGTGCCACCTGGGCGACTGCCCTAAATGCAGATCAGTATTGATTAGAACAAATGATTTCGTTGTCCAGGAAGTGAAGCTAGAAAACTGTCTTTATAACCTTATGGAACTCAAAATATTACAATCCTTTGGTCGAATTATGAGAAGAAAAGTTAATCACCTAGAAAAGGTAAGGTTTACAGTAAAAGATTACGAGAACGAGCATCACTGGAGTTACCACGTCCTACGATTGTCCCTAGCAATTGTACACTATCTCGTTTTAGTCCTCTGTTTCCCTCACAGAGCAATTATCCGGCGCCTTTAGACTAACTGAACTGCTCCAATATAATGAGTTGTCGACCTCTTGTTCTAGGATTTTATGTAATATACAAAGATGGTCACTCACTGCTAAGGTTATGGGTAATGGAAACTTCGATCATCCAATCATCTAATGGGTCTTCATGCCCTAGATTGAGGCTATTTTTCCTTCAATCAAAGTATTGGGATATTACATGAAAGCTCCAGATTTAGGCTAATAGGGACTCATCCAATTTTATTGAGAAAAACGATTCATGATTAAGCCAATAGAGATTCATAAAACTATAGGTTTTATTAAAGGAGACAATACTAAATTGAAAGGTAACATTGTAAAGCTAAAGAAATAGGTCGTGGTAAATGAATGTTACGTATCCGAGGTCCGTCGTAGCGTTTTCCACCTCCGAGCCTAATTTATGTAATCTGCATTTTTTTTCTGTCTAGACGAAAACAAGAAAGAAACAGTTTAAGAATACGAATAGTGATCGCAAATACTGGTACGTATTTTAGTTTCATTTCTGTGTATTTATCTTTTAATTTTTATAATGTAATCGTAACAGTTTTAAGCTGTCCACACCAAAATTAACTCTTTCTTGCCGAATTCTCTGGCATACAGTATCCCTTGGTTCTGTAATTAAATTTGAAACATTTTTTTGATAAATGGTAGTTTTTCACTTTGTATAATATCCAAGAAAGAAGCTACAAAAGTCATTCCTTCCACTGGCAAACCATTCTGTACTCACTGGTGGTATAATATTTTCAAAATTTTGAAGTTCTGTAAAACCAAAAATCCACAGCAAGCAACTCAATGTTGAAAACATCCTGGGGATATGAACTACTAATTTAAGGTAAATAAAATAAAATATGATAATAGATTCTTTATTTATCCAAAAATTCCCAATCCTTTTCTTAATCATTATTCTCTCGAGTAAATTATCAATGTGCCTTTTTCTACCACTATGAGTGCTAATGTGAGCCAGTGCATTCATTGTTCCACTTAAACACTTATAACTACATTTTTCAAAACATCAAAAAAACTCCTGAAGGTATTGACCCAAGGAACACATTACAGAGAGAATTATGTAAATAAGTTAATTTAGCTACGAATTTAATTTAAAAAAAGGAAGCGAGTAAAGAAAGAAGCGATTTTTGCAGTTTTTCCTGAACTGCGTTTAGGCCGGAAGTTATTTACGAAATGTCTTTTTAGTTTGATAGAGTTATTCAAGACTCACAATTTCAAAACTCTCCGGGCCCTTTAGCCCTTCAACTTTCGGCGCTATTGAGGAAATTCCTTAATTTTAAGTTTTTTGCAATAAACCCCTAGTTTGCTAAGAAATATTTTCAACGTTAAAATAGAAGTAATAATTTCACAAAATTACATTACAAAAGTAATTTCTTGCACTGGAAAACCATTCTCTAGTCTCTGGTGCTTTGTTATTCCTATGATTATTAAGAAACGTTCTTTAGGAACAATAATTTTACACAATTACAATTTCAAATAGTTACAAATACTACAGAGAACTGTCAGATGGCTACTAGAAGCGGAAATGCAACACACGCAGCGAGTGGAAATATGAACTCACAACATGCAACTTCCGCGGAGCAAGGCACCTGGCGTGCTGTACATAAATGCGACCACAGCAGCGAAAGAGTTAAAAGAACTCTGGGTTCGAACCCGACTGTCGGCAGCCCTGAAGATGGTTTCCCGTGGTTTCCCATTTTCACACCAGGCAAATGCCGGGGCTGTACCTTAATTAAGGCCACGGCCGCTTCCTTCCCAGTCCTAGCCCTTTCCTGTCCCATCGTCGCCTTAAGACCTATCTTTGTCGGTGCGACGCAAAAAAAAAAAAAAAAAGAACTCTGCAACGAAAACTTTCATCGAATGATTGGATATCAAGTCCGCCTCTGTGGTGTAGTGGTTAGCGTGATTAGCTGCCACCCCCGGAGGCCCGGGTTCGATTCCCGGCTCTGCCACGAAATTTGAAAAGTGGTACGAGGGCTGGAACGGGGTCCACTCAGCCTCGGGAGGTCAACTGAGTAGAGGTGGGTTCGATTCCCACCTCAGCCATCCTGGAAGTGGTTTTCCGTGGTTTCCCACTTCTCCTCCAGGCGAATGCCGGGATGGTACCTAACTTAAGGCCACGGCCGCTTCCCTCCCTCTTCCTTGCCTATCCCTTCCAATCTTCCCATTCCTCCACAAGGCCCCTGTTCAGCATAGCAGGTGAGGCCGCCTGGGCGAGGTACTGGTCATACTCCCCAGTTGTATCCCCCGACCAAGAGTCTGAAGCTCCAGGACACTGCCCTTGAGGCGGTAGAGGTGGGATCCCTCGCTAAATCCGAGGGAGAAACCGAACCTGGAGGATAAACAGATGATGATGATGATGATGATGATGATGACTGGATATCAAAACTAGGGGAAATAAACACCCCTAATTTATGGCATTATTTTACATTCTGTAATCCTGTTTTCATTCTGAAGAACATCCCAGATGGTTTTAGAAAAGTTCTAGAAACCATGCGTGGTTATCCATTACAGTCAGTCATAATATAATTGCACAAAGACACGCAAAAAACAAACTATCATTACATAAATTATAATGCTATTAAAACAACGCGCGTGTTTTTGACAGTTCCCGGTATAGTAAGGGATAGTAGGTACTATGGTAACCAGTACACGCCTTCCGTTTAAGCCAATCCCAGCTAGATAAGTTCTCTCCCTTTTCCTACCCTCTCTGTCTTAAAGCTCCGTGAGGAGGCCGGTCCAAGTTCCACGTTGCCAATGTGGCCGGTCTATATAAGAGTATCTGCATTAAGTGATATCATTATCTGTATAGTGTGTTTTTGAAATCAGCTAAATATTTATAGTGCTATTGTGTCCGTGTTAGTAAGTGTTAATAATAATTGTATCGTTATCAAGGTTGACATTTTAGTGCAGTGTAAATTTTACATAGTATACCTAATATTTAGGGGCTGCCTGGCCGAGGCGGTAAAGGCGTTCTCGGTTCACCCGGAAGGGCGTGGGTTCGAATCCCCGTCAGGAAGTCGTAAAATTTAAGAAACGAGATTTCCACTTCCGGAGGTGCACATGGCACTGAGGTTCACTCAGCCTACACCAAAAATGAGTACCAGGTTAATTCCTGGGGGCAAAGGCGGCCGGGCGTAGAGCTAACCACTCTACCCCATCAAGTGCCGAGGTTACGGATAGTGGAAGCCTTTACCTTCCACTCCTCCAAGGGCCTTCATGGCCTGTACGGAGGTGACTTTGCTTGCTTTGCTTTTATACCTAATATTTTAAAAATGTAATTTCTGATTTTTCTTGAAAATTTGTAATGCAATTTTTCCAGTTTTAGCTTTAAGTCAGCAAAATTAGGAAATGCCTTGAAAAGTTAAGTTGAATTGAAGTGTAACAGGTGTTACCAGAACCCTTCGAAATTACGCTAAAGTTTATTGTTTTTTTTTGTTTCTTAAAATAATAATTATACATTCTACTTGTTCTTTTCCTTCTTCTTTGCTTCCTTCTCATTAAGGTGGACGGGTTTCGATTTTTGGAATTATGGACAAAGCATGTGATATTTTAGAAATTAAGAATCACGACCTGTGATTAGAATACCTAAGGACGGGGCGAGTTGGCCGTGCTCGTAGAGGCGCGCGGCTGTGAGCTTGCATCCGGGAGATAGTAGGTTCGAATCCCACTATCGGCAGCCCTGAATATGGTTTTCCGTGGTTTCCCATTTTCACACCAGGCAAATGCTGGGGCTGTACCTTAATTAAGGCCACGGCCGCTTCCTTCCAGCTCCTAGGCCTTTCCTATCCCATCGTCGCCATAAGACTTATCTGTGTCGGTGCGACGTAAAGCGACTAGCAAAAAATAAAATAAAAAAATAATACCTAAGGTTTTGTTTTGCTTCGGATTTCAATAAAAGGAAGTCCCATAACTGATAATCGCAAGTTTCAAGGCGCTCGAAACGACAAGGTGAAGGATGGACTTTTACCTGTCACCTACGGCAAGGTCTGAGCGATTTCCCTTTTTTATGTAGACAAAAGATCTCTTAGATATTTCTCCCATCCTCACGCGGATTTGAACCCAGAATGTTCAGCAGGCTAGTCAAAGTGCCATTCTGCTGCTGAAATGTACCTAAAAATGAAATCAATCGTCCGGAGATGGACTGATAAAAGCCTGTGAGGGAGGGAAATTATGAGTATGTCTTACGGTATTTGAGCTGATAAAATTACTGCTGAGCCAACTGGAATTAATAGCAACAATATTTAATGTTATTCTAACGTTTTCATGGTCCCCGTACATGGATATCATTTTCCGCAGCGCCTAGCGCAGAGCGAGAGGCTTTCATTGTAGTTGTAACCTCCAGCCGGATCATGTGGCAACACAGCACTCCAGCTTCTTTGCTGCGACCTGTCAGAACACGCACGTTGTTTTAATAGGACTATCAGCTCGGAGGATGAAGGCGTTATGATGGATCTCGGGGGATTATCATATTTCCCATACCATTTTTGTATCACCACGATACTTATTGTGTGGATTTGCTAATAATGAAACCTGTTTGCACTAAGTGAAAAACTACAACACATATCTGATTCTTATATTCGCTAGATGCCTTTGCTGGCAGGACCTAGTGTTTACAGTGCACTATGTCTTCTGGTATGGGCTAGAGCAATTTTGTTACTTTCATTGATCTGTCTCTGTCTTATCCTTGGCTTTGACAATATGAAAGTGACTGAGGTGTGAGCGATGCTAGTAATGCTATTCCTTGTGCAGCCAGTCCCTGCAATGAATGGTGTGAAAACGTTGCTCATAGGGTGGGTTGATGCATGCATTTCAGTGGGCTTGGCAGACTGATATGTAATAGCAACTTCTGGCTCGGTGAGGAAAGCAACGGGAAACTACCTCACTCCTCATTTCCCTAGTACGCCTCTTCAGTGATGCCTAAGCCATCTATGACAGCTGATGGCAGAGCTGTTGAGGATCCAACCAGCCTTAGGGCTGAAGACTGAACATACATACATATTCGCTAGATGCTTTTCATTTGTTCTTAAGCCACAGATGCGCCAGCAGCGAAGGCCCTTGTAGGAAGCTACAAGCTTCTTAAGCGATCGACTGTCTTCGACGTGGTACGTCAACAGGAAATCTTTACGCTATGTGTCACTTTCAAAGAGTTCGTTAATTGAAGTTGATTAACGCTTCCTTAGGAGTGAATCGCTACAGCTCGCAAAGCACCGAGGGCCATTGGGAAGTCGAGCTTGTTGAAGAAGCTCCGCGCGGGATTATTCTTTTACAGGCAATTTTACTTAGAAATACTGCCTCCAGCGAAGGTAGCCAGTAAGATTCGGTATACATTCATAAGATTGTTACAGAATAGTGTAGAATAAGTAAATATAAAATTTATAGCTATGCTAAAGTTAGATTAAAGCACTAAACCAAACCCCATGGCACAACAGCCCCAAAGGGCCATGGCCTACCAAGTGACCGCTGCTCAGCCCGAGGCCTGCAGATTACGAGGTGTCGTGTGGTCAGCACGACGAATCCTCTCGGGCATTATTCTTGGCTCTCTAGATGGGGCCTACATCTCACCGTCAGATAGCTCCTCAATTGTAATCACGGAGGCCGAGTGGACCACGAACCAGCCCTCAGATCCAGGTAAAAATCCCTGACGTGGCCGGGAATTGAACCCGGGGCCTACAGGTAAGAGGCAGGAACGCTATCGCTACAGCACGGGGTAGGCTAGATCAAAATGGTGGTCCAAAATTTGGCATGACTTCTTCAGTACAAATAGTAAAATTTAATTTCTTACATTCATGAGTACGCTGAACGTTACCTAAATTCCTCAAAGAATTTTGAAATAGTTCGTCCCCACTAGGATACCCAACACTTCGATGTTAGCTAGATTGTTCTTGAAGTATGGATTGGTGGGATTACAAATTACTGTGTCGTAAACACAAAGCCTATGTTATTTTAATTTTGCTATGGACAAATTGAAACTGTTTAGATTACAATATAAAAGTTGAAAGAATAAATACGAATACGCAGAGGTGAAGCACAAACTCGTTAAGTTAATAATAATAATAATAATAATAATAATAATAATAATAATAATATAATAATAATAATATAATAATAATAATAATAATATTTGCTTTACGTCCCGCTAACTACTTTTACGGTTTTCGGAGACGCCGAGGTGCCGGAATGTAGTCCGGCAGGAGTTCTTTTACGTGCCAGTAAATCTACCGAAACGAGGCTGGCGTATTTGAGCACCTTCAAATACCACTGGACTGAGCCAGGATCGAAACTGTACGGTTGGTGTCAGTAGGTCAGCGCCTCAACCGTCTGAGCCACTCATTCCGGCTCGCTGCGTGTACAAAAGTCCTGTAAATAATGTTGTTTCTCCGTACAGCCAAGGACTCTAATGTAGACATCAGAATATAATCGTCGCTACAAGTAGCAGCAGTTGTTATTGTAGAGTCACTATGAGTTCCATTTTCATGTTCGCACGGCCGTCATCATTTTACCTTAAATTTTCTTCAATTTTTTAAAATATTTGGTATAATCCTCTATATACAAAGAAAAAGAAATAATTTGGTAGCATTTTACCTTCGCACGAACTCATACGTTTACAGCGACGATGGGATATGAAGCACAGAAAATCACCAGCAGGACTGCCAGTGGTGGAGTTCGAACCCACTATCCCCCGAATGGAAGCTTGCAGCTTCAAAACAAAATGGTGTGTGTGTGTTTGTGTGTGAGGGAGAGAGAGAGAGTAAAAGACTTATCGATATGCATGACATTCTTCCATTTTTGCTTGTGATTGGGAATATGGATGACCGGGTGAGTTGGCCGTGCGGTTAGGAGCGCACGGCTGTGAGCTTGCATCCGGGAGATAGTGGGTTCGAACCCCAATGTCGGCAGCCCTGAAGATGGTTTCCTGTGGTTTCCCATTTTCACACCAGGTAAATGCTGTGGTTGTACCTTAATTAAGGCCACGGATGCTTCCTTTCCAACTCCTAGGCCTTTCCTATCCCGTCCTCGCCATAAGACCTATCTGTGTCGGTGCGACGTAAAGCTACTAGCAAAAAGGAATATGGATGTCAGTATCTTAACTCAGAAAAGCTTGGTAAACGGTATTTTTAAAATGCATCATATACCAAACCATTAATCTTTCATTTAGCAACAGTTGGATGGGCTGCCTAACCGAGATGATAATAGGGTGCTCGGTTCACCCGGAGGACATGGTTTGGGTTCCCCGTATTTTCCATACTTGTTCTGAAGTTCTCGGTTTTTTTTTACTACCAATTTTCAAATTGCAAAAAAAAGTTAACTTCACAACAAAGTCACAGCATTGAAACAAGAGTTGAAAATACAAAAAATCATTGTTGCTGCTAAACCGTGTTGATTCGAGGTTATAGCTTCTTACGCAGACTGACAGCCGAATTCCTCCGAGGTCATGCAAGTCGTCCAACACACACAAAAAAAAAATTCTCACAGCTATTTTCTTACTACTAAGTAAGAAAATGTCTACAGTGCTCCAGACGGTCATTCACGGCGCATCTGTTGAATACCAGTGATCTAGAATCAGTAAGAGAAAGTGAAGTAGTTATGGAAGTGTAATTTCCTTTACCAAGTGGTGGTCTCCGCCATCCTTCTGCTTGGTCTCATTGTCAGTTCCATATTTTATTTTATTTTTATTTTTATTTTTTATTTTTTACTATGTAGAGTGAAGGGACGATTCTATTCGTGCAAAATATCAGCATCAGTTCTTTTCTGTATCTAGGCGCTTCAAGACCACCAGAGATCGAAAAGGTGGTTTTTGTAACATAACTGTGATTTAAAACCCAATCTCGTTAGGTCGCAGACCACGTCTAAAACGTTACTTTATTTGCCTTATTTGAATCTGGATGAATACAAGAAGTTACGAAATTTGTTCCCTTCCTGATCCCTTTACCAATACATGTTGTTATTGGACAGCAGTTTTGTCATCATCTGTTTACCCTCCAGGTTCGGTTTTTCCCTCGGACTCAGCGAGGGATCTCACCTCTACCGCCTCAAGGGCAGTGTCCTGGAGCTTCAGATTGGTCGGGGGATACAACTGGGGAGAATGACCAGTACCTCGCCCAGGCGGCCTCACCTGCTATGCTGAACAGGTGCCTTGTGGATGGATGGGAAGATCGGATGGGATAGGCAAGGAAGAGGGAAGGAAGCGGCCGTGGCCTTAAGTTAGGTACCATCCCGGCATTCGCCTGGAGGAGAAGTGGGAAACCACGCAAAAACCACTTCCAGGATGGCTGAGGTGGGAATCGAACCCACCTCTACTCAGTTGACCTCCCGAGGCTGAGTGGACCCCGTTCCAGCCCTCGTACCACTTTTCAAATTTCGTGGCAGAGCCGGGAATCGAACCCGGACCTCCGCTCACGCTAACCACTACACCACAGAGGCGGACCAGCAGTTTTGTACTCAACATAAATCACTTTAAAGGGGTTGAATTCCCCATTAATTGAACTCGACATACTTTAATACGAATTCTAATAGACAAGCTTAGAATTAGGAACCTCAGATCACAATTTCTGTGGCAGGAAATTTTAGAACTGAGCAATAAAACAGGACAATTATCTGTTCAGGTACGCTAGTTTTGTAAACAAGCTATTGTAAAAATATCAAGACTCGGTCTTTTATTGCCATTTTTACCTTTTGAAGTTGCTCTTTTATTGCCGTTGTTAATATTCTACTAAAGTAAAGTTGTTAACGTGAATGTCACTTCAAGTGATGTCAAAGAATGCAAATACTACTGACCTGAATCATCCATGACAAGCCTCCAGGGCAGCAGGGTTATCTAACATGTAAGTTCTCGTGTGAAAGTAAAGGCGCTGCGAGTGACCTCATCTTCTAGCGAAGAAGGCTGTAGAGAAAGGCAAGTTATGTTCAATGTCCAACCCACCTTGCTCCGCCTTTAAATAGTTTTCTTTTATTGTAACCGACTGAAGTAAAGATCTTACCCAGATTATCCTTTCGCGATCATGAATATATCCAACAGAGTGGCAGGTATAGAGGTCGAAAGTCTGTGAAGGACAGACTTTCAAGAATATACTTCAATCAGGACCACACCTAATTAAAACTGCTAAAATAGTAGAGTGATGTTTAGGGGCCATGCATATTGCTTCTCAGCACTGCCATAAAAGAAAAACAACAATAATAATATTCTTTTCTTTCTTCCGCTTTTCCCACAGCTTTGGGGTCGCGGGTGCGAGCTGTGTAGCACATGTGGATTTGGCCCTGTTTTACGACCGGATGCCCTTCCTGACGCCAACAGTATATGGAAGGATGTAATCACTGTTGCGTTTTTTTGTGGTGCTTGGTAGTGTAGTGTGTTGGGAGTATATGGCATGAACTGTATTAGGACGAACACAAACACAAGAGTCTCCGAGACGGACGAGCTAACCATACGCAGTTCAAATCCCCGGTCCCTGAATTGACATTGACAGGGTCCGATTTCCGGCCAGGTGAGGGAATGTTACCTGAACCTGAGAAATGTTTCGAGGTCGACTCGGCCTACGTGATTACAATTTAGGAGCTGTCTGACGGTCAGATCGCGACCCTGGTGTAGAAAACCAAGAATAACTCCTGAGAGAATTCGTCGCTCTGACCATATCACCTCGTAATCTGCAGGCCTTTGGGCTGAGCAGCGGTTACTTGGTAGGCCAAGGCCCATCCGGGACGTAGTGCCATGGGATTTGTTTTGTTCATAATCTATAGTTTAAGGTTATATTGGCAGTTAATTAAAATAATCATACCTGTAGCTTGCTTGTAGCTCTTATAACCAGGTCCGCTGCCTCTCAAATTGGAGAGCTTTTTGTTGGTGAAGAGCGCTCTAACCTTCAGTCTTGGATTAAAATCTTTAAGAAGAGTCGGCTTTCAGGTAAGAGGCAGTTACGGTATCTCTGGCCGTGCGTTTAGGGGCGCGCAGCTGTGAGTTTGCATCAGGGAGATAGTGGGTTCGAACCCCACTGTGGGCAGCCGTGGCTTTTCCCATTTTCACATCATGCTGGGGGCGTACCTTAATTAAAGCCACAGCCGCTTTCTTCCCACTTCTAGGCCTTCCCTCTTCCATCGTCACCATAAGACCTATCTGCGTTGGTGCGTCGTAAAACAAATTGAAAAAAAAATCTCTACATTAGTGAGGCTTAAATTCAAAAGCTGCAGTCGCTTAAGTGCGGCCAGTATCCAGTATTCGGGAGATAGTAGGTTCGAACCCCACTGTCGGCAGTCCTGAAAATGGTTTTCCGTGGTTTCTCATTTTCACACCAGGCAAATGCTGGGGCTGTACCTCAATTAAGGCCTATCTGTGTCGGTGCGACGTAAAAAAACAACTGGCAAAAAAATTTAATATAAAGGAATTAGTTTCTGGTAAGTCATCCTCACGAGGCCAAGGTGTTCTGCATTAGAATTCCAGACAGTGAGAAAGTGAATCTGGGACAGTGAGGTGGGAGTATGTTATTCTGATCTGTATACCTGTGGTCACCAGGATTAGTCAAGATTTAAATTACTGATTTAATAATTATTTTAATCAAGCGTCTTTTTTTCTTAAATCATATATGTAAATGCCAGTTTATTAATGCACAAACGTAACAGTTTAAAATTCAGACTAAAGTTCAAGGTTATATTCAGTAATATAGAAACAGATAGGCCGTTTGAGTGAGTGGGTTTTGCTTTTAAATCTTGGGAGACCATTGAGATGTAATATTTGTACACGTGCTTGAAAAGGAATGCAGAATATTTATTTTATACTTTGAAATTTAGTTTTTGATGATATTCATTGCAACAGTAATTCAGTTGCAATAATTATATCGGTTTTATGTCCCACCGACAATCTTTACGGTTTTCGGAGAGGATGAGGTGCCGGAATTTGGTCCCACAGTATTATTTCACGTGCTGATAAATCTACCGACGCGACGCTGATGTAATTGAGCACTTTCAGATACAACCAGACTGAGCCAGGATCGAAGGCCTGAAGGTCTGAGTCACTCAGCCGGCAGACAGTTATACAATATTGCCAAATGTGTGCTAATTTTTCAGGAAATCGGGTGATAAAACGCCGAAGCTGTGAGGATACAATTCTAGACACGAAGAACCTATAACTGATGCGTGTTTGGCTGCTTTCGCAATGAATCCTTTTCAGATTTTTGTAAATAAAAGTAATAAATGAGCATATGCATTGAAAATTGTCCATTTATTAAAAAGACACGTTTGAAGAAAATGCAAGCTTGCAGGAGCCATTCCATGGGCTAAAGTGAAATACATTAAAATGACTTGTAGATGAAAAATATAGTTATAATCAAACAGATCAGATTTGTAAACTGGTTATTAGGTTTTTAAAAGAATCACCTCGTCCAACCAACCCTGGTGGTCAACAGTACCGACGTCGTCGAGTTTGGATTAGCCATTAGAGCTCCTTCTCTCGCATATGCTTAGAACCCACTCTTCAACATTCCCATGAAGCAGCACCAATGTAATGCAATCTCTTACTTAAACATTTAACCTACCCGTATTGTTCTCAGAACAAATATTTGTTGATTAAAGCTGTGTTCATGGTCACAGTCTTCAGCCTGACATGTATGTGATACACTTAACATACATTGCAATAGAGGTTGCCTAACTATCAGGGCTCTCTGCCAAGGTAGTTTTTTTGCCCTGAGTTTTCAACAAGACGATGCTATTTGGTAGACTAGTGTTCGATGACACAATCTCTGGACCTATAAGTTCAACATAAATTTCTATTAGAAAAACCTGACTAAAGAGCGGTCGTTATTATTATTATTATTATTATTATTATTATTATTATTATTATTATTATTATTATTATTATTATTATTATTATTAACAACTAGCGCCTTGGGTTAATGTTCACGGGGCTGAGTAGCTCAGGTGGTAGAGCGCTGGCCTCCTGAGCACTAGCTGACGGGTTCGACCCCAGCTCAATTCGGTGGTGTTTGAATGCGCTCAAATACGCCAGGCTCGTGTTTTCAAATTCACCAACGCGTAAAAGAACATCTGAAAGACAAAATTCCGGCACCTTTGCGCCTGTGGAAACCGTGTAAGCAATTAGCGGAACATTAAATCAATACCATTATTATTTGCTCAATGGTGAGCGTACGGGCCTGCAGTTCAGAGGGCCCTTGGGGGTTTGTGTATGTCGCAATGTGCTTGCCTTCATTTACACACCACACAAAAATAGTGGAAATATCCCTCTAGATAGAGTTGGCCTCAGGAAAGGCATCTGGCCGTGAAACCAGGCCAAATCCACACCAAGTACCGACTACAAGAAATTGGGAAGAAGGCCAGGAAGTACTACTACTACTACTACTAC
This sequence comes from Anabrus simplex, assembly GCF_040414725.1. Classification (NCBI taxonomy): domain Eukaryota; kingdom Metazoa; phylum Arthropoda; class Insecta; order Orthoptera; family Tettigoniidae; genus Anabrus; species Anabrus simplex. The sequence continues at coordinate 204,451,953 of NC_090270.1, read as the reverse complement.
TAATAATAATAATAATAATAATAATAATAATCATGTAATGCAGGATTCTTGATCTTCCCACGATTTGAAAATTTACCACTCTGTGCGCAGTAGCAGTAAAGGTGGACATGAACGATGCCACGGGGACACTGGTTCAGCAAGGAAGTACACAGGATCCAGGATCGTCCAAAATGAGTGAGAGGAGGTACTGGTGCAAAGTGGTCTGAAAAGCGAAGTACCGATTTCTCCTCCAAAGGAATACTGGAAATCCAGAAAATCTCAAAAGTGTTAACCCTTGACCAAAATATGGCTTCCGATTGAGATAGCTAAAATTAAAATACAGGGAACTCAATCGTCAAAAATTACCAGTGTTTCGCCCAGAGTGCGGCATGGGCTCATCAGTTGGATACCGCACCTTTTCCAAGACGCTGGCCGGCTAGCACTCTGGGCGAAACACTGGTAATTTTTACCGGTTGAGTTCCCTGAATTTTAATTTTAGCTATCTCAATCGGAAGCCATATTTTGGTCATGCTAGCCCGGGAGAGCAATATAGCAAGTGGAGATGCAATTCTCCCCTAGTACGTCGGCACTGCATTGTGTTTATCACATGTATGGCTTTGCAGTGGTGTCGCTACCGCACTCTGGGCGAAACACTGGTAATTTTTGACGATTGAGTTCCCTGAATTTTAATTTTAGTGTTAACCCTTTTCCTAATTGGTCGAAACGATGCGTATAAACCTCCGGTAAGAGATGGTTTTAGAAAAAAACATTAAAAGTTTTATTTGTTGTACGTCCTCCTAAATACTCTTATTTCATACTGTGCCGATTTTCATGTCCACGTTCTTCGAAATAGTATGGCAAATTGAACTTTACAACACGGTAGTTACTCACTGCACTAAACTTCTATCAACTCAACAGCATACCATTAGAAACCTCCTTCAAGTCATGTAAGAAAAGTTACTTAGATACTTCCCACATTGTTGCATTGCGTCGTGTGGGCGAGTTAATATATCTGTTGACTGATTCCTGGATGATATCCATTTTTTCATGGATGGGATTGGCTGTTTTAATGGACAATAATGTGGTCACCTTAATATTATTTAGAAAAACATGAATTCAACATACTCTGGAATAAGATGTTGTACGTCGCAAGGGCGAATGTGTTTCGTTTAGGAATTCCGACCGAGCCTCCTCATACGTAAAAAGTACCCCTAATTTTTGGCTCTTGCAATGTAAATGAACCATAATGGCCGCCGGGCGCTGGCCTTCTGACTCTAGCTGGGCAGGTTCGATCCTGGCTCAGTCCGATGGTATTTGAAGATGTTCGCATACGTCAGTTTCGTGTCGATAAATTTAGTGGTAGGTAAAAGAACTCCTGCGGGACTAAATTCCAGCACCTCGGCGTCTCCAAAAACAGTTCAAGTAGTAAGTGAGACTTAAAGCCAATAGCATGATTACTATAATGACTAGAGTGCGGATTATTAGGTGCTGATAGGTTAGAATGCAAACTTACCTAAGCCAGTAACAAGTATACCCTACACTGTACAACGGTGATGTTATGAGGTTTGCATCGATATTAGGGGTACAGCCTATAGAACTTCTTGAATTTATTCTACTCTTCCTACGTTATGGTACAACGGGTTGCATAACACTTCCTACAAACCAAATTACTTTGCATTCTAACTTATTACCACCTAAACATCCGAGGTATAATAATGACTGTTGGAGACGGCGATATATCAGACCTTTGCTCTACCGAAGTTCTTTCCGCACCAGTAAATCTATCGACATGAGGGTGGTGTTTTGAGCCGGAATCGAACCCGCCATCCTTGGCTCAGAAAGCAAACGCTCTATCATCTGAACCACGTAGCTTAGCCAAAAACAAAAAAGAAGAACGTTTATTAATTCAAGATCGTGATTTTCGCATCCGGTACAGACACACATAGCTACACAGCTTACTTGCATATTTTGTACACAATTACGTTTGAGCACGATATCCTAGTTAAAATTCCGTCTTGCTAAAATGAGAGTGAGTCTTTTTTTTTTTTTTGCTTTGGGCTTTACGTCGCACCGACACAGATAGGTCTTATGGCGACGATGGGATAGGAAAGGCCTAGGAGTTGGAAGGAAGCGGCCGTGGCCTTAATTAAGGTACAGCCCCAGCATTTGCCTGGTGTGAAAATGGGAAACCACGGAAAACCATTTTCAGGGCTGCCGATAGTGGGATTCGAACCTACTATCTCCCGGATGCAAGCTCACAGCCGCGCGCCTCTACGCGCACGGCCAACTCGCCCGGTAGAGTGAGTCTTCAGGCAATGAATCTATGAGATATATCTTCCACATCCCTCACATAATCGTGTGGCCTAATTCGTGATCTTCGTTCACCTCATTGCGAATCTCATTTCAGAGGCACAAAATAATGAGGATACCTTGCGAATTTGATTCGAAAACACGATCGCAGAAACGCGCCTAATCCTCATCTTGCTTTAAAATGAAATTGAATAAAATTAAAAATGCTGCATAACACTTAGGTCCGCTCCGTAGTGTAGGGATACCGTGCGTGCCTCTTTCTGAGAGGCCTTTGGTTTAGTTCCTGGCCAGTCCAAAGATTTTAATTCTGTACTGGGGGCTGGAGCGGGTTTCACTCAGCCTTGTGAGACCAACTGAGGAGCTGTTGAAATGAGAGGCACGGGTCTGGTCATGAAGGCTAAGCAACACGGTTGAGAACGTGGCCACTATGACCACAATGCACTCCAGACTATATAATAATAATAATAATAATAATAATAATAATAATAATAATAATAATAATAATAATGTCTTAGAAGTGAAGCTTCCACGGTGTATGGAATTATTTAGTTCTTCCGCCAGGCTGAATGGCTCAGACGGTTGAGATACCGGCCTTCTGACCCCAAATTGGCAGGTTCGAGGCTGGTTCAGTTCGGTGGTATTTGAAGGTGCTCAAATACGTCAGCCTCATATCTTCAGATTTACTGGCACGTTAAAGAACTCCTGCGGTAGTAAATTCCGGCACCACGGTGTAAAACCGTAAAAGTAGTTAGTGGGACATAAAGCCAATACTATTGCTTATTCTCCTTTCTCCGTTAGGGTCTACTAGAGACCACGTGATAATTTCAGTGCATCACCCTTCGCTGTTCCTTCTTCTTCCTGTAATACTCCTTCACCTGCCTCACTATGCCTCCTCTCCTCGGACCATTTTGAGCCTGCGTTTTTTCCCTCCAGGCCTTGGAATCCTTCCATTTTTAACACCCTTTTCTAAAAATCTCTCTCTCTCTCTCTCTCTGTTGCTTCTTCTTTTTCCCATATGTTGTTTCTTTCCAAATCTTTCTTGACTTCATGAATCCAGGTTGTTGTTGATTTCTTGTTCCAAAGATAAGATCTGTTTGGTTAACCTGTTGTTATCCATTCTGTATAATGTCCAAACAATATTATTCGCCTCTTCCGCATTGTATCTGTTATGTTTTCCATGTTTCGGCATATTTCTTCATTACTTCTTGATTTCCAGAGTTCTGTGGTTCTTAGCGGACAGAGTACTGTTGGGAGATCAGAAGAATGCACTTATCCAGAGAGGCACGGGGCAAAGGGGTTTTCACCAGCAGAGCCAGTGACGCAGTGGTTACCATAGCAATTCCGCTACTACCCAGGGGACTTTATATTATCTTCCACTGGCAACTCTTCACTCTTGTCAGTTGTAATCCAGCAAACTGCGAAGTGTGAGTCAATGTTTTCGTGTAGCAGATAAGAGCCGATCTGTCTGGGCAGAACAGGAAGTTCGTGCTTGCAGGCCACATTCCTCATTCCTGCATTCTTCTCATCTCTACACAGTACTTTCCGTATAATTTTTCTTTCCAGTTCTTCTAATTTATTCAGCTTATAATTCAGTACTAGACATTCACTCGCGTATAGGCATTCCGGTTTGACTACTGTGTTGTCGTGTTTTACCTTGAGATTTATTATTATTATTATTATTATTATTATTATTATTTAGTTCTTCTTCCGGGTTAAACCGTGTTGTTGTTTTCTATACACTACGTACAGTTTGCCGACGTTTCGATTACACTGCAGTATTCTTTGTCAAGGTGACTGAAACACCCCTACTCGATTGGAGGTAATCAGTCTCCCAGGCAGCAAACTATCCATCTGTACAAAATACTGTGTACATTATAATCGATACTGTGTTTGAATGGGTTAACGTACCATAAGTCAACCACACGGCATTGTTATATTTAAACACCCTCATATTCCACCGACCTTAGCCACTTTATCCATAAATCTAGGTTACGCTGGTCGGAAATCAAAAGAAATCACAAGAATAACAACTTGGCAACACTGTGGGTGGTACTGAGGAAGAGACCTAATTTCCTCTGTGGCCCATTTCACAACTGACAAGCGCTAAACTAAGTAACGATTTGGCAGGGTCAGACGTCTTTCCCAACTGGCCTAGTTCTCTTCAACCGACGAGACGCTGGAACGGGAGGGTTCAACTTCCGCGCCGCGCCAATTCTGGATCTGTAGAGCACTACCGATGATGTCGCTCTATCATTGTTTTAAAATCACTCCTATTTTCAAATTCCTGTAGTCCAAAATAATTTTAATAATGCTTTAGTTTCAAACTTATTGTATAATGCACGTTTTAATTTGATTTAGCACATGTACAAGGACAGTCGTAATGCACGCAACCTGCTCATCTCCACAACAGAAACACGCAATAGTGATTACATCCCTACATCTAGGGTTGGCGTCAGGAAAGGAATCCGGCCGTAAAACAAGACCAAATCAACATGCTTTCGTGGCCACTACTTCTTTCCTCAGTTGGCCTGTCGGAGTGCAGAGCTGTTGGACCATGGTCAGGGACCCACTCCTGCAACCGTCGACTGTGACAGTCATGTCTTTGAAACTGTTGAGTGCATATACCTGGGCACATAATTTTGCAAGGGAGGGACAATCAGACGATCTGCCGAAGACCGAAATGGAGATGAGCAGGTTACGTAGTGAGGAGCACATCACAAGACCCTGAAGGAGCGGACACCACGAGAGTCGAGGAGTTTCTGCAGACCACCTGCTAGCTAGAGGGATGGCATTCAGCGTCACGCACCAAGCAGCTGGATTCTCACTGCCCACCAGAGGCGATATCAAAGAGAAATGTCTATAATATGTTCAGTAGTAGACGTCAACAGGCTTTAGAAGACTTTACAGACTGAGTTGGACGTGCGCTTGGGGTCTCGTAGCTGTGAACTTGTGTTTGGGAGCTGGTGGATTCGAATCCCACCGTCGGCAGCCCTGAAGACGGTTTTCTGTGGTTTCCCATTTTCACACCAGGCAAATGCAGTGATTCTACCGTAATTAAGACCATAGACGCTACCTTCTTAATCCTAACCCTTTTTCATCTTTGCGTCGCCGAAAACCTTCGATGTGTTTGTGCGACGTTAAGCCGTTAGCAAAAAAAAGGGGGGGGGGAAGAAAAAAAGAAATAAAGTGGCCTTATCGAAAGTATCTAGTATTCATCTCGAATACCCTTCTATGTAGAAACCTGTCGAAAGCACCATAAACGGCATCTCGAATGGCCTAGCTAAATGATTGTGAATCTGATCCCCACTATCGGTAACCCTAAGAACGGTTTTTCCTAGTTTTCAAAATGCACACTAAGAAAATGCTGCGACCGTACCGTACTTTATAATCCTAGTCTTTCCCATTCCACTGTTTTTGAAACTTTGTGTTGGTGCGACGTCCAACCATAAGGAAAATATAAAAAGAAATACATGTACTGGAACGGTAACAACAGCTGTAGGGTACTGGACAATATGTAATGAATTGTTATTATTATTATTATTATTATTATTATTATTATTATTATTATTATTATTATTATTATTAACGTATTGTTATATGTAAGAATAATTTCATTGTTACATCAAATGACAAGTCTTCTGAACATACAATTCTTCTCTTTCTAGGTATGTACCAGGCAGAGAGCAATACTTCAATAGTGTACGCTGTCGTCATTAAGTAAGTATTCAATACACTATCTAGCATTAATAATGTTATTGTTCTTCCGCTATTTTGCCTCATGTCAGGGGCTGTAAAATTATCTGAAAAATTAAATTGTTGAGTATTAGGGACATTCCTTCAGTAGTATCCTATACATTCACTCTCCCTTTCGCTTCAAACTGACATTAAATTTCTAATTAAATTCCCACTAGTTAGCAGAAAGGCTCTTAAAACTGAGGATACAGCACCTATACAGATACAAAGAATATAGCTGAAAGATTATTAAAGCCCGGGTTTTTATGCAGTAACAGGTTAGATTGCAAACTAATTTGGTTAGTAGGAAGTGTCGGCTACCCGCTCCTCCATATTGTAGCAAGAGTAACATGAATTATAGGGGTTCTGATTGGCCGTACCCCTAATCTTTATGCAAACTTCATAGCATAATCGTTGTGAAGGTAGACTACACTTGTTGCTCGCTTCAGTAAGTTTGCATTCTAACCTATTAATGCATCAAAATCCGGGCTCTACTTATTATAAATCAGAGAAAACAAAAATAAGCCATAAAGTTGGTCTTAGGATAGCAACAGAGTGCTTCATAATAGTGAACACAATTTTGTCAAACTTTTCCAATTTGCATAGTTACCTCCAATCATCAAACAAAAAATAAAACAAATAAAACCTGGAATTATACCTCTGGACCCAAAGAAGAAACCAGTGAATATGCCCGGCCCCTTTGCTGAATAATCAGCATAGTGGGTTCAGAGAACCTCGGGTTCAAATCCCAGGCTTTTTATCCACGTCTGTTTAATTCCTTTAGTTCGTCTTGAATTGCACAGGGAAAGACCCCATTTCCAAACGCAACCACTCATTGTCCTGCACGACAATGTCCACAGTGTTCTTCCTGTGAGGAAATAGTTGGCACAGAGGAGGCGCGAAGTCCTGACATGAATCCCTGTGACTTAGATCTGTCATGAAATCAGAAACTGGGGATACATCATCGATACAGATACAAAGAATATAGCTCAGGGTTTATTAAAAAATCAGAGAAAATAAAATTAAGTCTATATAGTGTCCTGTTTACGTTAACACGTTGGTTGTTCGCTGTGAGGTACTATACTCTGTTCACTGAATCTGTAAAGTAAGGTCATTCAGGAGAGGGTCGAGCCCGACTGTGTCCACTCCACCAGTCAGTCAGCGTCAACATGATGCTCCATTTTTAACGTTGTGACTCGAAGGTTTGTTGTTACGAACGTAGTCACTCGATCCTAATATACTAACCAGTACCGGTATATTGTCAGAGAATTAGAGGACATTCCTGTAGATGCGGTCGAACCTACATAGATCCATGTGAGATAAACTGAGCCCAGAAAATGACATCGGCAACATCAAAACTGACTGCAGTTTTGCCCATGTATCTGATCTTTAGCAGCACTTGCTGTACAAGCGAGTACAAGCCAGTTGTTCAAAAAAATAATCATAGTCGACAAACTGTTAACAATTACATGCTCTGTGGGCAAATAAATTACCCTTTGTTCTACATTAAATTAATGATCATAAGGGAATCAAATATACTATTCAAATCACAAAGTACGGATTTTCCTAGATTTCTTCTTTAGTAATGCACGAACACACAAGTCAGTATACTTCTTTTTCATATTAAATACGGACCTATGATCGTCACCAACTGGAGCAGTTTAAGTCCTATCGCACTAAGACAGCCCGCTAGCGATGAGTACGGCAGCTACTGTGATGTCTAGAGCCCGGATTTTGATGCATTAATAGGTTAGAATGCCAACGTACTGAAGCGAGTAGCAGGATCATCTACCTTCACAACGATTATGCTATGGGGTTTGCATAAACATTAGGGGTACGGCCCATCAGGTCCCCTGTAATTTATGTTACTCTTGCTACATAATGGAAGATCGGGTGGCCGATACTTCCTACTAACCAAATTAGTTTGCAAACTAACCTGTTACTGCATAAAAATCCGAGCTTTAGTGATGTCCTTTGGGTAAGTTCCATGGTGTGATGTAACTTCCACGAAGGTAGTTGGAGATGACACTGACCACTACTTGGTGGCTTATTGAGGACAGCTGGAATGTCTAGTGGGTGCTGGAATGCGAGCCATCATGCGCCAGGGTAGGGTACCTTGATGCCAAGAAACACTGGTCTAAATCTGTCTCAGTGGAGCCGAGTGATGGTATTTAGGCGCCTGTCTGTAAAACGCCTCGCTGTTGCAGCTTCGGTAGCTACACGTAATGTGTATGTTCTTGCTGAGCGCTGAGAAGGCCTGCAGACTTGCCATCTATTCAGCGGAAGACTCAGGGAATTGGCGATGGGATATACAATTAGGATCATTGTTGTCAACTTGGCGAATTTGTCGCTAAATTGAGCGACTTGTGATCGTTGATAACGACTAAATTTAAGCTTTGGTGACTAGTGACAAATCTGGCGACAATTCATACAATGTAAGCTTGAAATTTGAAATTTTGAGTATCAGTAAACCATTTTTACCAAATGTTTTGTCCACCTAAAAGATCAATATTATTTTTAATTGTATTCGCCTTTAGCATCTAGCACTGCCTTCGACATAGAAATCAAGGTACTTTCCGATTACAAAATTGAGAAGAGTAATAAACTGTAATAACAGTGTTATTAATTTTACGTACTACTAACTACTTTTACGGTTTTCGGAGACGCCGAGGTGCTGGAATTTAGTCCCGCAAGAGTAAGTAAAAATACTGGGATTGTAACGAATGCTGTCATTGATACTCAGGAATTCATGACCTTGGTTTAAGCCAGTACTGTATTTTCGTGTATATACATTACAAGCATTGTGATTTGTAGTTTTTTGAATATGGTGGTGTTCAGAGTTGTTTTATAGTTTCCGAAAATAATGGAAATCTGCCTACAGCTCCACCAACAGCTGCCATAGCCTAGGTGTCACTGAAGAGGCATACTAGGGAAATGATGAGTGAGGTAGTTTCCCGTTGCTTTCCTCACCGAGCCAGAAGTTGCTGTTACATATCAGTCTGCCAAGCCCACTAAAATGCATGCACCAACCGACACTGTGAGCGAAATTTTCACACCATTCATAACAGGGACTGGCTGCATAAGGAACGGTATTACTAGAATCGCTCATACCCCGATCACTTTCATATAGTCGAAGCCAAGGATGAGACTGAGACAGGTCAAAGTATGTAACAAAATGTATTCTAGCACATATCAGAAGACATAGTGCACTGTAAACACTACAGCCCTCTAGCAAAGGCATGTGTGGTTATATGCCTATGCTAAATAGACTAATCCAACACGACAGAAGCTTGGTTTTAAGGCTTCCACTGAAGATCCATGACGAGTTGCCAAAGGAATGTTATCACTGTTCATTGCTTATGTTGTTCATTTCTAACAACAGACCACTTAAGAAAGAATGTATTCTCTGATTCCAAAATACTTCATCGAACAAAATGCACAGAAAACTGTTAGGGAGGTGCTTGTCCTAAGTTAAACAGAGAATTTACAGATTTGAAATAATAAAGAAATAGTGATTTAAAATGATTTTAAATTGTTCGGTAAAACAACAAAACGGAATGCGAAATGTTGTTAAACTGAACAGTACTTTAGCGATTTCTGGCGACTTTCGAGGATACGTCTAGCGACATTCTCGTTCTAAGAGTTGGCAACATTGAATTAAGTGTTGTACGTTTTAGACCGCCCTATAGCTACGTACCGGTCTGTCTCACGTATGGCTGTGACAGACAACACGGAAGTTGCTGAGGTATGGGCGGTGCTAAGTAGTGAACAATGGCATTCAGAGCACGACTTGTACGTCTGCATACCTTGAAAGGTGGTACTCGTAGGGCGGTTTTGCAGCAATAGCACTTTCCGGCTCAGCGATGGAGACGTTGGCAAACTACCTCACCCTTTATCTTACATAATATGCCTTATTGTAATCCGATTATCGATTTTCCCCGGTTTCTTATAAACACATACATAACCTTAGGTGGTGTTGTTTTAGAATCCAAAACCAGCCTGTAGACTAGACCGACATGTTAAACGCCGTTTAGATTACCTTTAGACATTTATGCCTGTCAAGGTGGATGAGGTGGTAGAATAATGCCTATTGCTCACGGTAAAATGTTTCGTAAAATTTGTCGTACAATTAATTTTATAAAATTTTGGTAAAAACAAATTGTGTTGCTCACGGTAAAATTATTTCTAAAAATCCGTCGAAGCATCAGGATGGCCATCTATGAACTCACTTATGAACTAAGATTTGTATGTGCTGCCATCTATCGATAAACTTTTAAACCAAGAATCAGCTGTTCAACTTACAGTGTGTTTGAGAGTATGGCTCCAACAAACAAAGCAAAACTTGCTGCTTTAGCTGCACTTATATGTTGTACAGTGGTAAAAAGGAAGAAAAGAAATGCCAGGAAATGCTGGACTCGGGATTGGATCAAAAGAAGAGAAGAAGGTGGAGGATTGCTGTCCTTGGTCGAAAATTAGTTGAGTTTAGAAGACTAGCATTCTTATAGGGATTCGGCGATTGTGTTTTCTGCCTCTCTTCTTGCATTTCTGTTGTGGTAAAGTGGTGTTTTAACTTCGTACAAACAAGGATATTTCTGGTATTTGTCAGTAAAACACTAACAGCTTCCTTAGCCCACCCGGATCCTGCCATTTTAGAAAGAAGTGTTCGTTTACAATCGAGCTTCACAATCTTCTCACGACGTAGCGCCAACATTAGCGTGATGTCAGCTTCGCTGATTGGTTCGTTTCGTAAAAATAATTTTACGGAAAAGAACATGTCCTATTTTATGAAAAGTTTTATCAAATGTTTTATAAAACTTGAATTTGACCGTGAGCAACAGAAATTTTATAAAATTAAATTATTCTACAAAAAATTTGACAGAAAATTTTACCGTGAGCAACAGGCATAAAACACACGGTACCCACTGCCTCTCATAAGAGGCGAATAAAAGGGGCTCCACGGACTCTCAACTTGGGAGCGTGGATTGGCGTCCACCGAGCCCTCAGCTGAGTCCTGGCATTGCTTCCACTTACTTGCACCAGGTTCCTCACTTTCTTGTATCAGACCTCTCTTGGTCAACTCTTGTTCCTTTCCAACACCGACGCTCTTAGGCCTAGGGAGTCTTTCATTTTCACGCCCTTCGTGGCCCTTGTCTTTCTTTGGTCGATAGCTTCATTTTTGAAAGTGCCGGATGCTTCCATTTTTTCCTTCTGATTAGTGTTAATAGAGGATGGTAGCCTAGTTGTAATTCCTATTAAAATAATAATCACCTCTTTGTATAGGGCAACATATCTGCCTCTTAAGTGGAGAACTTCGTGTCGATCCTAGGCTAGCCCGACGATTTTTTATTCCCGAGTCAAGGGTTGGAAACGGGCTTCAATCGCCTTATAAAGTTGAACTGAGGAGCTGATTGATATGAGAAACAGTGAATCCAGTCAAGAAAATAAAGTAATACGCTGACCACGTTGTGTTCCAGTGCCAGTAGCCTCTCTGCCAAGACAAAAGTCTCTTAATGTGCTGTGTTATCGGACAACAGATTGCTTGTAAGCTAAGAAACTTGGCAGCGTTCAATGGAAACTATCCTTGTAAACTTCTTGATGGGACACTTTTGAAGTTCACTACTCGACAATCGCAGATTACTTCACTGAATGTGGCCTGTGTAATATTAAAGATTGAAGTAGATTCATGAAGTTGCTTAGTCTGTGCAGTGACGTAGAGGTGAATAGTAATATCAATAACATGACAGAAAGTACATAACTACGAGAACACTTAATGATCATTGAATTCCTAACCTACCGTTTCGTTCCATTTCAAAGGCTTGAGACAAATTTTGAACAGCTGTGACTTGTGCCCAGGTGTGTTTAAACTAATAACTAAACTTAGGCCATTTAGGCATTAAAATCTGTTTTAGGCAGCATAAATAGGCACTGGAATGTTAAAATTGGTACTGTCAAAATGTACATCAACTCCGTACCTATTTACAATTTTATTTATCTCGTGAGTATTGCTCAGTAGGAGTTTTACTGTGTTCGAACCCGACCATTGGCTGTCCTGAGAATGGTTTTCCGTGGTTCTCCATTTTAACTTCCAGACAAATGCTGGGGCAGTTCCTATTCATAGGCCACAGCCGATTCCTTCCACCTCCTCACCCAATTTCATTCACCACCATTCATTTCATCTCCATTTTCTCCTCAACTGAGGTTTGCGACAGGAATGGTACGCGGCCGTTAAAACATTCCATATTATTTTATCTCGTCTCATCCACAACCACATATTAGGGAACGGGACTAAGTAGTGGACATATTCTGTATCTGAGAGAATACTTTAAGACAGGGCATGAACTCAGAGAATTAGAGTAGGCGAAGCTTTATCTGACCCTGTAATAATTAAGAGGGGAATTCCTCAAGGGCAGGATTATTGAACCTGTATGTTTCTTATATAAACACATGATATGAGTAAAGAAGTGGAATCAGAGGTAAGGCTTTTTGCGGATGATGTTATTCTGTACAGAGTAATAAATAAGTTACAAGATTGTGAGCAACTGCAAAATGACCTCGATAATGTGGTGAGATGGACAGCAGGCAACGGTATGATGATAAACGGGGTTAAAAGTCAGGTTGTGAGTTTCACAAATAGGAAAAGTCCTCTCAGTTTTAATTACTGCTTTGATGGGGTGAAAGTTCCTTTTGGGGATCATTGTAAGTATCTGGGTGTTAATATAAGGACAGATATTCATTGGAGTTATCACAAAATATGATTACAGGTAAAGGGTTCAGATCTCTGCACATGGTTATGAGGGTATTTTGGGGTTGTAGTAAGGATGTAAAGGAGAGGGCATATTAGTCTCTGGTAAGACCCCAACTAGAATATGGTTCCAGTGTATGGGACCGTCACCAGGATTACTTGATACAAGAACTGGAAAATAATCCAAAGAAAAGCAGGTCGATTTGTTCTGGGTGATTTCCGACAAAAAAAGTAGCGTTACAAAATGTTGCAAAGTTTGGGCTGGGAAGACTTGGGAGAAAGGAGACGAGCTGCTAGGCTAAGTGGTATGTTCCGAGCTGTCAGTGTAGAGACGGCGTGGAATAAAACAGTAGGCGATGTTTGAGAACAAGTTTGAGTGGTGTTTTTAAAAGCAGGAATGATTGTAATATGAAGATAAAGCTGGAATTCAAGAGGACAAATTGGGGCAAATATTCGTTTATAGGAAGGGGAGTTGGGGATTAGAATAACTTGCCAAGGGGGATGTTCAATAAATTTCCAAGTTCTTTGCAGTCATATAATAGAAGGCTAGGAAAACAACAGATAGGGAATTAGCCACCTGGGCGACTGCCCTAAATGCAGATCAGTATTAGTGATGGATGACAAATCCCGGGTGCCAGTTCGCCTGAAATTCTTCTTTGGTGCCTTCTTTTTCGAGCTGAGTATAATCTCCCCCTTTATATGTTTAATTCCCGGTTTGGTATCGCTGAACAATCGCAAAGCGCATGTAATAATACACAACCCACTGACACTTCATGTGATTTATCGAACTCGCTTGAATATGAGAATGAGGTTAGATTACGGCGAGCAATTTGGTAAGTACGGGCTATTTCTGCTTTGATATTACTGTAATACTATTACCATTTTCAAAATACTAATCAAGGCCGCATTATATAAGTAGTAGAAGAAAAATTAATGTTAATTGCGAAGATTTGCGGTTCAAGGAAATCTCTTGTAAATAAAGTATTACTGACATAGAAATAACTCAAATATACTTGTCATATAAATGACACGAATAATATCCTGCAATGCTCCTTTACTATCAAAATAGAATCTCTTTTGCTATTAAACTGATTATTTTAACAGAGCTGTTATTGTGAAGTGGAATAGAACGTAGCCTACTCTCGCGAAATTTATTTCCGTCTGTTGACAGCATACGAAGCTCCTAGGCATGCGCTTAAACACAAAAGGCACAATACGAATGTCTTGTCTGATTGTTCCTTGTATCATATGCTTTTAGATAGGTTGATTACTAATGTTTAAGCTTTAAGTTATTCAACGTTTAACATGTCTGACTAATAAATACAAAGGAATTGTACAATGTGGTGTTTTGTACGACAATGTTAACTTTGCTATATACATTTTACAATTTACAAGTTCCTTAGAACAGTATCAAAATATAAGTATCCGATAATTTGCTAGTTTCATAAGTTCGTATTCCAGGACAAGTCAATAAGCATCTGCAATCAATTTTTATAATTTATTACACTTTTTATTGGTATTATTTTTCAAGATAGTCACCCTGCTTTTCAATGCACATCGAAGCTTTCTGACACCCTTTGCAAAAAAGGGTTTTAGTTGCGCAGCAAGCCACGAATGCACTGCTTCCTTCATATACAGAACCACGGCTAATGTGCATATGGTTTCTCACGTCATCAACAGTCACTCATCTGTTATTCAGGACCATATCACGCACTTGTTCAATGTTAGCATCAGTTACGGCTGGAGATGAACGCCCGGATCTTTCCTCATCCTTCACGCTCGTGCAACACCTTTTGAACTGTTTCGTCCAGTGGTAAACACTTCGCTGTGGCAAAACATTGCCGCCGTATTGTGCTGAAAGCCTTCTGTGAATTTCCCCTTCTGGTACACCCTCAGGCCACAAAACGGATTACGGAGCACTGTTTTTCCTTGGTGCAAACAGAGAGTGGCACGGCAACAGCACAACCTGTACTGATCTGAAACCCACCACAGACGTAGACAGCGGTGCCATCTAGCGGCTGGTGAGCACACGACGCCATAGAGCCAACCTAAAGACAATTAGAGCAAAATTGTAGGTACTTATTGACTTGCCTACGTACATAGTGGCTTGTCTCATTTACTTCAGTGTCCTGCTGTCTTTACATTTTGTAGTAATCTGTCGCCCTCTCCACACTCGACAACGATCTACGCTACTTTTATTACGGCTAGGGAACACTTCATCTCTAACTTCGTGCCCTAGCCGTGACAACAAAGCACAACGAGGCCTGGACACCAAACTGGTAGTCGGCCTCCCTCCATCATGCCAAATTGCATCCTACCTGGCGTAGATCTCTCCTACACGGACGCAGCATTACTGCGATACCTGAAGAATGAAGGCATCCCAATTACAAACCTCGGCAGAATCCAACAGAACTACATACCCACCGACCGAGTGCTCATTCAACTAACCTCGGAACGAGCAGTCCAAACAGCGATAAGACATGGCATCTTAATCAATGGCAAGCCACATTACGCCGAGCCCTGCCCACCCCATATGGAGAATGACTTCGGACCGGACCCGGGAACCAAGCCACCTTGCCAGCCACCACGAATAAGGACACCCCCAAATATCCCACCACCCCAGCCATCATCCCATCCGCTCACCACCCTAATTACTACCATTACTACCACCACTGCCACTATTCCTGCCCGCACCTCTCCCTATACCCCTATAACCACAACCACCATGGCCCACTCCTCCCCCATCATGATGTCTCCCACCACCTCTACCCTCCCCAACCCAACCCGGCCACCGATTGAAGAAGAAGCTCACAACGTTACCATGGAAACAGAAAGACCAACATCACCGCCACCAGCTCCCGAGTCCGAGTCCGAACCCAACAGAACAACGCCGCCGCCACCAGCACCAGACTCCAACACCAGCTGCGTCATCCGAGGCGTAAATCCAGCTATCCCGCCAGAGCTCATAACCCAGGACCTACGGCGAACGGGACTCCAACCGAAAATAGCCACCAGGATCCATAATGCAGCCGGGCCTACCTACATGATACAGCTCCAACTCCAGCTCCAGCTTCCCGAAGAAACCCATCGCCTTATACAACACGGTATCCAGCTCTTCGGGAAGCAACACAGGGTGGAACAATCACGCTCTCCCCCTCAACAACCCACCCGCCCCAAACCCAAACCTAGCCCTTCTCAGAATCATTCCAGCCTCTCCTCCCTACCTAATTCCCAGCTCCTTCTACTACTACTACTCACTTCCCTAGCTAATATCACCTCATTCTAGCAGCAAATCATCCATCTATTCCTTCCGAATCACCGAACACCACAATAGACTAGAATTATAAATCATGTAACTTGTAACTAATCAATGTAAACCATATATGTAAACCTTTGTAATACCTATGTAATTAAAATCAATAAAAAGCACGAGAGCAGACGCTGCACCCCTTAGCCAAGAGGCCAAATCTCCACATCACCAAATCAAAGCTCCCTCCTTTTTTATCATCCAACCCTATCAAATCCCCAAACCCCGCCAAATCTCCTGGCCAGAGAGAAGGCGTAACCTTCTAGGTGGCCCGCCCCTTCCCGAATGAAAACATCCCCCTTGGTCCTTGGTAGTAATCTGTTGTAGTGTGTAAAAGTATAAAATCATAATACCTATTGCTATTACTACCATGTTCTATTTTTCGGAAGGCTAGTTGCCAGTATATTAACGATGCGGGTACTAGAAAAATTAGCTGGTTCCTAGGTTTTGAGTGCTGGCTCCTAGATTTAAAAAACATTTGCCATGGTCTACTTTACTTTATCTCAATTCTGTGAAGATAGAAAGAAGCTATACTGAAACTCCTGAAACAACTTAGTCTTCAGATACATTATAGTTGGCTACTCTCAATTTTCGAGGGTTTTCTTAAATGTCCAGTACATACAGTGTAAGTTTCTAGACACCAGTCCATGTTTCAGTTCAACAACCCTCATTCGTACTATTTCGTAGAAATTCTACTACTTTGTCAAACACACACAGAACGACATATCATTTCGAATATTTCACTGTCACTACACTTAATTTATAATCCTGGTTGTCATTATGTCTAGAAGAGGAAGGTCCACAGATCTGGTGACATGTCTGTCAGTTAAAACATATTAATTAATCTGCTGTCGTGAAAGCTAACGTCGTGCTCAGTAGCCTTCAGCTCCTTTTTAAGGACTGTTCCGAACTCTTACAAGTGAGAAGTGAGTTAAATCTAATAATGGACGGCAATGTTTGTTCACTACAAACACCTCGCTGCAACTCGTTCTCGGCACAGCCAGTTCGGCATTAACGCCCAATACTCAGAGACCCAGGCTTCCCGAATTTGGAAGACCCGTGGGTTCGTACCCTCTATCCTGGAAATAGTTTTAATTGGTTTCCCGTTTTCTGATCCTTGTTAAGCAACGAATCATTCTCTCATCAGGTGTCAAGGTTACGGACAATGGAAGATATCATCTTCCACTTCTCCAAGAGCCTTCATGGAATGTACGGAGATGACTTTGCTTCTTTCTAAATTTAGATGTTTTAAGAAAGAATATACCGAAACCAATGCATGCTATAGGTCTACTTGAATAGCCAGACTGAGCGACTCATGACAGAGCACTGTCTTTCTGTTCGCAAGGTAGTAAGTTCCATACAGGATCACCATTTTTGTGCCACAAAGAGAGAAAGGAACATAGTAAACAATTTAGTTACATGAAATAACTCGTATAGTAATTTCTGAAATGTAAGATACTGGCGAGGCATATTTTTACTTTATGAACCAGATCCCTTTCTGAGGACTTGACGCACATGATGAGGATGTTATCAATGGCGAGAATTCAGAGTGAAAATGAAGTGATTATGAAATTCATTTCGACGGTGTGTTTAGCTTTATTTTTTAACGCAATTGCCAGACAGAGTGTTTGAAGACTCTTATCCCTGCATTTTAAAAAATTAAAAAGTAGTAATGTTTACAATGCTTTCTGCTCGGTATGTCAAAAGGAACTGTTTTCTTCTTGTCCGTTTCACCCACTTTGGGGCACGATAGATCAATCAAAGGCTAGTGAGTCGTGTTTTCCTGTCCTCCCAGTACTTTTTCATTCTTTCAGATCTTGCCTTCCTCTCTTCTTCAGAAATTCTGTATAGTCGTTTGGGCTTCACCCTGTCCTGAAACCTCTTTATTTTGTCTTTGATTATTTCCTTCGCGGATCCATCTACAAGCACCTCTTCTGTAATTTGGAACTCTCGTAAGTCATTCTCAGTTTCCTTAAACCAGTTAGGAACGGTCTATTAACAAACATAAAAGAAAAATCTTACGTTCAGTGTCCTTCAATTTGTGAGGTAAATACATGTCATTGTTTCTTTACAAAAAACTACTTTCAGTTAGTACCAGAGGTTTATATAGAAGTTGTACGATCATGCCGCAGTTTTAAACATAATCACGCAAGTCAAATGCTGGTGACTACACTAGAACAAGTGATTAAAGTACAGTTCGACGTTATCATTACCTATGAAGAACTTCGGCTAGCAATAAAGGCAATATAATCTCAGCAGTATGATTAATGGTGAGTCATTATTTTCATCGGTTTGTATTTAATATTTTCATGCACGTAGGCCGAAAAGTAGTTTGAAAAGGAATTTTTTTGTTTGTAGACTTTAATCGTAGTAATTCCTATTTTGTCCCTGTAAATTTACATACAATGTTTAATACACGCGGGAAATGTTATACTGTTCTGGGTGAAAAGAAATATGGTCACCCTAAGCATTATTATTATTATTATTATTATTATTATTATTATTATTATTATTATTATGCTGTTTCCTCACAGAAGGTTCGTTTTGCGTGTCAGAGTTGCCGTGTCGAGCTGTCGGAGGTTCCGCCCCCAGATAATGTTTTTTTGTCCACATTTACATTTCCTTGCTGTCTTGCATTCTGTGATCAATTGTATATGCTGTATGTCTAACCCTTAGTCCTGTTTCCCGATACGGTGTCGGGGATGAGATGAGATGAAATTTTATGACATTTTTTTTACGGCCGGATGCCCTTCCTGGCGCCAACCTCAGTTGAGGAGCTAACGAAGTTGAAGTGAATGATGGTAAATAAAATTGGGTGAGGAGGTGGAATGAATTGGTTGTGGTCTATGAATAGGAACTGTCCCAGCATTTGCCTGGAAGTGAAAATGGGAAACCACGGAAAACCATTCTCAGGACTGCCGACGGTGGGGCTCGAACCCACGCGGCTTCCGAATGCATACCCGTAGCGCTTCAACACGTACGGCTACTCCGCTCGGTCCTTCTGTGATCAATTCTGAGTGAAAATCCACAGCCTGTTTCCAGTCATTCGACCGGGTCAGCGATGGAATGAATGAAGCACCCATCTAGCGACTAGGATAGGAATTGTGCCGGCTGCTGAAGCCTGTCGCACTCCGCTGGGGCAATGATTAATGACTGATATATGAAATAAAATTATATTGGAGAGTGTTGATGGAATGAAAGATGAGAGGGAAAAACGGAATACCCGGAGAAAAACCTGTCCTACCTCCGCTTTGTCCAGCACAAATCTCACACGGAGTGACCGGGTTTGAACCACGGAACCTAGCGGTGAGAGGCTGCTACCTGAGCCACGGAGGCTTTTGTAATCAATTATATGAAACTTTATTTGTAATTTCTGAAGATGTGACCGAAAGAGGCTGAGGATAAAGATTTCACGTGATTTTCTGGTACGATGGAGAACATCCTCATTGGCGACGTGGTTTTGAACATTCTGGGATATAACCACATTTCAGAGGCTTGCAGTTAGTTCATTGGTGCCCATCATTCTACACCGTAAAGCTGCGTTACGTTCAGAGTTGGCAAGTAATTGAGTAAAAATATTCGAATTACCTGTAACGATTGCATTCATAGTAATTTTTACTTGTAGTCGTTACTTTTAACAAAAAGTATTTTTACTTGTAGTCGTTACTTTTAATAAAAAGTATTTTTTTACTTGTAGTCGTTACTTTTAATAAAAAGTATTTTTTTACTTGTAGTCGTTACTTTTAATAAAAAGTATTTTTTTTACTTGTAGTCGTTACTTTTAACAAAAAGTATTTTTTACTTGTAGTCGTTACTTTGAACAAAAATATTTTTAATACTTAATACTTTTAATAAAAAGTGTTTTTTACTTGTAGTCATTTCTTTTAACAAAACGTATTTTTTACTTTTAATCGTTACTTTTAACAAAAAGTATTTTTTACTTGTAATCGTTACTTTTAACAAAAGTATTTTTACTTTTAATCGTTACTTTTAACAAAAAGGTTTTTTTTACTTGTAATCGTTCCTTTTAACAAAAAGTATTTTTTTAACTTGTAATCGTTACTTTTAACAAAAAGTATTTTTTTACTTGTAAACGTTACTTTTAACAAAAAGTATTTTTTACTTTTAATCGTTACTTTTAACAAAAAGTATTTTTTACTTTCAATCGTTACTTTCAACAAAAAGTATTTTTTTACTTGTAATCGTTACTTTTAACAAAAAGTATTTTTTACTTGTAGTCGTTACTTTTAACGAAAAGTATTTTTTACTCGTAATCGTTACTTTTAACAAAAAGTATTTTTTTACTTGTAATCGTTACTTTTAACAAAAGTATTTTTTTACTTTTAATCGTTACTTTTAACAAAAAGTATTTTTTACTTTTAATCGTTACTTTTAACAAAAAGTATTTTTTACTTTTAATCGTTACTTTTAACAAAAAGTATTTTTTACTTTTAATCGTTACTTTCAACAAAAAGTATTTTTTTACTTGTAATCGTTACTTTTAACAAAAAGTATTTTTTTTACTTGTAATCGTTACTTTTAACAAAAAGTATTTTTTTTACTTTTAATCGTTACTTTTAACAAAAAGTAATTTTTTACTTGTAATCGTTACTTTTAACAAAACGTATTTTTACTTCTAATCGTTACTTTTAACAAAAAGTATTTTTTTACTTGTAATTTACTTCTTGAAATAAAATTGTAAACGTTACATTCTAGTAATTGCTATACATCACACGGAGGCAGAAACGACACAAAATAAATTGTGATGAGGATAACTTTTTTCAGTTCTACTACAGCAGAACCAGTAGCCTCACCAGTTCTGGATGAGGTACTTTCTTACCTGTAGGGCGTCTTTTCAGTAAATAAAAATATGTACTTCCTCCCTTGAGACGTCAAGGATTAGCGATGAGAATTTAATAAATAATAATAATAATAATAATAATAATAATAATAATAATGTTATTTTATTTACGTCCTACTAACTACTGTACTTTTACGGTTTTCGGAAGTGCCGAGGTTCCGGAATTTAGTCTCGCAGGAGTTCTTTTGTGTGCCATTAAATCTGCCGATACGAGGCTGACGTATTTGAGCACCTTCAAATACCACCTAACAGAGCCGGGATCGAACATTCCAAGTGATGGTCAGAAGGCCAGCGCAGCAACCGTCTGAGCCACTCAACCCGGCGATGAGAATTTTAAGAACCAATTGATTTACTTGCAAAGTAAATGGAAAAAAATAATTTCAAACGCTAAAATTTATTAACGAAAATAAAAATTATAGGGGAATAGATAATGTCGAAAATGTCAAGGTGTTCTAGGGAAATGAGAAGTGAGATAGTTTCCCGTTGCTTTCCTAACCGAGACAGAAGTTTCTACTACATGTCAGTCTGCCAAGCCTATTGAAATGCATGCACAAACCAACCATATGAACGATATTTTCACACCATTCGTAACAGGGACTGGATGCATAAGGAATGGTATTACTAGCATCGCTCATACTTCAGTCACTTGCAAACTGTCAAAGCCAAGGATGAGACTAAGACAAATCAATGAAAGTAACACATGTATTCTAGCCCATACCAGAAGACATAGCGCACTGTAAACACTACATCTCGCCAGCAAAGGCATAAGTAGTGATAATAGACACTTAATGTGTCTATGCTAAACATCCCACTCAAAAGGAGGTAATGTAATAATTTTTCTTGCAAACTTGTGTATTATTCCAGCCCCAAGCGAAAACAATAGTTTTTCCTTGACTAACATTCTGTAAAGAAATTTTAATCGCAACCTTACTGATTATTTGTCAAATAACTAAATCCAGCCCAATTACTTTCTCCTTTTACTCTTCCTAACGGCCGTAGCCGTGTTGAAACACCGGATCCCGTGAGATCTCCGAAGTTAAGCAACATTGGGCTTGGTCAGGAGTTGGATGGGTTGCCACGCTCTGTTGGTGGGGGGTAAGGGAATGGAGGAGCGGAAAGGAACTGGCCACCCTACCGCACGTAAACTCCGACTCAGGAACACCTCTGCGGGGGTTCGGACCTGCTTTCGGGCAGAATAACCCTTACCTTACCTTTACTCTTCCTATAAGTTCCTTTTGTCTGGAATGCTAGGTATTCATAAGTTTTATTGTTTTGTTTTGTTTGTGTTCATTTTCTAACTTATTTAGTAATTTTCTGTGGCTGTTCCACAGCACATAATATTATGTTTTTCATTCGTAGTATTAATTTTAGTCCGCCTCTGTGGTACAGTGGTTAGCGTGATTAGCTGCCACCCTCGGAGGCCTGGGTTCGATTCCCTGTTCTGCCACGAAATTTGAAAAGTGGTACGAGGGCTGGAACGGGGTCCACTCAACCTCGGGAGGTCAACTGAATGAAGGTGGGTTCGATTCCCACCTCAGCCATCCTCGAAGTGGTTTTCCGTGGTTTCCCACTTCTCCTCCAGACAAATGCCGGGATGGTACCTAACTTAAGGCCACGGCCGCTTCCTTCCCACTTCCTTGCCTGTCCCTTCCAATCTTACACCCCGCCCCCCTCAAGGCCCCTGTTCAGCATAGCAGGTGAGGCTGTCTGGGCGAGGTACTGGTCATTCTCCCCAGCTGTATCCCCTGACCCAAAGTCTAAAGCTCCAGGACACTGTCCTTGAGGCGGTAGAGGTGGGATCCCTCGCTGAGTCCGAGGAAAGAACCGACCCTGGAGGGTAAACAGATTAAGAAGAAGTATTAATTTAAATAAATAAATAAATAAATAAATAAATAAATAAATAAATAAATAAATAAATAAATAAATAAATAAATAAATAAATAAATAAATAAAGAGTCCGGCTCCATGGCTAAATGGTTACCGTGCTGGGCTTTGGTCTCGCGTTCGATTCCCGGCAGGGTCGGGGATTTTAACAATCATTGGTTAATTTCGCTGGCACAGGGGCTGGGTACATGTGTCGTCTTCATCATCATTTCATCCTCATGACGACGCGCAGGTCGCCAACGGGCTTCAAATCAAAAGACCTGCACCTGGCGAGTCGAACATGTCCTCGGACACTCCCGGCACTAAATGCCATACGCCATCTCCATTTCAATAAATAGAGAAATAAATATATACAACACGCCGACTAATTTCGAACTGGAGGTGAAGATTGTGCACAAAATGTTTTAATTCAGAAGTCCGCTGTTTGCAGTGCCAATCCTGCTATCATGAGGAACTACAATCCCTAACTCCGGTTGATCCATATTGATATCGCCGTCGTGACTCACTGCCCGGTCATGCACGCTCGGTGTTTCTATTGACGTTCGGAAACGGAGAGCTGTCAGACCGGCTCCTTGTAATCTGTACGGAACATACCACAGACCTTGTCCTCGCCTTGGCCGCATTTAATAAGAACGTGAGAAAGTGTAGTACGAGTTATTAATTACATCTCATTCACACCAGTGACAGTATAACACGCGATCACCTTTCACTGCCACGCAGGTTAAGAGGTCTTCCTGACCTAAGACAAGTCTCCTTTGGGCGTATTGCGCGCACAGTGTGACTGAAGGTTATATTCGTCTTTCATATTAAAGATTTCTTCTTTCTTTCTTTCTTTCTTTCTTTCTTTCTTTCTTTCTTTCTTTCTTTCTTTCCTCCTTATTCTTCTTATTCCGCTTTTCTTACCCCTGTGGGGTTGCGGATGCGAACTGTGTCGCAAATGTGGATTTGGCCCTGTTTTATGGCCGGACGCCCTTCCTGACGCCAGCCTTATGGAAGAATGTAATCACTATTGCGTGTTTCTGTGGTGGTTCGTAGTGTAGTGTGTTGTCTGAATATGAAGAAGAAAGTATTGGAACAAACATAAACACCCAGTCTCCGAGCCAGAAGAATTAATCAAACACGATTGAAATCCCCGACCCGGCAGGCAGTGGAATCCGGGACCCTCCGAACCTAAGATCTCATTCATATTAGACATTTACTCGTTTATGCAAAAGGATGAACGACATAATTATAAAGTTTTCCTGGCTCCATGGTGAAATGGTTAGCGCGCTGGCCTTTGGTCACAGGGGTCCCGGGTTCGATTCCCGGCAGGGTCGGAAATTTTAACCTTAATTGGTTAATTTCGCTGGCACGGGGGCTGGGTGTAAATGTCGTCTTCATCATTTTATCCTCATCGCGACGCGCAGGTCGCCTTTGGGGGTCAGATCAAAAGACCTGCACTTGGCGAGCCGAACTTGTCCTCGGACACTCCTGGCACTAAAAGCCATACGCCATTTCATTTCATCATAATGCTATTGAATTTACGTCCCACTAACTACTTCTGTGGTTTACGGAAACGCGGACGAGCCGGATTTTTTTGCCATAAGAGGTACTTAACGTGCCGGCAAATCTACCGATAGGTGACTAGTGAATTTTTATTTTTTGCTTTACGTTGCACCGACACAGATAGGTCTTATGGCGACGATGGGACAGGAAAGGCCTAGGAATGGGAAGGAAGCCGTCGTGACCTTAATTAAGGTACAGCCCCTCCATTTGCCTGGTGTGAAAATGGGAAACCACTGAAAACCATCTTCAGGGCTACCGACAGTGGGATTCGAACCCACTATCTCCCGGATGCGAGCTCACAGCTGCGCGCCCCTAACCACACGGCCATCTCGCCCGGTTATTTAACACCTTGAAATACAGGGTGGGCAAAATGAAACTGGGCCGGAAAATATTTATAAGACTGGCGCAGAATTGACCCTTGTCAATGAACAGGAGAACCGCCCTTCACAGGAAATGCTGGAAAGCGTGATTTTGATGCATCAGTCGGTTGCTGTCGTATGTCTGCGCGTGCGCATCTCCCGAGTACGTCACTGAGTCATTACGTGAGAGTGGATGAGAGAAGCAGGCGTGTTTAGTGACCATTTGAATGCAATACGAAATGGTGCCCACGATAAAACACCACGTGTTCATTGTCGAGTATGTCCGACTCGTTGCCTGAATGGTCAGCGTACTGGCCTTCGGTTCAGAGGGTCCCGGGTTCGATTCCCGGCCGGGTCGGGGATTTTAACCTTCATTGGTTAATTCCAGTGGCCCTGGGGCTGGGTGGTTGTGCTGTCCCCAACATCCCTGCAACTCACACACCTCACATAACACCATCTTCCACAACAATAACACGCAGTTACCTACACATGGCAGGTGCCGCCCACCCTCATCGGAGGGTCTGCCTTACAAGGGCTGCACTCCGCTAGAAATAGCCACACGAAATTATTATTATTATTATTATTATTATTATTATTATTATTATTATTATCTAGTATTATGTAAAGCACGATTCGTGCGCGGAACTGTTTGCGCAAGAGTTTAAGATTGGATGTGTTTTGGAAAAAAACTCAGGCAAAGTCTACGATGCAAAACGTAGTGGCAAAATAGCGTGAAACGGGCTCTGTAGTGAATAGAAAATCGTAGCTATCCGAAAAGAGTTCGAACACCGGAAATCATTGTTCGAGTGAACGAAGTGCGACGAAATCTCAGCGCCGTTTATCTGTGCAAGTGGGATTTTTTTTTTTTTTTTTTTTTTTGCTAGGGGCTTTACGTCGCACCGACACAGATAGGTCTTATGGCGACGATGGGATGGGAAAGGCCTAGGAGTTGGAAGGAAGCAGCCGTGGCCTTAATTAAGGTACAGCCCCAGCATTTGCGTGGTGTGAAAATGGGAAACCACGGAAAACCATCTTCAGGGCTGCCGATAGTGGGATTCGAACCTACTATCTCCCGGATGCAAGCTCACAGCCGCGCGCCTCTACGCGCACGGCCAACTCGCCCGGTCAAGTGGGATTTAAGAGATCGCCGTGTCTATGTATTGTCAAAAGGGACCTGTAACTGTATCCTTACAAACTTACTGTTGTGCGTGCGTTAAAGCGTCCAGACGAGCCTTCGCGTGTTGACTTCTGTCGGGAGTTTCTGTGTGAAGTAGAGTCGGGACTTTTTGATACTCGGTTTTTCATTTCTTTAGATGACGCCTTTTCAAGGTTCTTCTGTGATGTTCGGTAACAAAGGTCACTCCCACATCAGTCCTATTGTAAATATTTTCCGGACCGATTTTATTTTGCCTACCCGGTACAATCGAACTATTGGACTCGCCAACTTGGTCACGGAAGGTCAGCCACTCAGGCCGGCAGTAGTATATAATTAGGGGTGCCCAGGCTGCCTACTTCCTTATGCCTGAAATCGAAGCGAGGTGTAGGAATACTAATGTAGTGAGCTCTTGTTTGCGATACTTTCTCTTTGGTAGTCGCTCAAGCAGATCGAATGATTTTGACGACGTAAGGATGGGAAAGGACTGAGATTTTAAAAGTGGTGCCCATGGTTAGAACCCTGCGCGGATATACAAAATAATATCCGCATCCGCGAATTGTTATCCGCGGATATTGTAAATATTTAAGTACAGAATATTACACCCAAGATATTGAAACTGATAGATCTGTTAACATAATACGACAAGCCTGACACCTGGCACCAGAACCACTACAGTCACAGGTTTATGAGGGATTTTCTCTTGTGACAACTACCGACATATTGACCTTTGTTCCTTCCTTCCATTAATTTCGGGCAGGAGCCAGTTAGGCATAAATCAGATTTACGGCTTTATGGTCTCAAGGCTCTTTATATAACACCATTGTCCCAAACCAATGTCAAGAGTTGCCTAACCACAAGCAACAATAAGAGTATACCTGAGTGAAAAATCAATAAACGTCATTATTTAGAAATTATCAGCAAAATTATCTGCACTCCCATACACTGTGTATCCACCAAGACAATTAAAGTACATGGTGTGAAAATGAGAAACCACGGAAAACCATCTCATTATCAAGACTTCCGACATTCTGAAAAATATAATGAGTATGTATGTATGTATGTATGTATCTGTGTATGTCGTGAAGAGTGGCTCAGACGCTACAGCGCTGATTTTCCGACCTCAGGTTTCAAGGTTCGATCCCTACTCAGTTTGTTGGTATTTGAAGGTACTCAAGGACGCCAGCCTCGCGTCAGTAGATCTATAGCCATGTAAAGGAACTCCTGAATCACAAAATTGTAGCACCTCGGTGTCTCCAAAAAAACCGTTGGAGAATAAGCCGTGATATAGAATAGACTGGTGCAAAATTTCAAGGATTTGAATGAAAAAGAAACGAGGGTGAAGATCCCCAAAATCGAGTGCAGATGAAATAAATAAACGTATGACAAAGCTAGTCCCCTCTGGAATGTCCAAAAAGGTCAGTAGATTTGTGCAAAATGGCGGTTTGCAGCCATCATAATCCTGGCTCTGAATGTGATGAAATAGTCATGTCTATGCCCACCGCCTTTACCCCAAGAATTTACCGTAGTAATATTTTTCACTGTGGGCTGGGTGAGCCCCAGGACCAAATATTCTTTGTTACATTTTTTTATGGCGTGTGGCCTCCGAAGAGGCCAAGTGCAAATCTTTCGGGTTGACGCCGTACAGTCGACCTGCCTGTGTATGAGGATGGGACCCTACTTATGATGCAGTCTAATTATGAAGAGACACAGCCTGGAGCAATATAATTCACCATTGAGATTAAAATCAACGACCCGGCTGGGAATCGAACCCGGGATCCTCTGGATCAAAGCCCAGCACGCTAACTATTTAGCCATGGATGCGGACAGGCACAAGTAACTTGCTGGAGGTGAGAAATTTAATTTTTAAAGAAATGGTACCTGGTGGGAAATCGAACCAATCCTTCAAACTCGCCTATACATACTGGGCGAAGGAAATGTTCATTCCATCAGGAGGAACACGTCGATCGTTCGCTTGTGAGGCTCCTGCCTCCTCACCGCTCACGCTCGATAGCCGTACTCCGTTATCAATCACTTGATCTCGTTACATTACCTATGATCACATCGAAAGTAGGAAATGCGTTTAATTGAAGCCATCAAAGCTGCAATCAACTTAAATATTTGTGAACCATTGTCTGATTATACCGATAATGTCAGTGATGGTCCAATTACACTATATCCATCGTAATATGTGGACCAGTAAGGCATTGACTTAGTGTTCTAGCTACTAGGCTTCACATTTGAGTGTCTGCTTTCGAGTGAGTGCTTGGCCGCAATAATGGTATCCGGCCTTCAACCCCCTGGCAAGTCGTAAACTGAGCCTAGGTTAGCATTGTCAAAAAACGGCCTTTCATGGCTTTCGCCCTCGGTTTGCCACGAGTCAGTGCCTCGAGCTCTGAGATCTGTCTGATTGTGAGCTACGTCAGGTGTAAGATGCCAGTGAGTGGAGGGTAACACTGCGAATAATGGCTGTCTGTTACGGATTCGGCACTAAAAAGAATATGATTCTTCTTCTTCTTCTTCTTCTTCTTCTTCTTCTTAGACTATTATTATTGATGATGTTTCTGTTCGTATCCTTAGAGCTGTCTCATTGTGCCCATTTTCAACGTTCTCTTTCTTTCCTTCTTTCTTTCTTTCTTTCTTTTTTTCTTTCTTTCTTTCTTTCTTTCTTTCTTTCTTAATCGTTTTACCATCCAGGGTTGGTTTTTTTCCTCGGACACAGCGAGGGATCCTACCTCTACCGCCTCAAGGGCAATGTCCTGGAGCTTGAGACTTTGGGTCGGGGGGATAAAACTGGGGAGGAGGACCAATGCCTCGCCCAGGTTGCCTCACCTGCTATGCTGAACAGGGACCTTGTGGTGGGATGGGACGTTTGGAAGGGATAGACAAGGAAGAGGGAAGGAAGCGGCCGTGGCCTTAAGGTAGGTACCATCCCGGCGTTTGCCTGGAAGAGAATTGGGAAACCACGGTATAATAATACATTATTATTATTATTATTATTATTATTATTATTATTATTATTATTATTATTATCTTAGAACCCACTTACTAGTTTTCCAGTTTTCGAAGACAATGAGGTGTCGGAATTTAGTACCACTGGAGTTCCTTTGCGCGGCGGTAAAGCTGGTGTATTTGAGCACCTTCAAATGCCAGCGGGATCGAACCAGCCTACTTGGAGTCAGAAGGGCAGCGCTGCGCAGTCTGAGCTATTCAGCCCGGCATTTCACATATTACATTTTTCTCTGCGAATGAGATCACCATCATAAAATCAAACTTGTGCATTGGTTGCCTAATTGTACTTCCTCGTAAAACAATAATCACCACCACCACCATTCGAGAAATGGACTATGGATAAGTAACATGTCTCACAAATACTCTTCTTCTTGTAGAGCTTATTCCACACCTCCACGGGACGCGTGTTCGAACTGTGGAGCACATGTGGACTAGCCGGATGCCTTTCCTGACGCCATCCCTATGTGGAGGGATATATGAAATATTACGTGTTTCCGTGGAAGTTGGTGGTGTGGTGTGAATATGGAGAGGAGTGTGCTGGAACAAATACAAATACCCAATCCCCAAGTCAGAGGAATTAACCAGACGCGACTAAAATCCCCGACCCGACCGGGAGTCCAACCCGAGACCCTTTGGCCCAAACTCTCACCATTCAGCTAAGGAGTCGGACCACACAAATACACCTTTACTGCATGTGAATATAATACTGTACATCTACAAAATCGCGATTGAAATAAGTTGTCACAGAGATACTTGAACACATGAGAACACTGCACGATAATTAACGTGGCATGAATAATGGTTGGGACTCTGTGGTGTAGAGGTTAGTGTGATTAGCTGCCACCCCCGGAGGCCCGGGTTCGATTCCCGGCTCTGCCACGAAATTTGAAAAGTGGTACGAGGGCTGGAACTGGGTCCACTCAACCTTGGGAGGTCAACTGAGTAGTGGTGGGTTCGATTCCCACCTCAACCATCCTGGAAGTGCTTTTCCGTGGTTTCCCACTTCTCCAGGCAAATGCCAGGATGGTACCTAACTTAAGGCCACGGCCGCTTCCTTTCCTCTTCCTTGTTTATCCCTTCCAAACTTCCCATCCCACCACAAGGTCCCCGTTCAGCATAACAGGTGAGGCCACCTGGGCGAGGCATTGGTCCTCCTCCCCAGGGAAAAACTGATCCTGGAAGGTAAACAGATAAGGAAGAAGAAGAGAAAAAGAAGCCTGTATATTCACCACACTAGTTCAAAAGTAAGATAAACATTTAACTTAAAATATCGCAGTACTTGACAAACTAATATAAGATGTTTAACATTAATATCAGAACTTTTTAATTGTTGGGCTTAAACCTTTTTAAGTGTGTGTGTGTGTGTGTGAGAGAGAGAGAGTGAGTGTAAAGAGGCCTGAAATTGTAGCGGTTTTTTTCTTTTTGCAATTTGCTTTACGTCGCACCGACATGGATAGCGACGATGGGTTAGGACAGGGCTAGGACCAGGAAGGAAACTACGTAGAACTTCAGGTACATACAGTCCCAGCATTAGCCTGGTGTGGAAAAGGGAAACCACGGAAGATCCTCTTCAGGGCTGCCAAGAGTGGGGTTGAAATCCACTATCTCCCGAATGCAAGCTGATAGCTACGTGACCACAGCCACTTGTTTTTATTGTGGCACGCAAATGCATTACATTTTTCCTACGAATCAGTAGTAAAAGTGTGCCATTGACAGTTGACATCAAAAATTTTTCGGGAATTACCTAAAATTGAACTCAAAAGATTTCTCTGCTTAAAAATATGTATCGGCGGACAGTAGGAGATAAGGTCGTCACCTGAACATTCTGTACATTTTTAGTTTACTCTTACGTCATTGTTAACAATATGTCTCTTGAGTAACGAAAGAGATGAAAAGATTACACACTGACCATAAGCTGATGTTACAGTATAATCTAGGAAGTGGTTTCAATGGAAATCGAAATTTTTATAGAACAGTGCAATTAGTCTGGACATTAGAGGGTTAATTTCAAGAATGAAATGGACCTCCTCCACTTGTTCATTAATACCATAGTCCATTCTATTGGCAATATGCATTTATCGTTGAGCGTTTTTCTTAAAACTCGTTGCGGTTTGTACGTGAAACAAAGCGCTCGGGTGGCCGCTAGTGATTCATAAATAAAATATCAAATTATGTGACATATACATAACATCGTCTTCGTGCTCTGGAGAGTCTGTGGTGAAACTTGTAGACTAGTATGCACGAGATGTACTACGTAGCGTGCTGCAATTGCAGCTTCCAATTTTGGCCGGTAAAATCTAGTCCCCTCTTTCCAGTTATTGCCAGTAAGATCTAGTTCCACCTCTCCTTGGAGCATTATTTTAGAAATGTGGAATTCTGTTGGCCTTAATATTCATTGGGGGTAACTCGACGGGTGAAGACTTCAGTAAGGATAGATCTTATTAATGTCTGGTAGTCACCAGACTCCAGCGCGCAGTGATCATTACGTGGAGGGCCCACTATCCATATTACAGTTTATTCTCTTGTTAATCGCCAAGCTCCATCCAGCAATTATCACTGCTGATGAGAGCTATCATTACAAACTCTTATTATTATCGTGAGTTTCCTCGCGATTCCCTGGCAGTCGCCGAATATTTGGCAAACACCAGGCTCCACCGGGCAGTGATCACGGCGTGGAGGGCCACTATACCTATTACAATTTGTTTAGTACTTATAACTGTATATTAGATTTGATTTGTTCACTACCTACAACACAGAGTCTAAGTTGGAGCAAAACTCTGTATAGATTCTCTGGAAATAAACAAAACCCTGCCCCCCCCCACCCCCCGTTTAAGAGATCAAACTACAGATAGATAAATCACAACTTTAAATATTACTAATACATACATACTCTGATCAAGTTGTGTACCTCATTCCAGTCAGTGCATTTCGATTAATAATAATAGTAATAAATTAACTTCGCATCTCTCTATATAAAAATGAACTCCGTCTGACTGCCAAAACAACATACTCGTCTAAACCTATGAGCAATCTTACGACATACTCGTCTAAACCTATGAGCAATCTTACGACATACTCGTCTAAACATATGAGCAATCTTACGACATACTCGTCTAAACCTATGAGCAATCTTACGGCATACTCGTCTAAACCTATGAGCAATCTTACGACATACACGTCTAAACCTATGAGCAATCTTACAACATACACGTCTAAACCTATGAGCAATCTTACGACGTACTCGTCTAAACCTATGAGCAATCTTACGACATACACGTCTAAACGTATGAGCAATCTTACGACATACTCGTCTAAACCTATGAGCAATCTTACAACATATACGTCTAAACCTATGAGCAATCGTACAACATACACGTCTAAACCTATGAGCAATCTTACGACATACTCGTCTAAACCTATGAGCAATCTTACGACATACACGTCTAAACCTATGAGCAATCTTACGACATACTCGTCTAAACCTATGTGCAATCTTACGACATACACGTCTAAACCTATGAGCAATCTTACGACATACTCGTCTAAACCTATGAGCAATCTTACGACATACTCGTCTAAACCTATGAGCAATCTTACGACATACTCGTCTAAACCTATGAGCAATCTTACGACATACTCGTCTAAACCTATGAGCAATCTTACGACATACACGTCTAAACCTATGAGCAATCTTACGACATACACGTCTAAACCTATGAGCAATCTTACGACATACTCGTCTAAACCTATGAGCAATCTTACGACATACTCGTCTAAACCTATGAGCAATCTTACGACATACTCGTCTAAACCTATGAGCAATCTTACGACATACACGTCTAAACCTATGAGCAATCTTACGACATACTCGTCTAAACCTATGAGCAATCTTACGACATACACGTCTACACCTATGAGCAATCTTACGACATACACGTCTAAACCTATGAGCAATCTTACGACATACTCGTCTAAACCTATGAGCAATCTTCGGACATATTCGTCTAAACCTATGAGCAATCTTACGACATACTTGTCTAAACCTATGAGCAAACTTTCATGACATTTTGCACAAATACTGTCAGAGGAAATTGTCACGTGACTGTGTTTTATTTCAAAATATTGAACTGAAAATATATTGAGTATTTAATTTTCACGACCAAATTTTACTTGAAATAAACTCTCAACGTACTTTTTTTTTGCTAGTTGTTTTACGTCGCACCGACACAGATAGGTCTTACGGCGACGATGGGACAGGAAAGGGCTAGGAGTGCGAAGGAAGCGGCCGTGGCCTTAATTAAGGTACAGCCCCAGCATTTTCCTGTTGTGAAAATGGGAAACCACGGAAAACCATTTCCAGGGCTGCCGACAGTGGGGTTCGAACCTAGTATCTCCCGAATACTGGCCGCACTTATGCGACAGCAGCTATCGAGCTCGGTTCTCAACGTACTAAGTCGCCTTCAGTACATACAGTAACTTACATATCGAGGAGATGTAAGTACAGAAGGAAAAGGCCAACCAGACACCAGTGGAATCCGAACCCACAACCTTACGATTTCACGTCGGGTGCTCTTACCTTAGGTCGTTTCCAACATAAAAAATATGATCTAGGACACCATAGCTCAGTGGGTAAGAGCACCCGACGTTAAATTGGGAGGTTGAGGGGTTCGGATCGTACTGGTGCAGTGTCCTAATTTAAATCTATTCTTAAGTTTTGTTTTTTTTTTGCTAGGGGCTTTACGTCGCACCGACACAGATAGGTCTTATGGCGACGATGGGAGAGGAAAGGCCTAGGAGTTGGAAGGAAGCGGCCGTGGCCTTAATTAAGGTACAGCCCCAGCATTTGCCTGGTGTGAAAATGGGAAACCACGGAAAACCATCTTCAGGGCTGCCGATAGTGGGATTCGAACCTACTATCTCCCGGATGCAAGCTCACAGCCGCGCCTCTACGCGCACGGCCAACTCGCCCGGTATTCTTAAGTTTAATCAAGTTCATATCCCCATTGTAATAATGCAATTAGTATATTCTTAGACCTGTATCTTGTTTCATGTAGACGCTATATAAATTCAATTCAGCTCTCTCATTAATAATATAAAATGGCCGGTATAAAACACTTGAAGAATAAAAAGTAGTGGGTTAATGATATCTGTTTTACACAGAACATTCCTATTTCTCTTATAGGCCTACTAATGTCTCTTGTGAGAGTTGAACGAGGGGCGTGGCAGCAGTCAGGATTGTAATCCTGGCCAGTGCACGTGGGATTTTGAAATGAAGTCACATCCCTGTGGTTCGGATTCAGCGTAAAGCAAGCCCCTTGGCTGTAATCACGATTGTCAACAGTTTCGTAATACTACAAGTTAGACTTAAATGAGCAAATTCTCTGTTTAGATTTACACAATTTGACGTCCATTGCGCACACAGCTATAGTTCGGCATTCTCTGCCATTGGCCCCCTAGCGTTCGAAGTTTGACAGCCAAGCTGATCTGTTCTTATGAAAAACACTATGCCTCATTATAGAGTAAGTACTTCACTTAAAACATGTCTCTAGACAAGCTTGTAGTTATACGTGATTGTTGATATATACTGTGATCAAAGCTACGGTACCTACCTCTAGGTTTGGTGAAACCCAAACCTTTTTCATTTCAAAAGTCCAACATGCACTACCCTACTGTATTACCACCCGCTTATAATGTTCCTCGGCAACTTTCTTCCTTCACTTGAGTTATGTACATCTCAGTTATTAATAACGAGGCTGTATTCTTGCTGTCCGATTCAGGAACATCAGAGTGCCGGAATTTTAACCTGGAGAAGATTTTCTTAACTACTCCATTATTATTATTATTATTATTATTATTATTATTATTATTATTATTATTATTATGCTCACTTTATCTCGGTCAAACGGGATCAGCCTTTTTAATCTTGAGGCTCCTCTGTTCCCTGTTCAGTGATCAGTCCAAGAGTCTTGTAGCTGAAGGTGTACCCTGTCCTTATTTGCTGTTTCGAATGGAGAGGCACTCATCCATTTCATGGTCTTCTGGTCGGCGTGTTAATATGACCGAGGAAAACTTCTTCTGGTGTGGCAGTAGATTACTTGCTCGTTTGCAGACTGGGAGTCAAGACAAAATCATCCTCAACTTCAGTTGTTGAGCTCCAATACTCTGACGACAATGTTATTCAAGCCAATACAGAGCACAACATACAAACTATTTTGAGTGCATTTAACTAAGCATATAATAGTATCGGCTTAGAAATTAACATGAAAAGAAAAACACGTTTTTCCGTTCTTAGCACCATGTACTAAACTCCGACAAGGCAGATCCGTTCATCACGGTCAGAGACGAGATTTTTTCCAAGACTGAACATTATCCTCACCTTGGCTCCTACCTCAATACAAACACTAACATAAATCCCTGAAATATATTAACGCCTCACATACGCTAGAGCGGCCCTCAGTCGTCTCCTCAAATGAGTCTTTGACAAACATGTCATATACTTGCGAAGAAAGCTGTACAACGTAATCAGGCAGAGAACATGCCGCTACATCGACCGTAGTTTAAGGGCACGACTGACACCCTATCCCATTGTTACGGAATAGTTCTTCATTTTGCTCGAATGAAAATGGGAAACGACGGACAACAATCTTCCGGGCTGCTGATGGTGGGACTCGAATCCAGTCCCTCTGGAATGGAAACTTGCAGCTATTGTGTAGCCAGGGCGAGTGAAGTATTAAGTGGTGGAACTCATGTAGTTCAGCGTTCTCGCCGCAAGGCAGAGCTAGTTTTAATTGGTCTTAACCCGGCTGCAATACCGCATACCGTCACATGAAACAGTTAGTTTCTTTACATAATTTTAATACACATTAATGCGATTATTATTGAGTGCGCAATATAACGCAGTGAAATAATGTTTACAGCCGTCAGTTGCATCTTGCTCAGAAAAAACAAAGGGCTGTACCCAATTTTTCATAAGAGGAGCAACGACAAACGCGAGTGCCTGGTCACCAAGAACACTTTTCAGGTTTTGTGAATTCACCCATGTTTACACATCCATCAAAACAGTTCATAGCAGAGTTATGTCTGATGTCCTCCCTAACTTCACTTCATCACATATAAATACACAGTTACGGTGATTTTCGTCCCTTACACTCCCAACCCCATATCACTACAGGTAGTCGCCATAGCATGAGGATTTAAGCCATAGTTATACTTCAGTCCACGAGATAATTCTCTTAATAATGAAAGTGATGGCAATGAAGCAGCTGATGCTTTTCGCAATGTTGATATCCTTTTCTGGATTTTATGAAGGAGAGAAAACTTTCCAAAATCTGGTTCATAATGCACTCTACATGATTTTTAAGAACTGCTTTTCGATCATGGTGCGAATTACAAGTTGTATTTTTACTTATCTGGTGTCCGGCTCCATGGCTAAATGGTTAGCGTGCTGGCCTTTGGTCACAGGGGTCCCGGGTTCGATTCCCCGCAGGGTCGGGCATTTTAACCGTCATTGGTTAATTTCGCTTACACTGGGGCTGGGTGTGTGTGTCTTCTTCATCATCATTTCACCCTCATCACGGCATGCAGGTGGCCTACGGATGTCAAATCAAAAGACCTGCACCTGGCGAGCCGAACATGTCCTCGGACACTCCCGGCACTAAAAGCCATAGGCCATTCCATTTACTTGTCTGGTAAATTATTCGTGTTATATTTGAGTGCAATAAAGCCAGCAGGGTGGCCATGATCGTCAAGGCGCGAAGTCCACATGGTCTAAACCGTAGTTAACCGGATCGAGTTCCGTAGGTCGGAAAATTTACGCGGTACCCACTTTGATCAGCGTTTTATCGATGAAATGAACGCCACACACACACTCGTTCGAAGTTTACAGTCTTTAGAATTTTTCTGTTCCATTTACTGAAACAATTTTGCTTAGGTCTAAACAAGTGCCTGCCATCCCCTTTACTATAACCAGCTTTAAAACCTGGCACAAATAAGCATGGCATGTTCACGATGGTGATTACATTTTATAACACCACTCAATTCACACGTAAACAATATTCCACTCTCTAATACAGTGCGTCGCGCCTACACAACAGTGCGCTCAACCGCTAGACGTTTAGACCAAACGATGTGTGCGGCGCGTGGTGTTGAAATATGAACTACATTCTCTGGACAACGGAGCATATGGAAGTTCCAACACTTGATAATTTACTCGCGCCCTGGTGTAGCCAGTTCGGTCAGTGTCGTGCCGTTCCATAGTTCGCTAGGATGTCTCAGAGAACTGGGTGTGGGATGACCGAAAACAAGATTCGAATTCTAGTCTCCACAGATGTCCTTAGGAGGCTAAAAGGCAACCCTTCAGTCCTCCTAGGAACACAGAGCATCTAATATTGAAGCTGCTGCGGACGGCAGCTCCTGACAAGACACATCAACGTTAAATATTTTATTTTCTTACTGACCATCGTCCTAACATTCCCTGTATGTTAGGAATAGCAAGAAGTTTCAAATTGTTGATAGCATTTGATCATTTGTCAACATCCGTGACCTAAATAGCATCACATTAGGCGGGTTCATCTTTCAGCCTATATAGTCCCACATTACAATGTCGTTTGCAGTATCTGTCATCCCCTGTGACGGCGCGTCGTTGTTGTTCTCGTTTTAAGACTCCATTTCGTAGGCGAGCTTCAAAATAATTCTGTTGAAAAGTTAGGAACCAACACAGGAGGCACAATATAAAAGCCGATACACTTTAAGATCGTAAATCCAAAGAATGTCGGCTAAGTGGTGCAGGCATAGCAAACCTGCTTAGGGATTTTGATTCTAATGTTGGAATACAATTCACTAACGAGGAATGCATCCCACTTTGAGGCCAGAAGAGCACAATATTGTTGTACCGAGCTCGATAGCTGCAGTCGCTTAAGTGCGGCCAGTATCCAGTATTCGGGAGATAGTAGGTTCGAACCCCACTGTCGGCAGCCCTGAAAATGGTTTTCCGTGGTTTCCCATTTTCACACCAGGTAAATGCTTGGGCTGTACCTTAGTTAAGGCCACGGTCGCTTTCTTCCCACTCCTAGCCCTTTCCTGCCGCATCGTCGCCATAAGACGTATCTGAGTCGGTGCGACGTAAAGCAACTAGCCGAAAAAGCGCAATATTGTTACTGTTGCAAGCATTATATATCCCGTAGTTCGCATGCATGATATTACAAGCTAATCGGAATCCTTCTCCGCAGAAGAACGATGGAAAGTGCACATTTGGATGATGCGCATAGATAGCTTTTTCTAAAATTTTATTTGCTAGCGATTTAACGTCGCTCTAACGCAGATCCCCTAAAAATTATCGTTACCAGCATTTTACTGGTTATTGTTGTTATCTGAGGTGTGCTCTCTCTCTTCTGCTGCTACTCATCTAAACAAGGTGACCTATCTGCTGCTGTTACAAAAACCAACCGTCAACGACATGGTAACTACGCTTGATCCCGCGTTATACAAACATCCGCTCACGACCGGCTTTGGGACAAACAATATATTTAAGTATCGGGACTGGTTACTTTTCTATTACGATAAAAATGTAAGAGGCTTCAGAACATCAGAATTTACTATTCCTACTCTATAAAGGACTCTTCGGTAGGATTAGTATTAACAACGGTAGGACGCAGGAACTAAAATATACGATCGTAAACTTTTCCCTTATCCGCCATAGAATCAACTTGTACTGCGCAAAAGATCGGGAATATTAATTTTAAATTTTTTTTACGTCGCACCGACACAGATAGGTCTTATGGTGACGATGGAGTAGGAGAGGGCTAGGAGTGGGAAGGAAGCGGCGGTGAACTTTATAATTAAGATACAACCCCAGCATTTGCCTGGTGTGAAAATAGAAACCACGGAAAACCATCTTCAGGGCTGCCGACAGTGGGGTTCGAATCCACTTGCTCCCGGATACAAGCTGACAGCTGCGCGACCCCAACCGCACGGCCAACTCGCCCGGTTCAACAACTTATTTATGTAGCTTTCATTTATAGGTCCAGTGCTGACGGAGACATTTGGAACTAATTATTAGGCGTTGCCCTGAACTACTATTTCACCCAGCTTGAGTAAACATTAACATTAAACCAATTAAATTAACATTAAATGCTAATTTTCATTAAATTCTATTTTGTTATTACCTCTTGAAGTGTGTACATACTTACTACATGTAGACAGAAATGGTGGATACTTAATAATGGCATATCCTTCTTATTGTGGACATGAATAACTTTTAACAAATCTGACGAAAGTCCAGAAGCCACGAATAACGACTGAGAGGATTCGTCTGCTGACCACACGACACCTCATAATCTGCAGGCCTTCGGGCTGAGCAGTGGTTACTTGGTAGGCCATGGCCCTTCGCGGCTGTTGCGGCATAGGGTTTGGTTTGAGGTATTTTGTGGGCAAGGACTGCAACCCATGCTTCTCTCTCGTAAGGAGAGTAGTATAAATATTAGGGGTACCTACTTGCATAACGACTTCTATTACCAAAACTATTATTAACCGCAATGTGACGGGAGAATACTTGGAACAATGCGAACAGATTAGAATTTAATTCGTTACTGCAGAAAACTCAAAGTCGTACATATCTATGATTTATATCCTGAAATTCCAGGAATTAATTCGTAGTTATTGTATTTCCAGTGGGTTTATTTCATTTGTTATTTTTTATTTCACAACAGTGTCAAAAGTAAATATTCACCATTTTTTTCATGATTCTAAGAACAGTTGTCTAACTACGAGATGGAAACGTATCATGCGTCTAAAGCAGTCTGAAGTAGGTAATGGCAATGGACGTTCCGCTAGAGTTAGATAACTATACTTCCATCTCTCACATTCCCCGCTACATCGTAGATTCGACGTCTTGGTTAGAAAGTAGCAAAAGATCTTTAGAAAAAAAGTATCTGACATGCAATCTTCCAGGCTCTGACCAAGACATCTACCTATTTATACAGCCCAGCAACTAGTAGCTGAGAACTTGTGCTTGATAAGGCAGTCTGATTAGAGATTGTTCATTCCTTAAAGTTTTTTTTTTTTCCCCAAGCCATCCTGTCAGGGAATTGGCTAAGTGGTTAGCGTGCTGGCCTTCGGTCACATGAGTCCCGGGTTCGATACCCGACAGGGTCGGGAATTTTAACTATAACTGGTTAATTCTCCTGACATGGTACTGGCCCTATGTGCCGTCTTCATCATCACTTCATCCTCATCACGACGCGCAGGTCGCCTAAGGACATCAGATCAAAAGACCTGCACCAGGCCTATCCGGAGGCCATACGGCATTTCATTTCATGTCAGGGATACGGTCAAAGCGGAAAATAAATCAAACCAACCATGGTGTATATGCTGATTTACTGTACAGGTGGAATATTTGAGGATTTTATCCATGAAACATCCGATGTAGTGATCTATGTATAGAATTTGCGTATTAACGTTTCTATTTTGTATATATCTACAGTACAGTATATGCAGTAATTTCGTGCTGTGTATTGATGTGATGTTTGGTTACATGCACTTAATAATAATAATAATAATAATAATAATAATAATAATAATAATAATAATAATAATCCCCGTTTGAAATTTCGAACCATTTACATAGCATTGAGGATAGGAAGTGTGTACGTTTCCGTATCTTTTTAATATCGATGTGTTTTTGGGATGGGGCTCTATCTGGAATTAGCGTAAGCAATTTAGCGTTGACAGTTTTGCGTTGAAAAAAACCGACACCATAACCTGACAACCAGTATACGTCATATGGATGGAAGAAAGACGCCATTTTGGTGGACGGAAATGCATATTTTTGGAAGATATTGAAGTTGGACGTATTATACCTATAAATATAGGCTGTAACGAAGCAATCGCGAATAATTTTAACTGGAAATCATTAATTAAAATCCTGAACATTGCGGAAGGAAAAGAAAATTATTTATTTCGATTTATTGGAACTCTTTATCTCCCCTGGGGGGTGGAGTGAAAGGACGCATTCATTATCTGTAACCCCTGCAAGTCGTAAGAGGCTACTATGAGGGGAGCAAGTAAAGTATATGTACTCACTCTCTCTTCTAAGGCCCCAAAAATATCCATGATGCTATGTATTTCTGTGTAGCGGAGAAATTTTACATATATCTTTCATTTTTTTATTATTTTATTATTACAATTTACTTTCCGTCGCGCCAACACAGATAGGTGTTTGGATAGGAAAGGAATAGACGTGGAAGGAAGCAACCGTGGCCGTAATTGATGTACAGCCCCAACATTTGCCTGGACTGAAAATGGGAAACCACTGAAAACCATCTTCAGAGCTGCCGACAGTGGGGTTCGAACCCACTATCACCCGAATACTGGGTACTGGCCACACTTAAGTGACTTCAGCTATCGAGCTCGGTACTACTACTACCTCGTCTGAGTGACAAGGCTATCTCGGAGAGATTACTACTTCTCAGTGTTTTTAAGGTCAGTTTTAAACTACAGCACAATGAGATTAAGAGTTTTGAAGTCGTAAGAGATTTCATTCGCTTTATCTTTAGCTAAATAATAAGAAGAAGAAGAAGAAGAAGAAGAAGAAGAAGAAGAAGAAGAAGAAGACGAAGAAGAAGAAGAATACCAAACTCGATAGCTGCAGTCACTTAAGTGCGGCCAGTATCCACTATTCGGGTGATAATTAGTTCGAGCCCCACTGTCAGCAGCCCTGAAGATGGTTTTCCCTGGTTTCCCATTTCCACACCAGGCAAATGCTGGGGCTGTACCTTAATTAAGTCCACGGCCGCTTCCTTCCAACTCCTAGCCCATTCCTATCCCATCGTCGCCATAAGACCTATCTGTGCCGTTGCGACGTAAAACCACTAGCATCGTCGCCATAAGACCTATCTGTGTCGGTGCGACGTAAAGCCAATAGCAAAAAAACTAGCAAAAGAAAAATAATAATAAAATTAGATGAATAAGAATAGTAAGTCTTTCGCTGCCATGTGCAGTTATTTTCATTTGGCTTCCTCTATGCTGCCTGCATGTCATTTTCGACGCTCCGTATCTCTTTTGGATGACAGAGGTACAGATCTCTGGTAGGCAACCTACCATCCAGGTTTGAGTTGTAATTCTTAATGACATATCCTGCATGTGGGGAGGGTGGGGGAGGGGGGTTGGTGGTAAATACGTCATGTGTCACCAGAAATTTCTTACATACGGACATCGTATAGCATGGAATGCTGAATGAACGTGCTTCTGTTCACTCCGACTACCTCATCCGGGTTTGAACTCTCGATCTTGGAATTCCGAGAGATACTCTTACTCCTTATCCACGGAAGAAGCTTCCCTTTACCTGAAATCTGAGTATTTTAGCAATATTCTTCTGACAGTTGGGTGATCGCCGCAGACTCCAGCACACGTCTGTATGACGGGCGCTATTTGTAAACACTGTATGGGCGCTGTGCCTGACTCTGTTGTAATAATACGTGACCTCGACATTTTCCAGACATGCGACATAAAAGTTGACAAATGGATTTGCATACATATGTATGAACATAAAATAGAACAGGGACAGTACGGGTTGTAAGACAGTGACTAGGAAAATTCCTTCAATGTAATTCTTTGAATGGGGACTTCCTTGCAAAGTAACCTTGTGAAGGCCAGATTCATGGTACAGATGTCGTCATTGTGCTGAACGTTACTCCGAACGGCACGTCAGCTCTCGTCATGAACTGCGAGTCTCCGAATTTCTGGAAGACTAGTAAATCTATCTCCTGCTGATTTCTTTTTTTCGCAATAGCGATATTAAGCGAAATTATATTTGTATATTCATATTCCATGAATTACAAAGTAAATTGGTTAAAAGCCGAGTTTCAAAAGGAAAAATTTCCTGGAATGCGTTATCCTATAAAAACTCATTCTGAATTTCAGCCTCCAATAGAACCATTAAAATTCGTTGATTATTTTCCTTCTTTCCACTTTTCGATGCGACTGCGTATAAACTACTTCCCAGTTTAATTCGACCAACAGAGTGGAATTATTTCCTTTCTAATCCAACCCATACCACTTATATTGCATTTTAGCATAAATTTCACACTTTATACCGTTTTCAAAATGGTTTGGATTAGAAAGGAAATAATTCCACTCTGTTGGTCAAATTAAACTGAGAAGTAGCTTATACGCAGTCGCATCGAAAAGTGGAAAGAAGAAAAAGAATCAAAGAATTTCAATGGTTCTGTTGGAGGTTGAAGTTCAGAGTGAGTTTTTATAGGATAACGCATTCCAGGAAAATTTTCCTTTTTTAAGCTCGGCTTGTAACCAACTTACTTTGTAAGCCTAGGAGAATATGATAACATTACCCTAGAGGCAAAAAGGAGAGCCTCTTCATTTTTTGTTCGCACAATACTAAATGAAGAAATTGAGGACAACAAAAGAAAGGTGGTCAGCTCATTTTAAATAATAATAATAATAATAATAATAATAATAATAATAATAATAATAATAATAATAATAATAATAATAATAATAATAATAATAATAAGTACAAACATCTGACTTGTAAAATAGAGGAGCAAGGGTATGTCGCAGTGGAAACTTTCCTTTTCAATCTCACCCATTGAATTACATCTGTGATATCTATAGTTGACTCGTTTGTCACGATGATGGTGGTGATTATTATACAGAAACATAAAGCTCTTTTTAAACTATTAATCAGTAGCGGAAGAGATCTGATATATTTAAGAGTGAGTAGGCCTATCGTTTAGATTCATTTTTTGTAGATTCATTCCCAAACCCAGTGAGTGAGAAAAGGAAGAGATTCCATTGACTTTAAATTGAGACAGGGGATAGAATCTTAATAGTACTTGGTGTGGTGACTAATATACAATATAAAAGCAAATGTGTAATGGTACGGTTTTCAATTTATTTTACTTCACCGGAAACTATTGCGAACGGAATGTTTTCCTTTCTAATCTCACCCATTCAGTTAGAAGCTGGGGATTTTTCAAATCGAAAATTTATTATTTAGACTGATGTTTTCACTGCCCGAAATTCTAGACATGATAATAAGCCTTTGGGCTTTTGCCGTGTCAAGAAAACAAGATTTGCGTTCTGCAGAGAACTTTGCCCAAAAACTTATCATGTGAACAAAACTTTATTTATAGTTTTAATTGTTTTTTCTGGAAACTTACACAAGATACGTTTGTGACCCTTTAGATACGGTTGGTTGTTAAGATCAAATACCCAGATTTTTCCCAAAGCAACTGTGAAATCTATTTGGGATTCTATCAAGATTGTAGATGATGACAGATATTTTATCAACAAATATAATTTAATTGTAATTGCTAGAAGACGAACGAAAGAACAAAATCTCCACAGTGTTCAGTAATTTCCTTCAACAGTGTCATTCATTCATGAACATGATTTTGTAATTTCGTATATTTTCTTAATATTGTATCAATATAAATTGTTTTTTCCGATATTAAGCTATCGTCTTTATCGGTTTAAAATAAATGTACAATGTTATTATTCCTAATGTATTTTATGATGCTATTGTCTCTAAGCAAATATAGGGTGACCCAAAAAATTGTAACCGAAATCACTTTGTAGTTTCTAATTATGACATTAATTCAATGCAATTTTGTTTCATA
The DNA here is from genome assembly GCF_040414725.1 of Anabrus simplex. Classification (NCBI taxonomy): domain Eukaryota; kingdom Metazoa; phylum Arthropoda; class Insecta; order Orthoptera; family Tettigoniidae; genus Anabrus; species Anabrus simplex. Next base: position 204,407,434 of record NC_090270.1, on the reverse strand, counting down.
ATTGCCATTTAGCACGTCACTTATCGACCAACGTCGTTTATGACGAGCCTATATTCGCTTGGTAAGCCTCGTAATCATAGCTTCACACTGCTCCTTGTTGATATTCTTCAGAACTGTCTCGATGTTGTCCCAAGATGTGGAGTGCGTTTGAAGCAGTGTTCTTTCAGTAATCCCACAAAAATGCATCAACATACTGAGGGATCAGGACTTCGTGCAGGATATGGAAAAGTTGTGCCTCTTGAAATCAACCAACCAGGAAACATCTCTTACAACTTCTTCGGCTAGTGTGTTTGATAGTCCCATCTTGTTGAAACATTTGCTTATCCATGTCAAGATTGTGTAGCTCACAGGATATTACGGAATACGTTTGGAAACGTGGAATAACTTGTTCTCTGTACTCCTGTGAAGTGACAGTGGTCGTATTGACAGGGTAATCTTCATTGATACCATGGATAGACACAACAGCCAATAATGTAACTTCTTCGGAATGTAATGGCCTTTGTTCACATTCATGCCTCAGTTCCCAGTCTCGGAGAAACGGCAGTTTTGCTTACTGACCTGTCCACCGAGTAGCCCATGGCATTCGTCAGACCACCACCAATTTCGGAGATAATGAGAATTTTCATACACACATACCAGAACACGTGCACAATAAAGCGCGCGTGCTATGAAGTCTACTTCTTTCAGCTTGTGGAATACCTGCAATCGATATGATTGCGCTCCAGTATCCGCAGTCATGCGGCACACTAGAGCAAGCTATACAAAGTTCTCGTGACGTGCGACGTTCGGAGAACTATTTTTCATCATCTATCCTGTATTGGCATTAGATTTTGAGATTATTGAGCATCCAGACCTTCCTTCATTATGGTTGCCGACATTACCAGTACTTCTAAACACTTTCATGCATTGAAGAATTGTTTCTTTCGGTGGTGGGGGTCTTCGAAACAGCTCTTCGAAACCAGACAACACAAGTTGCAGAGATGGTCCACAGCTCCTTCCAGCACCATAGCTATGGACGTAATGTTCTACAGCCCAGGTGTACTTCGGTGTACTTTGTCATGATTAACTCCCCATATCTGCATCAAAAATGCATTGAATTAATGACATTATCGGAAAGAGTTTTGGTTATTTTTTCCCTTCAATTTTAATTTCACATTACTAGTACCAAGACCAAGCCGGCCCCGTGGTGTAGGGGTAGCGTGCCTGCCTCTTACCCGGAGGCCCCGGGTTCGATTCCAGGCCAGGTCAGGGATTTTTACCTGGATCTATAGGCTGGTTCGAGGTTCACTCAGCCTAGGTGATTACAAGTTGAGAAGCTATCTGACAGTGAAATGGCGGCCCGGTCTAGAGAGCCAAGAATAACGGCCGTGAGGATTCATCGTGTCCGCCTCTGTGGTGTAGTGGTTAGTGTGATTAGCTGCCACACCCGGAGGCCCGGTTTCGATTCCCGGCTCTGCCACGAAATTTGAAAAGTGGTAGAGGGCTCGAACTGGGCCCATTCAGCCTCGGGAGGTCATCTGAGTAGAGGCGGGTTCGATTCCCACCTCAGCCATCCTGGAAGTGGTTTTCCGTGGGTTCCCACTTCTCCAGGCAAATGCCGGGATGGTACTTAACTTCAGGCCGCTTCCTTTCCTCTTCCTTGTCTATCCCTTCCAATCTTCCCATCCCCCCGCAAGGCCCCTGTTCAGCATAGCAGGTGAGGCCGCCTGGGGGAGGTGCTGGTCATCATCCCCAGTTGTATCCTGACCCAGAGTCTGAAGCTCCAGGACACTGTCCTTGCGGCGGTAGAGGTGGGATCCCTCGCTGAGGCCGGGGGAAAAACCGACCCTGGAGGGTAAACAGTTAAAGAAAAAGAAGAGGATTCGTCGTGCTGACCACACGACACCTCGTAATCTGCAGGCCTTCGGGCTGAGCAGCCGTCGCTTGGTAAGCCAAGGCCCTACGGGGCTGTTGCGCCATGGGGTTTGGTTTGGTTTTAGCATCAAGACGAAGGATTTCCGACCAAATAATAATTTCGTGTGGGTATTTCTAGCCGAGTGCAGCCCTTGTAAGGTAGACCCTCCGATGAGGGTGGGCGGCATCTGCCATGTGTAGGTAACTGCGTGTTATTCTGGTGGAGGATAGTGTTATGTGTGGTGTGTGAGTTCCGACCAAATAGAAAACATTGACTGTAGTAGTGCATCAAAAGTAAATGTGTCATATGGCGTTCTTTGTGTTAGTGTTTCCGATAAGCCGAGTTCACAAACGGTCAATGAACACATGAAAAGCTACAAGTGAATCCAGTCGAAAATACTCGACCAATAAGGATGAAATAAATTTTAAGGCTAGACAGGTGCAAGAGACTTGTTTCGAGAAAACTGATTGGCTTGAAAAATATATATTCAAAACTGGTTTCTCAAGAAGTGAGCATAAATCAAGAAAGAAAAGATGACCTGTAGATATTTTGGCGGCCGTCTAAATATTCTCTACTTATTTGCAGCCCTGTCCCATATATAACAAAAATGTTCATTTAATTAACTAGGCCTACATAGTGAGTGTTGAAGCCAGTAACATGCAACACGAATTGTTGATACACAAGATGTCTGTACGTGTATGTTTAAATTGCCCCAGGTGCAGGAGACAGTGCCCTGTGTTGTTAGGTTTATCAAGGCAGAATGCGTTACCCGTATACAAAGAAACTTAAGAACTGGTTATCAGTGTGATCGACCATCCACAGATGGTATTAAGGATTGGGATAGTCAGGCACAGAGCACGGAAAAAGAAACTAGGTCTTAGGCAAGAACAGTTTTAAGGAATGAGCCAATTATTATTAACAGAACCAAGATGGTGACATATCTTTATTATTATTATTATTATTATTATTATTATTATTTGCAAGCTGCTTTACGTCGCACCGACACTGACAGGTCTTTTGGCGAGGCTGGGATAGAGAAGGCCTAGGAGTAGGAAGGAAGTGGTCGTGGCCTTAATTAAAGTACAGCCCCAGCATTTGCCTGGTGTGAAAATGGAAAACCATCTTCAGGGCTGCCGACAGTGGGGTTCGAACCCACTATCGCCCGAATGCAAGCTCACAGCTGCGCGTCCCTAACCGCACGGCCAACTCGCTTGGTACGTTTCTTTAATTAGGGCTAATGGTTATATACAAAGCATTTGAGATAGGTACTTTCATTTCTTTGGGCAGTGCCATAAAACAATGCATCAGCCGTTGAATACAAGTATCTTCTAAACTTTACCATTCTACTCATCGGTTCATCACACACTTTGGAATTTGACATTTCCATAGTATATGACCGTATCTTGTACCAATGTTACAAAACTGACCGATCGCCACCAGGCAACTGAAATGAAGTTCCTCCAGTCATACCATGCCTACGTAATAATAATAATAATAATAATAATGATAATAATAATAATAATAATAATAATAATAATAATGGAGTGCAGTAAGACGATGCAGGGAATATTACATTGGGAAATGAGTTTTAAAGGAAGTAGATGAATATTGTTACGTGGGTAGTAGAATTACGCACAATGGCAGAAGTAGGCCTAACGAGGACAGGCTGGCACAAGTAGGAAGGCCTTTCTTCAGAAAGGAAATTTTCTCCCTTCGAACAATGATATAGGAATTAGGAAGATGTTCTTGAAGACTTTCGTCTGGAATGGGACAATGTATGGAATTGAAACATACACGATAAATTAGAAAAGAAGAGAACAGAAGCTCTTGAAATGTGGTGTTACACAAGAATACTGAAGGTAATATGGATAGATCGAATCTTGAATGAAGAAATACAGAATCGAATTTGTCAGAGGAGAATGATTTGGCTAAATTTGACCAGAAGAAGGGATGGAATGACAGGACACATCTTAATACACTCATGACTTGTTCAGGTAGATTCTGAGAGAAGTGTAGGCGGTAAGAATGGTCAGGGTAGACCAAGGCATGGATATGACAAACAGATAAGAGTAGGTATACTAATTACGTAGAAATGAAGAGGTAAGCACAGGACAGGGTGGCATGGAGGCTGCATCAGGCTGGTTTATGGTCTGATAACCCTAATAATAATAATAATAATAATAATAATAATAATAATAATAATAATAATACAATATAACGTTATTGGTTTTACGTCCGACGGACTACGTTGCTGTTTTCGGAGACGCTAAGATGCCGGTAAGTTATCACGCGCAATTTCTTCTACATACCAGTAAATCTCCTGGAATGAGGCTGATGTATTTGAGCACCGTTAAACACTACCGGACTGAACCAGAATAAAACCTGCCAATTTGAGCTCAGGACTAGCTGTGATTGTCACTGTGAGTTTCTAGAAGGCGCACTAATGTGTCCAGGAGAGAATACAGTGCCCTCTCCGTCGTTAGATGTTTCTGTTGTGAATACTGCACATCTATATGGTTGTTAAGTTCATAACAACTTGAACGTATACTTGTGTGATACCCGTCGTGCTGCAGCAGCTGCACCAGTCACTATTTTCGTCAGATGAACTGTCGGGGAAGAGAAATGGATACCTTGGCACGGGCCTGGCACAGACTTGGACTCCAGCATGCTCGTATATCATCAAGCACTGCCGCTGCTAGCCCAATTGCATTCTCCTTCATAATTTACTTTAATATGCATACCAGACATGCTTCTCAGTTTATAGTCTCATTTCAACACCGCGAAATAGTTTCCTTGTTGCCTCTGAGGCTAGGGAAATAATATCCTCTTATTAGCCTACTTGGATTCTTTGTTATACACTTCATAACAAAGTATTGATCGGCTGAAAGTCCTAAGTCCCCGAGTAAAAGGACGACCGATAAGAAGGAGTATATTATCATACATATTTCTTGCCTAATTAATATATGGAGGTTTACTTCTTCTTCTTCTTCTTCTTCTTCTTCTTCTTCTCAACCGTTAGGTTGGTGGGTGACATGCATGTCTTCCAAGCGTCTTCTTTCTTTAGCCAATAGCTTTAAGTGACAATAGGTGTATTTGCCTTTAATCATCATCATCATCATCATCTGTTTACCCTCCAGGTTCGGTTTTTCCCTCGGACTTAGCGAGGGATCCCACCTCTACCGCCTCAAGGGCAGTGTCCTGGAGCTTCAGACTCTTGGTCGGGGGATACAACTGGGGAGTATGACCAGTACCTCGCCCAGGCGGCCTCACCTGCTATGCTGAACAGGGGCCTTGTGGAGGGATGGGAAGATTGGAAGGGATAGGCAAGGAAGAGGGAAGGAAGCGGCCGTGGTCTTAAGTTAGGTACCATCCCGGCATTCGCCTGGAGGAGAAGTGGGAAACCACGGAAAACCACTTCCAGGTTGGCTGAGGTGGGAATCGAACCCACCTCTACTCAGTTGACCTCCCGAGGCTGAGTGGACCCCGTTCCAGCCCTCGTACCACTTTTAAAATTTCGTGGCAGAGCCGGGAATCGAACCCGGGCCTCCGGGGGTGGCAGCTAATCACGCTAACCACTACACCACAGAGGCGGACATTTGCCTTTAATGCCGTCTCTAAATTTAGTTCTTCGTCTTCCTTCACTCCTCATTCCTTCCAGCTTCCCTTCAATAAGGGTGGTGCACCAATCAGAATGACGAACCAAATGGCCAACAAAGATATTCTTTCTTTTGTTCAAGGATTCAATATTCTCGTTTGTGACTTTATTAGTCCAAGTTATGTTTAGTATTCGTCTCCAACACCACATCTCAAATGTCCTGAGTTTCAAACCATCTGCTTTTCGCAAGGTCCATGTATCAGAGCCATGGCTTACAATACTCCATATAAAACGTTTCACAAAGTGCTTCCGCAACTGTAACATTCTTGGATGTTAGTAGAGACTTCTTTTTCTGTGAAGTCTTCTTTCGCCTGTGCAATTCCAGCATTTACTTCCCTCATACATTTCCCAGTAGATGTGATCAGACTCCCCAGATATTTAGATTCTTTACTTGGGCTAATTTCTCTCGATCCATTAGCACATTGACAGTTTGGTCACCTCCTTAGTTTGTTTATTCTCATACCGTAGTAATTCGTTTGTGTGATTCAGTGCCTTCCCCATTCCTCTCTCATTCTCAGCTATCAGCACTATATCACATGCAAAACGTATGGCACTGAACAGTTTGCCATCAACTTTTATACCATGGCTGTTCATAGCTAAAAATTATTTAACGGCTTCTTCGATGTAGATGTTAAATAAAAGTCCACATCCCTGTCTTACTCTTTTCCCAGTTCTTGCTTCCACTCTTTCCTTGCCAATTAATGCTGTAAAGTTCATAGAGTATTCTTCTGTTCCTGTAGTCTATTTTCAGCTTTCTTAGGGTTTCAAACAGTACATTCCAGTTTACATTATCAAAGTCCTTCTCTAAATCAATGAAAGCAATTACCACAGGTGTATCAATTTCCAGGGATTTTTCAATAATTACTCTGAGACTTAGGATGGCTTCTCGTGTGCCTCTTCCCTTCCTAAATCCAAACTGTTCTTCTGAAATATTATCTTCTGCTTTTCTCTAGATCCGATGGTAGATATTACGTGTTATGATTTTGGAGGCATGGGAGAGGAGGCTCAGCGTTCTATGATCCTCAGAGCTCTGTGCTTTTTTGGCACAGGAATAAGAATAGTTTGCTCAAAATCTCTTGGTATTCCTCCTCTATATTTACACTTACTAATAAAAGCGTTTCACATTTATGCATTTGTGAGAATTTAATAATATTCGCAAGACAATGTTTTAAGGGAATAGTTAGGGCGGTTTGCACTCTTCATTTCTTCGTTATCTTTGTTCAGGATAATAATAATAATAATAATAATAATAATAATAATAATAATAATAATAATAATAATAATAATATTATAATAATAATAATAATACAGTAAATTCTCAATTTGACGGACTGCTAGGGGTTAAGAAACCAGGAAAACAGCTTATTTAGGCCAGCCATGTTCCACGACGTAGAAGGTACGGGCTTCTACACCTCATATTACAAGGAAAGGTAGAAGGTAAGCGAGGAGCGGGTAGACCACCGATGTCATGGCTTCAAAACATCAAAGACGAGACTTGCATCAAGAACACTGAACAACTTTTAAGGTTACCGGGCGAGTTGGCCGTGTGCGTAGAGGCGCGTGGCTGTGAGCTTGCATCCGGGAGATCGTGGGTTCGAATCCCACTGTCGGCAGCCCTGAAGATGGTTTTCCGTGGTTTCCCATTTTCACACCAGGCAAATGCTGGAGCTATACCTTAATTAAGGCCACGGCCGCATCCTTCCAACTCCTAGGCCTTTCATATCCCATCGTCGCCATAAAACCTATCTGTGTCAGTGCGACGTAAAGGCGCAGGCAAAAAAGGAACCCCACTGTCGGCAGCCCTAAAGGTGATTTTCCGTGGTTGCCTATTTTCACACCAGGCAAATGCTGGGGCTGTACCTTAATTAAGGTCACGGCCGCTTCCTTTCCACTCCTAGGCCTTTCCGATCTGCGTTGGTGCGACGTTCAGGTTAGCTAAAGGAAAGGCTGCTTTCTTCAGGGTGATCGGTAACGTCTGGGGGACCAGATATGGCACTTGAAGAAGAAGAAGAAGAAGAAATAAAACCGAAAGACTCTTAAATCGCAAATCTTAGAAATTGTACTGACAATAAGAGGCTTTCATTGCTATTGATATGATTTAATGGCAACACTGTCCGGCTCCATGGCTAAATGGTTATCGTGCTTGTGTTGGCCAAGGGGCCCCTGGTCAAGAATTTAACCTTAGTAGGTTAATTTCGATGGCTCGGTGACTGAGAGACAGAGAGAGCATTAGAATTCATCACAGCTAGGACCTCATCCTCACAGACACGCAGGTCGCCTATAGGCGTTAACATAATGCGACAAATAAATTCCGCCTGATCCGAAAATATCGGTGGTTAGAGAACACAAGGACGATTATCTCGTTCATAGGTGCCTCGTCAGATTCAGAGGTGACTGCTTACTAGGAACATTATTAGCAGTTTCGAGCAATAATCATCTAGAAAGACCACACAAGTGGAAAGCAGCTGAAAGTTGATGCTCTTCTTAAGCCAAATGCACTGTAAACTGGTATATAATAATAATAATAATAATAATAATAATAATAATAATAATAATAATAATAATAATAATAATAATAATAATAATAATAGCATGTAGCCTCCAGAAATAAATGGTACAGGTCATTGGAGTTGAGGATGTTAGTTTAGAAAGGCGCTACTCTCTATCTCTTTCTTGACGGTCAGCGTGTCTCGTTCTCCAGCTCGAAGATGAAGTGAGGTAATAAAAAGTAAAGATAAACTGAACCAGGACAAAGACAAATAAAGCCTTCATTTCCGACTGTGTAATTTATGTCCTGTTAGAATTTATTTCTCTGTCCTGATTAAGAGCCTGCACAAGGAATAGGCGACGAGTGTTTATTCTGCTAGAAATTATATTCGGATCACTTAGTCACCGAAGTAGCAACATTTTTGGAACATCAAGTTCGTCTTATTCTTTTTCTTCTTCTAGTCCTTCCCGATCTATTGAGGCCAACCCTATGTGGAGGGAAGTATTTACTATCGCATGTTTCTCTAGTGCTTGGTAGAATATGCAAGACGGATAAAATAAACACAAAGTCTCAGAGCCAGAGGAAGTAACCGTACGCAGTTGAATTCTTCGCCCCAGCTGTGAGAATCGAACCCGGGACTCTCTGAACCGTAGGCTGACCTATCAGCCAAGGACACGGACAGGCTATACTTGTCCTAATGTTCTAAATTCCATACTTAATTGAAACCATAACAAGCCGCACTGAGTGGCTCATACGGTTGAGGCGCTGGCCTTCTGACCCCAACTTGGCAGTTTCAATCCTGGCTCAGTCCGGTAGTATTTGAAGGTGCTCAAATACGTCAGCCTCGTGTCGGTAGATTTACTGACACGTAAAAGAACTTCGGGATAAAAATTCTGGCACCTCGGCGTCTCCGAAAACAGCAAAAAGTAGTTAGTGGAACGTAAAAATACATTATTATTATTAAAACTTTTCCCGTCATTTTCCCTTCCAGCAGATTGGAAAGAAAGATATTATGTCGCAAGATGCGGCCAGTGAATTTAGCTCCTCTTCTCTATATCGTTAGCATCAGTTTTCTCTACCCTTGAATTTCTTGCAGAAGGTTTTGTTTATTCTCTTTTCAGTCCATTTAATCCGTAACATTCGTCTCCAAACCCACATCTCAAACGCTTCCTTTCATTTCCAATCCTCATCTCCGATTGTCCAAGATTCACATCCATACAATGGCACACTCCATACAAAAGACAGCACAAATTTCTTCCTAATTCCGAAATCTAAATTTGCACTGACCAAAAATGTATCTTATAAATAAACGCCTGTTTGGCAAGCGCTATTCGCCTTTTGACTTCTTTGTTGAACGTGTTGTCATTGGTGATCCGACTTTGTAGATAAGGGAAGTCGCTAACTTGTTCCACTATCATGCCAGTAAGCTTGATGTTGTTGTGAAATCGTTCAGGATGTTTACTCACAACTAATACCTCGGTCGTCTTAACATTAATGTTTAACCTTGAAAAACAACAACAAAAAGATTAATTTAACAGATACTGTAATGATAGGATATGAAATATGTACCAATTTCTGAAGTCTGTGAGCCAGTTACATCTCTCTAAAAATACATTTCTACTTGGTACGTCTGTCGAAGGGCAATCGAGGAGTGTATGATTGCAGCTATGAATGCTTTTTAAGAATTTTTTTGTTATTCGTGAGGAATTGAAGGACTAAACCATACAAAGCTGCTGCTGCAGTGAGAGTTATGAGTGGACCCCATCTCATTCGCTAAAAGCAGTCTCAAATTCCCTCCCGTCACTAGACCTTTCATTGCTACCACTTCCTTGTGTCAGACTCATCCTGTCATCTTTCCTATCCGATTTCTCGTGGCTAATTCGCAGTTGACGTGTATCGGTCGATTGTATGGGCATTCATCAAACGTAGCGGTGAACAACAGTGAACACGTCAAAACAGGATCAAGTCGTCAAGGGGAAGCGTTCCGATACGTTGGCTTGTTAGTTGTTGTTTATTCACGAGAATTGTGCAAGAGGCGTTAGTAAAGAAACGGTGGGAAGTTGTTGACCACTTCACTTCTATTTTTATTCCTAAACATTACTGTTTCTGTTGTTGTTTACTTTCTAATTTCATAGTCTTGGTTTTAGTTGATCATAGGTGTGCGAGATCTAGATTTTTCTTTCCCCCCGCCTTTCATGACACTTCTCTCTCTTCAGTAGACACCTTCATTTGTTTTTGGGCGATGTCTACGAATAAATGTCATTCGCCACCAGTGACAATCGCTCCGAGTCCATTAGCTGTGGAAATTCCACACGACTCTCCGTTTCACTCCAAAAACTTGTATTGCCTGCTAGCCCCACTTCCTCTCATTTATTCTCCAAGTGTCATAGTGTTCTGGTCATAATTATTTAGTGCATTCTAGTTGTGCTTGATATGGAAGTCACGGGAAGTGCTAACCTAACCTGAACACATCTGATGGACTCGCAGGCAGTGTAACATTTTCCCCATACGTAGCTGTCCTGCGAACACTGCTGGATTAAATAGTAAGGAGACGTGAAGGGGAAAACCATCAGGAATATTCTTTAATGAGAACGGCCCTTTCTGGGGGCGATTGTCCATTGTAAACTTCTGGACTGGACTTTATTTATTTTTTATTCGTATCAGAAGCATACATTTCACATAACATAATGGTACTTAATGGCATACATATCAAATAGTGTCTGCCTAGAATTTTGCCAAATCACGGGCATTAGGTGTCGCAGCCATAAAGTCCTCCATTTTGCAACTTGTAGGACACTTACTACATTTCATGAAATGGGCTGTGGTTTGGTCTTCACCACATTCACATAGCCTGGATGTGTCAGGAAAGCCCTACTTTACCATATTGATTCTTGATCTACCAACCCCAGTGCGAATCCTGTTCAACGATTTCCAAGTAGACCAATATTCCTCGTGTCCTGGGGGGAGATGTTCAATCGGTAGCATCCAGCCAGCAAGTTGAGGGTTTCCAGTTCGTCATAATCTCCACCTTGTGATTGAGCAGATTCGTTTAGATCTTCGGTTGTATTCAGGAAACTACTCCTAGACCTACATCTTCGGTGGGCAGGTTCATATCCGTACAATGGGTATGCACATGAGGCAAGTGCTTTAGTTCTCTCATTCATAGATGCAACTTCTTTTTTACTATCTGGTGGGGCGATTCCAGCCAAAAAGTAGATTCTATCTCGTGGTGCTGGTCTCAAACAACCAGTGATGTGTCGACATGTTTCATTTAGAGAAATGTCGACTTGTTTAGCATGATTGGATCTGTACCAAACAGGGCAAGCGTACTCTGCAGCAGAGTAACACAGAGCCAGGGCTGTAGTTCTCAACGTCTTTGGATGTGTACCCCAATTGGTTCCAGATAACTTGCGAAGGATGTTGTTTCTAGCTGACACTTTCTGCTTGATGTTCATGCAGTGTTATTTTTAGTTGAGAGCACGGTCCAATGTTACACCTAGTTATTTAGGTTTTGGGCAGTAATCTAGTTGAGTATCTTCCCATACTACCTGAAATTTCCTTGACGTCTGTTTGTTCTTTAAATGGAAGGCACATACCTGAGTTTTAGATGGGTTAGGCTTCGGTTGATTTCCTCTGTAGTAGTATCATAGTTCAGAAAGAGCATCTGATAACTTTTCTTCTACAACCTAGAAGCAGTTTGCTTGAGTAGCAATAGCTCGACCATCCGCATATATGAAGCTTCTGATGCCAAATGAAGAGGTTGGTACTTCGTATAGCTATTGAAGAGCACAGTGGCGAAAACACTGCCTTGTGGCAAACCATTCTTTTGTTTCCTCCATCGACTATTCTGATCCTGAAATTCGACCAAAAACCGACGATTTTGGAGAAGATTGCAAATGACTTGAGTCATCTTGTAATCCTTTGTCATGTTATATAATTTGCGCAACAGTATACGATGATTAACTCTATCATATGCAACAAATAAGTCGGTAAAAGCCACCCCTGTGGATTTATGATTTTCGTATCCATCTTCAATATATTGTGTCAGATGGAGGACTTGTGAAGTAAAATTTTTCCCTTTTCGGAATCCTGCTTGCTCTGGGATAAGTGGTTCATTGATCACTGTAAGTCTTTCAAGGATCATCCGTTTTAGGATCTTGTACAGATGACACAAAGTGAGATAGGTCTGTAATTTTTTCATCGTTTGGGTCTTTTCCTGGTTTGAGAATTGCGATTACTGTGGTTTTCCTCCACACACGTGGTAACATTCAGGTGTTTATACAGTAGTTGTACTGTTCTAGTAACCATTGTTTAGCAACAGATCCAAATTTCTTAATTTGCTCAACACACACTTCATCTAGGCCGGCAGCCTTACCATTCTTACACTGCTTTATTGCTCTGTTCAGCTCAGATAAAGTGAAAGGTTTAGTGAGTGTATCTGTCTCCTGCTCATAATCCCTCTCAATTCCCTTATTCTGAAGTCGACATAGATTGGATGGTTGTCCATTTCATAGAAGTTGATGAACAATTTGGTTTGCTGTGACATTGGAATGTGTTGAAGTTTTATTAGGATCACTACTGAGTCGTCTAAGTAATCGCCAAGCTTTTTGACTACTCCTACCCATATCAATCTCTTCCATCAACCTTAACCACTGTGCCTGTTTTACTTCAGAAATAGAAGAAATTACTTGTCCCATTGTGATAGTATCATTGCTGAAAGGGTTTTCTTCCAATAGTTTATGATACTCTGCCAGGAGGGAAGAGGTTTCTTGAGTTGGACCTTGTATGTAGTTTGTTCTACATCCTCTAGGGATTGTAGCTCTTGAACACTGACTGATGATATTATTGAACTGTTGATATGCTTCTGGAATTGGATTGAGTGGTTTGATCTTCTCGTCCAGTAAATTGGTGAATCTTTCCCAGTTGGCTTTCTTAAAATTATATCTCCTTTAAAGTAGACCTCTTGAGTTCTAATGGCACCTACCAGTTGACACATTATTGGGTGATGCTGTGTATACGGATCTGTGTATACAGATTTAACGCGCTGATGTGATATTTTCTAGCTCACAAATAAAGTCTGGATTATAGCCCAATTTCCATCTTCCACTGTTAAAAGAAGGGAGCTTGCTATCTGCATAAGAGAAAGATGGTGTTCCTCAGCCCATTCGAAAACATTCTCACCACTCTCATTTTCTTGTTCATGCTATGGTTGTTGAAGTCACCAATGAAGAAATATACTTTCCGATCATTGAGATGGTTAGGTGGCATGAATGAGAATGTTACATTAGGAGGTTTATATATGGAAACTATAACCGAATTGTTCAATTCCACTGAGATCAATTCTACATCATTTTCTTCTGTAATTGATGTGGAGAGTATCTGGAGATCTGGCTTGACAAAGATTGCACTACCATATTGTCCATGCGGTCTCTCTGCTGCCAATTTCATACCTGGTATTCTAGGACGTGGTTGGTGTACATCCCTGTGAGTTTCCTGTACAAGTATTGCATCACAGTTTGTTGTATGGCAAAGTTCTCGTAAGAGCTGTTGTTTACAAGTTGGAATACCTTCTATGTTTATAGATATGCTGGTCATTTTTGGTTCTGAAAAGAACCTTTCCCGACTTATGAATGTCATTATATAATAATAGATGTTACTTCTGGATTGGAAAGATTAGCTGGTGTTAACACCTCACCGTTGCCCAGGGAATGCCCGAATATAAATCATACACTCTTCGGGGAGGCTCTAATATACTGGGAGCGATTGTCACACATTTTAAATTGGGAGCGATTGACACTAGTGGCGACTGACAGGACAACATATCTACACGCTAAACTACACCGCGCACTAACGGTTGACCACCAAAAACATAACTTAAATGGGCGGCAATGTTAAGACGACGTCCTGAGCATTCCTTTAGCTACTGCGGTCACGTCTTATGCAGTCGCCCTTCTACAGTAATATAAAAATCATTACCATAGTTCTAATACTTTTTAAGCTATACTCACGTAGATTTTTCACCCGAAACCTCTGACCTCAATTTGAATGACATTTTATCCTTAATTATTGGTAACGTTGATTTTAATTTATGTTGCCTTGCCTGTTATTCTGCTTCACACAGCACTTCATTGCCAATGTGTGATGTTCGTTCAGCCAAACATCTCATCATCGTGATAAATTGCAGCTGTTGTGGGGAATCTCGCACTGTTCCTTGAATCCTGTGATGCCAATCTCTTGCTGTTTATGTATTTTTAGAATCATTTATAAAATTAGCAGTGCTGTTATGTATGTGATGAGTTAAAGCTGGGCGTGTGTATTCGAGATGACTGAAATAGACACATCCTCCTTGTACTGCTGCGGACATTACATCTGGATTCATAGCCGGTGTCTGGGGGAATTATTGACAGGATCATCTCACAAAAAAGTTAAGGTTGCGACCGGAGAAGTTTAGATAGAAAATAAATGTGTGGGTTATAATGACACTTTCAACTATCCTTAGCAAGTAGCCAAACTTTTCCTCTAATGTGAAGACTCTTCTTGGGTTGATGTGGGATTTTTTTTTAGCATACTTGTCGAGATATTTGTACGAAAAATTGAACATACCCAAGTTCTACAACCCAACAGTAACAAATACAACAACCAACAGGCGCACATATTCAAGTCGATAGGTTGATGAAGAAAATGGTGTCAAATTTTGGAGATGAGTATTTTCAAACGAGCGACAATATCATCACTTTCTTCATATTTTTAAACTGTTTTTTCCAGTCTGTCATCTAGAGCGATGTAAGCGGCCTTTCTTCGTTTACCTTTCATATTGAGCTGGGCCCTTATCAGCGCATATGCAGAGCTCTCTGCTTCTTTCTTTAAACATTTGATGAGGACTTTGATTCGAGGATTTGATCATCCAAGTTCGGCGATAATTTTGTTGTGCCATCTCTCGACGGAGTTGGTGGTTCGATGACGCCTACCGTAACAACTCCAAATGTCGACTGGAACTTCTTCATTCTCCGTCCACCTTTCTACGAAATAGTCCAAAACTGCAGAAAGTTTTTCATTGTCAAGTACTCTGGAATGTATCTCCAACCAGCCATCGGAAACATCCTCAGTTCGACGAAACGATAAAGAAGAACGCATGCGGATGTTCATTCTCACTTCTTCGTTGTATTGTATTGTCACTGAGGATGAAACCTGGTGTCTCTGGTACGACCCTGAAACGAAACGGCGTTCTCCGGGATCCCCTCGTCGGAAAAAGTTCAGAGCCAAAAAGTTACGTATCAAACTCGCTTTGAAAGGAAAGAGATTTGACGATATTCCTGACATCTAACGAAACGTGACGAAGGTTTTGAACACCATCCCAAAGGAAGCCTTCTTGGAAAATTTCCACGACATGTATCGCCGATCTCAGCAGTGCATAGTTATGGGAGGGGACTATTTCGAAGGACAGAAAGGTCACTGTCGTGCGTTGTTCATCTATGTTGATAGTACAGGAGTATTCGTTCGTTCGTAATCTGTTTACCCTCCAGGGTCGGTTTTTCCCTCGGACTCAGCGAGGGATCCCACCTCTACTGCCTCAAGGGCAGTGTCCTGGAGATTCAGACTTTGGGTTGGGGATACAACTGGGGAGAATGACCAGTAACTCGCCCAGGCGGCCTCACCTGCTATGCTCAACAGGAGCGTAGTGGAGGGATGGGAAGATTGGAAGGGATAGGCAAGGAAAAGGGAAGGAAGCGACCGTGGCCTTAAGTTAGGTACCATCCCGGCATTTGCCTGGAGGAGAAGTGGGAAACCACGGAAAACCACTTCCAGGATTGCTGAGGTGGGAATCGAACCCACCTGTACTCAGTTGACCTCCCGAGGCTGAGTGGACCCCGTTCCAGTCCTCGTACCACTTTTAAAATTTCGTGGCAGAGCCGGGAATCGAACCCGGGCCTCCGGGGGTGGCAGCTAATCACGCTAACCACTGTACCACAGAGGCGACAGGAGTATTCACCGAACTTTATTGTCACAGGTTGTATATGTCATAACCATCCATTAGTAGTTCACATCACAGCCTGCACGGTTACTAGGTAACATCACGTCACACATTGTGTATCACTAAGTTCGTGACTCAAATTTTCAGATGACTCGCCAGTCATAAGACATATTTATGTCAAAAGCAAGCTCATACTTTTACGTGACTGTTCAAATCGTGATCATTGCTAATTGTGTTCCCAGATTAACAGGGAAACTTAATCACAAGAATGTGAGTTTGTTTAAAAAATGACACATGCACTGGACAGGATTCGACTGGCGGCTACCTTGCTGAGAAGCCAACAACGTTCGTATGAAGATGACGTTATTACCGTATACAAAAATAAGAGTAGATGATGTGCACTACATGTGCTGCCAAGCCACGTGTCCCAGGTTCATTCTCTAGCGGCAGAAAGAGTATCCGGCCTAAGAAACGGCAAACAGCCAAAATGCTCGACTAAGCAGACACAAAAAATGAGAAAGTGACTGTTAAAAAGAAAAAAAATGCATATTTTACTGAGTCTACACGTAGCTCTGCTTGACGTCAATATTTTACCGCTATAACTGTGGTTCGACTGCAGATGAAGTTTCTGCTCGTTGCCTTGATGGATCAGTGGTAGAGTGTCCGACTCGTGATACCAAGTTTGCGGGTTCGATCCCGGCTATGTTAATATATTTTTTTTCAAGGGCAGTCAATAATTCTAGCATTCCATGTGATTGCTGTTGGCACTTATTGTCACTTGACATAAATTAAACTCGGCCATAGAAACGGTCCTGTAGAATTCCACTTTCATGACAGACATGACTGTAGCACAATCAAAATGTTGAAATTGGTAGGCTGGCCGCGTACTTTGTATTTTGTTTAATTTAACTACCGGTACTGTATTTTCTTCTCTATAAAACAAGTGACGAATATGTGTACTGTACGTCAGGATGGAGGTCAGCGTTTGATGTGCTGAGATAGCTGGTGCTCTCGAGGCCAGGCCCAACATCGTCCCCATCTCCTCGATTACTTCTGGGAGTTACAAACTCTCCTAAGTAATGGACACTACAGGCTCCACCACGTACATATTTCACATTTTCATTGGCGTTTCTTGGGAGAAAGACGAGCAGCTTGAAACTTGACCCTCAGCACTCATTTGATTGTAAGTTCAAGGGAGACTTCCTTCCTTCCTTCCTTCCTTCCTTCCTTCCTTCCTTCCTTCCTTCCTTCCTTCCTTCCTTCTTTCGCTGTTTCTAACGGTGATGCCTTGTCGACGCAACCGTAATCCTCTATCTTCAGCGTTGTGCTCCACCTCCTGGTACGTGATATACCGAAGATTTAGCATCAGATCTTGAAGGTACTTGCTCCTTCGTTTCCACCTCCTTTCTTTTACAAAAATGTTCCATTCCCAAAGTTCGTCAAGAAGGTGTGCCTAATATACTTGGTCGTGCTCTTCCTAGTTATCGCGAGTAGTTTTCTCTTGTCTTTGATATCATTCAGAACGCTTTCGTCAGACGAGTTGGCCGTGCAGTTAGGGGCGTGCAGCTGTGAGCTTGCATCCCGGATATAGTGGTTCGAACCCCACTGTCGGCAGCCCTGAAGATGGTTTTCCGTGGTTTCCCATTTTCACACCAGGCAAATGCTGGAGCTGCAACTTCATTAAGGCCATTCCTAGGCCTTTCCTATCCCATCCTCGCCATAAGACCTATCTGTGCCGGTGCGACGCAAAGAATATTGTGTAAAAAAGAACTTTTTCATTGGCTCTCCTTCGGATCCAGTTTTAAGTCTCAGCACTCATCTCCAGGCGCACATTTCAGAAGATTCGGGCAATTTCATTCTTCTTTACTTAATGTCTAGGATGTACAAACATATAGCAGCGCACTTCAGACTTGGCAAGTTCGATCATGGCTCAGTCCGGTGGTATTTGTAGGTGTTCAAATACGTCAGCATCGTGTCGGTAGATTTACTGGTACAGAAAATAACTCATGCTGAACAAAATTATGGCACCTCGGCGTCCCAGAAAATCGTCAAAGTAGTTAGTGGGACGTAAAAATAATATTATTCAGACAAAGGATTTTTCGACTTGAATGTTCATATGCTTACTTGTCAGCAGATGTCTTTGGTTGATGAACGCTTGTTTGCACAACGCTATCCTCCTCTTGATCCTCTGTTGTCTTGTGACCTGTTTTACCTTCTTGTTTTCAAGCTTGATATTTCTACGAACTAGCTCAGAAGATTTCCATAACTAGGAATTTAAAATAAATACCATTTGTTCAAAGTTTCGTCAATTATCATCGGCCTCAATAGACATCGGAACACGGGAACATTGCTCTCAAAAGTGGCTCTTTACTATACACGTAAATTTATAAATAATGTCACCGTAATGAAGTTAAATCTCTGAATGAGCTGAGGTGTGTGTCTTCCCTTCTGGTGAATGAGCACACGTCCACCGTCCTCCAGTTCTTTAAGCGATTTATTTGCCCAGTGTTTACGGATGCGATATATCAGAAATGATTCATTCGAAATAGTCTTTTCATCCTTAACTTCCACTTTTGCAGTCCTCGGTCTACAGGGAAGGTGACTCTGTTATCACTGCATGACTGTAAGAAGAGATAGAAGGTACTTTTCAAACATATACATGAGAGAAATATGCTGTATGATCGCTAGGCATACCTCTAACTGTAACACAAACAAGGGATAAAACATTTCGTACGTTCAAAGACACAGGTTGTTCCTCGAACAGAAGAGTATTCACCAAGAGGTGGTGAGTCGATGAAACGATGTAACCCCACAAATTTCTCTTGTTCATAAACGCTTATTTGGCCAGTGCTATCCTCCTCCTTGATCTCCATAATACACCTCTTTTCTTATGTGATAATATTTCTAAGGTAGGGGAATTTTGTGGGTGCTACTAAGTAACTTTAACATATTCGTTCTGTTAGTGAAAAGGATATATTTCTACTGGAGAGCCTCTGTATGACCAAGGTACTGGGTCCCCAGTGCTGGAATGACCTGGCACAGAGAGCGCTGAAGACTGCTCGTTGTGTTAGATTCCTATCATCACCTCCATAGCACTAATATTATGATGGGTCAGTATGGCAAAGTACCAATACTTATCAGAATATGTACCTATGGCATGATAAAAATTCATTTTACATTATTCATTCAAACACATTTCTTGATGTTGAAGATTATCGTCTCATAATTTCGTTTCCACTGCTCTAACCTATATTTGTTTTATTCTTCTTCAGGTGAGTTCCGATATGCATTTGGACCATCACTTGGTAGCTTGAGGGTGAGTTCGTTAAGACCTTGTTATCATGATAATAATAATGATTAAATTTATTAATGTATTAAACGTTGCTGGGAACTGCATCTGTAGATGCTCAGAAGGATCTTCACAAAACTATCTTATTTTCATCAACATTTAGTCAAGCGTTTGCATTCCTTGTATTTCTCTGAACAGCACAGATTGTAGACTAAAACCTTGTACTACAGCCTGTTAACATACGAGAACTTAAAGCGAACTTCACGGTTTGCAAATAGAAGTACTCCTGTATGAATGTTACTTGACATCCAACGAGTGTGTGTGTCTACTTTTAGCCATTAGTTTACATAACTTGGTTAGTAGCGACCTAGTGAGGAATGTGCGAGATCCAGATTGGGAACAGAACCTGGCAACTTTCCTAAAAATAATAATTATAATCGCTACATCCCGAAAGGATGTGCCATGTCAGTGATACATAACATTTGCTGACATTGGACTTGTGCTCAGGTCTAGTTCTTAAGCGGAAAAATGCAACAGATGTTTACAAAAACTGTTTCCTTTTTCTAATTCATCTTTAGTTTCTGAAACATCTTATTGTAACCGTATTCTTCAGAAGGGGAGCTATGAAATCCACTTGTCTCGTTGCCCAGGTTTGTTTCAGGTAAATTTTCAACCTCATGCAGCACTAGAAAATGATTTTCGTTATACAACTACTAAGTAACTTTCCATTTGACCGACATTTTACGCCAAGAAATGAAACAAGTGCCTTATGATAAGGATCGAGTGGACACTAAAGTCCGAAGAATCTATGAAGTATGGTCACGCATGACATCACTTAGGAGAGGGCGGATCCTGACAGAGCATGCTTCCTTTACTTTCTCCCAGCTAGTCTCAAGAAGGAAGCAGGTGAGTTAAGTGCATATCGCTAATTTACAGGACACAAACCAAAACTGTGTGATGCACCTGACATTTCTTAGGCAACCGTCATTTTAAAAATACAGTGATGGGCAATTGAATTAGCAGCATGTTTAGCCAAACTGAGGCTGTGGTGGGCCCGTCGAATGTAATCGTGAATACGATAGTCAGAGCTCCATTGACCATGTGAGTAAGAGCTGAGCACAGCATGGGCTAGACACGAGATTTCAGCGCATTTGATCTCTGTCGAATTGCCAGTGTCAACATACGGACCATTCCATTACCGAAGCCATACAGGCACTGAACGTTCCACATGCCACCGTGTCAGCAGTGCTCCGTGAGTTCATGGATTCGGGGAAAACTACCGCCGCAAGGGTCAACAGCTGTGGTGTACATCATGTTAATGACAAGGGTCGTCGCCCGGTAATTTGTATGGTAAGAGGGGATAGACGAGCCATAGTGCAGCAGATCTTTCACGGGTTCTTTGCTGGACAACAACGCTCCTTGCTATGGGATAAGTTACAGAATCTACCGTCGTACTAGGGTACCCCTTCTCGCCGCACGTCACTGACATGGGCAGTTGACCACTACCATTGGACTATCGAAGCTGGGAAACAGGTTACCTCGATAGATGGGCTGAGGTGCCAGTTCGTACTTGTCGGATGGCAGGATACAAGTGTGTCGCCAAACAAGGGATCCCTCTTGCCAGCGGGTTCAGTTCAAACTGGTAGTGGTGGGATCCTCGTATGGGGACTGTTCGCTGTATGGGATGAAATGGCACCCCCGGTGCATCTGCCAGCGTCCCTCACCGACAAGCGATACAGGAACCTGTTGTCAGATCATGTCCTCCGATTTTTTCGCCTCCAGCACACTGTAGGATAATACACCCACTCATCGCTCCCGAACTGCGGCCGATTGGTTCCGTGAACTCTCCTCGGACAGGGGGATGCTTGCCAGTCTCCAATGGTCAATCGACTTCAACCCTACTGGCCACATCTGGGAAACCATCGCGAGGGATTTGCGCGCCCTGGACCCTGTTCCTGTTCCGACCAATCTCCATTGAGGGCAATATGTGAACAAATAATGAACTTTGCAACATGTGGCCATGTGGCAAACACACACGTGTAGAGTGCGAGTTATCTGCCGGGTTCCCGTGCTACACACAACGGACAAGCGGGGCAAGCGGAGGCACTGCGTTTACCAGGCATTACCAGTTCCTCAATTTCACCAAAATTTCAAGTGGCTGTATCTTCGAAATTACACCTCACGGGATTTTAAAACCAAATGTGTTATGTTTCCTTTTTAGAAAAGTTTCGTGCCTCTTCGGCTTGCTCTTCCATTTACTGGACACGCTGTATATCATAGTGTAGACTTACTTTAGTAGTTTTCTACACAGTACTGAAAAACACCCCTTTCACAATTTGACTTTTATTCGAAATATTCCCCCTGTTTAGAATTTTCGTGGGATTTTAGGTCACGAAGTGTTTCTGCATTCTCGTGAATTAGTTAGACCTCATAGTTCTTGAAATATGTTTGTCTGGAAGAGGAACTGCGTATTGCGGTTAGAGCCGCGCAGCTGTGAGCATGCATCCGGGAGATAGTGGGTTCGAACCGCACTGTCGGCAACCCTGAAGATGGTTTTCCGTGATATCCCACTTCCACACCAGGCAAATGCTGTGGCTGTACTTTCATTAAGGCCACGGTCACTTCGTTCCCACTCCTAGGCCTTTCCTATCCCATCGTCGCCATAAGACCTATCGGTGTCGGTGCGACGTAAAACTAATTATAAAAAGACCTTCCTGTTATGCAGATGGGATTATTAATAAGACTGCGTTAAGTGCGTTCCATTTTCTGGGAAAGCACACATCCCTGGGTTTCTAAGCTAATGTTGTATATCGTCATCATAACCACGGGAACTCCAGTTCTACATGAAATCTGAACCATAGGAACGTGACGTTTCATTTCAAATATCCCGCATGCTTTAGCCGGGAATCAAACCGCTGCCGCCATGGTGACAAGTCGGGGACGATGCCTCTCGACTATCCCGCCCCGTTCCTGGGTTTCACTCAGTCTACACCAGAAATAAGTACAGTACCTGTTTAATTCCTGGGAGCAAAGACGACCGAGTTTAGAGTTAACCACACTATCCCACTTCGTGCTGAGTTCACAGAAAGTGAGTTATTTACCTGCTTCTTCTCCAAGCCTATTCTGAGATAACTTGTGTTTCAGAGCGCTTATTTCCACATAATATGCACTGTAACTGTTGGATCATGTCTGAGTCAGACTTCAGTTAGAACATTGCAAAAGGAAATAAAACTCATTTTTTCCGTGAAGCACCACCTTTGTGGAATATATTCCATTTTTGACGTACGTATGTCCGCACCCAGAATTCCAACAGCTTCTCAAATATTTGCATGACTTGAACGGCCAGGGACATTGGGGATTCAAGGTCTGTACATACTGTTCTTGCGTAATCAACTGTAATATTCATATTATTACTAGACGTACTGTACGAGCGCTCTTTACAGTTATAGCATAAGTAAGTTGTATCGTAACACACACATGTGTGATTTAATAAATAAGATAATGACACCATTCATCGAGGTGCCATATCTGCCTGTAAGCATGCGACTAAGGGGCTCTGAACTTGGGAGCGTGTGTTGTGACCACGGGACCCTTAACTGAGTCTGACATCGCTTTCACTTCCTTGTGCCAGGCTCCTCACGTTCATATTTCTTCTTCTTCTTCTTCGTATTATTATTATTATTATTATTATTATTATTATTATTATTATTATTATTATTATTATTATTAACAAATACATCACGGTGGCAATGGTCACGTACAGTAATGTGATAATGAATTAAAATTCAAACATAATTACACAGTAACAACAACAAAACAACAACAATAGTAGTAGAACAAGCAATTCCATGGAAAGAAAATATTACAAGAAATACTACTACTAGTTTAATTCTAAATCCAGCATCATCATACACAAATTCACATACAACTTAAATGGACGGAAGAATGGAAGAAAAAAAACACAGCGAGAGGATGAAGATTATGGAAAGAGGAGAAAGTAAATTAATCTGCTAAATAAGTTCAATCGCGCTCCTTGGTTGGGCACAAAGTTGTGTAATAATAATAATAATAATAATAATAATAATAATAATAATAATAATAATAATTTCGCGTGGCTACTTCTAGCCGAGTGCAGCCCTTGTAAGGCAGACCCTCCGATGAGAGAGGGCGGCATCTGCCGCGTGTAGGTAACTGCGTGTTATTGTGGTGGAGGATAGTGTTATGTGTGGTGTGTGAGTTGCAGGGATGTTGGGGACAGCACAAACACCCAGCCCCCAAGACATTCGAATTAACCATTGAAGGTTAAAATCCCCGACCCGGCCAGTAATCATTGGCGGTGGGCTCTCAAGAGCACATGAGCACGTGAACACCCAGTTCTAACGCATTCGTGCATACCGGTAATTCAAAACTGTTTCCTTTTTTTCCACCTGATTTCGTCAATCGATCGAAAGCATTTTACTTATATCGAAGCTCCGTTACACTGACAGCTGTTCGCTTCGACTGACAATGACAGGGAGCACACTTGAGATTTTGCTGCGAGCCTTAACACTATACGCATGCGCATGGACATGACGTCATGGTTTATGCACAGATATCTCCATAAGCGAGGAGCACGGTAAGGAATTTGTCTTTTCGTCTACAACCACCTTAAACCAGAGATGGTATTACAGTTGACCACAAGGGTCCGCCACCTCCCCTGTTACTGTTGGCCACAGCTTCCAGAAGTTACTGTCGCATTACATCGCCGGAAGATGTCGCCAGTAGCTAATTCTGAACAGGTTTTCGTAATTACAGGATTAGAAGCTAGAACCTCAGCCGAAGCCTGAGCGACTCAGCCGGGCAGTCGCAATTTTAGTTTTCTTGTACACTGATAGATTAGTCTCGGGAAAATGCATCCTCGGTTATAAGCGTTCTACTATATTATGAGTAGAGAAGCAACCGTACAAGGAACTTTTATTGAAACGATTTAAGTAAGTGATTTTGTACGTATTTGCATTCAACTTTCGTATATTTGAGACGAGTGTGAACCCTCTGAAAATTTGGTCACGAGACGCCACTGCCGGGAATCAAGCCTGGAACCCTCTGAACCGAAGGCCAGTACGCTGACCATTCAGCCAACGAGTCAGACATAATAATAATAATAATAATAATAATAATAATAATAATAATAATAATAATAATAATAATAATAATAGACCTAAGACCCACTCCTGCAAGGGCATTTACACATCAGAATACCTTTCCAATAATATTTTTAACTCACTAATAAGATTCTCTGTGCACTACGCCTCCGAATGTCTCTTGATGACGACGATGGGTCCACTCAGGAAAATAGAGCTGAAGGAATGGAAAATATTGAGGATTTTAGGACCCATAAGAGAAGAGGATGGCGCATAGGATCAGGCACAACAGTGAGCTGTATGATCATCAAGAAGACATAATCACATTCATGAGGAAAAGGTGACTAGCCTTCTACTGCCACCTGACCCGCATGGACCTCTTCAGGCTAACCAACACGATCTTCAGTTCAGCATGTAGAGGGTAAGTCTCCAAGATCAATTAAATCGGACTTTGAACAATGTGAAATTTCACTAGACACCACACAGGACCGGTCCCAATTGCGATGTTTTCTCGCCAGCAGGAACAACACAAGGAAGAACACCGAAGTGGACAGAGAAAGATGGCACACATCCATAAAATGAAAGCTAAGAAGAAACAGAAGACGCGTGTAAAGAGTCAGAACGATCCCTGTGGTCCTAAATAGGTCCAAACGAAAAGAATAAGACGACGGAAGGATGTGGCTAAGCTGCGTATCACAAGAAAGGAGATATTAGATAGAACCGTCTCCAGAAAAAGAATTAAGGAGTTAGTGGAGTTCCAGGAACAAAGGAAATCTGTCAGGACGGAGAAAAGCAGGGAACATAGTGAAATAATAAAGAAATACTGGAAAGACAGGAAGGCAAGGAGAATAGGAAAATCATGAAGTTACTTATCGTTGTCCACAGCTGGCCAAGATCGATGAAAGAAATAAATAAAGAGGAAGATGCAAGGGTGTCGGATTCTTGTCCGGCAGGATCCTTGAACGTTCCTTACGCGAACAAAACAGAGTTCTCGCATTTGAACGCACGCATATTCCACCAACTACGAACCCACCATTCTAAGAACAGAAGGCCCATGACTAACTGAGGTGGAGAATGTGGGGTATGTTATAAAACTGTATGCTTTTTAATTCACTTTGTGTTTACGAAAATACTAGCTCAATTATAAAAGTATTCAGAATGCAGTGAACCTACTGTTATGCATCACGCAAAGGCCAGCCTTCGCCTTCCTGCTCGCGAATTCCGTATTACTCTTGCGGCAAGAAATATAATTATATCTGGCACTGACCTGTTCTTTCACAATGAGAACAGAAATAACCACCAAGCGTTCTTTCAGCCTATCCTAAATTACAACCCACAGGCTGTGGAATAGTATACTAAATCCATAATTGAAGATGGCTAAATGCTTACAAGGACGGTTTACAAAGTGGAAGGCTGTGATGGAAAGTTCAGTGGTCTTATGAATATTTTTTTTTTTTGCTAGGGGGCTTTACGTCGCACCGACACAGATAGGTCTTATGGCGACGATGGGATAGGAAAGGCCTAGGAGTTGGAAGGAAGCGGCCGTGGCCTTAATTAAGGTACAGCCCCAGCATTTGCCTGGTGTGAAAATGGGAAACCACGGAAAACCATTTTCAGGGCTGCCGATAGTGGGATTCGAACCTACTATCTCCCGGATGCAAGCTCACAGCCGCGCGCCTCTATGCGCACGGCCAACTCGCCCGGTCTTATGAATATTACCCATTTTGAGAGTAGTTAACCTGGCTTGTATGAGGAGCAGTCAAATGAAAAAAAAACAGGTCACCTGATAAAAGTATAGTAGAACAGTTCGTACCTCAGAAGTATTCAACTAAGAAATGAATTCCACTGGGTGATGAGGCGGTCAATCCTATTCTTGAAAACACTGGCGGATTGTCTATGGAATCACATCTGTACCCAGTCACATACGTGTTCGTCTGCTGCCAACCGATGTCCACGAATATCTTCAGCTCTCCGCGACGAGACGGCGACATCCGTGACGTGACGGCATCTTCCGTGAAAGTAAAATAGCCTATCGTCGCCTTGTAAACTAAGCGATGAGTTCCAACACTCCCGTTGGCGGAATTTGCCGTGACCTTCGTCTTTCTCCGTGATCCGTGCCGGCAAAACGTATTCGCACGCCTACTCAGTTATCTTGGAGTAATGTGG
This sequence comes from Anabrus simplex, assembly GCF_040414725.1. Classification (NCBI taxonomy): domain Eukaryota; kingdom Metazoa; phylum Arthropoda; class Insecta; order Orthoptera; family Tettigoniidae; genus Anabrus; species Anabrus simplex. The sequence continues at coordinate 204,380,850 of NC_090270.1, read as the reverse complement.
TTATCTGTCTAACTTTGAACTGATCCTTACCTCCCAAAATGAAGGACGAATTGCTGATTGAATCATTGAAGGCACAATCATTTTTATATAATTTAGCTGATACGAAATACTGGACATTGGCTTGAAGAAGATCTATGGGACGAAATAACAAAGAAAATGGAGGATGAAGATAAGTAATTACTGTATAACTTACTATTACTTATCAGATTAAGAAAAACTGTGTGTGATAGTTGATCTAAATTTAATGTAGTAACATCACAATTATATAGGGCTGTATAATATTATTCAAATTTGGCATTATGAGAAATTGATAAATTAGCATTTCTTTCGGTATAATTGCAGGTCTCTAAAATGTGTCCTTTTCTTGTTATGTTACACATGTTTCCAAATTTCAGTGCCTGCAGAGAGTTGTGAAAATTTAAAATTTGAAGTACCTTTTTTTTACTGCTGAATGAATACAATTTTAATAATAATGATAATAATGTTAATGGCTTTACGTCCCGCTAAGTTCTTTTTCGGTTTTCGGAGACGCCGAGGTGTCGGAATTTTGTCCCGCAGGAGTTCTTTTACGTGCCCGTAAATCTACCGAGACGAGTCTGACATATTTGAGCACCTTCAAATACCACCGGACTGAGCCAGGATCGAACCTGCCATGTTGGGGTCAGAAGGCGAATACAATTTAGGTTGGATGAAATTATAATTTGGACAGATTGATATTGGATGAAATGTCTGAGCAAACGAGCTTTCCAATCTAACCAAAAATCTTCGTCCACGTATCCTCAAAGCTATGAAGTTATGAACTTGTATCCGTGGTAATAAAAATACTAGTAATCGAGGTAGTAACAGTGGTAGTAACATTTCTAGTAATACTAGGCCTAGGTTAGTTACGTGTCTAAAAAAAGTGTGATTCACAAAACTAGTAAGTATAGTCACTTAATGCAGGAAGATTTCCATATAGAAGACGTAATGCCTTGCTGTAATGTGAAGACGTAACGCCTTGCTGTAATGTGCCCTACCACGTGACGTAGAGACATGTCTGCACGCGATGACATACAAGTGCTGTTAGGTGTCTGTCTACTTCCTTGCCGTCATTTCACAAGTGCAGCTCGCCAGACGATAATAGTAAACATACTGTAAACGTGGGGTTACCTTTAAATTATACTGAAGACGATAAGGACCGGAAATCCGCAGTAAATTGGATCATGCATAACGGAATTGGTTTGATGCTAAATTGCTATGTTCAGGCTTACTGAAACGAACTCTGGTAGTATCGGTTTGTCATTTTAATGGTTAAATGCTACGGACTAGTGTCAGTTGATTTATCCGCACGTTCAGGAACTCCTTTCCAGGACAACATTTTACGCCCATGGGCGCCCGCAGGATCTTTTCCAGGCGGGGGGTGGGGGCACATTAACAATTTTCTTTAATATAAAAACCAATATAACGTCAGCAACATTAAATTGTTTACAGAAATGTCCGGTTATAACAGATGCTAGATGACTGTCAGCAAGTGAAATAATCTGGTATGATATTAAACAACTGAACATCAACCTTTTCAGAATTCGGGGGGGGGGGGAGGTCAAGCGCGCCCCCTTGCAGGCGCTCATGCTTACGCCTTTATATTTTAAAGGGACTTTATAAACATAACATTATTTTTATTGGCATACTTATAAAAGTCAACAATTAGTCATACTCAAACACCGATGTCGTGAAATAAGCAACATTGGTCGTGCTTAGACTTCACTTATTTATGTACTATTTTTTTCTATTACATTGCGTAATTTACGTCAAATACGTCATTTTTATTTATTTCTTCTTTCTGCCATTGAAAATTGTCACAAGACAAAGAATACCAGAGACAAAGAATTGTAATTATTAGGGCTCGGATGTTGAGAAAAAATCTTTTCTTGAGTGTCCGAAGACGAAACCCAACATAATACAGTATATGTTCATTTTGGGGTTTTATTTGTCCTTTCTTGCCTTCTTCGGCGGTTTTCGGCTTAGTGGTCATCCCTTTTTAAGGTCTCAACGGCTTTTTTTTGCAACTTCTTTCGACTACATTTGTACTGCCCATCCTCAACTTGATTCATCATCAGCTCATCCATCACCTCTTAAACATCTTTTCTGTAGTAAACACATATGTTCGAACCATATCTGATACTCGTATGAGAGAAAATGAAATGAAACTAGGGCTTGAAAGAACCAGGGGTATCACCTTATGTGCAAGATACGTGAAATACTGAAAGGAGAAAATGTTGATGTGGGTGTTTTTGAAGAGGAAGATCTCACTTGCTGCAAGCATGAACCCTTAACATCTGTTGATGTGAAGAGAAGTTTCCCGATGTTTCACAACGTGCTGTCTGAAAACTGACGATCTTTTACACCTAATAACCTAGAGATGACTATTGTTATATACTGTAAGTTCAGCTGAGGTAAAGTTTCCGAATTCTAACTTCTGTAACCCTAGCGCGTTTTAGCCAAATATGATTCCAGTTTTACTAATTTCAATTTCTTTCTCCAGGATGTTGAATTAATTCTAGGTGGAAAAAATATTTCATTCTCAATTCTGCAAGTACTTTTTTAACAAACACGGAATTCCTTTTTTTAATTATTTAATCTAAAAATATATAATGTCTGAAAGAAGAAGTATTTTACTCATATACAGCATTTTTGCACTGTATGTTGCATAACACCAATATTTTGCATTTTTAAACATTATATTCCTTCATTAAATAGGTAATTAAAATAAAATTATGAACGAAGTTTGATCGCATTCTTATGCCCTTTCCTGCCAGATTTAGTCCTTTCTTAAGGTCTTCTTCTTCTTCTTCTTCTTCTTCTTCATCTGTTTACTCTCCAGGGTTGGCTTTTCCCTCGGACTCAGTGAGGGATCCCACCTCTACCGCCTCAAGGGCAGTGTCCTGGAGCTTCAGACTCTGGGTCGGGGGAAACAACTGGGGCCTCACCTGCTATGCTGAACAGGGGCCTTGTGGGGGGATGGGAAGTTTGAAAGGGGGTAGATAAGGAAGAGGGAAGGAAGCGGCCGTGTCCTTAAGTTAGGTACCGTCCCGGCATTTGCCTGGAGGAGAAGTGGGAAACCACGGAAAACCACTTCCAGGATGGCTGAGGAGGGAATCGATTCCACCTCTACTCAGTTGACCTCCCGAGGCTGAGTGGATCCCGTTCCAGCCCTCGTACCACTTTTCAAATTTCGTGGCAGAGGCGGGAATCGAACCCGGGCCTCCGGGGGTGGCAGCTAATCACACTAACCACTACACCACAGAGGTGGACCATAGTTATTGTATATTACAAAAATGCTATAATGAACATTAGTAATGTACGTAAAAGGAACCAACAGCATTGTTACAGTACCGTTTACATTATCAGTATTAAGATCAATGTTACAAAAAGAGCAGAATTAAGATTAGAATAATATAACAAGGGTATTATTATTTATTAATAAATATTTACCTATGCGATAGCGGCTGGATACAAGATTTCGCAGAAAATGGATTGGTAGAATAGGTGCTCTAGAATGGCCAGGAAGATCACCAGTCCTGACACCTCTCTACTTCTTCCTACGGGGTCATTTGAAATTGATTATTTATACTCCGCCTGAGAATATTCAAGAACTGAAAAATAGAATAACCCGAGAATATCGGAATCAACACTCCAGATGGTTCGCGAAGAGTTTCAAAATAGGCTGTATTGCTCTCTTGAACGCTTTGTTCAAATTCAAACGGTTCCAGGTTGCCAAGACTACACAAAACAAAAGATGCGAAAACAAACGAGGTCATGTATTACCAAATTAATGTTCTATCAAAAATAAGTATAAAATATAGCAGTGTCATTTAAAATTTCTAAATTATTTAAACATATTTTATTGCCCAAGCACAACTATTGTATTAAATACTGATCAGTAGTCGGTGATTCTATTATATTAAGCTCTGATCAACAAAAGCAATAATCTAGGTTGCCAAGGCGATAGAAAACAAAAGTAATGAGATCAAAGGAATGAGGTGTACTAACAAAGGAATGATCTTTCAAAAATAAGTCATTTGAAATTTCGAAGAAGGACGGGCTGGGGGTGAAAACTAAAATGCAATTAACCCTGGTTATAATTTGATATGTTTTTAAAATTAAATTAAAATTAAATAAACAGTGATTTATGCTCGGAAGATTTGAAATGGAAGCCCCGTATATTTATTTATTTCTAATTTCTCCTTCATTCTGGATTTTCGGGTAGTTTTCATCACCTGATTGTAGGGTGTGATAGATTTGTCATTGGTATCCTAATTTTCTGAATGTTTCGTGTTTCTTTCGTCATGTCATGAGCATCAACACTTCGAGGGTCGTATGTTGAAAACCATTTCATTACACGAGGACTCGATGACAGGGCGGAAGTAAGTGCAATTCATGGTCCAAAACTAAAGAGAAACTCGGTAGTCGAAGTTTCTCGGTAGAGTATCAGATCCAGTCTTACCATAACAGCATCGTGCAATCTTGTTAGCAAATTAGACTTGAGAGTAATGCATTGTCTGCACCCTACATGGTATCTTGGTCAGATCAGTACAGCGTCATGCCTTTTTCAGTTCTTCTTGTGCTCTAGAGCCGAACCGAGGCCACTCAGGCTCAATGCACTTCACAGAATGAGATGTAATCACTCCTTTAGTTGAACAGTCTCTCTCTCTCTCTCTCTCTCTCTCTCTCTCTCTCTCTCTCGTTAGCCATGATCCGAATCAGGTTCTCGTGGCATAATTGCTTTAAAAGTCTGAAATAGTTTTTTGATTACATTTTGTACCAAATATTCTGAGAAGAGACAATTAGCCAACATACCGTGAACTTTTATACGCTGATATTCTTTGCTAAAAACCAAATACTACTTTATTTACATAAATACAAAGGGCACTAGGAAAGTTTTGCAATGTGAATGAATGCTTTAGACTTTTTCAAAATAATTTCCACCTCACGCAATACACTTCTCCATACGTCGAAACCAGTCACTAAACCAACTCTTCCACTTTTCTTCGGTTACATTTTCACATTCTTGATACCATGCTGCCAGAAGCTCCTCGTCGGATGCAAAACGCCGCCTTTCAGCTTCATCTTCATTTCTGGGAAGAGTGCGAAGTCACGTGGGGCAAGATCAGGACTATATGGAGGGTGATCAAGCATAGTCAATCCTGATCTGGCAAGAAAATACATTGTTACATTAGCATGATGTACTGGAGCATTGTCGTGATGCAAGAGCCAAGTGCTGAGCCGTGACCTTGGACGGAGCTGCTTGAGAGCCTGGATGACCTGAGGAAGACAAGTCTCACTGTACCACTTCGCCGTAACTGTCCTTTGTGTTTCTAGCACAACCTGAGTCAGGATGCCCCCTTTAGGGAAGAATACTGCAATTATCTTTTTCTTCACTGACCTTGACTTTCGCACAGTCACAGGATTACTCTCATCTTCAAACAGCCACACCTTGTTCTGGGATTTTGTTGGGACATCGTAATAGTAAAGCTAAGTTTCGTCACCTTTAAGGATGCTATTGACGTTACGCGAAGTCCTATTTTCAAACTGTTTTAGCATTTTTAGGCACCATCTCACTCGATGTGCTCTTTGTTCCTCTGAAAGTGAATGGGGCACCCAAAGGGAATAAACCTTTCTAACATGGAGATGGTCGTGTAGAATTGAATGAATAGTTGGTGCAGGGATGTGGAGGGTTTCTTTTACCTGCCGATATGTCAACCGCCTCTCTTGCTGCAACATTTTCCTCACAGCTTCAATGTTTTCCTCAGTCACTGATTCAGGCGGTCGCCCTGAACGAGGATCGTCTTCAACCCCAAAATTTCCCCTCTGAAACTCTTTGTACCAGCGGATATGGGCAGTCCTTGCCCAACACAGGAGTCATTTCCTTCAGGCACTGGTTAACAGTTCATCCACGAGCAAAATTGTAGCGGATAATTGCGTGATATTCACCTTTAGACAACACTGACATCTTAACTTGCTTTCAATCCCACTGCTTGGTAACAACTGGTGTGAAGGTCGCGCCTTGGTGTCTTCTAGACCAGTTTTCACCCCTGTTTTCATCCCTCACCATAACAGGGGTGTCCAGCCAACCGTTTTTGCGTATTGCAAAAGTTTCCTAGTGGCCTTTGTAATAAATTGCAAGATTTTACTTTTAATTATATTTTATTTACTTTTGCAATTATTTTATTACAACCAGGACTTATTTCGATTGAATAGGGAACATGCATGATCCGGGGTTTTAATTAAAAATATGCTAATCTGATACAAAATTACATGCAGAATTCAAAAATGTGATCAGAATGTACAAATAATAACTCCAAACATGATAAAAATCTACGAAAATGTCATGTCACGCAAGTACGCGATCTCATTGGCCTGACGTCATCGTACAGGTTGACTGAATTAGCAGACGAAATAACACGTAGTGTGCTGTGAGAAGCGGGATACTCTTCGCGTATTTCTACTTTACGTTAGTGTCTAGTATGGTTAAATTCGAGGTCTATACATTGGATAATAATCTGAGTGGTATATTTTAGACTTAAAATGAATCCTGCGCAGACAGTGAGGCAGAAAACTTATAAATGGTGTAGAGTTCCGATGTGCAATAGCACATCGCATACCATCCCAAACAAATTGTTTATAAACGTTCCAAAGACGCTAAAACTAGGGAGAAATGGATTTTGGTGAGCTGGAGAAATGCTGGTGATATGTCGGAAAAGTCTACAGTTTATTTTTTTGAAGATTTTAACGTAAGATGAATTTGTTTGAATTTTCAAATAACTTTTCCATGTCAGCTGTTCTAGTGGTAAAACTTTAAATTTTAATGTATGATGCTTTATTTAAATGCTTCAATTACATCTTGGAATATGAAAGTAATAAATGGTGCATTAAATAATGCTGATTATTAAAGTATTCTCCAAACCTAACCTATGTTTTGGGTGATCCATGTCAAGATAATAAATCAAAGGGGTTATGAACCATTTTGACAGCTCTAATTCTACCAATATATCTTGGCATGGGACAGTTATGTATGTCTTTATTGAAGAGCTTAATTGGTAAAAACAAAGGGTAAAAATACCGCGCGAGTTGGCCGTGCGGTTAGGAGCGCGCAGCTGCGAGCTCGCATCCGGGAGATAGTGGGTTTTGAACCCCACTGCCGGCAGCCCTGAAGATGGTTTTCCGTGGTTTCCCCATTTTCACACCAGGCAAATGCTGAGGCTGTACCTAAGGCCACGGCCGCTTTGTTCCCATTCCTAGGCCTTTCCTGTCCCATCGTGGCCATTATGTGACGGTGTGACGTAAAGCAAACAGAAAAAAAAATAAAGTCACAGCACCCAAAGACATTCCTGTATTGAGCGACAAAAATGTCACCAGGACACTTTTCTTTCCTGATATGCTCAGCTTGTTAAAAGCCAAATGTAATTAATGTTACTGGCTTCACGCCCCGCTAGCTACTTCTACGATTTTCGGAGATGCCGATGTGCAGGAATTTAGTCCTGCAGGAGTTATTTTTACGTGCCAGTAAATCTACCGACACGAGGCTGACGTATTTGAGCACCTTCAACTACCACCGGACTGAACCAGGATCGAACCTGCCAAGTTGGGGTCAGAAGGCCAGCACCTCAACAGTCTGAACCACTCAGCCCGACTTGTGAAAACTAGATGAAGTCATATTTACCTTTATCATGTTTAACTTTTTCCCTCCACAAAGATATTTAATTCTCTTTCATGGGCCCCGGTAGTGGGTAGGCCAGTTGTCCCAACCATAAATATATATTTTTTGGGGAATGATAGATTATAGCCCTATAGTACTATGATCTTTCTTTCTTTCCTTCTTTCTTTCTTTCTTTCTTAATCAGTTTATCCTTCAGGGTTGGTTTTCTCTCGGACTCAGCGAGGGATTTCACCTCTACCACTTCAAGGGCAGTGTCCTGGAACGTGAGACTTTGAGTATGGTGATGAAACTGGTGAGGAGGGCCATTACCTCGCCCAGGAGGCCTCACCTGTTATGCTCAATAGGGGCCTTGTTGGAGAATGGGAGGATCGGAAGGGATAGACAAGGAAGAGGGAAGGAAACAGCCGTGGCCTTAGGTGCCTGGAGGAGAAGTAGGAAAATACGAAAAACCACTTCGAGGATGGCTGAGGTGGGATGTGAAACCCTTCTACTCAGTTGACCTCCCGAGGCTGAGTAGACCCCTTTCCAGCCCTCGTACTATTTGTTTTCAACTTTCATGGCAGAGCCGGGAATCGAAACCGGGCCTCCGGGAGTGGCACACATTAACCACTACACCACAGAAGCGGACTAGTACTATAATGCTACTTATATGTTTATGTTAGTGCTGAAATCCGATTTCTTACTTTACTAATGCTGAAAGCCCGAAAATGTAATGTTATTCTTTAATAGGGGAATCAGTCTAGAAGGAAATGTTGAAAGTGATGTGATATCTATCCAGGTTCAGTTGTTATCCTAATACTATGGGTTACAGTACATTGCACGTATATAAAAGATGCCCCTTACAAACTTGTTTTTTATCCGCGAAATTCTGCGGCCACAAAAGTCACTATTTTTCAAGAATGACGACATCTACACATGATAGATTGTCTGATTGTGCTCTTTTGAACCTTCTTTCTGTCATTTTGAAGTTATTCGCGATCATGAATAATAAACAATCGGCTTTTAGCAACGGCTAATGCATAACGGCTGGTTGAGCTCCATGCGGTACTGGATCGTGACGTCACAGCGCGCCGCTTACGTCAGAGGCCGTTTCACTCGCCTTGCGGAAAGGCACTATTAAATATTTTTTTAATGGTAGAAAACAAGGCAACATATCACAATGTAATACGTTTACATACTATTTCATTGGTGTACTTTTCAAAAAAAATATTTTTGAAAATGATGCATGTTCCCAATTGCGATACGAAAGAGTGATGAACAAAGTGCGATTTCTCGAATAATGTCCTCAAAACTTGTTCTTGAATTTCTAGGTTCTAAATTTGTCTGGTACTTTTTCCGCTATAAGAAAGTAAACACCGCGATGTTAACGAATATATTTAGACTACATGATGATGATGATGATGATGATTGTTTAAAGGGACTTTACATCTAGGTCATCGGCCCTTTAAATACAAGCGCAGAAGTGAGGCTTTATAGCAATAATGGCAATGGCCCTACCAGACTCTGTTTATTGGCCACTGTTAAGAGTTCTTATTCTCTATCTTTCTTATGACGTGTTAGTAGAGAATATTAGTAAACGAGAAACGACTTGGCTTGGTTAAACCCGTGTCAGAAATATCATTTAGATATGACCGCCCTTATTTCTTGGCCAAATTGCGTTACGCTGCAATTAAAAGCGAATTCACGTAAATGAATCCAAGTTGCCAACTAGAACAGGCAATAGGCCATTGCTTTGTCTGACCTTTTGTACTGCTTTTAAAAGTTATAAAATCGATGTTCGTTGTAAACACTCGCGATTGCACCCGCGCTCGCTGTCTCCTGAAAATTGAGCTGTCATCAGTTTCTGGTAAACCGGGCGGGTTGGCCGTGAGGTTAGGGGCGCGCAGCTGTGAACATGCATAGTGGTTTCGAACGCCACTGTCGGCAGTTCTGAAGATAGTTTTCCGTGGTTTCCCATTTTCACACCAGGCAAATGCTGCTGGGGCTATACCGTAATTAAGGCCACGGCCGCTTCTCCCATTCCTGAGCCTTTCCTATCCCATCGTCGCCATAAGACCTATCTGTGTCGGTGCGACGTAAAGCAAATAGCAATTTTTTTTTTCTGGTAAAACTGAAGTAAACTCGCGAATAGCACTTATAAATGCAAGTGATTTCAGGGACTCAGCAATAATATTGGACAAAGAGGGACTATAATCTACTACCGTGGAAAAAGTGTAGCCACCCGGATTAATATGTTAATAAAACGTTTATCTTTTGTCCTACATAGAAACCAAACCAAACCCCGTGGCGCGACAGCTCCGAAGGACCATGGCCTACCAAGCGGCAACTACTCAGCCCGAAGGCCTGCAGATTACGAGGTGTCGTATGTTCAGCGCGACGAAGTCTCACGGCCGTTATTGTTGGCTCTCTAGAACGGGGCCACCATCGCACCGTCAGATAGCTCCACAATCACGTAGGCTGAGTGGCCCTCGAACCAGCCCTCAGATCTAGGTAAACATCCCTGGCCTGCCCAGGAATCGAACCCTTGTAAGAGGCAGGAACGCTATCCCTGCACCATGGGGCCGGCTATACATAGAAACAAGCTGCACCAAAATGTTGCTTACTTTATTCAATTATGTGAAGTAAAGATTTTTATCGAACCCATTTAAAATTTTAACGCAGGTTGAACATAAAAGAGTGCCGATATATTTTCAGTTTCCAACGGAGCGCTCACTTAGAAAATTCATAACATTAAAAGTGTTGATCAGATCGTTACCAAACTTTAATACGACTTAAAGGAACTTATTATCAATCTATATACTAAGTTTTTAAATTTCATCTGATATTTGCTAAAAAGGTTATTGTAAATTTTGTGAAACCACTTCTTCTCATTACTGGGTGATCATAGTCGTAAATAAGTCGGCTTGTTATGAAGATCATGAGAATGTCAGGCTAAAAATGAAACTGATTTTTGCCTGCATGTAATTGTTGATTTTACATTGATATAGCAATCGTGATTATCATGATAAATTCATAATGAATAAGACTTTGCATGGAAATTATCAGTTGCAAATAAAAAGCTCCCTCTTTACAGACAGGCTGGCTTATTTTATATTAGTACCAAATGAAAAACTTTCTGATTTTGTAATTTTTATACGTGCGATTATCCTTTTTACACACAAGACACCAAACTATCATCCACCACAGAAACACGCAGTCGTGAATACATTTCTTCACAGAGACTTGGCGCCAGGAGGAGTAGCGAAGTCCACATGATCGATACACTTCGCACCCACGACCTCACCAGGCCGTGGAAGAAGAGGAAAAAGAATAAGAAGAATAACCACCATCATCAGGTTTCTCAAATACTTTCATCGTAGAATACGTCCTATTGGAAGTCCTATTTGGTCAAAAGCGACACACGGACAGACATATACAGCGCATGCATGTACTCTACCGAGGTCATCGTTACCATAAACCATTGTTAAGTATAAGCTGACCGCACGGTGTAGGAATAGTGTGCCTGCCTCTTACCCGGAAGCCCCGGGTTCGATACCCGACCAGAACTTTGTTTAAACCTGGATCTGAGGACTGTTTCTATGTTCACTCTGCCTACGTGATTGCAGTTGAGGAGCTATCTGGCGGTGAGATAGCGGGCCCTGTCGGGAAGCCAAGAATAACGGCCCAGAAGATTCGTCGTAATCTGCAGGCCTTCGGGCTGAGCAGCGGTCGCTTGGTGGGGCTAGGCCCTTCGGGGCCGTTGAGCTATGGGGTTCAGTTTTGTTGAGTAAAACATACAGTACATACAAAGAAAGTTTATATTCCTTACCCTGAAGGGTAAGTGGGTGCCACCGCCTCTCTGGCAGGTATAACTTCAGAATAAGCCTATTTATTTATCAGACAAATGATCTTCTTATTCTTCTCCTTCTACAGCTTTTCCACACATGTGGGGTCGCGGGTGTGAATTGTAACGCACATGCGGGTTTGGCCCTGTTTTACGGCCGGATGCCCTTCCTGATGTCAACCCTATATGGAGGGATGTAATCACTATTGCGTTTTTCTGTGGTGGTTGGTAGTGCAGTGTGTTGTCTGAATATGAAGAGGAAAGTGTTGGGACAAACACAAACACCCAGTCACCGATCCAGAAGAATTAATCATTCGTGATTAAAATCCCCGCCCTGGCCGGGAATCGAACCCGGAACCCTCTAAACCGAAGGTCTAAACGCTGACCATTCAGCGAAAGAGTCGGGCTATCGGGAAAATTCTCTATTAGCATAAAATAATAATTGTACATTGTGAATACTGTAGTTATGTGATATTAATAAAACAATAACGTCCGAGCTCAATTCCTTGGTAGTTACTACTTGGGATAGGTGAAACCTCGTCTGAAAAGGAATGAGTAAAGTCTGATGATAATATATATATAATAAGAGTTTTGTCTGTACACATCTCAGAATTTAAAAATAATTGTATTTCTGTATCGGTCGTGTCCACAGTAACAAGGAAATGCACTTTTTAATTTTCCGTATTTTCTGTCTGTCTGTCTGTCTGTACGCGCGTCACGAGAAAACGGCTGAAGATAATTTAATAAAAATAGAAAGCTCATAAAATTGATCAACAATAACATCACATTGATTATTGTTTGTTGTGATGTGCTCTGTGCCTTCTGCTGCCACTCATCTCAGATAGATGGCATTACTGCTGCGAGTATAACAGCCTGCCTGCATATTGGCGGGAAGTTGCTGGGGAATTAGATCACAAATCACAAAGATAATCTTTCTGAGAATCCCGTAACGAAGCACGGGTATATCAGCATGTTCATTTACCTGTTGGTGTAATTTCATTAGCATCCCATTCTTCTGGTTCATAAATTTTCTGATACTACTGGTACGTAATACACTGGTTCATCTTAGCATTCCAGTTATTCGGTCCCTACTCTGAGGTATTGTTTGGAATGAGCAGTGTGCAAATTTAACGGAATAATGGCAGAGGAGTGTTCGCGGCTCTCTGTATCTTCTGGAACTTGTCGCGATACACGTGTTCCGCAACTTTGTCGCTTGGTGTGTACTAGCCTTTAGGCGTCTGGAAGGGCAGAGAAAACAAGTTGTACTTCTTTGGGTCAAAGCTCATGTTGGAATCCTCGACAATGAATTGGCGGACAAAGCAGCGAAATCAGCAACAATCGAAGTACAACAAGCATCAGATTACATCCGTCTGCTACGTCGGCGGCAAATTAGTAACACAGAACAAGGAGTGACACACCGCATCACATCATGCTATCGTGGAATACACTACACTTCCAGCTACCGAGATATTCACTGTTGCCTTGCCGCATCCCAAGGATACTTTTGTGCGGCGATTTATTAGAACACTTGCAAGAATGAAGTTATAACGTCGGCCGTTTTCTGTTACACCTACATGCTACATTCCCTCATTTTACCGTGGTGCAACCGGAGCTATTGAAAATATTGACCCTGGCAACATGAACAACGTGACATGAGTAGCAGACTGCTGAACACGATTTTGCTCCCTATCGCAAATTCCTCGACCTCCACAACTCCTTCACTGTTGTGGCCAGCTGTGAATGGAACCCACTTCCGCAAGAGGTCAGAGAAATATCCATCGCTGGAAGTTTTAAACAAGCATGCTCAGAATTATCTCAATGGGCAGAGATTGTAGAGCGACTAATGGTAGTAGTAGTAGTCGTATTACGTTATGCTCATTCCAGTTTTCACGTAGTACACAAACGATATCTTCACTCTGCAGTTATCTCGCACTGGAGGTGGTAAAACCGCCATATATTCACATAATGGTAAATTATATAGTTTTTGGAATTATTATTATTATTATTATTATTATTATTATTATTATTATTATTATTATTATTATTATTATTATTATTATTATTATTATTCGTTCGTTCGTAATCTGTTTACCCTCCAGGGTCGGTTTTTCCCTCGGACACAGCGAGGGATCCCACCTCTACCGCCTCAAGGGCAGTGTCCTGGAGATTCAGACTTTGGGTCGGGGGATACAACTGGGGAGGATGACCAGTAACTCGCCCAGGCGGCCTCACCTGCTATGCTGAACAGGGGCCTAGTGGAGGGATGGGAAGATTGGATGGGACAGACAAGGAAGAGGGAAGGAAGCGGCCGTGGCCTCAAGTTAGGTACCATCCCGGCATTTGCCTGGAGGAGAAGTGGGAAACCACGGAAAACCACTTCGAGGATGGCTGAGGTGGGAATCGAACCCACCTCTACTCAGTTGACCTCCCGAGGCTGAATGGACCCCGTTCCATCCCTCGTACCACTTTTCAAATGTCGTGGCAGAGCCGGGAATCGAACCCGGACCTCCGGTGGTGGCAGCTAATCACGCTAACCACTACACCACAGAGCTGGCATTATTATTATTATTATTATTATTATTATTATTATTATTATTATTATTATTATTATTATTATTATTATTATTATTATTATTATAGACACAATACGTCTTTAGAGGCGTGATTAGCGTTGTGACTTTCCATTCTGAAGGCAAAGTTCGATTCCCGGTCGGTCTCGGATTGGAATTTTCATCTAAAAATTATGTGGTGTCTGGAAGACCATCCGGCCTTAAAAAATAAAACACCTGTTCAAAACCCAAAATACCGAACGAGTTGGCCGTCCGGTTAGGGACGCTCAGCTGTGAGCTTGTATTCGGGAGATAATGGGTTCGAACCCCACTGCCGGCAGCCCTGAAGATAGTTTCCCGTGGTTTCCCCATTTTTCACACCAAGCAAATATTGGGGCTGTACCTTACTTAATTGGTCGCTTCCTTACCTCTCCTAGCCCTTGTCCGATCCCATCGTCGCCATAAGACCTATCTGTGTCGATGCGACGTAAAGCAATTTGTAAAAAATAAAATAAAAAACCAAAATACGCCAGAGTTGCTCCAGCAACCTTGCGAATACCTGGGATATGGTTAAGAAACTTCATTACATTCTATACCGTACCTCATAACCCACTACTTGTAATTAGCTCTGTGAACTCTTCTATTTCCACATCTATTACTTATAAATCCTTAAAAGTCACTATCAACTCCCTTTGTTTCGTATCCTCGATCGTGCGGTCAGGGGCACACGGCTGTGAGCTTGCATCCGGGAGATAGTGGGTTCGAATCCCACTGTCGGCAGCCTTGAAAATGGTTTTCCGTGGTTTCCCATTTTCACACCAGGCAAATGCTAGCTGGGGCTGTACCTTAATTAAGGCCACGGCCGATTCCTCCCAACTCCTAGGCCTTCCCTACGCCATCGTCGCCATAAGACTTATCTGTGTCGGTGCGACGTAAAGTAACTAGCAAAAAAAAAAATATATATATCTTATCCTCGATGGCCGAAACCATTATTCTACTAGGAAATATACCCTCATCCATTCGCCTCGCACGTTTTCACCACCGAAGCCGCTTCATACACACAGCTTTATCTGTCGAGTTGTTTCTAACCTAGCCTTAATCTCCTCTTTACGAGTACCGTGTGCAGTTGTTTCTTTCAAGTTATAAATAAGCTATCCTGAGTCCACCCATCACTCAGTCTCGTCCAGCAAAGGCGGTCTCAAAACTGAACGAACTGAACGGACTTCACTTCTTTCTACAGTATACAGTTGATTGCAACTATGGGCTTTATTCGATTCCAATTTCCATTTCCAATTTCTGTTCTTTATTACCAGCCTGAGAAAATGTATATCCTAATTCTTGAAATGATCTACCTGGTCCACTTTAGTATTCCCTATCTGATTTTATTAACCCTGCAGTGACCACGTGGTGATCTCACACACCCCGACGCTTACTAACTTTTGTGTATTTACCGTTCAAACGTTGACAATAGAGCGGTGACTCTAGGTAGCTTCCTGAAATAGCGTGACTCAACAGTCCTTGACTTGTTGTCCATTGTTGACGTCTTCAAAGCGCATTGGCAATAAATTCCAGCTGGGGGTCTGATAGATCCCCACGTGGTAACAGACGCTGGGATCGCTTCAACAAAAGAAATTGTTTCTAAATCAAGATGCACTGTTTGCTCAAGAATTAAAGATGTAAAAACCAAGACATATTGTTGCAAATGTTACAGAAAAATGTGCCTGAAGCACATGAAAATATGTGATGATTGTTTGAAAGCCAGCCATGACATGGATGATAGCGAATGAATGTGCAGTTTTCTGAACTATGTTATGTTGTACTGGTATTGTGGTGTGATAATTGCATTCTTTTAAATTTTGTAGTGAAATGTAAGTGATATTAATAACATAATATATTTGCACAAGTCTACGTTTCGTTTTAGAGTTCTTCAATAAGAGGAAAGTATCGGGATCTGTCAACACCTCACGTGGTAACTCACGTTCCCTGTTTCGACATTGGTACCGCAGGGTTAAATATATTAGTAAACTGTTCGCAGGAGAAGCTAATTAGGTACCACTCCTGTAAACATGAAAGCTCTTTATTTCCGATTTGGGTTTGGGGTAATGTATTCCTTTTTTTTTTTTAAATTCCGGGCCCTAAATTTCTTTCATAATTTTATTCTCTAATCTCTAATTTTCCTTTAAGATTTCATGATGTAAATTGAGCGCTTCTGAAGCATAAAGAACTTCAGATTCAATCACTTTTTTTTTTGCTATTGGCTTTACATCGCACCGACACAGATAGGTCTTATGGCGACGATGGGACAGGAAAGGGCTAGGACTGGGAAGGAAGCGGCCGTGGCCTTAATGAAGATACAGCCCCAGCATTTGCCTGGTGCGAAAATGGGAAACCACGGAAAACTATTTTCAGGGCTGCCGACAGGGGTTCGAACCCACGATCTCCCGAGTACTGGATACTGGCCGCACTTAAGCGACTGCAGCTATCGAGCTCGGTTCAATCACTGTTAAGTACTGAAGAATGTTACTGTTCCAGGATAAGATTTTTTTTTTGTTATCAACATGCTTTGTGTGTTGAAAAGCAAATTCCCATTTTCTGAATTCTTGAAGCTACTGATTTGTTTTCAATGCCATTTTCAGTGATCCATTTACTTAAATGGTTAAATTCCTATACTGTTGAAATGGTATTCATATCAGTTGTAAGTTCAGTTGGAGTTTTTTCTATATTTGTCATGAATTTAGTTTTTTCCTATGAGATCTTAAGTCATGTTTTTGCTGCTTGCTCTTTCAGTATAGCAATCTGTTTCTGTGCATCAGAGATATCTTTGGCAATCAGTGCCGTATCATGAGCAAACGCTAGACAGTCTATGGCAATACCCTTAATTTTTGGTCCTAGTCAATCAATCAATCAATCAATCAATCAATCAATCAATCGATCGATCAATCAATCAATCAATCAATTAATTAATTAATTAATTAATTAATTAATTAAATTAATCAATCAATCCGTTGTCTACATTTAGGGCAGTCGCCGAGGTGGCAGATTACTGTTTGTTTTCGTAGCCTTTTCTTAAATGATTGATAATAATTTCGGAATTTATTGAACACTCGCTTGGTAAATTATTCCAATCCTTATCTCCCCTACCCATAAACGAATATTTGCCCGAATTCGTCCTCTTGAATTCCAACTTATCTTCATATTGTGATCTTTCCTAATTTTAAAAACACCACTCAGACTTATTCGTCTACTGATGTCATTCCACGCCATCTCTCCACTGACAGCTCGTAACATACCACTTAGTCGAGCAGATCATCTCCTTTCTCCCAACTGTGCCCAGCCCAAACCTTGGAACATTTTTGTCGAAAATCACCCAGAACCAATCGAGCTTCTTTCCTTTGGATTTTTGCAGTTCAGGAATCAAGTAATCCTGGTGAGGGTTCCATACACTGGAACCATACTCTAGTTGGAGTCTTACCAGAGACTTATATTCCCTCTCCTTTACATGCTTACAACAACACATAAATTCCCTCATAATCGTGTGCAGAGATCTGTACCCTTTACTTACAATCCCATTTATGTGATTACCCCAATGGAGATCTTTCCTTATATTAACACTTAGCTATTTACAGTGATCCCCATAAGGAAATTTCACCCTATCAACGCAGTAATCAACACTGACAGGACTTTTCCTATTAGAGAAACTCACAACCTGACTTCTAACCCCGTTTATCATCATACCATTGTCTGCTGTCCATCTCACAACATTATCGAGGTCTTTTTGCAGTTGCTCACAATCTTGTAACTTATTTATTACTCTGTACAGAATAACATCGTCCGCAAAATAGCCCGATAGCTCATTTCTGTTCTTTATTCATATCATTTATATATATATATAAGAAAATATAAAGGTCCAATAGTAGTACCTTGAGGAACTCTCCATCTTAATGATTACAGTCGGTGACATAATGCACTCTTCTCCACTCTCTGACAACTTTTCGAAGAGTACAATAAAACAGTAAAGGGGAGGGCCCATTACCTTGACGTACACCTGTATTCATTTCAGACTCATCACTACATCTATATTTATTTATTTATTTATTTATTTATTTATTTATTTATTTATTTATTTATTTATTTACGACGTAAAGACAAGATAAGTAGTAGGCGTTAACTGCAGTGCCGCAGTATATAAAACGTAAAACTCGGTTCACGTGGGCCGTGGGCTGTAGTGGATGTTCACAGAACATGTGGGTGTGCGATGCTCGTGCGCCGTGCCAGCGAGCCGCAATGGAGTGGGGAACAGGACGTCACAGCCGTCAAGACGCCAGGCGCCGTTCGGCAGGTTGACGTCATGTCCAGACGCATTACATGCGATGATGTTGATAACAATATTATAGTGGTCAAGCAGTGTAGGTCATGTCACACGGCCAAGTTCAGAGACGTAATAAGGTGCTGCTAATATTTTTACGTGGGAGATCCCGCTGTGAGCTACGCAAACGCAAACTACGACCTAATGAGCCAGTGATATACGTCGACGCGTCTACATGTAGACTATAGCAATAGCTTGGTATTTTTAATTCTGCCAGGACACTGTAAGTCATTGGATCGAGAAGTTAAATCGATGAGGTCTTCATCACATCGCAGAAAGGTTCCATTCGCATACAATGAAGCCACTTGTATGGCCCAGTCCCTCAATCGTTAGCTTTGTCTGCTAAAACTGTTTCAATTTAGCGTCTTAGTTTAGCGACTAATAATGTTTATTTCCTATACTATTGCGTTCATGTGTCCTTGCTGGCAAAGCCTGGCGTTCACAGTGAACGTTGTCTTCTGAAATGGGATAGAACAAATGTGCTACTTCCATTGATCTTCCAATAGCCGTAGCCGTGAGATCTCCGAAGTTAAGCGGCATTGAGTGTGGTCACGATTTGGATGGGTAGCCACGCGCTGTTTGTGGGGAGTAAGGGAATGGAGGAGCGGAAAGGAACTGGCCACCCTACCGTACGTAAACACCGGCTCGGGCACACCTCTGCGGAGGTTCGGACCTGCCTTCGGGCAGAATACACCCTTACCTTACCTTACTACTGGTCTGTCTCAGTCTCGTTCTTCGCATTGACGACACGAATGTGACTGACGTATGAGCGATGCTAGTAATATCATTCCTTATGCAGCCGTTTCCCGTTATGAATGGTGTGAAATTGTCACTCATAAGGTCAGTTAATGAGTGCATTTCAGGGGGCTTGTCAGACTGATATGCAATAGCAACTTCTGGCTCGGTGAAGAAAACATCGGGAAACTACCTCACTCCTCATTTCTCTAGTATGCCACTTGAATGACACTTAGGCCATATATGACAACTGAAGGCACAATTATTGAGGATCAAACTAGCCTTCTGGCTGAATACGAAACCTACATACATAGCGTTCATAGTATGTGAGAACAGCCTTGGCGTCTGCAGTGTGGGAACTCAGTTGGCAAGTCCATGAAGAAGTTCACTGTCTTACCTTCTACTGGATGCTTGAGAAGAATAGGCATTGTTGCGAACCATCCAGTCGAGATGGTAATCTTAACTGTCCGCTCTGAGATGAACGTTAAACAAGCCAGCAATGTCGACGCTGAAAAAAGCATCTGAGAACCGTGTACCTCGTACCTCAGCGAGTGCTACAACATCCGTCCTGACAGATGGTCTGTAATTGGCTACTCTCTCTGTGAAGAAGCATTATAACGAAGTATACGTGGAGTCTCATATGGGGGTTGTGCATTCATCGCTCTGCTCTAGAGAACGTCATGAAACTAGGTCAGCGTCTTAAATCGCCATCTCTACGACGCGTAGGTCACCGCATTTCACAGATGCTGATCTGTGCTATTTACAATACTGTTGTGATTCATGTAATTCTATAAAGTCGTATGTATCAATCAATCAATCAATCAATACTGATCTGCATTTAGGGCAGTCGCCCAGGTGGCAGATTCCCTATCTGTTGCTTTCCTAGCCTTTTCCTAAATGATTTCAAAGAAATTGAAAATTTATTAAACGTCTCCCTTGGTAAGTTATTCCAATCCCTAACTCCCCTCTGCCCCAGTTTGTCCTCTTGAATTCCAACTTAATCTTCATATTGTGATCTTTCCTACTGTTATAAACGCCACTCAAACTTATTCGTCTACTGATGTCATTCCACGCCATCTCTCCGCTGACAGCTCAGAACATACCACTTAGTCGAGCAGCTCTTCTTCTTTCTCCCAATTCTTCCCAACCCAAACTTTGCAACATTTTTGTAACGCTACTCTTTTGTCGGAAATCGCCCAGAACAAATCGAGCTGCTTTTCTTTGGATTTTTTCCAATAAACATCCTAGGTATATAATTAGGTAAATAAATTGAAGTATGAGAATATTTTTTTTATTTATTCCTAAAAATTACAATCTTCTTAATCATCGTTTCCCGGTCGATTAGATTAGCAGTTTGCGATTTCTACCACTACGAGCGGTAATGTGAGTCAGTGGTTTGTTTCACTTAAACCCTCATAGCTACATTCGGTGTAGACATTTTTCAAAAAAAAAAGACAGAAACGCTTAAGCGTATTGAACCAACGAATAACATTACAGAAATAATGATATAAATAAGTTCATTTGGCCAAGATTTGAATAAGAAAGAAAACAAGTGAAGAAACGAGCGATTTTAGGCTGTTTTTCCGGAACTGCATTTAGGCCGAAAGTGATTTTTGAAATTTGTTTTTCTAGTTTGTTAGAGCTATCAAAGACACACAATTTGAGACTTTCCTGGCGCTTAAGACCTTCAACTTTTGGCACAATTGAGGAAATTACTTAATTTTACGATTTTCGTAGTATGGCTGCTAAGAGTATTTTCCAACATTAAAAAAATTGTAGTCCGCCTCTGTGGTGTAGTGGTTAGCGTGATTAGCTGCCACCCCCCGAGGCCCGGGTTCGATT
Organism: Anabrus simplex; assembly: GCF_040414725.1. Taxonomy (NCBI): domain Eukaryota; kingdom Metazoa; phylum Arthropoda; class Insecta; order Orthoptera; family Tettigoniidae; genus Anabrus; species Anabrus simplex. The sequence continues at coordinate 204,359,839 of NC_090270.1, read as the reverse complement.
CCCGGCTCTGCCACGAAATTTGAAAAGTGGTACGAGGGCTGGAACGGGGTCCACTCTGCCTCGGGAGGTCAACTGAGTAGAGGTGGGTTCGATTCCCACCTCAGCCATCCTGGAAGTGGTTTTCCGTGGTTTCCCACTTCTCCTCCAGGCGAATGCCGGGATGGTACCTAACTTAAGGCCACGGCCGCTTCCTTCCCTCTTCCTTGCCTATCCCTTCCTATCTTCCCATCCCTCCACAAGGCCCCTGTTCACCGTAGCAGGTGAGGCCGCTTGGGCGAGTTACTGGTCATACTCCCCAGTTGTATCCCCCTACCAAGAGTCTGAATCTCCAGGACACTGCCCTTGAGGCGGTAGAGGTGGGATCCCTCGCTAAGTCCGAGGGAAAAACCGAACCTGGAGGGTAAACAGATGATGATGATGATGAAAAACATTGTATTTCTTTCCATGCTCAATTAATTTTAAAGTTTCTTGTCCTAGGCATATTCTTTTCTTGTTACTTCTTGTTAATTCAAAATAAATGCCACCAAACAAATGAAACACTCGAGAACCACTACGCTCAATGTCACTACATTTTCAGTACCGAAACCTTATTGCCAGCGCAGTGCGACTCGTTGGCTGAACGGTCAGCGTACTGGCCTTCAGTTCGGAGGGTCCCGCGTTCGATTCCAGGCCGGGTCGGGGATTTTAACCTTAATTGGTTAATTCTAATGGCACGGGGGCTGGGTGTATGTGTCGTCTTCATCATCATTTCATCCTCATTACGACGTGCAGGTCGCCTAAAGGCGTCAAATAGAAAGACCTGCACCTGGCGAGCCGAACCCGTCCTGGGATATCCCGGCACTAAAAGCCATACGGCATTTCATTTCATTGCCAGCGCAATAACAATGTTACTGCAATTTCCGCATCACAGTCTTCTTCTGCCGATTTTCCCACATCTGTGGGGTCGCGGGTGCAAACTGTGTTGCACATGTGTATTTGGTTCTGTTTTACGGCCGGATGCCCTTCCTAACGCCAACCCTATATGGAGGGATGTAATCACTATTGCGTGTTTTTGCGGTGGTTGGTAGTTTAGTGTGTTGTCTGAGTATGAAGAGGAAAGTGTTGAGGCAAACACAAACACCCAGTCCTCGGGTCAGAAGAATTAATCGGACGCATTTAAAATCCCCGATTACGCCGGGAATCGAACCTGGGACCCTCTGAACCGAAGGCCTCAACGCTGACCATTCAGCCGATGAGTCGGACAATTTCCGCATCACAATACCATGATTAAAATCCGTTGGTAGCACGCGAGTAAATATTCATCTTCCAGATTGAAAAAATGCAGCCTACGTATCTGTATATTTATCTGACACTCCTAGTACAGGCACTCAGTAGACTGGTTTGATTACGGCTCAGACCGGTGGTATTTCAAGGCGTTAAATAGATTTACTGACACGTAAAGGAACTCGCGTGGGACAAAACTTCCGGTTCCTCCTGTGTGTCTGGATTTCGTAATAGCAGTTAGCGGGACATGCAATCTACAACATTTATTGATTACTGGGCACCGTAATTTCCCCACAACTACGATGCAGACATGCAACTATAGCCCTCCCATTCCCCGTGATTTACTGATGTTTCTGTATAATCTTCTGACTTTCTCTTTTTCCTTCTTCTTCTTCTTCTTCTTCTTCTTCTTTATCGGTTTACCTTCCAGGGTCGGTTTTTCCCTCGGACTCAGCGAGGGATCCCACCTCTACCGCCTCAAGAGCAGTGTCCTGGAGCTTCAGACTCTGGGTCGTGGATACAACTGGGGAGGATGACCAGTACTTGTCTCAGGCTATGCTGAACAGGGGCCTTGCTGGGGGATGGGAAGATTGGAAGGGATAGACAAGGAAGAGGGAAGGAAGCGGCCGTGGCTTTAAGTTAGGTACCATCCCGGCATTTGCCTGGAGGAGAAGTGGGAAACCACGGAAAACCACTTTCAGGATGGCTGAGGTGGGAATCGAACCCACCTCTACTCAGTTGACGTCCCGAGGCTGAGTAGACACTGTTCCAGCCCTCGTACCACCTTTCAAATTTCTTGGCAGAGCCGGGATCCGAACCCGGGCCTCTGGGGGTGGCAGCTAATCACACTAACCACTAGACTACAGAGGCGGACTTTTTCCAAGTCTGATAACCCAGTATAGCCATTCCTCATTCTGGTCCGCGGGCCCCTGGATGGCCACGACGATGATCCAAGGGGTCCGCTATAATAATGTGAGTTGCATTTTATATTTTATCAGAATTAATTTTAATGAATAAAAAGTAATGTTATTGGCTTTACGTCCCACGAACTATTTTTTCGGTTTTCAGAGACGCCTAGGTGCCGCAATTTGGTCCCGCAGGAGCTCTTTACGTGCCAGTAAATCTACCGACATAAGGCTGACGTATTTGAGCACCTTCAAATACCACCTAACTGAGCCAGGATCGAACCTGCCAAGCTGAGGTCAGAAGGCCAGCGCTTGAACATTCTGAACATTTAATTAATGAAAATGAAAATCCACAGCCTGTTTCCAGTCATTCGACCGTGTCACGAATGTAATGAATGAAGCCCGTCACTCTCCTCTGGGGCAATGATTAATGACTGACAGATGGAATGAAATGATATTGATGAATGTTGCTGGAATGAAAGATGACAGGGAAATACGGAGTACCGGCCTATAGTAGATACCCACGCCAATCATATATACCAGGTGGCTCTCGAACGCCGTACTTTCTACTTATAAATGCCCTGCATGCACAAATGAAGAATGGGATGTCTACCAACTGATTTGTACAGGGGAACTACTGCCAGCGGGCACGTTACGTCAGAATATGAAGAGATAAGAAACGGAGTGTCGCTCGCAGCATGTTACTCAGCGCTACTGGTCCAATACACCCCTTGCATTAGTAAACATCGTTTTCGACCGCATAGTTCTAGGCTGGTGTATGGTACAGCCGGACTACATTTGCTGTCTGCATATCAGCAATGGCTAGTGTGATCGGCAGCGACGAATACATAGACATTATTTTAATCTGGACAATCTGGTCGGAATGCAACAGTAGCTCTAAACACACGTATGCCTTCTACACATGTACTTCACCGAACAGTAGTAGCTTTTTTGTTTCATACAAGCAACTCTTCAATCGAGAGGAATGTCTACACGTGTATAAGTTAATAAGTTATTAGATTTCCTTTTCTGGTTTCGAATCCCACTGTCAGCAGTCCTGAAGATGGTTTTCCGTGGTTTCCCATTTTCACACCAGGCAAGTGCTGGGGCTGTACCTTATTTAAGGCCACGTTCGCTTCCTTCTCACGTGTAGCCCTTTGCTGTCTCATCGTCGCCATAAATCCTATCTATGTCCGTGCGACGTAAAGCCAATTGTAAAAGAAAATATTCAGTTGTAATCGTATTTCAACGGGAGCTAATACCAACGTTCCTAAATTATTTCTTTGTGTTATGTTATTTATTATGTAAATGCCCCGTAGTATGTTTGAGATACCTGGTGAAAATTTTATTATACAGCATTGAATCAAAATCTCAAAAAAACTATTATCACGAATAATCCACGGGGCAGATTAATTACATTTTCATAAAATAGCATAATACAAAGGAACTAATTTAGTCCGGTGAAAGTAAAGTTGGTATTCTCTCGTGTTGAAATTACAATTGCAATCAAATATATATTTTTTACAGTTGACGTTTCGTCGCAGTATTTGCCTGGTATAAAAATGGGAAACCACGGAAAACCATCTTCAGGGCTGTCGACAGTGGGATTCGAAACCACTATCTCCTGAGTGCAAGCTCACAGCTGTGCGCCCGTAACCGTAACCCCTCGGCCAGCTCTCCAGGTACAATTACATAGATGTACGGTATGATTATGCAATTAAAATCATTTAGTATTTGAATATACACTAAGAAACTAACAGACAATAGAGAGACTGCCAGACTGATGAATGCGCGAGGCAAGCGGGTGAATTATAACTCAGTGGCCACGATCTCGGCAAAAGAATATGTACCCCTGCTACCCTTCCTCACAGCACATGCAATGTCTCCACTACTTGCCGTAGCGCTATACAGTAAAAGAAAGATTTAGCATATAAGACAAAAAGGCTTGTAGAAATAGCTTTTTTAAAACAATTCCTAGTTCCAGCTGGCTAAAGTGGAATAAAATGTAATATTTACTCTACAAAGTGGGGGTGGGAGCGACTGTCCCTCCTCACCAAACCCCCTATACGCCGCTACTGTTTATAGACACGCCAAAGATGCAGTAAATGAAATTGAATAACTTTTTAAAATAATGTCTGTGTATTCACCGCTGCTGATCACACTAGCCATTGCCGATATGGAGACAGCAAATATAGTGCGGCTGTACCAAACACCAGCCTATGACTATGCGGTCGAAAACGATATTTACTAATGCAAGGAAGTGCATTAGACCAGTAGCGCTGAGTAATATGCTGCGAGCGACACTCCGTTTCTTATCTCTTCATATTCTGACGGAACCTGCCCGCTGGCAGTAGTTCCCCTGTGAAAATCAGTTGATAGACATCCCATTCATCACTTGTGCGTGCGGCACATTTATAAGTAGAAAGTACGGCGTTCGAGAGCCACCTGGTATATAGGTTTATTTATGTCTGAAAAAAGTGTACCTGCAAGGAACGTATTCAGTACAATGTGCTGATTTTCTTTTTGAGCGACTGTACGACCAACTGCCATAAGATATAGTACAGTACTTGTATCCTCCAACCAGGAGCCAATAATACCCTCAGACGTTATCGTGGAACCTCTTTCAATACCAGTAAAACTGTACAATCCTACCATTTCATATCATTATCGATCTATTGTTGGGATATTGTTTGCAAGTTTCCAGCAGTTCAAGGTAAACCGATAGGTAAAGTTGACGCATTGTAGAGTCGTCAAATTTTTTCGTGCAGATCCGTACAACGCCGTCATAGTTTTTGTTTGTTAACATTTATGCTTTCACAATAGACCTGATATACAGTAGACTTTTGGGCTAATGCCGTGTCAAGAAAACAAGGTGAAACTCTTTACGTTCACACAGAACTTTGGTCAGCGTCTTCAGAAGAAAATCTCGACTTTTCACGAGGAAGATTTCTGCAATATTTTAAATTATTTTTAAATTTTGCTTTGGTTCAAATTTACTTAATAATACTGTATTTCATTTGAAAGTTCATTTATTTTCCGTGTTAGTCTGGCTTCTATTTCTATAATTACGCATGATAATCTCACGAGTTTTGATAAAACCTCTCTTAAAAATACTATCAACAAATCAAGACTCGAAGAGGAAAGGATGTGCTCTATTCCCCCTTCCAGTAAGATAAAGAACAACCATAACGTATTCATCTAACCTTGAGGGTTAGAACTGAGATACACACATCTGGGTAAGTGCCACATAAGCCGTTAATTATTATGATGATGATGATTAATATATAATATTTTTTTCATCGTTAAGGCTACTAAGGATTGCGAGATCTGAACTGTTTGTTTTCTTGCAGCCCCACAGGTTCTCATCCTTTCGAGTGTGTTTTATTCGATAATAATAATAATAATAATAATAATAATAATAATAATAATAATAATAATAATAATAGTAATAATCGTACCGTTTCGGCAACCATATGCAGTCATTTTGATCCGACACCATTTAGGCTGCTTATTTTCCACAATGAGATGTCAGCAAAACGAAGACTCTTAGTCTGGTGATCTATGGCTGATTAAAAAAAAAAAAAATCGCAAATAACAAGTGCGCCACCAGAGATCTTTTACAAACCTACATCGGACGGCATTGAATGTCGAAAGGGTTTTTTTCCGCCCTTCAAATACCGCATCGGGGATTGCGCCTGTAATCTCTGGATCTGCAAACGATAAAACGCGTATCTCGTTTAATCCTTTTCAAGCCAGTTTTCATGATTTGATGTGTCGCCTTGTACATCCCTGCTGACCAACTGCCACGAGCAGTATTCCCAAACCCTTTTCCCTCCACCCTGTCGAGGACATTGACCTGTGGACTTGCGGGCGTGCCGAGAAGTGCCTCCTCCCCTCTCCCATTCCAACATCCCTAAGGACCACATCACCACTTGCAAGCTCTTTTACCAGTACGAGAGAGAGGGATATACATTGTACTTGTTTAATTAAGCCAATAACATGGCATACAACAAGTAACAAAGTGTAAAACACATTTCTATTAGGTTCAAACAAATAAATGTTAGCTGACTTGTGCTCGAGTCATCTCATCACTCTGTAGACTGTGCCACTCCATTCGGAGCGTAGGCCTATATCTTCATCGTTAGCTCGTTATTACAGCCTATACGTACTCAAAATAGTTTTGCCACATTTATTCCAAGCTTCCCCTAGCGTTCTTACACATTACATTTCTTTTTAAAACCATGTTAACGCGTCCTGGAAATGTCATATAATGAATTAATCTCTTCCAACAAAATGAATCATATTTTTCTCCTCGCACCAAACTACATTAAATGGATAATGATAATAATCTCATGGCGGTAAACATGGTTAAAAATAGTTATATATATTACAACTTGCTTTACGTCGCACCGACACAGACAGTTCTTAATGGCGACTATGGCATAGGAAAGGCCAAGGAGTGGGAAGAAATCGGCCGTGACCTTAATTAAGATACAGCCCCAACATTTGCTTGGTGTGAAACCACGGAAAATCATCTTCAGAACTGCCGACAGTGGGGCTCGAACCCACTATCGCTCGGATGCAGAGTTACATTTAAAAGGATGCTGTATGTTGTTTTACGTCGTGGCGACACAGGTAGGTATTATGGCGAAGATGGGATAGGAAAGGCATAGGAGTGGAAAGGAAGCGGCCGTGGCCTTAATTAAGGTACAGGCCTGGTGTAAAAATGGGAAATCATGGAAAACCATCTTCAAGGCTGCCGACAGTCACTGTCTCTCGAACGCAAACTCTCAGCTGCGCGCCCCGAACCGCACGGCCAACTCGCTCGGTCATTTAAAATGAGACAAGATATATCGGTAAATGTAACTTTTAAGCATTGAATTTAGATTCCGAAAACCGGTTATAATAATTTATCAATTGTGCTAATACAGTTTGTATTTGTTTACTTTTGCAACGATATGATAGAAAAGAGTAAGAAGGAAGGACCGTCGCCTTAATTAAGACATAGCCCCAGCATTTTTACCATGTGAGAGTGGGGAAACCACGGATAACTGTCTTCAGGGGCAGCCGATATTGGGATTCGAACCAACCATTTCCTAAATGCAAGGTAATAGGTACACGGCTCGAATCGCGCAGCCAACTCATTCGGTAGGATATAAATCTTAAAATTTGAAGAACGTGATAGATCTGTTTCATTTGTTTGTCAATAATAATATTATGCAACATGGTACATTACATTGGTAAATATGCATTTATCATTGAACTTTATCCTTGCAACTTACCGATTTGTTCGTGTAACGAAGGGTACGAGTACAGTTTGTCTTTGAAATAAAACCCAGAGAGAGAGAGAGAGAGAGAGAGAGAGAGATAGAGAGAGAGAGAGGGGGGGGGGGGCTTCATAGTGGCTTAATTATCACATGCTGTCAAAGAGGTCTCTGTAGTTGAGAACTGATGGAAAAATGTAAGATCAGGACAATAAATGACTTAGTCTGTGGACTGGTTTACTACGTTTTAACCCGAGGGAAGTTTCCTGGCCGTTCACTACAACCGCTCCAGTAATAATATGAATCCCCTATGTTTGTGTAGACTGACAACAGCCTGTATTGAAGACGAGTTAGATCTCGGCCACTGAATAACAGCAGATAATTGTTCACGTCGACTGAACTGAACTCATTTCTGTGGATCAAGGATGCTGTTCTAGGAGTTGCTGATTTAGTGCGACCCATTTGACGATGCTGTCATCTAATTCGTCTTACCGTATAAGTCGAGAAAGTAAGAGAGACTTTATTGTTAACAAGCAACACGAAGACATCTGCGACCTAATTTTGCACTTTGAATTTTTTTTTAGGGAAACCTAATTTAAATTGTAAACATAACCGCTGCGAGGACTTAGCCGAAGTGGTAAAATTGACCTCTGTTTACTCGAAAGAACGTGTGTCTTTTAGAAAGTTATATAAAAATTCCACGCATATTGTTCTGTAGGGGCTGTTTGGCCGAGGCGATAAAGGCGTGCTGGATTCAACCGGAAGGACGTGGGCACGGTTCCCCGTCAAGAAGTCGAAAAATTTAAGAAACGAGATTTCCATTTCCGGAGCAGCATATGGTCCTGAGGTTCACGCAGCCTACACCAATAATGAGTACCAGGTTAATTGTTGGGGGCAGAGGCGGCCTGACATAGAGCTAACCACTCTACATCATCAAATGCCGAGGTTACATACCTTTATCTTTACCTTTACCTTCCACCCCTCCTTAATGACCTCCACAGAGATAACTTTGCTTTATATTGTTCTCTAGTAAACTCATTTCGCGACAATGAGTTCCAGGTCAAGAGCCTTAATGACCACCAGCAAATTTTAAATTGATGCTGAATTCACATTATTTGTAAGAACATTCCAAAGGGCTCACAATAGATAATCGTTGAATTTCACATAGGCTTGCCAATAGAACTTGCTGATGGTTGGTATGTCTACTCTGAAAGTACTTTTAAAATTACACTCCACAGTTATCCCAGATTCATTTCCACTGAAATTTGTTTACAGTGCATTATATCGTCTGGCATGGGCCAACATAAAATGGTTACTTCCACCGAACTTGTTCAGTCTCATCCTTTGTTTTTGTGACATGAAAGTAACAGATAAATGAGTAATTCCCTCCACATACGGAGTGTTCGGAAACAACGTGAACAGCTATATGAGCTTTAGAGGGTTTGTCATGATGATAAATCATTTGAAAAAAAAATAATTCGATATCTCGCAGCGTTGTCATTTTATAAGCTGTTGAATTTGACGCAAGTGCAATAAACAGATAAAACTTGAGAACAATATTCTCTCACCCATGGATAACTATACAAGTATCGAGCTCGAATTATTATTATTATTATTATTGTTATTATTAATATTATTATTATTATTATTATTATTATTATTATTATTGCGATTATTATTATTGTATGTATAGCTGTGAAGTGTTACATCCATTTAGTATTATTATTACATCATGTATACATACGATATGATCGCGTTGTTTTTGAGGTTATGTTATGAAGTGTGCACTGTATATAGACATTTATATCAGTTCAGTTAATGTGATACCTGTAAATTAATATTATAATTTATTCTTACCTGTATATATAAATTGTAATCCATAACAGTGAAACACACTGTGAGTTCCATAATGGTAATGAGCACGAGAACTATTGAGAATATTCTGCACATTATATTCTATGTATTGAGCACTCTAGAATTTTTACGAAGATATTTTTGGTAACGTGTCTTTCTGGAAGCTTGGCCAGGCACCTATATAAAGAGGCTATCTTGATGGTGAAGTTAGTTACTGCTGCTGAGTTTTTGTTTGGAAGTTATTGGTTGAAGTCATGGTGTAGCAAGGTTATACTTGTGACCACATGGACGACATGCTTTTAAGCAGTCAACTGTTTTATTTGTGTTTCAATTTTGTCATCTCGATGTGCAGGGATTGGCAGTTGTCTTTAAATGGCGGTTTGTGATGTGAATGTTTTATTTTTGACAACAATGATTAAGGTTATGTGTGTGTTTTGTAAATATACAGTATGTGAATAAAATAATTATACCAACTGACAGAATGTCGTGTACATCTTTGTGTTAGCCAATCAGATCGCTTCACGGGCGAAAACAAATTAGCTTTGCGAGGCGGTGTTGCTAAGTCTGCGCGTCGCTTAAGACCGGCTTGAAAGCTTCGTCAAGAAATCAGCATCAAACACAAACAAACTGTGGGTGTCAGCCTCATCGTAGCGCGATCCTGTCACCTCGGAGGTCCGTGCTCAAGTCCCCCGCTGGCGAAAGTGTTTTCTCGATTGATGCTCTCATGCGGGTCTTAAACTACGCGCAGACTTAGCAACACCGCCTCGCAAAGCCCATTAGAATTCGCCCGCGAAGTGACGTGATTGGCTAATTTTGGCAGCTAATAAAATGATAACGGCGCTACATATCGAATTATTATTTTCAAATTATTTATCAGTAAGACGTGCCTCCGTGGCTCAGGCGGCAGCGCGCCAGCCTCTCACCGCTGGGTTCCGTGTTTCAAATCCCGGTCACTCCATGTGAGATTTGTGCTGGACAAAGCGGAGGCGGGACAGGTTTTTCTCTGGGTACTCCGGTTTTCCCTGTCATCTTTCATTCCAGCAACACTCTCCAATATCATTCCATTTTATCTGTCATTCATTAATCATTGCCCTAGAGGAGTGCGACAGGCCTCGGCAGCCAGCACAATTCCTATCCTCGCCGCAACATGGGGCTTCATTCATTCCATCCCTGACCCGGTCACTGATTGGAAAACAGGTTGTAGGTTTTCATATCAGTATGCCCAAACCTCTTACGCTCATATACCCGCTTCACGTTGTTTTCGACCACTCCGACGAGGTTCGGTGGCATCTGCCCTGTATGGGAAACATTTTTTTCTTTCCTGTTAGTGATTTAACGTCGCAGTAACACGCCGAAGGTTTTCTGCAACTCATGAATCGGAAAGGGCTAGGATTGAGAAGGTAGCAGACGTTGCCTTAATTAAAATGCAGCAAAACATTTGCGTGGGATGAAAATGTGTGAAAGTGGGATTTGAAACCACTCCCTCCCGAATGTAAGCTCACAGCTACGTGAGTCCGACCGCGTAGCCAACTTGCTCGGTGTATAGCCAACTGCGTGTTAATATAGTGGAGGATAATATTGTGCGAGTTGCTGGAATATTGAGGTCGGTACAAACATCCAGACCCTGAGCTAAGGGAATTATCTGTTTTCGATAAAAAAAATCCCTTGTCCCGGTTGGAAATCGAACCCGGAGTCCCGAGGAGCGAAGACCAAGACGCTGACCATTCAACCATGGAGCCGGACTACTGGCATAGAAAGGCTTAGAGCTAGTTCACATAAAACAAGTTTGATTACAGTTCTTCTCCGTCTAATACTTGGCTGTGCTACGCAGTAAGGAAAATGACATTGTAATGGCAGACGAAGAGATAATAATCTCTTTGCTTTCAAACCAGTTTTATTGTTTTATTGTTCATTCGGTCATTACCAACACACCAACACAAGGTGCTCGTCAAGTTAGATATCACCTCTTATTTGAATACATTAAAGAACACTTCAGGACGATTCCATTTGATTCTTACCTTGTCTAGAGATTCCTGACCATTTTAATCATAGTTTCCAAACCAAAACATAGCATTAGTAGTATAATCTTCCCTACAGCCGTCCATCTCCGTGACAGGTTGGCCTACATCTTGGCCTTAGGGTTTCGGAGTCTCGGATTCGATTCCCAACCAGGCCGTGGGATTTCAGTCGTGAACGGTTAAATCCTTTATCTCAGGGATTGAATGTTTGTGCTGGCCCCAAACATTCCTGCAACATACACACACACTCTTTTAGGACAAACATATAAAGTATCCACGGTATCCCTTACCTGTCGAGAGAGAGAGAGAGAGACTAAAAGAAATACTTCCCCACATTCTTTCAACTTGTAACAGCAGAGGGTATGCTTAAGGAAACGGCAGATCCACAAGGCTGGATGAATGATATAAGAGGGGAAAACATTTTTAAAGTTTCAGAATGTATTTATGACTTAACTAGCTGATGCACCCGTGCTTCGCTACGGGATTCTCAGAAAGACTGACTTTGTGGTTTTCCTAACTGAAGTCAACAAACGTCATTACAAAAACGTCAGTAGGAATGTAGCGATTAAAAGCAATGTTATCACACAAAATACTCGATCAAATGAAAACCTGCACATTTTCTCACTTTTAACGAACAGTACTACGGTGCCGATCTAACAGCCCAAAGTTCCAGAGCCAGAATGACCAGGCCTCAGACAGCCGTGAGCACTTATCTGCCATTATTCCGTTAAATACGCACACTTCTCATTCCAATCAGTGCCTCAGAGTAGGGACTGAATAGCTCGAATGCTATGATGAACCAGGGTGTTACGTATCAGTAGTATCAGAAAATTTATGAACCAGAGGAATGGCATGCTAAAGAAGAAAGCTACCTAACTCCCCAGCTACTTCCCGCCAATATTTAGGCAGACTGTTACACTTGTACGACTGGGCGAGTTGGCCGTGTGGTTAGGGGCGTGCAGCTGTGAGCTTGCATCCGGGAGATAGTGGATTCGAACCCTGCTGTCGGCAGCCTTGAAGATGTTATTCCGTGGATTCCCATTTTCACACCAGGCAAATGCTGGGACTGTACCTTAATTAAGGGAAAACCCGCTTCCTTCACACTCATAGCCCTTTCCTATCCCATCGTTGCCATAAGACCTAACTGTGTCGGTGCGCCGTAAGGCAAATTTAAAAAATACTCAGTACGCAGCAGTAACCCTATCTATTGGAGATGAGTGGTAACAGAAGAAAAAGCACATCACAACAAACAATGATCAATGTAATGGTATTGTTGATCAATTTTATGAGCTTTCTATATTGTAGTTCTTCACATTTAGTTTTTCGACTCTGTGATATTAGGGCGTCTTATAAAGTCTTATAAAGTCCCTCATATCTGACTTTACATACCGATTTTCATTGAAACCTGTTTACCCATTTTCTCGTGACTCGGCGCTGATAAGGACTTAGTAACAGAAATCCAAATTCATGAATATCTCTGATCATAGCCGGCATGGTAACAATGTATGACATAAATAATCGGAAATATAATACTACATAACTAATAGTATTTATCGATACGACCACTAACAACATGATTATTTGGGATTTAAATTTTAGGCCTACCCTTAAACTACATTTCATTCAGCGTGAATAAAATTATTTATGGTCCAGATTATAGCGACTTATTCCCCGATTTTGCATACAGATTTTGCTTAAGATAGGATCACTAATAACATAAATATTTGAAAATTCCATTGTAGGCCTTCCTTTAAACTGTCATTTTTCTCAGCGTGAATACAATTATTTATGGCCTAGATTGTAGTGACTTATTTTTCGACTTCTCCTGCCGATTTTCATTCAGATACGACCATTAATAACAAATATTTGAGAATTACATTTTTACGCCTTCCCCTAAACCACCATTTCACTCAGCGTGACAAAAATTATTTAAGGCCTAGATTATAGTGACTTATTTCCCGACCTTTTATACTGATTTTCACTATGATATGACCACTAATAACATAAATATTTGAGAATTAAATTTTAGGCCTTCCCCTAAACTACCATTTCCGTCAGCGTGCATAAAATTATTTATAGCCGAGATTGTAGCGACTTATTGCCCGACTTTGTATACCGATTTCCATTAAATTCTCTTCAGCCGTTTTCTCGTGATGCGTGTACATACATACAGAGAGACAGACAGACAGAAATTACGGAAAAGTAAAAAGTGCATTTCCTTGTTACTGTGGGCACGACTGATACATAACTGCCATCCTTTTTAAATTCTGAGCAATGTACAGACAAAACTCTTATTTTATATATATAAATTCACCATTTTAAAATAGAAATGCCAAGTAACAACAATCTATCTATATTTGTATATATAAAAGTCATTGTATGTATGTGGGTGGGTGGGTGGGTGGGTGGGTGGGTTTGTACCACATCTCCTCCCAAACCATTGGATCAATTTCAACCAAATTTGATACACTTATGACTTGGTATCATGAGAAAAACCGCGTGGGGGTAAGACATCCCAAACACCCCTGGGGGCGGGGGGGCGAGGGGGGTCATATATAAAAATAAATGAAAATAGTGTCAAATCCATACTTTTCGGGGTCGCTGAGATGAATAGTGACACTCCAATTTTTTTGAAGTCCAAGTTCAGCCCCCTTTGGGGTGGGGGCCAGAGGGGAGTGATATATACAAATAATCGAAAATAATGTCGAATACATAGTTTTCGGGGTCGCCAAAGTGAATAGCGACACTCCGGATTTTCAGTATCAGGAGACAAACCACGTGGGGGTAAGACACGCCAGGAACCCATAGGGGCGGGGGACGAGGGGGGCATAAATAAAAATAAACGAAAATAGTGTCGAATCCACACTTTTCGGGGTCGCTGAGATGAATAGTGACACTCCGATTTTTTAAAAGTCCAAGTTCAGCACCCTTTGGGTGGGGGCGAGGGGGGAGTGATATATACAAATAATCGAAAATAGTGTCAAATACATAGTTTTCGGGGTCGCCAAAGTGAATAGCGAAACTCCGGATTTTTGGTACCAGGAGACAAACCACGTGGGGGTAAGACACGCCAGGAACCCTTAGGGGCGTTGGGCGAGGGGGGTCATAAATAAAAATAAACGAAAATAGTGTCGAATCCACACTTTTCGGGGTCGCTGAGATGAATAGTGACACTCCGAATTTTTTTTAAGTCCAAGTTCAGCCCCCTTTTAGGGTGGGGGCGAGGGGGGAGTGATATATACAAATAGTCGAAGATAGTGTCAAATACATAGTTTTCGGGGTCGCCAAAGTGAATAGCGACACTTCGGATTTTTGGTATCAGGAGACAAACCACGTGGGGGTAAGACACCCCAGGAACCCTTAGGGGTGGGGGACGAGGGGGGTCATATATAAAAATAAACCAAAATAGTGTCGAATCCATACTTTTCGGGGTCGCGGAGATGAATAGTTACACTCCGATTTTTTTTAAAGTCCAAGTTCAGCCCCCTTTGGGGTGGGGGCGAGGGGGAGTGATATATACACATAATCGAAGATAGTGTCGAGTCCATACTTTTCGTGGTCGCTTAGGTGAATAGTGACATCCCGGGAATTTTTAAATTCCAAGTTCAGCCCGCTTTAGAGTGGGGGACAAGGGGGGATTGATGTATAAAAATAATCGAAAAGAATGTCGAGTACTCTTCGGGGTCGCTGAGATGAATACTGACACTCCGGATTTTTACTATCAGGAGACAAACCGCGTGGGGGTAGGGCACCCCAGGAACCCATAGGGGCGGGGGGCGAAGGGGTGAGATATAAAAATCATCGAAAGTAGTGTCGAATGCATACTTTCGGGGTCGCTTAGGTGAATAGTGACACCCCGTGATTTTTTTAATTCCAAGTTCATCCCCCTTTGGGGCGGGGAGCAAGGGGGTGAGATATAAAAATAATAGTACTTAGTGTCAAATGTACAGTTTTCGGGGTCGCCGAGGTGAATAGTAACACTCCGGAATTTTAATATCGGGAGACAAACCACGTGGGAATAAGACACCCCAGGAACCATTACGGGTGGGGACGGGGGGCTTGAGATATAAAAATCATCAAAGTAGTGTCGAATACATACTTTTTGGGGTTGCTGAGATGAATAGTGATACTCCAATTTTTTTTAGTCCAAGTTCAGACCCTTTGGCGTGGGGGCGAGGGGGAAGTGATATATACATGTAATCGAAAATTGTGTCGAATACATAGTTTTCGGGGTCGCCAAAGTGAATAGCGACACTCCGGATTTTTAGTATCAGGAGACAAACCACGTGGGGATAAGACACCCCAGAAACCATTAGGGGCGGGGGGCAAGGGGGGTCATATATAAAAATAAACGAAAATAGTGTTGAATCCACACTTTTCGGGGTCGCTTAGATGAACAGTGACATCCCTGGAAATTTTTAATTTCAAGTTCAGCCCCCTTTAGGGTGGGGGCAAGGGGGAGTGATATATAAAAATAATCGTAATTAGTGTCGAATCCACAGTTTTTAGGGTTGCTGAGATGAATAGCGGCAGTCCGGAATTTTAGTATCATGAGACAAACCACGTGAGGGTAAGACACCCCAGGCGCCCTTAGGACCAGGGGGTGGGGGGTGAGGGGGCTGATATATAAAAATCATCGAGTGTATTGTTCAATCCATACTTTTCGGGGCCATTGAAATGAAAAGTGTAACTCCGGAATCTTTTAAACCAATTTCAGCCCCATCGGGGAAGGGGGGGAGGTATTGAAAATTATCGAAAATAGCGTCGAATCCATAGTTTTCGGGGCCGCTGAGATGAATAGTGGCACTCTGGACTTTTAAAGTCCAAATTAAGGCCCCTTTTGTGGTGAGTGGTTAGGAAGGGAGTTAGATATAAAATAATCGAAAATAATGTCACATCCATGGTTTTAGGGGTCGCTTAAATGAGGAGTGACACTCCGGTTGTCGTTTAAGTCCAAGTTGATCCCCAATTGCCAGGCGGGTGAGAAGAAGTCAAGAACACAAAATATCCAAATGACCGAGATTAAGGATGTTTTTGTACGTTCCAGTATAACTGTCAGCAGAACTTAATACAAATATTACCTACTATCTGAAAAAAATACTAAGGGGGAAAGACACCCCTCGAAGCCTTAGATAAGGGTACGAAATGTAATTAAGACTGAAAATGACCGATATTAGTGTTGAATCCATACGTTTCGGGACTACGGGAACAATTTCAAACAAACTTGGTCACTTACGACTTATTATCAGGAGACAAAAGTGCGTGGAGGTATGACAACCCTAGCACAATTTATTAAAATTCGTATCCACCTTATTCAATACCAAAAATGTTGTTAAGATGAAATTACAACATGTATATATGATAAAATAAAATACGGACGAATAATGAAATTTATATACTTAACCCTAGCACACCTACGACGGGATGAGGTGTAGAAATAATCGAAAATAGTGTCGAATACATTCTTTTCGGGGTCGCTGAGATGAATAGTAACGCTCCAATTTTTTTAGAAGTACAATTTCTGCCTCCTTTCGCATAGCGGTGAGAAAAAGTGAAAAACAAAATTTCGAAAATGACCGAGAGAATGGACGCATGTGTGTATACTGGACCTACTGTCTGGAGAAATATACCCTAGGGGTAAGAGACTCCTAGCCTCTAAAGTAGGGGCGAAATGTAAATATTAACCGAAAACGGCCGAAATTTGTGTCTAATCCATAGTTTTCGGGGTCGCTGAGATGAACTGTAACACTCTGGATGCCGTTTAAGATAAAGCTCAGTCCTACTCGTCAGGCGGATAAGAACTGGCAAAAAATTGAAAACGTCCAAAGGGACAAAGTTTAAGGATGTATGTGTGTACGTTTTAGCATATCTCTCAATCAAACTTAGTATACACATGACTTACTATATAGAAAACATTACTGTGGAGGTCAGATACACCTTGCCCCCGCTGGTGTTGGGGAATGAGAGGGGCTGACGTGCAAAAATAAGGAAAATAACCAATATTAATGTCGAAATCCATTGTTTATGCGTCGCTGATACGAACTGTGACGCTGTGGATAGCGTTTAAGTCCACGTTCAGCCTCCATCGAGGCAGGAGCTGAGAAGGGCTTAAAAGTAAATAGGATAAAGTGACCGAGATTAGTGTTTACTCGATAATTAAATAATCTAAAACTTGAAGTCAGATACATCTAAATAACTCTAAAACTACATGATAAGTCGTAAAATCAGCATCTCAAAAAGAATTCTATAAGCATTCACTTCACACTTAACTAACTGGTAATACAAATATTAAAGGTAAACATTCAAAAACTATCCGGGCAACGCCGGGTACTACAGCTAGTATAAATATATAAACAAGGCAACAAATACATAAATAGAGTTCGACAACAATTTAAGAACAATAAGGTAATAATGATCTAGCAAACCAGTCTCATTAGGTGAACCTAAGCTAATAATACATGGCAAGAAAAGCCCCAAAGAATTCATAAAAGAAAGTGAGAATTCATAGCGTGGACTATCTATCCCCATTTTACACAGTAGAATTTTCTGTTTGGTACGTTTACATACAAATGGAGAGATTCGAACATTAAACACTAGTTACTCCTAACCAGGGAGCTATGAAACAAGTTATTTAAAATGCAATACTAATCGGGAATTCCTCTCTCTAATACCCAAGATATAATCTCACACTGCACAAATGACCAAAGGGAAAAAATAACTCCAAAAGAAGAAAGAATACATTTAGAAAAAAGATCCGAAGTAACAAAAAAAAGCTAGGTACTCCCGAAAGTCGCAATAAATCCCATTAAAGAAAAGAACTATAGAACGACATGATGGGACATGAGTGCCCAATTCAATCAGGGGATAAACCCGAACTAAGCCGCGTCTAGGAGAAAATGAAGTTAGAATAATAAATGGTTAATGCACGTTTAAATTCCGAAAATACCTAGTCAGAGTAAGAGAAAAGAGAAGAGATAATCACTCAATTATCCTTATGAAAAATTAAGAATTTACATTGTACGCTTACGTTAACCTCAAGTGGTGAAATCGCATGAGTTAAACCAACACTAGCCCTATAATTCGTGAAATAGCACAAAATTCCCTACACAACATAGTTGGAAAAGCCTAAAGGTCTTACGCTAACATGATGATTAAAGTTAATTTTCAAACGCAGGGAAGACGGCCACCAAATAACTGAACCGCCCTTTCATAGGCAGCTGGCTGGCAGCTGATTGGACACAGTTACTGCCATCTTAATAAACCAGGAAGAAAAAAAGAAAGGGTACCAAACCCGAAATTGGAAATTCAACCCTGCAACACAAAGTTCCAGGAGGTACGGCTAGATGGTGCGCAGTATAGATGTAAGAAGGGTAGACTAACCACAGCCGAGGCCCCAGTTAATATCACATCTTTAGCTCGGGGATTGAATATTTGTGTTGAACCCAGCATTCCTACAACTCGCACACATACTCCTGTCGGTGAGGACATATAATATATCTATAATACCCCCTAGCTATTGTAAGAGGCAACTAAAAGGAGTAGATATTTTCCTTTGGTTAACTCTTGTCTCTTCCGACCCAGACGGTATTAGGTTTGCGATGGTTGTCGGGTCTTTCAAACTCTTCGTGAACCTTCGCTTCCTTTGTCAGTAACTTCATTCTTCCTGTTGCTCTTCTGATTACATTTGTGATGGAATATTTGCCTAGTTGCACATCCTCTTAAAACAATAATCACCACGACTGACAAACTCACGTACAACATGGCGGACGTCACCTACTCTCGTCGTTGGAGGATCTACATTACAAGAGTTGGATCAGGCTAGCAATAGCAACTCGAATTATTATTATTATTATTATTATTATTATTATTATTATTATTATTATTATTATTATTAATTCGTGGTTTATATAGCCCATTAAGGACCCTGATCATCGCAAGACGACTGATGCCCGGCCAAATAGTCCCTAGTGGCATGAACACCTGCATCAGATCAATCTATAGGTATGCATGATGACCGAAACAACGGCTACTTTTAGGAACCTTGTAAGGGCGATTCCAATTAACACGCATGATAAAATGAACATCTGTTTTTCTCACTGGCTTCTCTTTGGGTTCGGTAGTTGCTTTACGTCGCACCGACACAGATAGGTCTTATGGCGACGATGGGAGAGGGAAGGACTAGGAGTGGGTAAGAAGCGGCCGTGGCCTTAATTAAGGTATAGCTCGAGCATTTGCCTGGTGTGAAAATGGGAAACCACGGAAAACCATTTTCAGGGCTGCCGACAGTGGGGTTCGAACCTACTATCTCCCGAATACTGGACACTGGCCGCACTTAAGCGACTGCAGCTATCGAGCTCGGTGTATGGGTTCGGGGAAGGTTCGATATCAAAAAGGAGGCTAGGCACAAGTAAATGGAAATGATACCGGATTAAAATTGCCCCCTGGTCGTCAAACACTTATCATAAGTTAAAAAAATCCCAGTTATTTAATTGTTGTATGTAATTGGGGAATGTGGCAGAGGAATGGGGGGAAAAAACTATTTCCTATTGTCGGAATGAGTTGAATGCGTCTAGCATCATTCCAGCATCCCTGCAAAGCTCAATAGGAATACTACTGTAAAACAATTCAGGGATGAAGAAGGGCGGGAATCGAACCTTCCTTTCTCCCGACTCAGCGCTTCAATACACTGAATTGACCTGGCCGAGTTTAATTACTTCCTATAAATAAAATTTATGCTTTTGTACACACAGAAAAGCGATAACTTTATTTGACTGATAAACCCTTCCACGTCATATAAAGACCTTAGAGACCATCGGTTCATTTCTATGTACTGCATCTATGTATGTATGTATGAATTTATTGAACCCTTAACCTTTGAGGGAATGGGACGGGTAAGTAAGTAAGTATATTTTGCGGTAAAACTAACGGCAGTGAAATTATTGCTCACCTGCTGTCCATGTTTAGCGTAGACAACAGTTTGACATAATATTATGAATAGTGTTGTGGTGATTTCTGCAAGTATGGTTTTCACAATAGAGAAGAATGTGGTTATCGTGGAACATTATTTGCGGTCTTACGGAATGGGGCGTCAGAATTGGCCGAGTTTGCTTCACGTTAAGCAGATGGTTTTCCGTGGTTTCCCATTTTCACACCAGGCAAATGCTGGGGCTGTACCTTAATTAAGGCCACGGCCGATTCCTTCCAACTCCTAGGCCTTTCCTATCCCATCGTCGCCATAAGACCTATCTGTGTCGGTGCGACGTAAAGCCGCTAGCAAAAAAAAAAAATAGCTTCACGTTAAAGAGCGGTGTGAAAAAAATATTTCATAAGGAGGCGCCCAAAACAGAACAATGTTAGCTATCCTTGACAAGTTCCGTCATACGGTATCAGTCTTACGTCAACGGAAGGGGACAACAGGGCGCCCAAGAACAATCACCACAAACGAGAATCATGGATGACTTCTCCAACAAGTGTTACTATCGGGCGAGTTGGCCGTGCGGTTAGGAGCGCGCAGCTATGAGCTCGCATCCGGGAGATAGTGGGTTCGAACCCCACTGTCGGCAGCCCTGAAGATGCTTTTCCGTGGTTTCCTATTTTCACACCAGGCAAATGCTGGAGCTGTACCTTAATTAAGGACACGGCCGCTTCCTTCCCATTCCTAGGCCTTCCCTGTCCCATCGTCGCCATTAGACCTATCTGTGTCGGTGCGGCGTAAAGCAAATGGCTTAAAACAATAATCACCACAACCTCACCCGACAAAAACTCGTTTATTAGGGTTTGAACGGCCTGATGTCGTTAGACAGAAACCACTACACAGTGGTCGGGTAACGATTTGGTCTGCCGTGTGCGGTAATGAAATGTTGGACCCTTATTTCGTAGAGGATGCTGCAAAGAATCCCAAAATAGTGGACTAGGAAGATTTTTTTCTACCGGTACCTGTTTAACGTCGCACTAACAAATCGAAGGTTTTCGGCCAGGAAGGATGGGAAAGGGCTAGAATTAGGAAGGTAGCGGCCGTGGCCCTAATTAAGGTATAGCCTGGTTTGAAAATGGGAAACTACGGAAAACCATCTTCAGGGCTGCCGGCGGTGAAAGATTCCAACCCACTATCTCCCGAATGCAAACTCACAGCTCCGCAATCCAAACCGCACGGCCACTTGCTCGGTGTAATATGAAGAAGAAGGAGGAGGAGGAGAAGAAGAGGAAGAAGAAGAAGAAGGATGTGTGGCCTCCGAAGAGACCTGGTGCAGGTCTTCCCGAGTTGATGCCTAATGGAGATGTACGCGTCTGTGAGAATGAGGTCCCACTTGTGATTAATTTTAGTGCTGAACAGCATACACACCCAGGCCTCGAATCATCATAATTATCCAATAAAGGTTAACATCCACGACTCGCCCGGGAATCAAGCCTGGGACTTATTGGACCAAAGGCCAGCACGCTAACCATTTAGCTATGGAGCCGGGCATTACTGCTGCAATGGTACAATAATACAAAAACTACCAATCAGCCACGGGTGCAGTAAAAACCAAACCCGAACACCATGGCGCAACAGTCCCGAAGGGCCATGGACTACCAAGCGACCGCTGCTCAGCCCGAAGACCTGCAGATTACGAGGTGTCGTGTGGTCAGGACGACGAATCCTGTCGGCCGTTATTCTTGGTTTTCTAGACCGGGGCCGCTATCTCATCTCCATATAGCTCCTCAATTGTAATCACGAACCAGCCTTCAGATCCAGATAAAAAATCTCTAACCCGACCGGAAATCGAACCTAAGATCTCCGGGTAAGAGGCAGGCTACCCCTAAACCGCGGAGCCGGCACGGGTACAGTCGCTAGTGTATATCTCCGTGAAAGTCGTAAAGAGTCTGCACCTGTTCAGTATCCTGGACCGTAATGCAGTGTGCATGCGTTGAAATGGCAGCTAAGTGAGATATCTTCCATGCAACAATTACATGGCTGGCTGGTGGCTTTGGAAACTAACCACTGGTCTGCACAGTGGTTAATTGTACGAGTTACTCTCACGGTTATAACTTCCAGGGTGCATAGCCCGCAGCCAACACCACAGGAGCTGCAGTAATGAAATATTGCAATATTCCAGTCGCAATACGACAAATGATAGTCTAGATTACCTAATAGACCTACTCGTATATGCACACACACACACACACATATATATATTACTAGGTATTCTATAAATAATACATGCTGATTAATACCTAGTTAAATTGTATGCATAGATAACAGTGTCGTTAAGCTAATTTGGTAATCCAATTTATTGTTAAGCGTAAAGGCAGGTAAATAACAGAGCAGCGATAACTCGGCCGCAGTGCTCTCTGCCCATATTTTATTATCCTTTCACTACTGAAAATCTGTTGGCTACACGATCTTTATATAATAATAATAATAATAATGAAAATTTATGTCCCACTAACTACTTTTACGGTGTTTCGAATCGCCGGGATGCTGGAATTTTTTTCCCCTCAGGAGTTCTTTAATGTGCCAGCAAATCTACCGACACGAGGCTGACGTACTTGAAGCACCTTCAAATACCACCGGACTGAGCCAGGATCGAACCTGCCAAGTTGGGGTCAGGAGGCCAGCGTTCTACCGTCTGAGCTACTCAGCCCGGCGCCATCTTTATAGTTTGTGAGATTGCATGCGGGAGTTGTTGGATCGAGCCTTATCATCGGCAATGCTGACAATGGGGTTTTTTTCACAGCAGGTCTCTAACTTAAATAAGCCGATAGGTGCTTCTTTCCCAGTTCTAGCTAGAAGATAGACATTAATTAATTAATATTATTGATTAATTCATTCATTCATTAAACCATCTAGTTATTTCTTGTATTGTACTGTTTCAACCGTTTGTACCTGGTAATTCTGAAGCTCTGTAGCTACCATTCATAAAATATGAAGTACTAGTGAAAAAATAAATAACACAAATTAATTCTGCTTCTTGTTGTGAGAGACGGTAAGACCGTGCTCGGTTCACTCGGAAGGGCGCGGGTTCCATTCCCGCGTTAAGTCAAGTTATTTATTTTTAGTCTGCTTTACGTCGGACCAACAAGGACAGGTCTTATGGCGACGACGGGATGGGAGTGGGAAGTGAGCGCCCGTGGGCTTAATTAAGGTACAGTCCTAGCATCTGCTTGGTATGGAAGTGGGGAAACCACTGAAAAGCATCTTCAGGGCTGCCGACAGTGGGGTTCAAATCCACCATCTACCGAATGCAAGCTGATAGCTGCGTGACGCAAACCGCATAGCCGCTTGCTCGGTGTCAAAATATGTGGGCTACGTAGCGCATACCTATCTACGAAATGTCACTGTAATATTTGACTCAAATGGAACATAATAATTGCTTCTACACAAATAAAGTCGAAAATCTGCGGTAAATTAAGAAATAGTACGAAATATTTTAGTTGCAGACAATGATATGGATACATACTTTACTACCTTACAACTATTCTTTTTTCTGCTACGTCGCAGCGCTTGCGTATGTGTTTTGTTTGTCTAACACTTTCGTGTGTGATGTCTTTGCTCATTGAAGTTGTTTGCATTAATTAGGTGTCGATTTATTCATGTTGCTCATTCGTTTTGTGCCCGAGCTCATTCATTCAATGATATATTTATTGGTCCAGGAATCATGCTATTTTCCTTTCGACAAAAAAGTAATACATTTATTGGTCCAGGGATCATGCTATTTTGCTGTTTGAACTGCCCACGCTAGTCATATGGACAAAGATAATGAGAATTCACAGACATAGCACTCCCATTCGTCGATGCTAGCCCTGGAGCTTGAAAAAGAAACAAAAAACGGCACGAGCAGCGGAATACAACTTAAGGGAGTCCTGTCTACAGCTCGTAAGTACGTATACATATTATTTCCCTAGATATTTCTCTGCTAGCGACGGTATTTCTTAATTTACCGCATATTTTTTACTTCATTTGTGTAAAAAGAATTATTATGTTCCATTTGGGACAAATATTAGTGACATTTCGTAGATAGGTACATTGCTACATAACCGGCATGGAAGGTGTATTTACTGATTCGGAGTCTTCTGTAGAAGTTGATACAGGAAAACCTTATCATGCGTCTAACTCCAACGATAAATACTACGACTTCAAAGATCTTGAGGTAATATTTATTAAGAAAATGGGAGATAAACGGCTTATATCTGTTCTATTCCTCTTTGTCGACTTTTGCTGGCTGTATCGCATCATTTTCGAATCCGATGATTGGATCGATTACATGGTCGCATTTTGCTCTTTTCATCGAAGGCTGTGATGCCTTTTCGACTGCTGCCAGCAATGAAATGAATCGGCGTATGGCTTTCAGTGCCGGGAGTATCCGAGGACACGTTCGGCTCGCCAGGTGGAGGTCTTTTGATTTGACTCCCGTAGGCGACCTGCGCGTCGTGATGAAGATGAAATGATGACGAAGACGACACATACACCCAGCCCCCGTGCCAGTGAAATAAACCAATGATGGTTAAAATTCCCGACCCTGCCGGGAATCGAGCCCGTGACCCCTGTAACCGAAGGCCAGCATGCTAACAATTTAGCTATGGAGCCTTACCTGCCAGTAAGGACATACCGTATTGATGGTGGTGATTATCCTTCTAATGGGACGTACTACTGGGCAACCATCCTTTTTTAACACTAATCAGGAAAAGACAGGAGCAGGTTCGACCCTTCGAAAAAGGAAGGTATCGGTAAAAGAAAGGGTTGGCTACGAGGGATATGAAAATGGAAGACCTCTTAGGCCTCATAAACTAATGCTCTAGGTGGGTTCGAATCCCACCGTTGGCAGCCCTGAAGATGGTTTTCCGTGGTTTCCCATTTACACACCAGGCAATGCTGGGGCTGTAACTTAATGCCACTGCCACTACCATCCCAGTCCTATCATTTTCCCATCCTTGCGTCGCCGAAAATTTTCGATATGTTTTGTGTGACGTCAAACCAATAAAAAAAAAAGACAACACTTATTACTGTGTGGATCGGAGAACAAGAGTCGACCAAGGGAGGTCCAGTCGGAAAGATGAAGGTGAGAAGACTAGCACAAGTGGAAGCAAGAAGAGACACAGGTAGCGTTTCCGCAGTCACCAACCCGGCATCCACATTTAGTCACCTGTTATGACAGGCAGGGGATAATGTATTCTGCCACCCTCACCCACCGGAAATGGCAATAGCATATTAGATATTGTAAGATTAAGGTTCGAATTCTGGCCATTGCACGTAGAATTTTTAAAATGAAAATTTTGATCCCTGTATTTCGAATTCTGAGTGAAACTGGATGTCCCGTGCCGTTGATCACTGTATCAACAGTCAACAAGTTTGCTTCTGTTAGAATGTGCTCTTCCACTGACGGCGCGACGACCTATATAATCATTAATTGGTTCAATGATGTATCTTGTGAAGAGATCAATTGACCTTAACTCAGTTTGTCGAGAGTTTAGACCCTTCAGATTCTCATTATCGCCAGGGAAAGTTCAACACAAGGCAGCTGCCACTGACGCCTTCCTGTGCTGTGATCAATCACCTTGTTTGTCAACGGACTGTTTGAACTGCGGAGACTGACATCTCTACGCCGAAGTTAATTTGCACACCACCGTATTTCTCCTCACAGAGGGTAGCAATATGATCAAAAATAAAATGGTATTCAGAAATAAAATGAATTCTCTCTAAGGAGTTTTCAAGCTTGGCGCGGTGAATATCCGTGATGATGTTACGAAGTTTCAGGGATGATAAAGGATGGCAAAGGGATCAGTTTGAGATAAGGAACCATATTACGGAAATGATGCAGTCAAAAGTTAAGCAAAATTCTACTGATTTAAGTCCGTTTCACAAGCTGCTCTATTTATAATAAATGTTTGAAATGGCGTCCGCCTGCGTCAATGCAGACATGGCATCGTCGCAGAAAGTTCCGTCGTACCCGATCGAATAGCCCCGGTGTCGTTTGAACAGCATCGCAGGCAGCGAGAATTCTTACCAAGGGATCGGTGGCTTTTAAGGGTGATTAAAAGTGGCAACCCCATGTCGTTGTCTTGAGGAACTACTGCGGGACGACATTCCCACACCCCGGCATCTGTTAAGAACGGACGGAGGTTAAACAACTTGGATTATTAATAATTTCTGACTCGAAATTTTCCGGCTCCGCCTCTGTAGTGTTCGATTCCCGGCTCTGCCACGAAATTTGAAAAGTGTTACGAGGGCTGGAATGGGGTCCACTCAGCCTCGGGAGGTCAACTGTGTAGAGGTGGGTTCGATTCCCACCTCAGCCATCCTGAAAGTGGTTTTCCGTGGTTTCCCACTTCTCCTCCAGGCAAATGCCGGAATGGTACCTAACATAAGGCCACGGCCGCTTCCTTCCTTCTTCCTTGTCTATCCCTTCCAATCTTCCCATCCGCCACCCTGTTCAGCATAGCAGATGAGGCCGCCTGGGCGAGGTACTAGTCATCCTCCCCAGTTGTATTCCCCGACCCAGAGTCTGAAGCTCCAGGACACTGCCCTTGAGGCGGTAGAGGTGGGATCCCTCGCTGAGTCCGAGGGGAAAACCGACCCTGGAGGGTAAACAGATTAACAAGAAGAACTTTTCCGGACTGCAGTTCCTTATCTCAAATGGATCCATTTGCCGTCCTCTGTCATCCCTGAAATTGTGAAACACCATTATGGATGCACCCTGTATATTCCTTTCCTGTCACCTTGGATCAGCTCTTGTTCGCTTCTGTGTTTGCCAGCAAGGCACTCGCACCGCTCTTCTTTTCAAACGCCTGTCACGTTGCGGGTAAGAGAAAGGGAACAGCCACCTGTAGTTCCAAAATTTGATAAACGTTAACATGGCTGGAATGTTCCGAATAAGAGTTCTTTAGTGTCCATTCGAAGTGTTTTTTCCTTTCTCCCTATCAAGAACACAATTACAATGAAACCGCATAGTTTTGCCAGAAAATATTAGGAAAGCTCATGATCGAATACAGGAAGCGTAGGCGTTTGTTACGCTTGTTGTAGTAACCAACGTATCTTGAAGGTCATTCATCAACAAACCCAGCCCTGAAATGTCGTAGGGCTTTCCTTCAGGCGGTAAGTCTGTCTTCTCGCCAAACATTCCAAAATAGTTTGTAACGCCCATTACTTTTATTTTGCCCATTTATTTCATTTTGTGAAGGCGTCATTACCACAGTACTTAGCTACTGGCTTTCCATTCAGACAGCTGGAGGCCGATGACCTTCGATGTTAGGCCCCTTAAAACAACAAGCATCAGCATCAGACAGCTGGAGTTTGAATCTCGGTGCAACGAAGGGTAGAACTTTCGACTGATAAATCATATGGTGTCAAGAAGAGTATGCGACCTTTTAAACTCTTGGTCATATTCCCAGAATGAGCCTGGCTGAGTGGCTCAGACGATAGGGCTCCGGATTTCCGAACCAAAGCTGCCAGGTTCGATCCCCGCTCAGTCTAACGGTATTTGAAACTGCTTAAATTAGTCATCCTCGGTGTCGACAGATTTAACGGCACATAGGAGAACTTAAGCGGGACATAATTCTGGAACATCCGTGTCTCCAACCGTAATAGTAGTTAGTGGAAAGTAAAATTATTATTATTATTATTATTATTATTATTATTATTATTATTATTATTATTATTATTATTATTATTATTTCGTTATGCCCATTCAAAGAGTGCGTTTGAACTTGCTGGCCTAATAGTTTTCGCCTTCTTATCCTCCCAAAAACTCTTCATTAGTGCACTGTGTTGCATCTTGCGTTCAGTGGACCACTTCCTACCAGTTTTCTAATTAGGTTTCTCTTCGGATTTGTGCTTGGCTACTGTTATCCTTAAGGCTTCACGATCTTCTATGATGTCTGTGATTTTCATTTCTTGGAAGTTCGCCTTAGGTTCTTCTAGCCAGTTTATTTTGACCTTCTTTAAGTTGATTACTTAATCTTTTGGAGAGTCTGTCGCTGTCCATTATATAGATATGGCCATAGAATTTAAGGCGTCTCTTTCGTACGGCACCAGTGAACCTGTCAATTAATGAGTAGAGGTCCACCGTTCTCTTCTTAATCCACATTCTATTTTCTCTTGTAGGACCATACATTTTCAGGAGAATTTTCCTTTCTTGCTTTTCAATTTCAATAATTTTAAAGTGACCTCCAAGGGATATGATTTATGAGGCGTATAAAGCTTCCGGCAAAACAAGTGTCTTGTAATGTTGTAATTTTGCATTACGCGATATGACTCTCTTGTTATAGTAATTCCACGTTTGTCTGTACGCCTTATGGAGTTTAGTGGCTTTTTCTATGTTAGCCCCACTGTCTAGTCCCGGTGGTAGCATGATTTCTCCAAGGTATTTGAAGGAGGACACCTGTGAATTTGTGGCGTTCTCCACCTCTAGCGGAGTTTCTTGCTACGATTATTATTATTATTATTATTATTATTATTATTATTATTATTATTATTATTATTATTATTATTATTATTATTCCTTAAAGCAATTCTCATCACTATCACTACCACTGCCAGATAAAAGGAGCAACTCCCGAAAGGTTGTATGTTTGTATCAACCGACAATGTTCGCTCGCCCAGTGAGGTGACTTCGAATATTAATGATGGCTTTATTATTAGTCTAGCAGTAAATCTTACTGACCATCCTCGCGGTCTAGGGGTAGCGTGACTGCCTCTCAGGCGGGGGCCTCGTCAGGGGCGAGGTCAGGAATTTTTACCTAGATTTGGGGACTGATGCTACGTTCACTGAGCCTACTTGGGAACAGTTGAGAAGCTATCAGACAGTGAGATGGCGGGCCCGCTCTAGAAAGCCAAGAATAATGGCCATTAAGATTCTTCACGCTGATCACACGTCACCTCCTAATCTGCAAGCCTTCGGGCTGAGAAGCGGTCGCTTAGGAGGCCAACGCCTATCAGCGGTATAACACTATGAGTTTTCTCTCTTGTTTGTTTTGGTATGTTTTACTACTTCTGTGAACAGACTTCCGAGGTGGGGGTCATGCGTGTGAGGGGGTTGCCTACTCTTACGTGAATCTGTTCTAGGGAGTAAAAGAGATGGAGATTA
This sequence comes from Anabrus simplex, assembly GCF_040414725.1. NCBI lineage: Eukaryota > Metazoa > Arthropoda > Insecta > Orthoptera > Tettigoniidae > Anabrus > Anabrus simplex. The sequence continues at coordinate 204,330,473 of NC_090270.1, read as the reverse complement.
GATGAGATACTAATTTAATGATTTCAAGGAAAGACCTCTAATTGAAGAGGTTGCAGAGTTTGCTCCTTATATAACGTTAGGGAGTCATCTGGTTCAGACACACAGGCTGAAAGATGGTGCTGATTATTGTTTTAAGAGGCACAGGCTGAAATTCACTTCGTCTATGATATCCGTGATATCTATGATATCGTCTGTGATATCCGTTCTGTGGTGGCTATAGAATTGTATTCCTTATTGAACCGGCTCTTAAATGCAGCCTAAGTAGTGAGGATATATAACAGGAAAAACTGTAGACCTTATGACTTTGTGAATTACTTCCTAGAATTTAATTAAACAGAGTGAGTTGGCTATGTGTATTGGGTCACATAGCTGTGAGCTTGCATTCCGGACATAGTGGGTTCGAATCCCACTGTCGGCAGCTTTGAAGATGGTTTTGCGCGATTCCAATGCTGGGTTTATACCTTGATTAAGTCCATGGTCGCTTCTTTCACATTCCTGGCGATAAGACATGTCTGTGTCGATGCGACGGACAACAGATAGCAAGAAAGAGAGAAGAATTCAAATTCATGTTTGATTAGTAGTTACTAAAATGTACTACCACGAACAATCTATGCCATATATACATCATAACTAAATTCTGTTTTAATCATTTGTATAGCCCAGATCCATTTCTGTCATGTGCAGAGTTTACAGTGGACTGTATCTTCTGGTACGAGATAGACCAAGTTTGTTGCTTTTATTGATCTCCTTCAGTCTCCTTGGATTTTACAAAGTGAAAGTAGGAGAGGTGTGAGTAATGCTAGTAACATCCTTCATGCATATATATAAAATATATATTTGTGTGTGTGTGTGTGTGTGTGTGTGTGTGTGTGTGTGTGTGTGTGTGTGTGTGTGTGTGTGTGTGTGTGTGTGTGTGTGTGTGTCATTGGGCTTGGCATACTAATATGTATAAATAAAGTTCGGATGTTAAGGAAAGTCATTTCTATCTTGAGCTCATTTTACCTGAAATCTGAAAAAGAAGTGTGAATGATAGGTTACTGGCCCCGTTTAAAGCAATTTTATGTTGCCGAGTTTATTGTCTGATCATGGTTTGCTCATTTTAGTGATATAAGATCATATTTGCTTAAATTTTGAACATTTTTGTTTAATTTGAGGCGTCGTTTTTAACAAGGTACATGTTATCTGCGTCGAGTTTCAAACACAAGATTCCAAATACTGTAGCAGATATATTTTTCTTTCTTTCTTTCTTTCTTTCCCAGAAACAGACAGATGCAGGTTTGAAAAGTATGATTCCCTGAAAAAGATGCTGTTCGGACGTACGCTGACAGATGCCAAAAAGCATGTTAATACTTCGTTTGTTTTTTCTTGAGAAAACCGAGGGAGAACTGCGCCTCAGAGCTATCATGATGAATTAATTAATGTGTAACATTTAATGCAATGCAGCTCTGTAAGTTTACATGATTAAATGTGTCTGATAGTTATCGCTAATTACTTTTTACACGTTTAATATTAGTAATACTCTCATACTTGCTAACTATCCCTAAAATGCTTACGTCATATTTTGTCATATTTAGCTAGTTTTAGTGCATATTTGCGTATATATTTTGTAGTTCTTTAGGTCATGAGCTTTCCGAACCCTAGTAATAACACCACCTGGCTCGACGAGGAAGGCAACAGGGAACTAGAGTAGGTAGCTCACTCCTTATTTCACTATGCCTTTTCCATGACTCCTAGGTTATTTTTGATAGTTCATAGCGGTGACATTGTGTATTCGACTAGATTGCGTGTTTAGGACATAACATATACCATTTTATTATGTTTGGAATGCATTTAGTATTTTGAATACTAACTAGTTAATTGCATGTATTAGTAAATATTACAGCAAGTGAATACTCTCACAACAGTAGCTAGTAAATTGTGATCAGGAGAATATAATATTATATTCATAAATCTACTTAAATGTATACCTGCGAGTGACGTAATACTTTTGTAAGTGAAGAGTCATTGTTCTGACAACATATTGACATTCGGAGGCCCCAGTCCAGGAACTTCCAAATTCGCATGGGGCCAATGGAGGACAAGCAAACTCGCATTAGCGACCAGGTGGTCATCAACACACGCCACTGACTTCACTTCCTAGAAGTGCACATTAAACCTGATCACCGGAAAATTTTTAACTTCCCGAATATTAGTTAATAAACGGTGATTTGTGTGCAATACGCCAATCAGAGTGCCTCTCTAATACGTTTTTAGAAAGGGTTTAACCCTTTATAGGAGAACATTTTTTTCAATATTTCGTTTTTGATTTAATATCTACAAGTAGACATTGTTTTGCAGTAAAAAATGAGATTTTGGCAGGAAATACAACGTAAGGTTTCAAAAATAAATGTAGAAAATAGGTGGTCATCAACGTGTCAACCATCCGCTTAAGATGACTTTGAATTGGTCACAATCAGTCCGAATCAGCTACCTGTTTATCCTTCACTGAGTGAAAAAATGGAATAAACTCATTTTGAGCCATTGATTCTAATCTAACCAAATATTTTGTGTGCCATGCTGGGGAAACAAAGGTAAGATTTTATGGCTTTCGAATTATATGCAAATTATCTTGACAAGTGTTAAATTGATACAGGCACGGCTTCATAATACGATCTGCAGAGCTGCACAACCACCAGAATGAAAGATATAATAGCGATCCCATCCTTCATATTAGGTGCTGTTATCGATCCAAAGATCGATACCAATTCAGATACTGGTGATCTGGCAACCTTGTTTGGATCTGTGAACGACAGAACATTAAGTTGAAAGCATGAGAACACACTTAACTACAGCCTTCTCCAATAGGTGGCTAGGAGTCACCCATAAGGTTCTGTATGATCTGCACGCTTTGCAGCACGGCTGGCCTTTTCACGTGTATTGGAGGAACTGTTTCGTCCCATTTCTTGGAATCGTTGACGCTTCCTCCCCAGCGCGGCTGTAAATCACACGATCTCCTCTCGTGGACTACCACCCTCATTAGGACGACCGTGTCTTGCTGGATTTGAAAGGAAAGAATTGTATCACCTGCCACTGCTCCGGGTTGGTGTCTTGCTATTAGATAACAATATGCTGGAGAATTATTCTAAGGTTTTTAAACAGATCTCCTTTCGACAAAGGTTTTAATAGACTCCTCGTGACAAACCGTAAAATTAATTTCACCAATACATGAATGAACATTCTACAAGTAATCATAAAGATGTTTCTCCGTAATGGTAGTGAACTCTTCGGAGTTAGGTAGTCATGAAAATGAAAACAGGAACGTTAGTACTAACAGATAATGTTTCCCCTCGATTAAGAAAGCCTTCTCCCAAAATTCACGCAGGTCTAGAAACCTCTGTAAATATGAGTGTGTCGATACTAGATCAACATGTTTTCAAGAAGCGGAAGAAAGGCTTTATTTTTTTGTAATATTTTAACTGTAACATTAGAATAAGTACATTTAATTATAGTATGTAAGTAATATGAGGAATGTTAATGGACTGCACTAACAAAATTTCAAATGCATCTCTTATATTTAGAGTCCTGCGCGGATATACAAAATAATATCCGCATCCGCGAATGGTTATCCGAATCCGAAAATGGTTATCCGCGGATATTGTAAATATTTAACTACAATATATTACGCTCAAGGTATTGAACGGATAGATCTGTTAAAATAATACAATAGGCCTGACACCTGGCACCAAAACCCCTACAGTCACAGGTTTATGAGGGATTTTCTCTTGCGACATCTTCCGACGTATTGAACTTTGTTCCTTCCTTCCATTAATTGCGGTCAGGACCCAGTTAGTTTTAGGTCGCATTTACGGCTTTATGGTCTCAAGGCTCCTTATATATCACTATTATCCCATAGCATTGTCAAGGGTTGCATCACCACAAGCAAAAACAAGAGTATACCCGAGTGAAAATCAATACACTTCATTATTTAGAAAATAACAGCAAAATTATCCGCACTGCCATGCAGTTTGTATCCGCCAGGACACTAACTTCGCATCCGTGCAGGGCTCTACTTACATTTCGATAAATCGTCGTTGTTGCACCTGCGAAAATTGCTATGTGAAAATATGTCTGCTTAGAACTTTGGCTAGTAAGGGTCTGTCATCTAAGGTTCAACATAGTGCGACGGTCCTCGAAGCATCTCGTTCTTGAAGAGACGTGTGCTGCGGGTCAGTATTTCTCCAATACATAGCGGTCACATAGCGGTTTTTGCAGGCGCAACGACGATATATTCTAATAATAACGCCATTCAGCTGTGCTGTGTAGCTCAGACGGTAAAACGCTGGTCTTCTCAGCCCATCTTGGCAGGTTCGATCATGGCTCAGTCCGGTGGTATTTGAAGGTGCTCAGATACGTCAGCCTCGTGTCGGTAAATTTAATGGTACGTAAAAGAACTCCTGCAGGACGAACTGCCGGCACCTCGGCATCTCTAAAGATGTGGAATGTAAAACATTATTATTATTATTATTATTATTATTATTATTATTATTATTATTATTATTATTATTATTATTATTATTATTATTATTATTATTATTAACGCCATCCGGTTCGAAAGGAAATTACTGTCACGTATGCAAAATACTGCACCAAGCATAATAGCATAACTATCACTTTTATTTCCAATAATTGATAACTAAACGGCGCGAAGATCAACTTTCTAGTGAATGGTGGCGCTCGTGAAAACGACCTTTGTGCTAAAACTGCTACCAACTGAATCAAGCAGAGGTGGCAGTATATATCACCATAATCCGTCCCAATACATCCTAATACGTCTGTAAGGGTCTTCTTATGTTAACTAAAGCACGTATTTTGGTATTTACGGTACAATTGGCTTTATATCGCACCAACACAGATAGGTCCTACGACGATGATGGGATAGGAAAGGGCTAGGAGTGGGAAGGAAGCGACCGTGGTCTTAATTAAGGTCATTAACTATAGTAACTACAGCCTAGTGTAAAAATGGGAAACCGGCTGTGGGGTTCGAACCGGCTATCTCCTGGATGTAAGCTCACAGCTGCGCGCCCCTAACCGCACGCCTAACTCGCTCGGTAACGTGCTTGCTTAGTGAACCTCTATCCTATAAAGGATTAAATGATAACATTCGCTACAAATTGCCCTGAACGCTGTTTGTCACTCTCCCAACACAATAGAACTAAGCAAATTTATTGCCAGAGTAAGTATTGAGTAAGTAAAGTGGATGGCAAGACATAGTTTATTACGAAAAGTCACAGCGTGGGACGATATGTACGAAGTTTGGTGCTGCATAGTCTTACAAAAATCTACTCAGTTCTTTTGTTAGGAAGTATTCACCACTTGCAAAAGGTCTGGAAACTTGAGTGACGTCACAGCAAATAAAGGAGAATACCAAACTCCTGCATATAATTACAAACTTTACTTTCTCTGTACCTGCTAATGATTCAGGGAAGTAAGTGCTGTAAACATATCTTCGTAACTGCTTAGCCTTCGGTCCTCGGGACCGCAGGTTCGATTCCCGGCCAGGCCGTGGATAGGCTAAAAGCCAGGTCGCTATTAACTTCAACGGCTTTCAGATCTTCCGCGAGAGCTGTAGAAAGCATGTTCGTGACACGGAGTACGTTCATGGGCGAGAAATCAGGCTGATT